>NC_059481.1:10293367-10918367 GCF_018139145.2 Gymnogyps californianus | reverse complement strand
TTGGTGATGTTGTGAAATGTCCCCAAAAGAAAAGAAAATATTTGTTTTCATATGAGAGAGAAATAAGTGGTTATATTTCAGTACTGTGCTGCAAACTACAAAGAGAATCCCGTCCCTGGAGATTTTGCTCTGGGTTTTATATTTGGCTTTGACCAGTTTTATTTAGAAATTTTCCACTGTTTGGTTGCACGGGCAGGGGACATGAGCTGCAGAATGACTGAGCCACAGAGGCTGCCTTGACTTTGCCAGAGGCCTCTAGGAGAACCCTCTGGGAATCCATATAGAAGGGAAACAAAAGTGGACTCACTCAATGCTCGCACTTTACCTGGTTGTCAATTTTAATCTCTGTAAGGGATTCATTCTCTTTCAGTGCATCAATCAGTGCCAAAATACCCGTCCCAGTGATGAAGTTGGATTCTACATTCAGACTCTTCAGTGTTTTGTTCACTTTCAACATATCTGCAAATGCCTGAGGGATCAGAAAGAGGGAATATGAGATAACGTCTTGAGAGTTTCAGGGAACAACAGGGCATCAGGGAATAACAGGGCATCTGCAAAACATAGCTTAGTACCTACAAAGAAATAAAACATAAATAGGCTTAGAAGAGCATAGAGGTAGATCAGAAGAGATTACACTTCTACTTTGCATAGTCACAGGGAAATTCTGCGAGGGAAAATGAGGAATGCATCCTAAAGCAGACACAGACCTACTTAAAAATTGTTGTGGTTTGTTTTTTTTTTCCAAGCAGTGTTTAAACTTACAATAGCTACAGGGTCATTGCTTCGAGTAGCGGCAAGGCTGAATGTCTTCACATGTGTGTTGCTTTCCAAAGCTTTTGCAAATTCTTTCAGTGTTGGAATAGGAATATTCTACATTAAAAAGATAAATCCAGTAATTAGGAAAGCCAGCCACATCGCTAGACACTGATTTTAATTATTATCAAACTGACTGATTAATAGCCACAGTCTATGCAATTTAAACATCCCCGATGCTTTTAAAAGTATCTCAGAATGGACAAAGCGTCCTCTGCTTATAGTGGCCTTCAGAGACCTGTGGAGGCCTGCGCTAGGATGCGATGTCAGCACTGCCTTTAATAGGGTCAGGCCAATGCAAGTACATGACTGATCTCTGAGCTACTTTCCTATTTTGCTGCTGGTGTTCAGCCTCCATGTGCCAGCTCCTCCTCCATTTGCATGTGTGGACTAATTGAATTTGGCCGGTGATGATTATATAGTGCCCATGAGATATCTTGCTTTACAATCTGCTAAAGAAAGGCAGCAAGAGGGAGTCACCCCTTGGGCTTTTAATTGGCATCTAATTCAATATCAGGCATTGATGACCTTGGAGCCTCTACAACAGTTCCTTCCACATCCCTTTCCTGTGTGTCCTGCTTTTTCTGAACAGTAAAGAGAGACAAAATTTGAAGATAAAAGGCAAGGGCTTTGGAAATATTTGAATAAACCCTCCTATGACGACATAAATGAAACCACAGGATCTACCTTTATGTTGTTGAGATTAATTTCTATGAGACTAGGATCATTTGCTTTTATCCTTTGTAAACTTGCTTCCACGTTGGTCGGATTAGGTGGCTCCTCAAAGATGGGCTTGACCTTTTCACCTTTCACCACATCTGCAACACAAGATCTCATGAAATGTTGACGTGAGGAACAGGCATCATCAGTAACAGTCTGGCTTTTCAATTCCCATTTAGGTTTGTACTGTAGCATTCAAGAAAGGGTTTATATGAACCACAGAACTTGGAAACAGGAGTATTAGCCCTGTTATCCCTGCCATGCCCTTTGCACCTTCTGTGCACCCAGAAGCATGTCACTGGAGGCTGCAGTCACAGAGGCTGGACAGTATCGTCACGGGCAAATTCCTCCTTTATGTACAAAAGTCCCGGTACAATTAATTTGAGCCAAAGCAGCTTTAAAGACTATTGTATAGGATGTAATATACTGCAAGGGCTGCTTTGTTCTTTGTCTAATATCTGTAAAGGAAGGTGTGCTCAGAACTTGCCCATTACGTTAGTGAGAAAATGTCCCTGCACCTATGAATAGACTGTGCTAACATAAAGGAAGATGATCAGGAGGCCCCTCAGTTTCCTTCTTTCAGCTGATGCTATCAGCCTTACTATAAATTCAATTAGCTCTTGTAAAATTGCAACATCTGCACTTTCTAAATAATAAAACTATCAAAGCATGAAAAGCAAGTCTGTCTGCCAGCACCAAGATTTATGAAATCTTTGAGTATTCATGCTCCAAAGAGATACAGTTTTTAATGCTGGAAGCTATGAGCTATAAATATTCTTAGAGATGCATAAAAATCATTAGAACATAATTAGTGCTTCTAATTCCCACACATGTAGTTGTGGAGATTAATTTATAAGCCCTGACCACCCAAGCCACTAGAGGCAAGAAAGGAATATGTTACTGACCACAAGCATGTTTAAACCCTTTTATTTTATGTTGCAGACAGTGAGTGATTTTGAAGTCTTGTGCTCAAGTCTCAATGTACTACGCATTGCAGTTCAGTGCAATGGGTAAAGTTCATGCCATATCATGAGCCAAAAGAAAACCAAGTACTTTTTTAGAACTCATACTCTTAGTAGAGATGAAGTCATACACAAACCTTGAGCTGGTTTTGACTCTACTCCCTTTCACCCCAAACTTTTTTTTTTTAACTAAATCCCTGAGAGACCTCACATATCCCTGAATAACACTCAGCCTTCCTAGGGAGTAGGGAATTGAAAACTGGTGGTAAAATGCATATAAAGAATTGACCTTGGATGCAAGGATGGAAAGTAAACAAAAAACAGCAAAGCATTTTTTGCACTTGTGGCAATACCCTGCCAAGCTGGGAGCTAGGGAGAGACTTGCACCCTGTCCTCAGGTTAGACATCACAGTATACTCAGTCTAGAGTTAGCAGTATTTTTCATTTTCTACTTCTTGTTGCTTCCCATGACTTTTATCTTGTTTCTTTAATCATGGTGCTCTTTTGCCACATTGATGAGCAACTTTTGAGATGTCTCCCTCTTTTACTGAAGCATTTCACTTGGCTAAGGAAAGGTATTGCTTTTGGACCGAAGAACACAGTGATGTGACGGTGATTTTTCTGGTTATTAAGTCTGTGATTGGAGCATAGTTTAGCTGACTCACATAGCTGACATTTTGACTCAGTACAACAAAAATATTCTGAAATCTATGTGGATTAGTAATGCATGCAGTTGCCTGTTATGAGATGGATGGCAGCTCACGCAGGGCCCCGCTGGGGAGGCTAGCAGAGCAGTCTTAATCCTGAGAAAAATGAAGTGACACAGTGTCCTGTCTACTTTCCCACCTCCCCTTTAGTAATGAAGGATGGAAATTAAAGTCCTTGGTAAAGATAGCTGCTGTTCTCATGGCCTTAGAAGAAGAAAACATTTTTTGAGTACTGTTTCCCTAGAAAAGGGCATTCCACAATTTTGTCTTAAAAAGCAAAGTTTAGCCCACTTGATATCCCAGAGCTTGGAGGTGACGAGCTCTGGATCAAGGCTTGGCAGCTCTCAAGAAAAACCTGGAATTCAGACGTACCCATTTCTCCCCCCATCCGGCCTCCTGTCTGTTGCTGAGCTAAGATCTGATTCACCAAAGGTCTGTTTATTTAGTGCAAACATTTCTGGATTTGTTTTTAGTAACTACAGCTGTTTCTGTTGGGGGATTTCCGGAACGATTACGCTTCCCATGTACCTAAGGAACCATATAACAGGCAATGTTTAAACACACTGCCACAGGACTAAGGTGGAGGTAGTAGATCGGGGCAGGAGCACATCCATGTGGTCTTTGCCTCCCTGTGAATGTGGCTTGACGGGACTCTGGTCACAGATGTGACTCTGCCAGGGATTCTGCCACGTTCAAGCCCTGTGGTTACAAGTTGATTTTCAGTGGCGTAAATGTAGGTACTCGGGGTGAGATGGCCTGGCCTGGGCTGTGGCCACCTCTTAGCTACAGCTTGCTATGTTTTCTGTCTGCTGCCTAAACTGAAGTGGAATGAAAATATATATGTCTTGGCTTCTTAAATATTCCCACCCTTTCAAGCAGCTCTGCAGAGCCAGATACTGCTCTCTAGGAAAACAAAGCTCCTTAAGAATTATTTATTTGCATAGTACTGTTGTCATTATAGATAAAGTAAATACTACCTTAAAATTCATTAAAGAGCTACCCCTCATGATTAATTAGATCAATCAAGGTAAGGCCCAGTTACGTTACACTAAATTAGACCAATACACCCAACCTGTAGGTATACAAGTCCCTAAAGATGACATATAGCCCACAAGAGAAATCTGCTTGCTTACTTCTCACAGTTCCTTTTCCATCTTTACTGCGGGCTCCTCCTTCATCAAATTTTGGGTTGTTGACCATGTTGTGCACTCCAAGAACAGCTAAAATGTGTAAATACCAGCAACAGGATACAACGTTAATGGCAGGAACAAAGATGGCAGAAAAATATCTGCTACAAATTCTAATCTAGTTCCCCAAACAAAACATCCTTTATAAAATATTAACTCTCTGAGTCATGCTTGCTTGTAGGGAGAGTCTTTACGGGTCTAAATACTGGAGATACAGACATTTTTAATATAGATTTTTGAGCAACTGAATCAATGTAGTATGCATATCACAGAAATGCCAGCTGGAAGGACCCACTGTGGGTCATCTTGTCCAGCCTCCCCCTCAAGCAGGAGTGTTGCCAACATTAACCAGGTCAGCCATGGCTTTGTCTAGCTGGATCCTGAAAACATCCAGGGATGGAAATCCCACAATCTCTTTGGGTAACTTGTTTCAGTGCTACACTCCTAATCATTTTTTTTCCCTAATATACAACCTGAACCTCTTACTGTTCTTTGTTGTATTGTTTGGCATATCCGAGAAGAATTCGACTGTACATGTGGTTAGCTTAATAAATTGGCATTCACGCGGGGGTTTCTTATAGAAGCACATGGATGCTAACGTGCTTGGAAAAAAAAAATAATATATTCCAGGACTTTAAAATAAATAGTGAGGATATAAACTATTATGAGAGAAATGACCAGAGAAACCAAAAGTCCATAAAAGAAGCTGCAAAGTTATCTTTTGTGCAAATGAACTTCCACAGTGTCAGAGAATAAATTGTGCTGAGTTTGCTGATACTTCTGTAAATTATCTAATTGGACTTTATTCTATAGGATCATGCATTAATTAAAAGTTATTAACTTGATGTAGATTTTTACTTTTATCATCAGTTTTTTCTTATGGAAAATACTCTGTTCTGTAAGCAAATGACTCTTTAGTTGCTGTTACAGAGTCTGTTTTCAGAACTGTCAGCCGTAGGTGTGCTACTCACTGTTTTTCATTAGACTTTGATACCTACAAATTCTGTTGTGAATGGCTGGATACTGACCAGAGCTGAGCAAAACGTGGAACTTCATTCCATGAACTTCAGACTTCCTGAGAAGTGCCAGCTGCATTATAATCCTGTGATTCCTGTGATACTCCACATTTCAGTCAGAGCCAAGACTAATGCATCCAGAAATAGGTGGTGTAGCCAAGAATTATGAAGATAAAGGCACATCCTTCAATAGAACAATATAGTAGCTACAAAAGTTTTGAGTTTAATGTTGATCTAACCCAGATTTGGATTAATCTAATATGCTGAAATATTTCATTTAGATTTTCCTAATGAAAACAAAAAAATTGTCAATAGAGTTGCAATTCTCCCACCAAAATTTTTGTATAGATTAGGGCCCCAAAAAGGTAGACCATGGACCTCAGAGAGCCCAGGGAAGGATAGGATCCACTCTGAACTGGGTGGACAAGGCAGGAGATGTCAATGGTTCCATAGCGAGATCTCAACACTAGGTTGACCAGGGTTTTAGGATGACCCATTGACACTAATCTCACCAGCCCTGGCTGGTTTGCTTCTTCCCAAATTAGGGATTCAGTTGATGCTCTTCTACTAGCATAAACATATGACATACCCATGATACAAGCTGCTTGAAAGTCACAGGCAGCTCAAGAACTACAGATTGGCCTTTGTTATACTGTAGGTTCGAATGTTATTTATGCAAGTGGATACACTTCAAAATTATTTCCTTTGTGCACACTCTAGAACATGAGGTTATACTGTGGATTAAAGGAAAAGAATTAAAAGTGGTGAAGATATCCAGGTCTAATCAGCTGGCAACCAATTTTCTGACTCAAGGGGTTCGATTCCAAATTTCCTCATGGATGCAGGATCTTCATCCATTGTATCCTCTAACAAGTTCATCCTGCCACTTGGGATGTCAGAGTTGAGAGGAGGTAGCAATAGTATGCTACAAACAATGCAGATGCAGTAAGATCAATGGTCTCCACTACAATGCAAGCAGCCCAGCCTGCAGTCTACCATCTACCCTTCCTTTCCCCAAATCATCTTAGCTGGTTCATCTTCTCCCCTTGCCCGACACATCAATTATAAGTAGATGAGAGAAGTCTAAAATGCAGCAGCTATTGAGTCATGCTTGAAGTCATCATGGGCAATGCGTGGCCCACAGGTTAGCCACCTGTCTGTATAGTGAAACAGCAGGTACTTGAGAGATGATCATGAGACACTCCTGGTGGCAGGTCTAGGGAGAGCAGAACTGGACATGTAGGGGGATCATACTTATCTATTATCTAACCTGCAAGGTCATAGAGCTCAGTATCTGAAGCACTGGCCAGGGCTTCTTCTAGTTCCGGATCCAGGGTCACTTTCTCTTCTGTACGGGTTTCTATGGGCTTTTCTTTAGGGATAAATATTTTTCCTAAAAGAAAAAAGCCAAAGTGAGTAATGAATTATTGGAACAACTCCTCTGCCTCCTGAAGTGGGGGGAATAGGTCCGTGACAGTGGAACTGCTTGGAAATATTATCAAGTGCATGTTTTCCTCTTACTTGATGCTATCCTCCGCATCAGGATCTTAATAAGAGTCTAAAAATAAAAGGTGCAGACTTCTCTGTGTTGGTGATTGTTAATTTGGAAGCAAATTTCCTAAAATAAATCCCCAGCAGCAGTCACAGCTGGGATTTTTCTGAAGTTCCTGTGGCCTTAAATAGGCAGAATGAGGTCTACACAAAAAGCTTGCGGAAATTTCATCCTTACATTTAAATGAGGCAGTAGAAGCAGTTAAAACCATCCTACTGCAAGAACCTTTCAGTTTACCAAATTCCATACAAGAGCCTGAAAGCTCAGCAAACCTGTTCTCTTCCAGTAACTCAGTTTAATTCCCAGCCTCTCCATGAGTATTTCCCCTCTGTGTCTCCTGATGATCATTCACATAAACAGCCCTATCCTGATCACCTGTGCAGGCCTGAAAAGTCTGAACTGAACTGAACCACATGTTCCCCAAGACTGACTCGTGACCTATTTGTCTCTCTGTGTATGCTGCTGTTACATTGGGCTTAGCAGGTGTGTGTTTCCATGTGATATTCCCCCAGGACTGAGATCATCGGCCCTTCTGCTGAAATGAGAAAACTGTAGGATAAATCCAGAAACAACACAAAAAGTCCCACTACTCCTGCAGCCTGCTATTATAGTTAACCTCAGTAGTGTGATGATGTAACTGCAAACACTTGGAGCGAGGCCCTTTAAATCAGAGCTAGGGCTGCACTTCAGTCACCAGCACTGCTGGGCCTTTTCTCCCACTCAACTCTTTCCTGTACCAAACTCAAACAGTCAGTAATACATTAGATGATGCCACATGCAACAGACTGGTGTCATTGCTCCAATAATTCTGTGAATTCCCATGTTCTACTGTCCATTGTGGAGTAGTTCCCCTCACCTTGTCCCTAACAACTACTTCTCAAGTAGGCTTTAGTTAATCCCAGTGTAACGAAGCTGTGATGACCTTTGGATGCAGGTGGCTTTGGCCCACTGTCAACTTTAAATTGTCTTTTCATGCAGCTCTGTACACTCTAGATGTAATACTTGAAGCATATCCTGTGGCTTTCTGAAATGTTTCTAAAATAGTTTAATTTTAACTGTATTAGTGATATTATTTTGTTACCATTAATAAATGCAGTTCTGATATTTAGTGTTGAATTACAGATGCTTTGCCTCTGTTTTTTCAACACTGTCATCCTTTTGTGGCTTAATTTGTCCCCATTATGGTCCAAAGTATCATTTTCATGTAGATAATACCCAATTCATTTATCTCTTTCACACAAGTTTGTCTACAGCAATTTCTATACTGTCAGCTTCCATGACTGAGGTCACTGAATAAGCTCAGAAAAAAATTTTAATGGAAATTTCTGAAACTCTGGCAAGGTTTACTGATGCAGGATTCGAATTATTTACCCTAGAGATATTTGTACCAAGGCTAAATAATTTCCAAGTACAAAACTGGACAGAAGGTTATGTAGAAAGACAAAGTAGTATCATATTATGATTCATTTTTCATGCGATATTTTAAGTAAGTCATTTTTTAAGAAGAAGCTTCTAGAAAATACAAGCCTTTGTGGGCCAAAGGTAAGAATCATTTTAACTTTCACCACGCACTGGGCGATATGAATCAGAGACAGCCATCCCAGCAACATCAAACAAAAGTCAAGTGGAAATCGGGGGTGAGAAATAATCTGTGAAGATAGATTAGTCATGCCCTCCAAATTTCATAACAGCACAGGTGCTAAGATTTCAGATTCTCTCTGTACTACCACCTAATCTGAAGCGTTGGATGGCAGCTTCCAGACACCACTGACCAAGACTTAACTTGATGCCAGCTTGACTGGTAAGGATAACACATAAGGAAAAAAATTCATTCCTATATTGAAAGCTAGAAGACCAAAGTGAATCAGAATATCTAAGTAAACAATCAATAGTGAGGAGTACTGTCCGTAAAATATTTTCCTTTCAGATCACTGGTGGTTCCACATGAGCTTCAAGTAATCAGTAGGTCGTTTGAGATCTTGAGGGAATCCTACTTATCTTTATCCTGACTGATAATACTATCCCCTAACAGCTATACTCCACAGAGCCATAGCTTGCATGAAACATCTGCATCAGGCAATAAGTGATTCTTCACAGACCCAAACCCCAGCCACACTGTTAACAAACACTGACGGAAGTCTATACTGTCACACATAACATGGTAAGGGGACACAGGACCTCGAGTCTGGTGTAAACTGGACACGATATGCAATACAGCTGGTCCTTCTCTATGGACTTTGGATGTGGGTAGGCCAAGTATCTTGTGTAGCAAGAAATCCAGGGGTAATGGAAACCAGTACAGGCTCATACTTTTTCTGTGCAGTTCACATATATAGGAATACAATTTTTAAGCATTTATTTCAGGCATATGTAATTCTTGGATGGCAGCCCAAATCTTTTTAAATGTGTGTATGACTCCCAATGATAGTTTCATTTAGAGCATTCTTGGCAAATGTTTTAGAAAAAAAATCTATTATTGGTTATATGAAACATTTAAAGGGGCAAGGTCATGTCAAAGATGGTAATATATATCTGTAATATATGTGGTCCTTGCTGGCATCCAGTGGTGTTTTAAAAATATTCTTTTTTCTGCTATCTAGATAAGAACATTCTTTTGCATTATCCCACTGTGAAGAGATGCTGCAGCATAGCAGATAGAGGTTAGAAAAGCTTATGCATTTAGCATGTCATTAGGAATTCATTACCTGTCCACCAACAGAAAAACTGTGTGTCTGTGTTATAGATGGCTGTCAACCAGTTTTCCTTCATTATTTTAAGGACAGAATTTAAAGATTCAGGAGGTCCCTCCTAGTCCCACATCCATACATTGTAAATTCATCATACAGTGCCATCATGGAATTCACTGACAAAATAAAATATGGATTGTGGCTTGCTTGTTTCAATGGTCCAGCTTAAATTTAAAATTTATTATTTGGAAGAAGCCTTGGAAGAATAGTGACATTTTATTATTTTAAAGTTAGATTTATGAAGAAAGGCTGCTGATCTTGGTGCTCTTTATATTCACGCTGTATTTTAGAAGGTACTTTATTATAACATTCTATGTGGTATAATTAATGTTGGCTGTGTTACATTTTGCCTCCAGAATATGCTAATGTTCTGTGCTAAGTCTTAATAGTTTATCTTTCTACCAATGAAAAAGACAGTGAAAAAGTTATGTTTATACATATCATACTTGAGCTACATCAGTGTTAACAACACAAAGATAACCACATTTATGTACAAAAATAATATATTCTTGTGTTTAACTGCAAAACAAAATCCAATTCCAGTAAAAAAAAATAGTAAGCATTAAAACATCATTTTATTTTTACACATCCATAGAAACCCAAAATGTCTGGAATCCAAAGTGCTTTTTTTCAACATGAAATTTTAAGTGTAAATCAATGCAATTCTCCCCTTCTTTCTTTCAAACTGGGATAAGTGCCTGGGGTGACCTGGATGATGACTGCAGTGGCTTATTATAACCCAGGGACTTTCTGACTGTGAGTGCAGTGAGTAGAGATTTGTCCTGGCTCAGTCTAACAGCAGACCTATTCATTTTCACACACTGCAAAACTTCTATTCAAATGGAAATATGATATGGTTCATGTTTTACTCAAAAGAGGCTCGGGGAAAAAATCCATTGAAAACCAGAGAGAAGAAGGATTCAGTAAAAAGGACCACAGAGAGACATATAAATGCAGAGTGAGATAAAAGGAAAACAAATTCTATGAAAAAAAGAAATACACTGGGTACAGTCATAAAACCATAGATGTAATTTTGCCACTTCGTTTTAGCAAGCTCTGATTTCCTGCATTATGCAAATGCCCCCATTAAAGCAATGTCAAAGTAAAGCAAGGAAATGAGATGTATCCCTAACTTCGTCTCCTTATACAATAATAGTTAACTACATAACCACATATGCACGTCTATAGGAAAATGTATTAATTGAGCAGGGAACTACTGCAAGTGTATTTTCCCGAAGTAAGTTTATTTGTTTATTGTTATATAAGGGGGGGGGAAAGGAATTTGAATAGCATAGTTGGTAGGATTTTACTAGTGTGTCCAATCTAAAACACATTCTGAGGATTTCATCTTCATTTATAGTTTACAGCATTTGGAACATCATTTCTGGTATGTCTTCTCTCTGCCTTCCTTCTTATGTCATTAGACTTTTGTGAATAAATACAAATTGCCACCATTTTTATTTAGTATAAATACTTACTATTTATTGCCACCTTGTACAAGCCAAAATTGTACAAGCCCAAACTCAACAAAGTACAGAGCAATGGGAAATAAGCCCATTTATACTAGCTGTAAAAATGTCCTTTTATTTAACATCAGTTTTATTAAGGATGGTTAATGTTATAATACAAATGCAGTTTCTGCCATAATTTTAAAACAATAACGTACTTTGTTTTCCTATAAACTGTAATTCAGATTATTGTACTTTCAAGAAAATATCTGGTTACACTTATTACTTCTTTTCAATGAATCAGTGACTACAGTGAGTGCCTGTTTATTGAATGCTACACTGACCTTAGAAGTGAAATTCAATAATCTTGGAAATCTGCCTTGCATAAATCACAGGCACCTGATTCACTTTTTCCATTTTGCACTATTCTTTTCTTTTGAGGCTTACTTAAACTTCTCCCTACAAATATTCTATGAAAATGGAGCTAAATTAGTTCTTACCAGGAATAAATTTGTATTATGAAGAAGAAAACAGGCCAAGTTCAAATAAGCGTGAAGCTGAAAGCTAGCAGTAATGAAAGTGCAGTATCATGATTGCTGCTGCACTGTTACTCTTGGATTAGTGTCTACATATTCTATGCCTTAAAAATTATGATAATGGAATAGGAAGGTTGCAAAATTAAGCTTTCCAAAGTTACTAAATCTATTGTGCATATACACAAAGAACAAAGTTAAACTGCACCAGCATCTTTGACTTTGATCAACGTGCTATGATTCTGCCACCTTAGCGATATCCTTTAAAGAATTCTTCTGAAAAGTATACTTTCTCAAATAAAAATAAACAAAAGCCAACCTATAATCTTTAAAACAGAAGGAAGCCCAGAATTTCATCAGACCCTCACATGGATTATCACAACAGTTAGGATCCCTGTAGTCCTACAGCAGTCCTCTGGATTACCACCTGGATTAACCTGCTTCACCAACAGAGCAGAAAGCTCTTATGTCAGATGTGGAATGGCAGCAGAGGAGGAAGAGAGTCAAGCTGTGCTGCTGGGCTTCAGGTTCTCAGGGACATCAAAGAACCTTGAAACTTGGGCAGAGCCAGATGCCACACTAGTTATGTTCCTCTCTGGCCTCTTTTCTCCCATCCCGCATATCCTTCTCCTCTGTTCCCTCCTGTGGAAGGCCCCCTGTGCCTTCCCCATCCCCTGTGTCTCCTAGTTTTGCACATCTTTGAATCCTGACCCTTCCTACCACCTCCTTTCCCTCTGCCCTCTCTTCCTTACTGCTGCTCTCTTCTACAGCTCCTTTCCCCAGAGCTGCCACATCTAGTCCTTTATCCTGAACACAGTCATACAGCTGCTTGAAAATCAATCCCTCCACCTCTCTGCACTAGCCTTTCTGCTGGCTGTTTACTCTTTTTTCTTCCTTTACAGTGCCTTTACAAAGTGAGCGGAGCACTGTCAGAGCAGGAGAGAGTCTCCCTGCCCTTGCTTCTGGTGTGACAGTGGCCTCTCAGATGAGCAATTTCAAAGAGCACCCAGCACAGCCCACGCACCGTCCAGCTGGCCACACCAGGTCTCTTCGGGCGCTGCTGTGCTGTCACGTGTGCTGTCTGCACATGCAGGCAGAAGCTCTGAGGACGTGACTAAGACTCACTGCAGGGGGAATATTTGGAGAATGCTATAACAAACTGGAAGTACAAGAAAGTACAATATTTTGAAGATGCCAAATTCAAGTGTATTTCCCTGAGGACTGCAAAGGACATACATTTCAAGTCCCCTCTTCAAAGCATGGAGGCACTGCAGCTCATAAAAAAACAGCTGGAAAAATTTACTTTAGATGGCTAAAACAATGTGTTTTCTCCTAATCTTATTCTTGGAAACAGCTAAGTCCTTTTTGCTGACACCTTCCAAAAATTCAGCCCGAGGCAGACTCTCAGCATGGGAAATTTCAGTGTGAACTGCACAACTTTGGCAAAGTCATGAGCAACTAGAACAGGGTCTTACAAAAGCAAGCAGTGAAAAGCGCTGGCTAGAGGCATTACTGTCAGCAACTGCAGCACTTTCAGTGCTTTAACAGAGAAACATCGGGTCTAAATTTAAGCCTTGAAGAACAAGAAGAAGGTGGCAAAAATTTAAACCATTTCAGTGTTGGGAGTGAAAAGACTGCCTTTGTCAATCCAAGAAAGATACCACGTCTCTAAACTAAACCGTAACTTTTTTATATAGAGTCTGTTAGAGAAACTGAAATTGGAACTCATTAGCATCTACTCTAATACTTTGACCTTCTGAAAATTACTGCTGTTATTACTAGTGCTGTGTATTGATACTCTGCTTGGCACAGCACAACATGCAAGATAGATGGTCTCTGCCAGAGCAACTGAAAACAGGGGTTTGGGCAAAAGTTCTCTGGTTTAATCATCCTTATTTTCTTCCTTTTCCCTTTTATCAGTTGGCTAAAAATGTTAGCATTTAATCACATACAAGTGTGTTCCCCTTCCCTTTCCAGCCACAAATAATAATAGCCCAATCCACTGGAGTTTTTCCATGACTTTGATGAGAACTGGATCGGATCCAAAATGAAACAGTTTGGCAAGGAGCGGAAGACCTTGTAGAAAACAGGGATAGTGGTGAACGGTTGAAACAGCAATCCTTACAGCAATTAAAAATGGCATGGCCAACTTTTCATATCTAATGAAATTTCACAACAGAACTTTTTTCAATTATGTTTCATTAGTATCATGTAGTTAAGAGAACCACTGCAACAAAGCAGCAACAGAAATGTTGTTAATAGTTTATGTTTGTATTACAGTAGTACTCAGATCTTAACTGAGATCAGACGTGCATATCGCATTCAGTAAGAGAAAACACGCAGCATCGACATTGCTCTTTAATATTTTGTGCCTGCACTGCCCCTTACTTTCTCCACCTTTTGTTTTTATTCCTGGACCTTTCATGAACTTGAAAATGATACAGAAACGGCTTTACAGTGATCGAAGTGTGATAACTGGCTGTTCCAGCTATATGTGTTAAATGCAGTGGGTCGGTCTAAGTAACTTCTGTAGTTCATCAGGTTCTATGTAAGGATTTCTAGAATATCTATCCTAAGTAGGAACTAATCCAGAAATACATAAAATAAACACTTACAAACTGCCAATCACTATGGCTACAATTATCAGCCCTAACTCCCTATACCTCCATTGCTCATTAATAACGACCCCTCTGTTTGTGGGAATGGCTGATTAACAGCTGTGTTGCACAACAGTTCCTGAAAGCCACCAGATCGTTTGCATACCACAATGGGAGCAAACACTGGCCATGGGGACATTCAAATGAAGCACCCACCCCTGACTTGTGTTAGGGAGGACGTGGGGTAAAGCGGTCTGAAAAAATTGCTTGGTGGCCAGTTTGGGCGTGCGCCTGTCCGGCTGTGACTGTTCTGGCCCTGGTTCAGCGCAAAGCTGGGGTTTTCATTGAAATTTGAGAGCTACCCCATACAGGCTTAAAACTTTCTTTTTGTACAGCAATTAATGTAGTATGTTAACAAGCTGAAATATGGCAGAGGGCCAAAACCCTAATGCATGCCATACGTTTGATTGTTTTTGCCAAACATTTCTAACCTCTTGAAACCACGATTACAATGAAAAACAAGGCAATTCCCTGCACGATCAGCCCCCCACCCTGAGCTCATATTTGACACTTCCTGTGTTTTAACCACTCTGAATATCCTTGTCAGCTCTGGAATTTGTTTTGGCTTGTTTTCTAGCACAATCAAAACCTTATGGTTGTGTTCAGCATATAGAGACCAACGTAGGCAACTGAATTTTGTCCTTCAGCAGCTGCTTGGAATTACTTTTTTGGTCAAGAACTCTCTAATAAAACATTAACAACAAAAAAAGAGAGGCAGAGACAGTAGATAAAAAATAACGATGTATCACAGACTATTCTGGAAGGAGGATATTTTAAATGCCACCTTCTTTCGGGCTCATCACTGAATTTTCAAGTCAGTACCAGCTTTGCATGATAAATGTAGGAACTGGTAGAAATGTCACTTAACATTTGGTAGAAGCATCCCACTTCCTAAATTTGAAAAAATAAATGCTTTCCCAGTGGCAGACAAATATCAAAGTACAAAACACTGACAAAAGCTTAAACAACACTTGACATATTCTAATCCTACTGATACACAAATATTCTCAGGTGGTAAATAGTGCCAAATGGTACATTGGCATCAACACCTCCCATTTCTAATTATACACAACTGGATGCATTTCAGAGCTGCCCCAGAACTTAATTTTTAACTAGCAGAATTAGTGTAAAATTAATTTGGGGCTATTTACAGTATGGCTACATTACAGTGCTGCTATAATGTAAAGAAATCATTTAACAGGCACCTATATAATATAATCATATAAATATTTACCAGTCTGTAAATACACCTTAGAGACCATCAACATGCAGAAGGTGAGGAATAAGCTTTTCCTCGAGAGATATCCTTCTTCAGTTTTTTTTGAGGACACATTTTAGAAATGTAAATTATTTATCCTGAACTAATTACTAAGCTTTGGAAGAATACTAATTATTCCCTAATTAAAGTGACTTTAAATCTAGCATGTAGTATCATATCTTGGAAATGTCTTTGCAGGATTGCTTTATTTCCTTGCATGGAAAATATCTTCTTATAAATGCAAATCAATTAATTAATATTTTAATACAGTCATTCTGTTATTGTTTTTTCAGTTGAGAGTGTCAAAATAAGTAATGCTGCAGTTACAAGAATGGATTCTAAGATCCAGAGCCAGCCACGCATGGCCTTTGTGCAACATTCATCGCGTTTCACCAGATTCACCCAATTAGCAGGATTATCGTACAATTCATGGGAAGATTTCAGTACATTTGGCAGATGGAGATTTCAGTCATATGTTTTATAAGGCTGAGATTCTGCATGAAGTCTTTGCAGTGCAGAGCAAGGGGAAAGGAGAACAAGAAAAGGAGGCAGCGAAGCCCAGTGCTTGAAGTCTGGTGGTCTTTCTGCAGGACACCTCCTGCCAAGCAAGCCGGGGGCAGCAGAAGAGATACTCAAATACCAATATGGGATATGCCAAGCTCAAAATAAACAGATTCTTTCTCAAAGCCAGTTCCCTTAAAGCAGCACAAAAATGACACTATGCAGTCCATCCAGTTCTCAATTGTCAAGGTACTGGACCTCCTCAGATCTCAGATTAATTCCATTATTTCTAATATAAACAAAGAAACAAAGGGTATTTTCATGGCATTTGGCCTTTGACTTCAAAGAAAAATTAGTAGAATTCTTTGTGTTTAGATTATAATTGTAAAATGACTGCAGAAATCACAGAACATGTGGTTGTTTTCATTTGACTTAATCTGCTAAAGCTGATACTGAGGATTTTGTCAGGAACTGGTGTTGTACAAGGAATAGGAGAAATTAAGGGAATAATTCCTTTAGCCTAAAATGCTGTCATAACATCATAATTGTGATAATTCTTAAAATTGTAATTTTGAAGTAAATGATCACATTGAATCAAAAGCCAAAATAAGAAAAGCTTTAAATGCTAGCATGGCTGAATTCACTCTGTGCTGAGGGAAAAGTGAAATGTGTGGTTATTTGTGTGTGTAAAGCAGTGGTATTTCCACACCAGAGACACCAGGAATTAATAAGCACTTTAAGGGCATCTGGAAGCAAACGTAGGAATAATACTGCTTTAGCCTCATCAAAAGAAAACTGAAATAGAATAAACAGGCCAGTACGTACAATAACACTGTCAGGGACAATACAGGGATTAGTTTTGTACGGACCAAGTGCCAGTCCTATGGGTATATGCGATTCAACGCACCGCTGGTTTTTTGCGTACTTATGTTTCCGGCATGTTTGGAGATCTCAGACATGACCACAGCACAAAATGCAAAGTCTTAGCCCTAAGTCAGTAAATATCGGTAAGGTGAGACCAGACTGAAAGTGTTGGTATAAATACGCAGAGACCTGCAAGTGCTAACTTGTACTGCTCTAACACAGTGGTGTGTAGGAGACTGGGTAATAAATCCGTACTACAATAAACCACCTTCCTTTCTGTACAGTATGTGCTTGATCACTCCTGCTACCGGCAGGATCACTGCAGTGTCACTGCATTTCAGTGGGCTCAGAATCAACCCTGTGAATAGATGTAAGCGCAAGTTACGATGGAGGAAAAGGTAGGTTAAAGAATATGCCGCATGATAAAATAACACATCAATCCGATCTAGCTGAAAATGTCTCATTTGTCTAAAACCATTGTTTCAAAGACTGAGAACACAATGTAATGATAGTAACAACTCTTGGCCTGTAAATAACATTTTATATCTTTGGTAATGATACATAAAGTAAAAAACGCTGCCTTTTGACTGTCTTGAAATATCTCCTTTCCCTTAAGCAGATCCCACTGAAATAATGGCAAATTCATTAGATGGCCAGAAATGGACCCAGACATAAGAAGTTCCTTCTTGAATGAAGGGGTGGCCTGAGGTAGGCATTTTTATCCACTTTATATAAATGAGGAAAAGGAGACAATGGTGCTAAAGGAACATTGTTTGCTTAAAAATATGACTGTTCCTGCCCTAAGGTTATCCTACCAATGTTTGAATGATTAGAATTAGGTTTTCCTGTTTTTCCCTTTTTTTCCTGTAGCTGTAGGACAAGGGGAAGCAGAGAAACTATCTGCATGAATAGCATTGCCAGATGTGCTAGTAAACAAGTGGAAAAATAGTTATTTTTTGTAAGTGTATTCCCTGAGCTATTACTTACAGCAATTGTAGGCAATACTTACTTAGAAAGGCATTTATACGTTTCCTCCAAAACACCTCCCCCACTACAGTACCCTTGCATGGGCCTAATGCTTAACATGGGAAGAGTCCCAGTGAGGTCAGCGAGGCCACCTTTGTCCATGCTTGACTGCAAATAGAGGCATTTGCTGATCTGGGAGCTGCTGATTGAGCCCTTTGCTGGACTGGCGTTCGTGCGTTCCCATACTCACCAACAGGCCTGATTAAACCTGCCATTATAACTCCAGAGTAGCAAGGCAGACCGCTACGCAGCAGATAAAACCACCACTTCATCTCCTGCTACAACAGCTCTAGATCTGACTCCTGAGCTCCACCCTGCACAGTAACAGCCTCCACCTCTTTTGTCCCAGCGTATTCCACAAAAAGGCCAGGCTGCGGTTACTCAACACTGACACAAAGACAGACGGTACCTTTCTTTTCCCCTGTAAATGGTACAAAGTCTTCCCTGTCTTTGTGCTCAAGTGCTTGCTTCTCCAAGTACGAGAGCAGGCGTTCTCTGTCGAAAGGGCCCGTGGCAGGTTTAGTGGTCTGGTCCTTTTGCCGAAATCCCGCTGGAAGCAAGGCGTTCTGTGAAAGAGAGGGAGGCATGTAAAGGAGATGAGGCAATTTCATATAGTGTTCCAAATTTCATTTCAATGTTGTTGTTTTCTAAGTGAAATCATTCTTTGCATGTTACTTCACGTAATGCTCTTTGGTGACAGCAATAACACACATTACCTAAATGTAAGCATTAAAACCAGTATATCTTTCAGGCTTCTTGATTGTACCACCTATTAATATTTTTATTGACCATATTTACAATCACAGCACCAAAGAACTAAGCAAGATCCAGAGCCCTTTGTGTTACGCATATTATAACCACAGAGTTCACAGTCCAGGTAAACAGACCAGGATAAGTTTTCTATACATTTTCTTCTCTTAATTTACTCTTTTTCCTCCCCATTTTTTTCTCTCTCTTTTCATTTTTTCAAAAATTCCTTTCATTCTAATGCAGATGTCTCTTGGACTTCAGAAATGAATGGCACGCACAGAAAGTAATTGGTGAATGATGCGGACTTCAGCTATTTATAGTATGCAGGAAGCAAGCAGATGAAGCCCCACTTTAGACATGTAGCTGTGTGACCATGTGATTGCATCTGCATCCCATAACATAGGAAGATGCATACGGCTCCCACATTTCAGTCCAGAAAATCCCAGAAAGGAATACAGGTACGTGGACTTTGCAGTGCATGTGCAGTAAAGCCAACATGTTGAAGATGCCCCAGAGTACTGCAGAAACACTTCATTGTTGGCCAGAACGTGCACAGTAAATCTGATGCATGGCAAATATCTAGTGAATTCTGAGCACATCCAGTGAACTCAAGTCACTAGACATTCTATCTGCGTGTGCATAAATGTGCCCAGAGTGCTACAAATTTACTGCACATATGTAGCCTGACTACAAATGCGCCATGGCCTGTTTTGTTTGGTTTTGGGGGTTTTTTTTGATGTTCTGTGTCTCCATTTGAGATGCTACATACTTGAAAATACCAGAAAATGCACTGTAGAAGCGGTAGTAGTGAGGGAAGTGGCAACATGGAGGGAGAGAACAGTAAAGCCCACCCTTAATTTCCAGGTAAATTTGTACTATAGAACTAGAAGCTATAAATCAGTTGTGTTTTTTCAAATTTATTTTGTCTCCAAAGTAAATGGATTTTATCTGCCAGTTTAGCTGCCAGTTTTCAAACTCGTAGATCAGTTTGGAAGGTTTTGGGGTAGGTACAGTCAGAGTTCCCACCCAGCACACTTGTGACTGTAACCTCGTTATTGTAGGACCAAGTGCTTCCCAGGCCAGAGATCTTTAAATTCTTTGTGAGAGTGTCTTCAAATATCCAAATTATTCTTGCTCTCTAGAAAATGACAGTTGTGTAGCTGAATCTTATTTTTCTTAATGATGCCTAAATATATTCTCTTCAGCTAAAAATATCTGTGCTGAATGACATAGTCAACAGATTGCAGAAGTTCTGATCTTCACAAGCACACATTATGTTTGTTTGTTTATTGCTGTGCCCAGAAATAGCAGCCATAAAAAGCTTCTCATCATGCTGCAGTGTACAAACATGATTAAAGATTTAGACTGCAGACAAGCTCATGTCTAAATAGACAAGGGATAGAGAAAGGGCACAGTGACTCGTACAAAAGGAAGTAGCACATCACAGCAGGAATAAAACCAAGATGTCCCTAGCTGAGCAGCTCATACTTTAGGGTACACTGCCTCTACTGTAACAGAATACAAATATAAAATGCTGCAGTATGTGGCATTAATAATAGGCAGCTTTTGAACTGTGATCCCCCTGGCCCCCATCACTAACCTCAGGATCAAGGTCATCGAGAACATGCTCCAGCTGTTTCAGTTCATCCTCTGAGAGTTTGCTGAGTATTTCATCTTCATTGATATTCTTATATTTCTCCAACTCTTTTCGGAAGGGCAGAGACATGGCTCCTGCTGCACTGCTCGACTGATGCTGCTCGTCAAGATTTCAACCATCCAGGAGTACTGAGCTTCTTGCGGCTTCACTCGCTGTTAACAATAAAGCATTATGAGTATCTCCATTTAGCTGATATAGTCCTAAAAAGCCTGCATGCTGAGAGTCACATTTACACTTTATTAATGAAAACAAAGCAGCAAGATGTCCTGGCTCAGCAGAGGGGGTGTGGGAAGTGCTGGGGCTGCCTGTGCAGCAGTAGCCAAGGAATAGCAAGGAGGGGTACGGTACGCTTGAGAACCTCATGGGTGCAGCAGCAAAGAGAAGCTTTGAGACATAGATAAGAAAAAACATTGGGAACTTATCCTTTTCCATAGAGATAAATCTGTTTTATTCAATTTGCTTAGAAACAGCAGTATCTGCTTGTTCTTTTGGCTAACAGCACAGGAAAGTGCTAGAGTCACAGAAAACAGTCCAACGATGACAAACAAGAAACAAAATGTTATGCCTTGAGGTATTCTATCTTATCCCAGCTTTGCTGATGGCTGAAAGCTTACCCTCATCATCTTGCCTGGCTTTTTGGTACATTCTGGTTACCTAAGCAGCTTTAAAGTATGCTGGTTGGTAGTCTTATTTCAAAGTGTTTGGCTACAAATGATAGCACTTATCATCAAAATAATTCTTGCAGTGAGGATATGCTACTTACAGCTCAAAAGATCATCCGTAAATTAGTCTGCTGCGTGGGACACTTGCATGCATTCAAAACATGGTCATGAAAAAAATACGGACTTCGTATTTCACAAACTCTTTAAGTTTTAAAACTTGAGTGTGGTTCCTCGTTAGATGATCCCAACTGATCAGTAACAAGAAAGTGTCATTTGCATGGCTACAACAGTCATTGTCATATAATTTCTCATGTGACGAAGGACTCTGTCTTTACTTGCTTATTTTTCCTATCCAGAACCAGTTCTAGAGCCAGAATCTGCCTGTAAATGGATGGAGTGAAAGAGAATTAATCTATGATCAGAAACAGCATTAGCTGGGGACTTTAATTGTGCTCCAGGCCCTCCGAAGTCTGCCCAGTTTCCCACACCAGCACCAGAGCTCTCGGTATTACACAGCTAGCTGTGCAATTTTACAGCTGAGTTTTTGCATTCACAAATTTCAGAGTTATGGTTGATATGGAAACCAGCCAACTGGCACCTACATCTGGCTTATGTATCAACCCAAACTCTGATTTCCTTTGGCCAGGTCCGTAGTTGCCCTAAGCTAACAAAATCCATGCAGGTTCTGTTGCTCTTCATATAAGCTGGAAGCCTGATCTTTATTTTTCTTTTATTCAAAATCCAAATGAAAATATTGCATTTACTTAGAGTTTCACTATTAAAATACTAAATATTAAAACATATCTCATTTTTCTATTTATCTAAAAGACTAGAAATCAGCAACCTATAGGAAGGGAAGAGAATAATTAGTAGAATTACAAATTTGAAAAATCTGGAATTCTATGAACACTGCAAGGCATGATAAGCCTTGACTTGAAACACTCAAACATCCTATTCCAAGAAAAAGCATTATTTCCCCTATACACTCTCATTTTTTTCCTTATTAATGCTCTATTTGTTGTCCTTGTTTTCATAGCATGACAACATTGTCAAGCCATTCCAAATGTCATGGTAGAATTCAACTGTTCTTTAAATTGTGAGTTTCTTTCAGGAAGTTAGTCAGCATCTGACGTTTCACAAAGTTACAGCAGTTGTGAAAAATTCTTATATTATCAAAATTCTATCATATGCGATGAGTGTGAGAGAGATTTTGGCAAAAAAAGTCCAGAAGAGCTAATGTCTTTGTGTATGTGGTGCTTAAAGAGAACACTAGTTCTACATACGTTTAATTGATACAATTTGTTACCAAAACTACTTGTTAAATAATAAAGCATTTTATTTAAAAGTGATAAGTATATTTGTTTAAACTGTGAAAACAAATTCAGCTGCAGTACAACATTTCTGTACTAAGGCATCAGGCGCCTTCTCTAAGTTTCTTTGGATAAACTCATTAAAAACGTAACATTTCAGCCAGCAGTCATTAACTGGGCTGAAATATTTCTTTGAGGGGATTAGAGCTTTTTAAAACTCTATTTAACAGTTTAAATGGTTATTTTATTAGAGTTTAATCGCATCCCTGGAAAAGACAGAAATGTAATCCCAAGGTTAGGTTAATTAAATATTGTTGGAAAAGTAACTAGTAAGAGTACATAACAATTTCCCTGGCTGAGGTTCAGCACGTCTGTTGTGCAGGATGCCTGGTAGCAGTACCTCTCCCTCAGTTGTATGGCATTGCATGATTCCCATCAGGGAACACAGCAAAGAATTGTTTTACTGATATCAGCACGACCATGTATGTAACGGCTTTTGTGAAAAGGTTTGCAAAGTTGAATCTGGGTGCTAATGGGTAATTACTGCAGAGTATGATTTGCTTGTACCAGACATTTCTGATTTCTTTGTGAATTACCAAAGTGCTTAGCCATAACGGGAAGACGTGCCAGGAGACGCTTTTCAACAGGTGACAGTTTTCAGTATTGTAACTGTTTCCTTTTAATTATTAGGAAGAGAAGGTATTTGACCATGTGCAGCAGGGATACCCAAAGAGAAATACAAACCCAGATATTAAAGATGTATCAGTCTAACTTCTCTCATGGCATGAAGCACTATGTTGGATAACCCTTGTTAGATTAGCGGTGCATGGAAGAACTTGAAATTATGCTTTTCTTGCATGCATACATTTGCAACAGAAATTCCCTTGATATTTTCCCTTTCACAACTGAATCCTACTCTTCTGTGACTGAACAAAAGCAGAAGACACCGCTTAGGGAATTTCTTTGTCCACAATCCCTGTAAGTAGTAAAGCTTTTCTGGAGCTTGCACCCTGCTGTACAGGCTACTGAAAGCTCCGCTGAAACGCCTATCGTTCACGTCCTGGCTTTATGCTCTCTATTGACCTTTCATCGCAATCACATTATCGGAAACCAAGGGAACGAGATAAATCTAACAATTCAGCATCATTCAGTCTGGGAAGGAAATGCTGAAGTCTTGAGTTCACTTACTCTGGAAATTGCTGTCTAATGTGATGATTACAATCTTCACCTTCCTAATTGGATTTCATACTGTTAATTTTGTGTATGTAAACAGGGCCATATGCTGTCTGTACTGCTTCTTATTGTGGTTTGACTTTTCTGAGTGTGCACATACTGTTTACTTTTTACAAATTATATCCACTGGATTTTCTTTGTTATGATTACTGTATGAAAACTTTAATCAGTTAAAAAAGCAATCCTAACTAACCAACAGCTCCTAGCTACTGTTATTTTGAGCATACAAAAGCAGATCAGGTGTCACACAGTAGAAAGGAGATGTTCAATCTAATTGCAGAGATGATATGCTGTTGAATGTTACACTGCATTAGGGACACTGAGGGAAGCAGAATGAGGGACCATGGGTAAGACTATGGAGTTTCCCTTCAAACTTACTGGGAAGAGTGAACAAGGAGAGTAAGGAGTGGAGAAGCACAAATCCCATTTGTTTTTTTCCACTTAGTTTCAATACGGAGCATCACAGTTTACCATGGGCTCAAATACCCACTGTTAAACAGCAAAGCATGCTGTTAGATGCCCAACAGGTGAGATCTATGCTGATTCAGGATAGTGCAGAACTGTAAGAGGTAGCACTTCTGCTAACCATGTGCTACTTTTAAATCTTTGTGAAGCACAGATGTTTTGCAGTGAGCTTCAAAGACTCCATTGCTATATTTTTATCTTTGATTCCTTCTAAAGAAATAGATACTTCTGTTTTATTTGGGGCAGCTTTTTCACCCATGCCTGTCAACGTCAGGATTCAAAATATGTTTTCAAAGACAAAAAGGGTGTCATTAGTCAGCCTGCATAAAATCATTATTGCTCTATGTAGTCAACAGCTGCTGTGATATAACTCCTCTATACTTTGCTGTGTTCCATAAGTACTTTTTGGTTATAAACCTTATACACTACTGAAAAGGTTTTCTAGAGTAGCTAGGCTGTAGTTTCTGCTGATACCATAATACTGTTGTAACTTTCTACTGCTGATAAAGATACTTCTTTCTGAGATGGAATCAGTCCTCTGCTGAATTAATGTTAGAAGTCAGAGCGGTCCCACTCACATTTGCTTGGATCCCTTGAGAAGAGTTGGAACAACCTGAGCTATAGAACCTTCTATGGACCAGCAGCTACAAAGGCACATCAGGTCACTTGTGCTGTCTAAACCACGGGCTATACACCTAGAAAAACATAATGTCTCTGCAGTCCTGTAGAGATGAGAATACTGTGATACAGACGATGTGAATTTCTAGCTTTTGATAGTGTGTACAAGGTAAGAATGAAGCTGCATGGCAATGTGCATTTATGATGTAAAAAGAGATGTGCTGAATGGGAAATAATCCACAAGTTCTTTGCATTTTTACAGAAAAAAAGATCTTTTTTTATAATCAGATTTGAGAAATTGTTCTCACTTTTCCAAATCATGGCAACTGATGTTTAGAAAGGAAATCCTGATGCACAATCTATTTTAAACTATCTCCATATCCACAGTGGTGGATATTTGTGTTTTGAAAAACAGTTGTGACACTGATCTGTAAATGTGGAAAAATTCTTCCCTTTCTTTAAATAGTCTGAAGTAGGTAAACATGAAAATAAGAAACAGGTGGAATAAATCCCAAGTTAAATTGATACTGGACCAAATAAATAGGATTGAGGCCATTATGATTAAGAGCAGTGTTTGTCCAACACAAGCAGATGCTCAGCAGAAGGAGGGTGATTGTCCTGCACCATCCAGGCAATGGAGCGCTCCCACCAATACACTTAATCCCATGCCAGACAGGGGACCTGTCTGCTGTCCAGGCACTGCTATGAAAAATAAGGCCAGGCTGTTGAAAGCTCAAACTTGAAAAAAAAAAAAAATTGAGAAACACTCCATTATTTAACATATAAATAAGGTTCCTTTTTTATTTTTATACTTAAAAAGCAAGACCAATATGTACTTTCTAACCATGAACATATAAGAGATGTATATTCAGAGATCATGTTTTGTGGTACAAAATTTCTTCTTGGTTTTGAACTAGCAGGTTCAGAAATCTCAGAAAATGTAGAAAGGATGCATTAGGGCCAGCACAGCACAGAAGTATGATAGGAAGGTACAGTGAAGCATTATGAAACTGATTTTTTTGTGTGTATGATGAAAATGGTATTAGCTACAGGTCCTCATGTAGACAGAGACAGTAGACATGTGAAAGAAACTCACATAGGTAGAAGATGGAAGAGGGATCTGTAGAAAAGGATTTGGTCTTCTAGAATCCCCCAACTTTTCTGCCTGTTTCCCCAAAAAAACTTCTGAAGAACTCACGACATAAGGAGCACTGAACTGCTCTGCTTTAGTCACCTTTTCTAACCCTTTCCACCCAGGACACAGCACAATCACTTGGTGGATCAAAGCGAATAACCTGTTTAAGGATTTGTAGAACTGGGTCCTTCGAGAGGGTGTCTCTGGGGCTGGCGAGGCAGCACGCTCAGCTGCACATGGCACTGAGCTCAGGGCTGGCTCTGGGCGAGTAATGACGTGGCCAAACCTCTTCTATTCCCAGCCCAGTTTGCCATCTTTTGTCATACTGTAGCAAAAAATCCCTAAAAATCCCTGTATATTTAAAACACTGTTTTTCTCCAGGGCTAATGTAGGGTTATTTCATGTTCTGTTCCTAGCAACTGGTTTAGTCCCATATAGAGACTGGTAAATAATTAACAATTATGTTATCCTAATATTAGACTAGGCCTGAACGTTTAGGATAATCATTCAGTGATCAGAAACTCCACTTCACAATTGGATGAGCCTTTCTGAACCTTGGTAATGCTTACGCCACTCTGCAGTTTACATTACAGTTGGCTGCTTTACTGAGGGATTGACAACTCCTATGCAAGTAAAATGTGAGACATCAATTCACTTTAATGGGAGTTCAATCATGCCCTTTATAAGAAAATAACCATCATGTATATTGCAAAAGTATCCATATGAATGTACTGTTATTTATAGAAGATATAAAGGGATGTACTCCCTTTGATTCAGATAACATGAAAGGTTTTTCACTGGCGATTAAAGAAAGATGAAACATTAATGCTTCTTGCACTGATGCAGAATAAAGTTATATAATAACTAATTTCTGATTATTTCTAAAATAACATTAGTGGTATTATTCATAACCATTCAAAACACGAAACTAAGTCCTGGGAAGGAAGTAGATTTCTTTACAATGCCTGATGAATTTATAACCTGTTTCTGGGTATCATCATATTTTTAGAACATAACCACTAGAACTCTTTCCATACAAAAATTATGACTAATTATACAGTGACCATATGATGATTTAAGCCAGTCTTACTTAAAAAAACCAACCTTTAAATCACTCAATTCCTACCAAGAGGAAGACAGAACAAACCTAAGCGTTACAGATATTAGTGGGATTATGGATGGTGCTCTGACACTCCAGTGATGCATCAAGTATGGGAAATGGAAAAGACCAGAGAGACCTGTCTGTCTGTCATGTCTCCTGCAGAGAGAGACTCCCTCTTGCTTTTAGAGGGGTAAAGTTTAGTTATAAAATAACGAAGCAACCGTCTTCTATTTCTGCTCATTGCAACTGGTAACTTTGTGGAACGGGAAGGTAGGTTTCTTCCATCTGTAGAACTTAAGTGATTATTTGAAAATTCAGGCAAGGTTAATTAGCTTTTCTAAAATAAAAACATAACATAGTTACTGTCTGAAACTGAGGGCGGTGTGAAGTACTAGGCTGAAAATCCTGGAGAGCAGAGTCTTTTTATACAGACAAAATGGACTATGAAATGGCAGCTCCACACACAATTCGTCATCTGTAAGCTTCAGCTCTGATGTGAACAGAAACACCCTGCTGCTGAGCTGTACCAGTGGTGGTTGACTGACAGTGCCTCGGATAAAACTTAATATCACGACTGACCTCTGAGACTATCAGTAATGACGCTGATCAGTGTTATAAGTGACAGTATAAGTGCCCATTTGATAGCAACTGGAAGAAAACAGCCTCATTATTTTCTGTGGGGAACCAATGATATTTTAACCTCTTTCGATAACTACCAGACTCTGCAGGTTTGATTCTGCAGTAGATAGGTGCTGATTTACCTTGGAATAAGAGGCTGTACCTCCCCTCGTGAGCACCAGCCCAGAGCGTACACGCCCCCAGTCTTGTGACACGGCAGCCCATGGCTCTGTGGTCCCCAGACGAACACGGATGAATCAGTTCCTATATCATGCATGTTACAGTAATAGCTGTGACATTTACAAGATGGTGTCTTCATGCAGTTCAGTCTCCCAGATTTTGTGTTGTGTAAAGAACTGTAGTTCTTGTCATCAGCACATCTACCATGAATGCAAAGCAAAGCATACATTGGGGTATGAATTATCTGCAGCTTTGTAAAAAGGCATCCTCAGGAAGCCAAAGGCCGGATCCTGGTATCCTCACTGATCAATCACGTTTAAATGGAACCAGCTGTTGTGGGGCCTTAAACACCATCAGCCACACCAGAGCCTCTCCACTTCACTCTCCTGTCAGAGGAAAGAAATGACTTGTTCAAGGTCACACAGAAAGTCTGTGGCAAGACAAGGAATCGAACCATCTTCCAAGTATCAAGTGTTGGACAGCTTTTCCTTTGGCTATGGGTCCCTTCTTCCACGGACAGTCTCGTTCATTTAAGTGGATCTTTTAAATGAACAATATATGCCAAGTGAAAACACAACACAGCAGAGATAGAACCAAAGGCTGGGTTAAGAGCATATACTACTGATTGCAGAACTATGATCCTTACTAATGATCACTGTTATATAACTTCTAAAAAAACCCTTTTTGCATCTTTCCTAAGCTGTTTTTTCTCCTTACGATGTACAGAGACATCATAACTACCTACGTTTTTTGCATTTTAGCTGTAAACCAAAGCCAGAAACCATCCGTGATGTGCACATCCTGATAGCTGAAACAATAAATAGGAGAAGGAATTGTACCTGCAAATAGGCTTTTTATTTTTACAACAAAATAGATCAGACCAGCCCTGGAAAAGATAACACTAGTGTTTGTTTTTGTATGTTGGAAACATCAATAGGAAAAAAGGACACTGGGTAATATTAACAAAAGCATTGCTCCACCTGTGCTGCCACCAGATAGCAAACAGTGTGCTACCTTTTGTCACTGCTGTTCTCAGATCTCCCTATTTTAGAGCGGCAGCTGGACCTTCAGACCCAGCTGTTCCTTGAAAGAATCCTAATAAAGAAGGATTTAAAAAATAAGTTTACAGATTTCTGTGGCACCAAATAACGACGACCAAACTCCACTGTTAAACAGAAGCCACTGCTACACTTGTGTGCTATGGTCAGCAAAGAGCACAGAGGCACTGATCCCGGTATGAACCTACCACATGCAAATACACGTGGCTACAGGATGCTGCTACCTGGCGCCTCTCAACGCAAAACCCTGCCCAGCTACCACAGCCTCAGTCAAAAGGATACTCAATCACAGGAAGAAATCAAACTATGAGATTCAATAACTTAGGAATGCTACAAAAAAACCCTAGAGCAGATTAATAACAGCAGAAATGCATAAACATTGCTTGCCAGAAGTTGTAAAATACTGGAAATAATAATAATTTGGGGAAGGAAGAAAAGTTATGCAACGAGAGAGCAAAGCGCACCATTTTGAATAAAATTATTTAGTTCGTCAAGATGAGAGAGGCTACTGGCTAAGTTCAGACAAATCCAAGCTAGATGAATGGGAGAAAAGATACATATGGAATTTAGGTTGGCAAAGTCACTAAAATGACTCACATAAACTTCTTCATTTTTTACATAGTGGTAAAAATTTAAATATCTATCTGTTGTGGAATCCAGTTAAGAGCTGCACAGCATACAGCACCACAGCAAAGGCAGACAGTCTATTAGATAGCAAATGGGTGCAGAATAACACAGAAAAGATCGTAATATCATTAGTATAATGCAGTGAGACACCTCCATACATCCCTGAGTTTGAGTTCATTTTTCTAATTATAACTTGCTAATACCCTTGGAAGGAATGAGAGGATGCGATGCCTGCAGTATTAGGCCAGTTGGTCCCAGGTGTTTCTTTCCCATCACGTGTTCCTATCTCCAAAAGCGGGAGGCAGAACAGAGGAAGTTCAAGGACAATTTCTGAGAATAATCAGTTAAAGAAAAGCTTTCATATGATGAAAAATTGAAAGACTGCACCTATTTACTACAAATATGCAACGCAGTAACTTACCGAAGACTTCCTCTACTAAACCTTTTCAAAAGCATAGATCTACACAGTGTATCATTCATGGTATAAAAATATTATCACTTCTTCCAATTATTTTTAAATTGATATTGATACATTTCTGAATTTGTTTCATCATTAATGACGCTACAATGTTTTTTTCGTAAGTTTATGTTACTCCTAAGCTCAGGGTGGTCACATGAGTCTAACCAGTTTTCATTTATTTTTCGGTGTTATAGTCCTCTGATTTCTCTACGTGTTTTTCATTGAGCAACTGTGGATTTTTACTCTGGCAAAAGAAATTCCCCCAAAGCTTCCATCAAAGCAAAAACCTGTGAATTAGCAGAGGGCCACCCTGATAATTTTGCCATCAAAAGATGACAAAATAGAGCACGTGTGATATCTAATGCCAATGTGCAGGTTTTGAGGACACATTTTGCTCATCAGGAGCCTGCAAACGTTACTAAATGTTACTAAATCCGCATCCTGTTCCTGAACCTGCCACTGGTACACTTATTCTGATCTGCTCCACGGCAGCGGAGCCTAACCACCCTCCAACAGTCCTGCTGTATTTCTGACATACAAAAGGCATGAGATCTCTAAGGAGAGACAGCTCATCTTCATTTACAAAAACACCTTCTTTTCATATTTTCTTAAATTGCTTCATCTAATTTTTGTCAGTTAACGCCCGACATAAAGGATGCGAGCACATCGAAATAAATACGCACGCATTCCCCTGTAAAACGCGCTATTAAAACCAAGAAGGCAGAAAGGGGAAAGGCACTCCGCACCCCGCGGGAGCCTCGGACGTTTCGGGGCCGCCCGGGCGAGCCCCCCCCCCGGTTTTCACACGCCGAGGATGATTCCTAGCGGCTCTCCTGCCCGGCCGCCGGGGTGGGGTCGGAGCCAGCCGGCGCCCCGCGCCCCGCGCCCCGCGCCGGGGATGCTCCGCCACACGCCGCCGCCCCGCCGCGCCTCCCGCCCCGCTCCGCTCCGCTCCGCACCGCAGTGCGCGGCGCCCCGCGGAGCCCCGCGCAGCCGTCGCCCGCCCGGGGCCCGCGGGCGACGCCCCGGCGGCCCGCCCGGCCCCGGCCCGCCGCCTTACCCCGCCGTGCGGCCGTGCCCTGGCCGCCAGCCGCCTGCGCGCCCCTCCGCGCCCGAGCCCGGCGCCGCCCGCCGCCTCCGCGCCCCTCCGCGCCCCGAGCCCAGCGCCGGCGGCGGCAGGTGGGTGCCCGGCGCGGCGGCTGCGCACCGCGGCCCCTGCCCTGCCGGGCACGCTGGGACTCGTAGTCCGGCAGCCGGCGGCAGCCGCCGCGGGGTCCGCGGGCACCGGCACCGGCAGCAGCACCGCCACCGGCACTGCCAGCCCCAGCCAGCCCCCCCCGCCAGCACCAGCTCCGCCAGCAGCATCCCGCCCGCCCTCACCTGACCAGGTCACCCCCTTGGTCCCCCAATCCTCCCTCACCCCTTTCCATTTCTTTCTGCCCCAAGCCTGCAGGTGAAGTCCCACCTAACCCGCATCCAGACCGCGTTTATTCCCCCTCGCCTTTGACCTGGCCTGATGTAGCCTCAGCCTTACCCCTCCCCTGCGTGGCCCCTCTATATGGAAACCATGAAAACAGACTACGCTGTGGCTTGGATGCTCTGCTAGCTGCAGCCATCGCCCCTGCCCTACGCACATCTCTAAGCAGCTGGGCAGGCACTCGCTGCACGTGGATGCACGGCCTCGGCACATGTGCTGGACAGTTCTGGGTGCACGTGTAGGCAGCCGACCCTAAAGAACACGGTTGGCCCCTCTCACGCACCCTCTGCAAACTGAACCAGCCAAACAGGTCCTGCAGCAGAAGCCTGCCGGCCCTCACCCTGCACCAAGATGTGTCGCTCCAGGGAGCCAATTCTGGAGTGCAGGGCGCTGGCCTCTGAGACCATTTTGATGTTTTTCCTCTCTTCTTTTCATTAGTTTTGACAATTCAATTTATATTTGTGCTTTTATTCTATACTAAACTTAACCGTTGGTTGAAATTGTATATAATATGTAATACAATTTGAATGTACCCCCTATAATCAAGTACGTCCATCATTTAATTTACCAGATTGCCTTCACTGCGTGCTGTGTTTTAGCTGAACTGAGGCCCTTGGTTCTGAGCACAAAGTGATGAGTCACTAGCAGCAGAAAAGCTATTCCCGTGATTAAAATGTCTTTAAGTTTCATGACATGTTGGCAGGAAAACAAGACGTTGCTGTGTTAAGAAGCAGATGCTGCACCAGAGATGAATTTTCCTATGGAAAAAAAAGTACAGCTAGGAAATACAATGCCTTTGGCTTCACTCCGTACCCTGCCAAACACCTCAGGCATCTGTAGCCAGACTTACAGCAGAAAACTCAGACTAATATCAGGGACTGAAGGGTTACCTTGGGCCTTTTGCCACTGCTGCTCAGGAAAACACCTGTATCCACAATAACGTGCAGAGTGCACAAAGATGCTCCAAAGCTGCAATTATCTGCTTGGAGCCTCCTTGCCTCAAACATCTTATGAAATGGGATATTCAGCCATAAGTTAACAAAGCTTTTGCCAAACACCCAAAATGTGATCAGATCAACAGAAATGGAAAAGCAACAGATCCATTTATTCCACAGCCTTCCCCTCTCTCTCTCTGCCTTGAAGCGTTCAGAGAAAACAGGGTTTGCATCCATGGTTTTGCTTGTCCAGTACCAGCAGCGTCAGGGAAGCAGAACTGAATTGCTTTGAAATCTGCTGCTCGGCAACTTGGTGGCTCAGGCTGAAGACGAATCTGTTGGTTTGGTGTTGGGGTTGAAGCTTCACTGCACACAGCGCTGATTCAGACATGAGACAGAGAAATGTGGATTTAATTCTTAACATGGATTAAACCCTCTTTTGGTGTTTAATCTTGGTCTGTACGATCAGGCGTTGAATGAGTTACTCAAATTATAATTATACAAATACTGGGAAAGGGAAATGTACAATATCAACGAAGAGCGAAAGTTAACTTGGGGATGTTTGTTTTTTGATAAACTTCTGCAAGTTTTTCACTCAGATTTTCCTGTCACGCCTTAAAATATATTTGTTAAGTTGAAACTCTTTCTCAGTTGATATGAATGGGAAGAACCCCTCCCATGCTGACTTTTCCATTTGCAGTTGCCTTGTATCTGCTGACAAACTCAGTTCATATTAGTTTCTGTTAGAAATGTAACAATCTAAGACCTCTGCAGGGAGTGCAGAGTTTGGCTGGAGTCAAGGTTCTTCTCTTCCTTGGCTGTGGTTTCATGTTTCTTTCTTCCTTTTACCTCATGCATAGAATTTGCAATCAAAAAATCAGAAACATGATCAGTCTTTGTCTAAAAAAAAGATACCAGTCACCTGTATTCATGAGACATACAGACAAAAATATACGTGATAAATATATTAGATGCAGATGTACAGAAGAGTATACCCACATGTATAGGAGTAACATTCTCCTTAAATCACAGCAGACAAAGTAAACCGTATCAGACTTCAATCTCATGTACAGAGTGTGTGTTCTAAATAATTTTTCATTCTTCCCAAACCACAAAATTAAAAGATGAAAGTATACAATGCAATTCACAAATCTAAGATGTATCCCTTGCATGGGATATACCTGCTATGAAACATTTACATCAAATGACTGTGACTACCTGGACTGACTGTATTTCCAATGTAAGGGACTTCACAGACAACACCCTGAAAGCACATCTAAAAGTGCAGGGTAAGGTTTCAAAACAGTCCTTTTTCTCTGGTAGGAATCTTGCGTAACATTTTGCCCGTCTAGGCTTTTTATGTATTTACGTATTTAAGTTGACTTGTTGAAAGAAGTACAGTGGTGGAGTTAACACCCTAAGGATACAATATACATGGGGACAACTACCCTAGAAAAAATGTTGCTCCCCTCTGAGGGGCATCTTCAAGAGCAAGCGGTGCTGTGGATCCCAAAAAAAAGTATTTCCTGGCTCTGCCTTCCCTTTGACCAGTGGCAGCTGGGTTCGGAGCTGCTGCATGGTGAATGCAGTGTAGAGGTTTGGCGTTTTTCCAACACTGCCTGAACTGAGCTTACTGCCAGCAGGCTGCACCAGTAAATCTTTAACTGGGGCACCCAAAAGCAAGTTTTATTTCGCTGAACTATCTGTAGCCAAAATGTGGTCAGTTGTTTTAAATTGTTATATTTTTTAAATTAAAAAAGCAGAGGGGCCGTTGTGATCTTTTCATCTGTTTTCCTTATAACACAGCTTGTAAGACTTTGCTTAATTAATTCCTGCTTGAGCTGGAGCTTGTCTTTTAGACAAACATCTGGTCTTGATTAGTGTTGTCCATGTTTTGATGTCTTCCCTTAAAGACCAGCTGTTGATCAAATTCAGTGACCTGTACATAAAAACCCTTGGTTCAATGCCTGATCAGCAAATCTCGGACCTAGGGTAGAGACAAAATTTGACTCTTGTTCACAAGTAAAATTACTGTGTTGTGGTGACACATGCTGAAATGTTTTTGAAAGAGAACCAAGGCATGTAGTCAGCTCCAGTTCATAAGAGCCTGGTGGTTCAGGCCTTAAAATGCTGGCCAGCAGCATCTCAAGTGGTCAAACCCCAACTATATTTAGGCTGGAATTTTTTAATTGCATTGGTTTGACAGATAATAGGATTTTCTTGGACTGTTTTATAAGGCAGAGTACAGTAATACATTAAATAACAGTAACTTCAAGTCATCTTTCACCCAAACTTGATTTCTGCGAACCTTTCTATATCCACAGTACTCTAAATCCTGAAGAAATGCATTTAGATTTGGACACAGCACTTGCCATGGTAGTAACAGTAATAAAAAATACCTCGTCTGTACCAATTAATTTGCAGCAGTAGATCTCAAATTGAATCACCATTTCCATTTTGCAGGTGTGGAAAGCGAGACACAGAACAGACGGTTATTTTAAGTCTGGGGCCCAGTCGGTGGGCATGCCGTTGGGGACGGGAACACAGGACGCCAGAAGGCTGAAAGGTGAAAGGAATTGCCTAAGGGCATAAGAAGACCACTGCTGACCCTGGGACCAGACCCCGTCAGCTCACCATCCTCTACGCCCCGCTTACAGAACTACGCAGTGCCGCTCTGCTCCAGGCAGCATGTCCAAAAGCGTGCCTTGGGTTGGCTCACACTTCCCTGGAGCCACCCCTGAGTACAGGCAACACGACTTCTGCTCCATCCACTGAGATACAGTTGCTCCTCCACCTGCCCGAGCTCTGCTGTCTGTGCTGGTATGAGAAGGAGGAGGCTTCGGAGGTACAGGCCAACTCTCCATCTCCTTTAAACTGTCCCATTTAAAGTGGTTTGCTCCCCAGAAGGGAGCAGGAGCTAACAGATACTGTCCTCCTCTCTTTACAGGGTCTGCTAATGGTGAAGATCTTTCTGCTCCACCTCTTTCTCCATGCACGGATCTGCAGGACAGCTTGTTCAGTGTTGGCTTTCCTTCTTTACCTAAAGAGCTTGAGGCCCAAGGTCAGACAAAGGCCCTCTGCAGCTGACCAGTATGCACTGGGGATGTTTCTCTTAGCACATGTTTCTTTTATACAGCCAGTTCACAGTGAATTGGGTCATTCTGGAGATGTCTAAACTGTCTTAATGGTGCACTTGAGAAACAAAACCCCTTGCAGCGTGGTCCCAGATGCTGAGCAGAGAGCGCATTAGACAGCGTGCGGGCTCCTGCAGATAGGGCTTAGAATGCTGCGAGTCTTGCGGTCGGTGCTTGAGCTTGTCTCCAGACACGCCTCGGCAGGCTGGCCCCAGGCTGGCCGCAAGGCAGCCATCTGCAAGAAGAGGGAAAAATTCCAAAACACATGTAGGTAGCTACCCCTGTGGCCTCCTACCAAAGGCTGTGTAAGCCAGCCTGCTCATGGGAATGTGCTCGTCTTAACCCTTCATGTCAGAACAGAAAATTCTCAAAGCATTGGGGTTGTGTCTCAAGAGAACCAGGACTGAACCATGTCCTTCTTTGCTGCCTTCGCTGGAAGGTATATGATTTCCTCACTCATAATTTGTTTCAATCTGAGTTTGGCCACTCTCATAAAAATATTATATAGGATAGAGGGTCCAGGCATCACTTTTTATTATTATCTAGTTTACTGACAATATCCTTCCTGTCTATATCCTGTGTGAATTCCCCAGCCCGGAAGATATTTCTGTCTCAGGCCATATACATTGAACCCATGTTCTTCATTTGTACCACATCAGCATTGTAGAAAGTAAATATATTATGCTTTAATCAGTTTAGGATTATGGCTGAGACTTTGGATGTTCCTTTCCTGCCGTGCACAGCTCAGCTCAGTGCACGGCAGCGAGGATGCTTCATGCTGTATCCACTCTTGCTTTGCATGTGCTTCTTTTCAGCCCTAGTGGAAGTTCCACTGCTGTCCAGGTCTTCTATATCCTTTGAGGTTTCGTATTTGCAACACTTCCCTCACCCATGCATTATTGTCTTAAATTATATCGCAGCCTTTGAAAAAGAAATCCCTCTACTAATCCTTTTGAGAACATTATGTTTGCCCTCTGATACATGCTTTGGTCTGTCAGCTTGGAAAACACCAGCCTTCTAATGACTGAAGGATTATGAATCTATTGCTGAGCATTTGCAGAAGTGCTCTTGTGGTTATAAAAGTGTCTCTTCATTCACCCGCAGGCCCGGTGCCAGAAGGACTCAGCGTGGCTTTGTGGGTCTCTTGCCTCCAGCGCCAAACAAGTGAGCGTCTCACAGCGGTCAAAAGCCCAGCTCCATCACCCGCTCACCACTCCCAGCCTCCTCCTTTGCACGCACTGGGAGTTTCTTTCTTTGAAGCAAAGCACTCTTAGACGGTTCAGCCCAATACATTGGACTGTTCCATTTTAAGTTTGCACAATTTTGATTTTAATATAATTTATCAGATGAATTTCTGTCTCTATTAAAGTTAATAAGAGGCTCACTAATGACTTCAGCACAGCCAGGACTTTGCAAAATATCTTTAATTAATGTATTAGTCATAAGTTACTAGAATTTTACATATTTTAAATAAACTCCATATTAAATAAAATGGATTATGTATGTTGCCTTACACTCTATATATCTTATGGAAATGAAATCTTGGCACTACTGAAGCAGATGGCAGAACTTACACTGACGCCAGTGGAGCCAACATTTCACACCCCGTTTCTTTTCCCAAATCTACCAAGAGTTTCCAGTGACTCTGAACAAATCAGTGTCTCAGTATGACCTACTGTGTAAGCCTTGGAATCATTTTTCTCTAGGTCCCAGTGGTATTGTAGGGCCCTTGATATCTGGAAAATGCTTCGAGGTTCAAACTGCTATAGCTGTACCAAGGATTACTTGTTACTATTTTCCTGCAACAAATGCCTTATCCTCAAAGCAGGAATGGCAATGTCTATTAGGAAGGTTACTCAACAGGTTCTGTTGTAAAACCATATTTTCCATTATTTTATGTGCCAAAACTTAGCCATTCAAATTAAATGGCACATGCCAGACAACTGCCTTAATTTTAATTGTTTTTTTTATTTTGAGGTGTGGAAAGTCTAACAGTTTCCAACATGAGATAAGGAGAAAGTAAACCTACGGTAAAAAAACAAACCTCTGAAGACTGCTGTCTTTGAGCTGCTCCAGCTTTCATGTACACTGAAATTTGATAGCGCACAGGCTAAATCAGGTAAGATCTTTTACTGTTTTCAAGACAATTTGTCCAGATTGCTTTCACATGATAAAGCTTTAAAAAAACTGTACATAGCTAAGGTTTACTAGCACACGGTGTTTTCTAGCACATGATGTTTGGTAGCTGAAACATCCAAAACTTCATGCTCATTAAGCACACGCCAACCCTTAACAGGACCCCTCAGCGCTTGGACTCCTCCTGCCTCACGCCAACAGGAGGGAGCGCTGAGGGTGCTCTTGGCCCAGAGCTTTGCAGGAGAAGCCACCATTTCCCTGTAATTGTGCCTTTTGTTGGGTCAGGGAGGGACGGGGCATTGAACCCAACCACAAGGGACTCATCTCCCCAGTGCCCTGCCTGACAGCCCGGAGGAGGAAGCTGCATGTTTTGCATACAAAGAAAACAAAATGTAGGCAGAGGTGAAGGCGAGGAGCCTGGAGGGGCCACAGGAGAGAAGGAAGAAGCTACCAGAGAGATCTGCAAGGACGCAGAGAGCTGTAAAGGCACACAGGGGTTTCAGGGACACCCTTGGTCCGGCAGGGCAGGCCGAGCCCCGCCACTTTGACCCCACTGGCAGCACACGTCGGGCCTGTCCGGGAGGAGCTGGCACACACACATCTCAGCCTAAGCGCAAATCCTCTTCTTTTACTGCATTCACCCATCCTCCAGCTGGGACCTGCCAGCCTCCCTGCCCTGTCCAACATCCACCGTGGCTCCCAACAGGCACTCTGTTAATGCGTGTAAATGCCAGCTCTCCCTCAACCAGACACAATTTCGGGGGTGCTGCAGAGCGGGAGCCATGAGGCCGGCAGCCTTTGAGGCGCCGCACCACGAAGGCCGCCCGGGGCCGGGGCAGCTGCGGAGCGGGGCCGGGCGGGAAGCAGAGGCGCACAGCGCTGCCCGGGGACACACTTCGCCCCCTCCGCGGCTGCGTTTGGGTCCCTCAGGGCCCGAGGTCGCCCTGCGTTTTATGAGACGGCGGGAGCCGGGCCGCCCGACACGGCACGACAGCCGGCCCGCCGTCCTGCGTGGGCCTCGACCGCCCGGCTGCGGCGCCGCCCCGCAGGCGCAGGCGCGGTCTCGGTCTCGGTCTCGGCGCCCCGCAGCCGGACTACAGCTCCCGTCATGCTCGGGCGCGGCGCGGGGCTGCTGGTCGCGGCTGAGGGAGCTGGGTCGCTGCCGCCGCCCGGGTGAGTGGGGAGCGGCCGCGGCGGGCGGGGGTCGGGGCCGGACAGTGGACGCGGGCGCTCGGGCTGTGCCGGGCAGTCCTCACGGGGGTGCCGGCGAGGGTACGGGGGGGGGGGGGTGGGCGGCGGCGGGCGCAGCCCTCCGCCCGCTGCCACGGTGCGGCGGGAGCCCGGCGGGAGGGGCCGCGGCGGCGGCGGCGGCGGGAGGAAGAAGAAGAAGGGGCTGGGTCGGCGCCCGCCCGCCCCGGGCCCCCGCTGCTCGCTGGGGGACCCCCCGAAACCTCGGTTGGTTTTCCGGAGCGGGAAGGTCGGGGCTTCGTTAGTGCGGAGCTGAAAGGCGGAGGGCGGGGTTTTGGTATTTGCATTGGGAAATGGGCTCTCCAGCAGTGGGGCTTTCCTGCCGCTGGCAGTTGAAGGGGTTTTGTGGGCTTAGGGGCTGAGAGGAGCCGGGTGGGTGTCTGCTGGTGGGCGCTCCGGTAGAGGGTGTTGGTTCGTTTTTTAGCCATCACCCAACTTTGCTCTCAGACCCGAAAACTGTAACTTTAAAAACTTTGCCTGTAGATCCGGTTAGCATAATTCTTTCAACTTGCTATATATGTTTTCTGCAACTTAGAAAGCATGCAAGTTAATGATACTTAATTACGGAAGAGTGCTTTTCCGGTGCACCCGTGGCTGGTGGCGGGTTTGTGCTCTGTAGCACTGGCACCAGGCCTCCGCTGCTGGGAGCTCCTGGTGAGGCTGCGCCCTGGCAGGGAGCGGGCCCTGGGCGAGGGGTGCTTGCACCGGGGAACAGCCAAGGCCCAGGAGGCTCCGTGCGTGTCTGCACACCCTGTTTTCTGTATTTCCTGAGAATTTTGCACATAGGCTCTCAATACAAGCCTCTGAAAGCTATCTGCCTGTTTCTCCGTGAGTAGGCACAAGTTGTGTTGAAACATAAGTACTGTTATAGAGAGTTGTTGTATACTTTAAATTTGCTATACTATATTGAATGTATCCTCAAGACTAATGTTTTGCTACTGTATCAGGTGTACAGAGCTTGAAAGACAGCCTGTGATGTAAGGGAGAACCTGAAATTGGCTAGCACTCAGAAGTTTTCCCTAAGTAACATAATGGGAATAAAGTGACTTTCTTCTACTGTCCTGTTCTAGGCTTGTCAGTTTCGCCACTTTTCTGTAATGGATACAAATATCTGAAAATTTCTATAAATGTTCAGATAGCTTGCATCTGATGTTTCTTTTTGACTGAAATGCCTGTAGGCAGCTCTTCCAGGAGGAGGTACTGTGTATCAATGTCCATGGGCAGCGTATCTCTATTGAAGAAAATCCAGGTAGTGTCTGAAAAAAAATAATGCCAAAACATCCCTCATCCTGGCCAGTCAGTAACTCCCAATGCAGTGGTGCTGCCCTGCGTGTTGGGAGAGGGAATGGACAGCTGGAGTGGCAATTTCTGCCAGAGGAGCTTCTCAGGGCAGGCAGTACCTGTCGTACTGGGGATTTTTAGCTTATCCCAGCCTTGTATTTATTTGGGATCGTAGCACCTGCCCTGCAGCTAGTTCAATGAGCACGCCTGGAAGTGTAGTGGAGATGGGTGTGCTGAAATGCTGCCTCCCGCGCCGCCGAGGCTGCTGCTTCCGTGCCCCATGTAGCTTGCTCAATGTGCGCTTTGGGGCTCCTGGCTCTGTTGCCTCTGCTATTGCCTGGGCTGGATGGGTACGTCCATACAGCCCTGCAGCGTGGATGACTGGTTTTCAAGAACAGGCACACAGGAGTAAGTTTTTATGGGACAATGCCAGCTTGGCAGCTTAGCCATCACTCAGAGCACCCTGCCTGCAAGAGAGCTGTGTCCTAGTTCTGTGTGGTTGTATACAGGACATATAAAAGAGCAAAGTGGGCTTTGTCTGGTTCCAGGTGCCCTCTGATACAGAGGAGGAGCTGGCAGGAACTGGAAATACAGGTGTTTTCTGATTTCCTTCATCATGGAAGAATCTTCATGGTCTGTGTAGTTACTCTGCAGTAGCTGTCTGTCCCCCTCCACTCCCCGGGTCACTGTATGGACAAATATGAAGTTGGGGAAGCTCAGTTTGCTGTGTATAAAATTTAGTGAATTGTTTCTTTGAACAGAATGAAGTCTTGGGCTTGCTGTTGTAGGAAAATAGCCCAGAATAGCTATTCCTTACTGCCTGGAACACAATTAACCCTGACAAAAAGCTTAGGCAAAGACGAGCTGCCACCTGCTGGCTCTGTAAAGCTTTGGGCTAGGGAATGTCTGCTGGTTCCCTGGGCAGGAGAACCTGGTTCGTGAATGCTACCCCAGGCTGGAGATTCGGAAGGCTCAGGTGGGTTTTCGAGAGCTTTCTGCTAAGAAAAGCAGCATTGGGCTGTTCAGCAGAGTTATCGTAAGGCGTTACAAAAACATCCTAAGGAACCTGCTGGGATTATGGTAATATTTATGTTTACTCATTTTTCTCCTAACTTTGGTAAATAAAGATAGCTCTTTCAAGTGCAGCACATTCTTCATAAACAGTTCTGTATAATCTTGCACACTGGAAAATAAAATTGTTGCCATCGTAGGGGTTCCCTGGGGAAACACTTGGATTAGGCTTCTCCAAGCAGCTGGGATGGTCTGGGGCTCTGGCTGGTGTGGGAATGACGACAGCCCTGCAGACCCCTCTGCTCCAAACCCCCCTGCTCTGGGCCAGGTTCACCCAGAGGCTGGGTGGAAGGAGGCTCCAAAGGAACAAATGAGATTAAAGTGAACTCTGTGAACGTGCTGGCCAAAACCGGCTTGGTTTGTTTTTCATGATGTCACTTCTATTTTAAAATCTAAGTGACGGAAACCATTTACAGTGGACTTTAACAAAACTGTAGTTTCCTGTGGGCACGATATTTCTGAAGAGTTACTTCTGTTAGGGTCCCAAGAAATTGTGTTCTTAAGTATAATAGAAATTTCGGGGGGGTGGATTTTTGAAAGAAAATTGGAAGCTAGCTATTTTTGGAATCTTTTGGTTTTTAAAAATACACTTTCAGAGAGGAGAAAACAAAAATATTTTAACTTGTAGATAAGAGATGCGTGAAAGTTGGTTGACAGTCTTTCAGGGGATGAGTCAGCTTATTATAAAATGGCCTAAAGTAAAGTTACTGCTATCTTCTAATTTCTTTAGTTGTTCATTGATTTCTCAGGTGAAGGAATAATGGCAAGATTTTTGTCTCTGTGACGTCCAGCAGAATATCTTAATTTCTGATTTTTCAACTTCTCTTCTGCTTAACAGAGAATTGAAATTTGATTGATTGGAAGTGATGGCTTTGTTTCCATTTCCCTAAATGTTTCTTATGCAACTATGAAGTTGCTAGAGTGAAGAACTTACTTTACCTTATATATCTGAAAAAAGAATACTAGCCCTTTTGACTTTTAATGTGTGTAATGTTTTCATGGTAAAGCTAAGAAGGATACTTAGAAGAAAACTAGCTCCGCTCATCAAAAAAGTGCAAAGTATTTGCAAAGCCAAAATTGATGGTTACAGTTTTGCCTACAATTTTGCAGTAAGATGTGCCACAAATATTCACAGTCTAAATAACTGCTCCTTCTAAAAACTTGTAATTTGTTACGTGTGTATCTATCTCTATGCTGCACTGCTACGGTGAGTGATGGAATGCAAATAGAGTACCAAATGTGTTTAATGGGAGGTGAAGAGGCTTGTTTGATTAGATTAGGGCTTTATCTGGCCTTTAGGCCCTTTTTAGGCAATGAGAATTCCTGACACCATGTTTTAAAACCTGATTTTTAGCATGTTATATACGTGTCATATATGCTGTGGTTTCTTTTGTAGGGAATGTTTCTGAAAGTTGTTACCAAGCAATCTCTGTGTAGTACAGATATGCTAATCAGTGCTACTATCATAACTTTTTAAAGGTGTCTCACGTTAAGTATGCTTTCATATTTTAAAAAATACTTTTGATTGATAGATGTTAGAAAATATGTCCAAAACTCTTTAAATTTGAATTTGCCAGGCCACATGTGATTCTCTTCCTCTTGCTGAAGACTCAGTTATAGAAGTAGTGGGTTTTTTTGCTCTCCTGCTTTATTTTTCACATTTTTTGTGTGTGAACACTGTAGCTCAGGATTTGAAATGGCTACTTTGATCATATTATAGAAACAAGTGAGACTAAGGGCTATGACCTGAACATTAATTTATGTATTATAAAGCATGAGTAGTTTTCCAATGTAAAACATACTAAGGCAGTAAATAAAAGGTAGTTAATTCTGGGTGACAGCATTTTACAGCGATTCATGAAGAGGAAATATAGCCTATGTGAATGTAATGTATGGTTATGCAGTGCTACTCTCCGTCAGAGTAAGGGGAGCATTATTCTGCAGTATGCTAACTATTCTGCTCTTTATAATTACCCATTAAAACTACACCTTTTAATATTTGAATGCAAATGGACATGCAGAAATGTGGTAAATAGCAGTGTGTTGATGTAGGATTCAGATGGTGCAGCCTGGTCACAAACAATGCTGTGTAATCGGCTGCAGGAAATGTTTTTCTCTTATGATAGTGTGTAATGGCTTAAACTGTAAGGAAGGGCAAAACATTAAGGCTCTAGGAATGAGAAGTTTGCATGCAGATTGTGTGGCATCTGCTGCAGCTATCAGCTAATTGTCCTTCAGCTGTTATGCACCTGGAGAAACAAATACCATGAGACCATGAAAACTGTAGGAGGTGGCACACTAGACCATAGAGGCAGTCCTTTAGTTACTTTTGGAACACAGCTTTGAAAAACATAGGTGTGCTACCCTCTGCGTTTTCTGCAGCCATTAAACTTGGATATTCTCAGCTCTGTGGCCTCTTGCAAAAGGTCCAAGCTCTTCCAACGTGATTGGTTTTAGTTCAGAGGAAGCCAGACACTGTTCTTTTGACGTAATTTGCCATTAAATTGAGAATTCCTTCTGGTTTTTGTTATGTTCGAGAGAACTTTACCCAAGTTAGTAGTTCAGCTTTGGAATTACATCCTATCGATGTCAACTGTGGTTTACAAGTAAGCTCTAGTGTTTATCTCAGTAATATTTTTTAAAAGCGGACATCATGACAATAGCTGTAAATATATTCCTCATTCAGGTGTAGATGTTGGTAGGAACTGAAAATTTACGGTTCTTGCAAAGGCAATTGTTAAAACCAGATTTGCTTTACAGGTAAACTTGACTGAATGGCATGGATGAACCTTTATGTGCTCATGTCTGTTCAGTGTCTCTGAATTAAAATATCACCATGTGTAACTGTGACAGCCAGGGAGACCTTTCTTGATGTAAACAACTGAGGTGAAGGAATCCTGTAAGCAGGATTCCATGGAATTGTATGTATATACGACCCTTCTTTTACTTAAGAGGCAATAACTTGAAATTGGTCTGTTTTTGAAGTACAGTGTAAGTGCAGGTTTGAAGTAATGCAGTTAGTATATGTGGTGTGAGCATTTGAACTGGAATGTGGGCTATTGGAGAACGAATAATGTTTGCTGTATGTCTGATCTGTGTTGACTATTTCTATAGAGCTGAGAAAGGGGTTAGGGAGGCTAATGAGCCTGAATGTATGGATCTAGCTTTTGCTCCCGAAATTACAGACACTCTTGCTCACTTACGGAGAGTCATTCAGGTTACCTTTTTTGTGTGTGTGCTCAACTTGGAGCAAGAATTTGGCTGAACAAAAGGAGAATCCCAGAACTTCTTACAGAAAAATGAGAGAAACCAACTTGTCTGCTTCAACACTGTCATGTTTAACTGTTTGTTTTTTCCAAGCCAAATGCTCAAAAATTGTGACTGTTAGAGAAAAGGTTCCCTGTGCTCTCCTTGTCCGTGAGAAATACTATATAGACTGTGCATCTTTTGAAGGACCCTGAGTATAATATTTATACTCTAAGTATAATACTTAGTGAGCAGTTATGCAGTCTGTTCTGTATTTTTAATTTTTTTTTTGGTAGTAGGATTGACTGGAGTGCTGCTACTTAGGAGCTGTATTCCCTAAGCCTTTCATCAAGGTATTTTAATTTTCCTCAGGCAGAACAGAATGTTACTTCGATAGTAGTGCTATAATTAACTCGGAGGCAAACTTCCTTTGTTCCCTCTGTAGGTAATACACAGGGATATGAGTCAGTAATAACCAATTGGCTTGTTTGTAACGAAGTTCTCCTTTACTGCCGTCGAACAGCAGCAGCAACAATAAATGTAAAGCATCTTAACTCTTCTTTTGATTGCAATATCTGTAAAAACCGATGGTGTTAAACTGGACTCATAAATACTAGGTATAGTTGGCATCTCCCCCTGCTCTGTGGGAATTATGGCCTTGGAGTTCTTGTCGAGAAAACTGGGTACTGGCATTCATCTGAAAATATATGTAGCTTAGTTGCTGATGGAAAAGGGCATGGCAGGACAGGATTCTTGTCAGTGAAGAAGCAAGGTGTAGACAGTTTCCAAGCGTTCTTTGTCTGTTGTAGAATAGCAGATAGATATGAATACTGGATGAAAAAGCTTTCCTTTCAGAGATGTATTTGGAGGTTGAAGGTGCTTTGTAGTTGGGATATTTACCTTAACTATGGTTATTTCTTTTTAAAACTTTTTTTTAATAGATCTGGTTAAGAATAAGACTTGGGTTTTGAGGTGTTTGAGCAACTTGCTACTGCCCAAGTCATGACGCTCCCATTTCGAAAGGACTTGGACAAGTACAAAGATCTCGATGAGGATGAAATTCTTGGCAAACTTTCGGAAGAAGAACTGAAACAACTGGAAACTGTTTTGGATGATCTTGACCCTGAGGTAGGTATTAGCCAAGAGAAGTTTTATTTTTTCATTTGTTCAGAAACTAATCTGAAATAAATTGAGACTTTTTTTTACTTGTGCAATATACTTTTGGACAGAGTTTTTTCCTAGTCTGCTAATGATCTTATTTACAGATAGATATGTGTATATAATGTTTCAACTGTTTATTTCCTGTTTGCAACGTGAATGCAACTGCAATAGAGGAAAATGGAAGAAGGGATTGTCAGGAGGAGCTTTCTGGGATTTATTTATAAATAAAAATTGCTCTTAGTCATGTTCTTGAAGAGAAAGTTTATTTAGAAAGGCCTGTTTAACTTTCCTGTTTCCAGTGTTGTCTGGTAAACAGCCCTTTTGCATCTGTTTTTATTTTGTTGCTTCTACCGTTGGAGTTTGATGGGAGAGGGAGGGTGCTAACCTCTTCTAAAGGTTTCTGGTCCTGTATCTGGTAGCCTATATCTATTCCTGTCCTCGTGCTGACTTTGCAAAGAGGAGGCAAATAATTACTCAGCTCCTGAATGATTATGTCAGCATGGGGTATTGAATAAGGAATATTTTAGTTTTCTGTTACAAAGAGACGAGTTATGTCCTCTACTGATCCTGCAGCTAATGTCAGAGTCCAAGACCTGTGTTTTCACCTCCTGATTCCCTGTTCTTGCTTTAATAGTACCAGGATTAAGTTTAATCTTGATGTTCAGGGATCAGTTAAGACTATTATGATCACTTATTTTTTTGCACTGCAAGATATTCTTCACATTTTAATTGGCTTTGGCTTTATAGACATTTTAACAGAGGAGAACTGGCAAAAGTGATTGGTTGTCTTTTATGACAGTCTGGATTTCTGTACGTCCTGTTCTTTCCCTACTAATATCCTCCATTTTTTTCTGTGGTTTTTTTCTTTAGCTGAAATATGTTGATAGCAGCAAAAAACCCCCACCTTGAGTCAGGTCAAAAGTAGAAATACTCTGTATTAAATGCCGGACAATAGTATAGTCAGTTGTCTTAAAGACTTAGAAACACATGGATGTAAGTGATGGAGGAAGCAGTCTCTTGCTGAATGTCTAAACTGTAAATAGCTGAGTCTTATTTACTACTACTCATTTAAACAGTGTTCATTCTAGAAAAGAAATGCAAAGTAACTAGCAAGTCTAGTGCTGGGAGCTGTTGTGCTTAAAGAATTGCTTCAGTCCAGAGTGCAGCGTGCTCTATTTTTATTATATTATTGGTATCTAAAGAATAGATTACCTTGTGTCTTCCCCTGCCCCAAAACAAGAAAGTTGGTAAGAGATCAAAGATTGCCTAAAAAGGATGATGTATTGGGTTTGAACCCTGGGGAGAGGGAGAAGGAAGAGGGAAATGAAACTAAACAGGTGTTCACTCAGACTTTCTAAGCTGTACTTATTTGCTCCATTTTGTTTTGCAGAACGCACTTCTGCCTGCAGGCTTCCGACAGAAAGACCAGACTGCTAAAAAGGCTTCAGGTCCCTTCGACAGGGAGCGACTCCTTGCGTATTTAGAGAAGCAGGCTCTTGAGCACAAAGACAGGGAAGACTATGTGCCTTTTACAAGAGAAAAGAAAGGTAACACCACCCTTTCCGGTGTAGGTGGTGATGAAATCTCTGAAGTGGACTAGCCAGTACTACTGTGAACCAAAGTTTATTGAAGCACTGGCAGCTCTAACGCTTTTTAACTCGCGGCGTTTCCAAATGAATGCTACTGTGCAGAGGCGGGATGCTTCCTGTTCAGGCTTTTTGTGGTGCTGGGGCTGGTGTGCTGTTTGCATGTAGCACAGGAAGGAAATAAGACTCAAAGATTTTATCAAAGATTGCAAAGTTCTGGTGGGGATGGTATCCTCAAAGTAAGAGCTACCGCTGATTTGTGTCAATAATAACAAATGCTGTCGTCGTGCCTGTGGCTTATGCCCTGTAGTGCTGAGTACAGACAGTAACATTTGTAATACTACGTTGAATTTAAAAAATAGCAGTAGAATGATGTCGTGGTAGATACTCAATAATGTTCAGAGACGTAGGCTGACAAGGCCAGGCAAGTGGTGCATGCAATCATGTTGTCTTTCTAGTATCCTTACCGAGAGGTTTAATAAGATTGCATAGTTATTAACTAACTACATAGTTAACATCCCAAGAAACTTTGAAATCTGGCAGTGGTTTGTGGTCCAAAAACCATGCAAACATTGACCCAATGAGTGGACCCATTATTAAAACCTGGGATCTTAAATCTTTGTTTTGGATCTAATCTTCTCATTGACTTGATGGGAAGCGTTTTCCTTTTCAGGAGAAAATTGAAAAAGAATGTGCATCTTAAATATTGTAAGAATAGATTTCCTGCCCCCCCCCCCCAAAACAAGAGTTCCCAAATTTGTTGTGCCTTACTAAGCACTATTGGTAGGGACAGAAACTCCCATACCTGTGCTGGGCACATATGCGTAGGAGGAGGCTTTTAGCTGTTGCCACAGTGTTTGTGTACTGCTTGTGAATCCTAGCTTGTCTGAACCTTCCCCAGCAGCAGGGCAGATCTGCTGCAGTAAGACTTCAGTAAATTGTTTGATAAGTTGTATTCCAACTGCCCAAGATGAACAGGCTCCTCTCTTCTTAAGGGTTTGAAACTCTTTAATTCTACTTAGTTCTCTGGTGTGAATCATTGCTTATTTCAGACTTGAGTCTTCATTCATCTACTGAGTTTGTATTTATGATTGTGGTGTATATTCAGTGAAAATTTTGTGGGGAGCATTTGCATTTTCTCTGCCTATACCAGATAGCTGTTACTTGACAATGTTGGTGTCTCTTTCTTTTCCTTGAAGTAATAGAGAGATTGTGACTTTGTAATGTACTGCACTGTATATGATGTACTGCTTCCTTAATACACTGTGTTTTGCCTTATGTGTGTAGTTTAACACCACTTTTGTTGAGAGGTGATAACTGTGACACTCCTTTGCTGACAGGAGAAAGGGAGTTTGCTGACTGAATCTGTAAGAGTAACCAAGTTAAGGATAACGCAATGTCTTGAATGTAGAAGGCAGTCAAAGGTACCTATAGCAGCAGTACCCTTATAGTACGTCCGCTGCTGGCAAGTACCTGTTGATCCCATGTTTGGCGCTGTAGTGTGCTGCTGCTTCCTCCCCTGTTCTGCTTCTTGCCCAACATATTTCCTGGTATATGTTGGAGACAGCCTAATGGTTTAACATGATTAAGTTCAAGTATATTTGGGCCTCAGAGCTAGTTTGGGGAATCCCTTGCAGCCTGGCTAGCTTGTACACCGCTCCTTCAGGATGTGAGGCTGGACATGGAGTATTTGCTCTAGTTAGTACTTCTTTTTTTACTGAGTACTAGTGCTTCATTCAGATAGGTGGTTCTTTAAAGTCAGCTTACGTATACATGCTGTTGTGGTTTAACCCCAGTCAGCAGCTAAGCACTACGGAGCTGCTCCCTCACTCCCAGTGGGATGGGGAGGAGAACTGGGGGGAAAAAAGGTAAAACTCGTGAGTTCAGATAAGAACAGTGTAATAACTAAAGTCAAATATAATACTAACAATAATAATAATGAAATATAATAATAATAATTGTAATGAAAAGGAATATAACAAAAAAAAAGAAGAGGGGAAAAAAGAGAAAAAAAAAAACAAACAGTGATGCACAATACAGTTGCTCACCACCCGCTATCCGATGCCCAAGCGGCGATCCACCCCTCCTGGCCAACTCCCCCCTGTTTATATACTGGGCATGACGTTCCATGGTATGGAATACCCCTTTGGCTAGTTCAGGTCAGCTGCCCCGGCTCTGCTCCCTCCCAGCTCCTTGCACACCTGCTTGCTGGCAGAGCATGGGAAACTGAAAAGTCCTTAACTTAGGATAAGCGCTACTTAGCAACAACTAAAACATCAGTGTGTTATCAACATCATTCTCACACTAAATCCAAAACACAGCACTGTACCAGCTACTAAGAAGAGAGTTAACTCTGTCCCAGCCGAAACCAGGACACATGCACGTGGCAAAACTATTTGTTTGGGCAGATAAAATCTGTGAGAATCATATAGAAAAACAGAAGGGTCCAGCTGTAACGCAGATCTTGGTTAAGAAAGACCAAATGTCATTTCCTTTATGTAATAAAGTATTACTAAATAGCAGTCTGTCTGGATGTTGCAATATGTCATACCAGTTCAGTTAGTAAAATTTCCTGTATCTCTTAAAAAAAAAAAAAAAAAAAAAAGTTGCTATTTAATAACTTTTTCTACCATTTCTTTTAGTACCGTAGAAGAAGAGAAAATAATATGAAAAATGAAATGTAGCTTACTTTCATTAAAACTAAAAATGTGGAAACAAATGTTCAGTATGGAAATTCATGCTCTGTTAAATGGGCATGAGGAGGCAAGAAGGCTAAGCTCATTTTGTAGTAGGTGAGGGATAACCTTTTCTTTTCCCCTCATGAAAATGTTATGGTTTAGGTTTGACTTGCTGCCATGTTTGTAGCCATTTTGCACAAAAATGGCAAACCTATGTAACTTAATCTTTTAAACCAAGAAATCATGATCTTTATCTAGATGTAAAACTTGGAAAGGGAGTGGAGCAAAACTTAATACTTGTGTAGGATGGTTTTTATCTAGAGGGAGCTCTTATACTAATGTACTTTTCCTTAATATTAAAAAACCAAACAAACAACTAAGCTGTCTTATAATTTTTCTCTTTGGCTAGATAAATGTATTACGGAGAAACGCTAACAAATTGTGGAATGGGGGTAGGTGAAAATCTTGCTTGATTATCCTGTTAATTCAGAAGAAAACTGACAATCGTAACCTTCAGATCTAGAGATTTTGGGGGGAGAGAGATGGATTGGAGTTGCAGCTATTTTCTTGGTGCCATTTTTGTGCGTCAGGCTTTGCTAAAATATTTGTGTGCCTAGCTGGTCTCATTGCTCTAACTTGGTCTAATTATTCATTTCATAGAGTAAGAAGGGGAAAATCTATCCTTGTCTTTCTCTTTTCTTTTCCTGTTTTAGTAGAACTGATGTCCTGTGTGGCGATTTGGCCTGCAGGTTTATCAAAGAAGCTTACCCTGGGTTAATTTTAAATATGCTGGCTTGCTACTGATTATGGTAACCTTGTTTCCCTGCTACAGTGTAAAGGAAAATCCTCTCTACCAGTTGTCCTAAGTACTTCATTTCGGGGTAACATGTTATTAAAACAATGTTGCATCTCTTTCACTGATAGATGATGTGATTTCTCCAAATCTTTGGAACATTTTTTTGCTATGTGCTATGAAACGTGGAAGATCTGAAATAACATAAAGTAACCTGATGTAGTGAGATGAGCAGTGCTGAAGAAATGTGAAGCTTTACAATCCCTGAATTATATTCTATTGTATTTTTCCAGTGCCTGATTTTGTTTCTAAAAGCATCCTTAAAAACGTACTTTGTTTTTAAACAATTTAATGACTTAAGTCACATTCTGTTCCAATTAAGTGTTGAACCATACAGTAAACTATTGTTCAAGAGATTCATGAGAGCAATGTGGTAATAATTTCAAGAAAACTAGCTTTGTCTCAATCTGTGTACGTAAGTATGTCATAAAGATTTTACAAGGCATACTGCAAGGAGAAGGGTCTCTCATCTAAACAGTGAAGCAAGGCTTCAGTGCTGGAGTCTGTTGCCCTTGAGTGTGTTCCACACATCTGACCAAGTCTGACCAGTGCTCCTCACTTCTCTTGGAACAGCAAAAGATGAGAATTATTGCACCTGAGATAAAAATATATCTGTCATCAGTAATGTACTTTGTGCTGTATGGTGCAAGGCATTAGCAAATTATTATGTAAACTAAGCTTTGCATTTCTAGCCTTTGCACTCACCTAATCGTGGCTTTCTTTTCCAACTCTCACTCTGCATTCCTGCCACGGTATGTTTGTTCTCTGTGGATTTGCATTTCATGTAACTTTTGCTTTAATGTTGGTTTTTTGGTGTGGTTTTTTTTTTTCCTGCTCTGTCACCTAGAAAATATTGTTAGGCTGAAACTGTAGTTACCTGGCTAGAGCTCTTTTGTTGCTGCCCTGCGCAGTTGTTGCTCTAGTTCGCCATTTGCTTCTGTTGCAGCAGGATTTGGGATGCTGTGTTCTCTGTTTGCCTTTCTATCACTGGTCTTTAAAGGAAGTGTGTTACGTGTTGTAAAATGAAGCTAATATCCTGTAGAAGCTTTGGAGAAACAACTTGTCGAATTGACATTCTCCGTACAAAACCACTAGAACAAAATAACATGTGATACTCTAGCCTTAATGTAAAACAGTTTTCTGACTTACTGCTATGTGCTCTGTAATCAGATAATGAATAACAGTACTGTTTCTACAGTAAGACACTGAGGAAAAGTCACTTGTAAGTTGAACTAAAAAAATTAGTATTAAATTGTGCTTATAAGTGAATTGATGAACCTAAGTCTGTCAAATGGTAAGAATTGGTGAATTGTGGATTACATCAATTTCTGGATTGATGAAACTTTAAGGAACATAAGATGTAAGGAATATCAGATGTTGCTTGCTCTTCCTCATTAAGTCACTGATGATACGAGCTTGTATTTGGTTGTCCTCAGGTGACACTTAATTCCTTTTCTGCAAACAGAGTACTGCAAAGTAGATTTTAGACTTTCTTCTCATCTGCAAGTTGTGGCGGCTTGCTGCCTACTAGTATGTGTGTAGGACTGCGGGATGTGTGAGAATAGTACCAGCAATATGCAGTGCATGGCCACACTGAACAGACCTGATTTCTGCTACATTTTCAGTCCCACCTTAGATACTGTGAGTCTGTGTATGAAATGTCTAGGGCACTTCAACAGACATCATCCAAAGTGTCTGCCTTTTGAGCAATACGGTTGTGTGGAACTTGGAACTGAAAGTTCATTCTGTAGCAAAGAAAGCCTGTGAATTAATCCTGGGATGTGCATCATTTAACATGTTAGCTGAAGGCATAGAAGGCCTGAATATATAATTATTACAGAAATTATGTGAACATCTCTGAGATTTGCCTCTTCATATTGTATGGCTTAATCTTTGCAGTATCCTTGTTGGCTGAAAAGGAGGATGTCATGTTCCTTCATGTCATCAAATCCCTGCTATTTGGATACGTTCCACTTGAGGGCCAAGAAAGCTATTCATCTCATGGGCTGCACAGATATGTAGTCTGGTTGTTTTGGGTTTTTTTTGCTTAAAGCTTACATTAGTAAGGGGGGAAGGGAATTTCCAGACTGTCTTGGCAGCAGGCCTTGAGTTAGATCATTGTCCCCAGAGACACAGGGGTCTTACCCTTTTTGAATTAAGTTCGTTACAAGAAGTGGAGAGTGGGGAAGGACCTGCTTTCATACGTGCATTGTAAACCTCTGAACTCTGGGCTAGGACGAGATGAAGCCAATGAATGAGAGATTATATACACAAGGGTGTGACCTGTTTTATAACAAAAACTGCTCCTGACCCAGTTCATGTGACTGGAGTTGGCTGCAATGAACATTTCTGGAGGGGAACAGCTTTTAACATTTTTGTTTTAATAAAAACTGAATATAATTCTCTCTCTTTTTAGGTTATCTTAAGAGTCAGACCTGTATGAATAAATTTAGTCTTACTCTTAGGAAGCAAATGTTTAGAACCAGAAGTTCCTAACCTATGAATTTAAGAATTAGTTAAAGTAACATCAGGAAAAGTAGTTCTTTTTTGTGAGTACTGTATGATGAACCAGACAGGAGGCTGATCTAGGTTGAAATACCTTTTTACAAAGTTGCTTTTAATTGAGATCAGTTTCCTTCTCCCGCTCGCTGCCTGCTGCACTAATGCTGCAAATAGGATGACATGAACAAAGGCTCAGGTGCTCAAATCACACTTTCCTTCTCTTCTTCCTTGTACTCTGAAATCCTCACTTTTTTACTAGTCTGTATTACTGAGGGAAAACAATGCAAACATAGCTAATGAAAGGCTTTAGATCATGTATATGCTGTTTAGAGTGTTTCAAGGGTTAATGAAAACCTTTTCAAACATTCCTGTATCTCTTCTGAAAATTACAATTTAAGTTGAAAGTTATTCTCTCCCCAGTAGGCAATGCTGGTAAAATAAAATGGGGGTAGAAATGTACTGTATCAACTATATCAAAACAATCTTAAACATTTTCTACGTAAGCCTTCAATTTATGAAGGTTTTCTTTTAATCCTGAATCACCACAAACATAGTTTCTCTTGCACTGTCCATCGAACCTGAGGTATGGGTGGTAATGCATGTCAGCTGCTTTCAGCTACCTTTTGTAGTCAGTACACTTATGTAAGGAGATTTATTTTCTGCTTCTAAATATGGATAATGACCATTTACACAACTTCCCAAAGAGATAGCAACCCAGGAACAAAAATACTGTGTTGCTAGCAACATATCTTGGTCATCAGACTGTGTTGTCAGAGAAAAACCTGATACACTTCTTTGTAATCTGTGCTAGTGGTAATGCATTAAATTCCTTTTAAAAAGGAAATTAACCACAAACTATTGTAATCTAGGATGGGAATTTGGAGAGAGAGAAAAGGTGGATGGGTTTTGTTATGCCTGTGTCTGCTGTGGGACACAGGAGCTGACTTCAGACGTTGCTTCCCACAAATGGTGAAACCAAAATCCCGCTTTGTTGGAATTTCCCAGAAATAAAACTCAAGCATCCCTATATAGCTTCTTGTCACTGGAAGGTATTTAAAAATGCTAAACTTAGTCTTAGTCCAAACATGTAACAAGATACACTTGTATGCAGTACGAGGAAAAAAAGCTTAGGCTTCTGGCTTCTGCCCAGCTGGTCTGATTCTGGTGCATGGTGGGTTTTCATCGTGTAATTGGGATAAGCTAGGGTGATTTGTGTGTGGAAATGTTTTTTAGCTATGAATATGGAAGAGGGTGGGTTCCTGAATTAGCACTGAGACTTCATCGGAAGGTTATCAACACCGCTTCCTACCCTGGGAAATAACTAAAGGAAGCTGGAACCCCTTTCCCACAGTTCTGTCTGCTGATAGCTCAGGCAACTTGGGAAGTTTGAAAAACTTTGAATAACTGTTAAGATTAGATTCGCAGTTTTCTAGTTGTGAATTACTTCTATCAAATGCATCAGTTTTGTTTTCTCATACATTACCAGAGCTTTTATTTACTATGTTAATTTGTCCTGAACCTAAGCATCCCTTACCTCTCCTGGGTTCTTACCCAGTGGTAGACTTCTTTGTTCTGAAAGGCCAATTCTAAATCATTCAAATCTGAACTGTTTTCAGAATAACTGTTAGAATAGCCTTCTCATATTCTGATTTCTTACCCTAACTTTCCAGCTGAAGATGTATGCAGGAATTATGCTAACTACGCAGACCTCTATTTATAATGCATGTCTCCTAAAATAACTTTTCCCATTACTTGTCTGTAATGACTGAAAAGTTCATGCAGAATGTGATATTACTAGTGCTCCTTTTCCCATTGGATCTTCTGTGGCCTTTCCAAGTATCATTTTAGAAGGTAGTGTCATTGGCAGAGAACTCTATTATCTTGCTTTTGCTGTTCACAAACTATGGTTTTCTCAAGCAGCTCAGGCATCTCCTTTTTTACTTCAAATTGAGTTAACATCTGAAATGAGAAATATTGTGTATGCTGTAAAACTGCAGTGAATACTCAGGTCCATGATTTCAGATGATTCTTTGATATTCTATTTCTCTGACACATTCAGATTACAGTTCTGCCTGGGTCCCTTTCTCCCTTGAGAGGATACTGGTCATCGTCCTCCAGCGACACTGAATTTTCCTTACATGCACTTTTTCTAGGCTGTTTAAAATGTATAATGGAGGCTTATATTTAACTTTCTCATCCTTAGGAGAAACAAATAAGATTGGAGTCATGATACAGACTCCTGAAAATTTGGAATAAGTAATGTTATATTCCTGCTTATGCTCTTTCCTCATCTCTGACTTTCAAGAACAAACAGAAGAAACCTCATTCCTTTATGTTGTCCTTGGTGCTCTTCTCAGGATATTACTAAATGTAATATGTATTCCTTAAGTACAGAAAAGTTTAAAGATAAGTAGCTATATAATGCAAAGTAACATCAGATTTTTCATTTTCCTTACTCCAGGGAAAGTATTTATCCCCAAGCAAAAGCCTGTACAGTCTTATACCGAAGAAAAATTCTCTCTTGATCCGGAACTGGAGGAAGCCTTGACCAGTGCCACAGACACAGAATTAGGTGACCTTGCAGGTTAGTTTTTTTGAAGTATGAATGGGCTGGTGCATATTTAGACAAGAAAGATCTATAATTAATGTGGTAGTGTATTTGTTATCTGAAATGTGACTATAGGAAGTTGTAGGTGTGATAGAAACTAGATCATGTTAGATACCAGTTTGCTTGTAGCGTATCAACTTTGTTGATTTGTGATAATTTATAGGAAGGTAGATTATTTTAGCCTGCAAAAGATACTGATTTTCAAACTCAAAACCTTTAATTCCTCAGACTGGCTGGTTTTTGTTGTGTGCACTACCGCTTTTTCTTGCGTATAAGAATGTGTTGCTATGTGCCTGTATTCCTCAAGCTTCAGTCAAGAATTTTGTGATTGAACTGCACTTTTAACTTTGCTGCTTGAACCTGGCGAGGTCAAATCTTTCTAAGATGTGAAAGCCAACTAAAAAGTCTACAATTAATTAAATTTTTTTTCTACTTTGAATTATTAAGAGATTGAATGGCGTATTGTACTGATAACTGGGTGTTTTACAAACATCAGTTGTTATTATTTAAAGGAACTCTGCATCTGAGCTGAATTAGTCAGAAACAGTAAAATTGGTTTTTTGCTTTCTCATTTTTTCCTTTTACAGCTATACTGGGAATGTCCAACTTGATAACAAACAATCAGTTCTGTGACGTAGTAGGAAGCAGTAATGGGGTTGACAAAGACAGCTTCTCAAGTAAGTGTGTACGCAAGTGCTAGGTAAATGAGTTCTTTGTACTACACAGTTACTATAGCACTAACTATTTTCTGTTGCACTAGCATTCTTTATAGACTATTCAGTCTTGTGGTGGAAATGTGCATGTCTAAAACATTGCTAATTGGGTTCTGGCAAGAGTGGAATTAAAATATATGTACGCTAAAATCTATTCTGCAGTTGAGTCACTTTCGGGGGATAAAAGTAGGCATAAACATGCATTTGTGTGTGATGGTTTTTAGATTTCATGTTTGTGTTTGTAATTCAACTCCTATGTGCTTTCTAAAAAAAGCTGGTGTGCAAGAAAAGCAGAAAGGCTATGAGGACCTTTGGAAAAGAATTGAACTTTATGAAAATATGGTCAGGAGAGGATGGTATGCTTTTTGGGTGGGGGAGAGATGTAAAGCCTGATGAAATGATCTTTAAATACAGTAAATACTTAGTAAGTGTATCATTTATTCACAGTGAATGTATGTGACCTGTTTGATTACAATTAAATGCCTTACTTTTCAGATATAGTAAAAGGTGAAAAAATGTTGCCTGTTTTTGATGAACCGCCAAATCCCACAAATGTGGAGGAGACACTGCAAAGGATTAAAGATAATGATTCTCGTCTTGTTGAAGTTAATCTAAATAACATTAAGGTAATTACCTGAAGTCTGCAGTAAATATGCTGCTTTTTCTCAGTAGAAGACACTTTAAGCTGCAAAACTCTATAAGAGAGCATGATAGGCTTATTTTAAGTACCGCAGCCTTTCTGCTGAATGTTGCAGCGTATGTAATCTCAGAAGCCTGGAGCTAAACAGATAAGCCATCTTGGTTTCTTTTGCCAAACGCGTATTTAAAAAGTCTTAGATTTTCTTACTGCCAGCCCAGATTTCTGTTGCTGCCAAGTTGGCAACAGTTCCAGCAGTTCACCATTGTGGAGTTAACTACTTCTTTGAATCCTTTGTCCTTGATGAAGCAATGTGCTCTCAGTTACTGCTATTGCAAACAAAGTGATATTTGTACCTGACATCCTTCTGATTCTTGTAGAAAAGAGCTGTCGGCAATTAGGGCAGCTTCTGCTGTTGTGTTTTTAAACATGACTAAAACTTTTGTATATTTGCGTGAAAGAAAACAGAACTGTAGCACTTCTGACTTACAGTGCAGACAGCAGTGACAGGCTGCTAGCTGCAGACTCGCTAGTAGCCTAGGCTATTTTTTGCCCTTACTAAAGGAAGAAAATAAAATACATGGTTTAAGAATATTGTACAATAGAGAAATGCTAGACAAAATAAATACCTAAAAAGGCAACAGAACAAAATTTCTGATATAGTAAACTGAGAAATTTGCTACCCTAATTGATTATCTAAAATTATTGCTTTTAAGCTTGGTTGCTACTACACTGTAAAAATTATCAAACTATAAATTGGCAAATTCTGGAATTATTCTTAATAGAACACAGAATGAAATGCAAATGGTTTCACCAGTCTAAAGCTCTAAATCTTTTAATATTTGAGAGAGGTTAATCTGATGTGGTAGTTAGCAGAATGTTCAGTTCATGTAAATTTTGCTCAGTAACAGTTCCAAGTCAGCTAAATACTTTTTAACACTTCTATTGTGGCAATGGCATCAATGTGGTAAAGATGACTTTGCTTTATAGAATTGGTGACTCTGATAGCCATTTTATCTTACATATAGCTTTGCTACACATGTAAGCCTTTACTGTGAGACTGCTGGAGACCAGTGATAGTTAATATTATAGTACATTTTGCTGTAAAGAGAATAAGATAATGGAGGAAGTTGGGGCGGAGGGGATAAACTTGTGTATCTCAAGAGAGTGAAATGCTATTTTTAATTCAAGAACATACCGATTCCAACGCTGAAAGAATTTGCAAAAGCCTTAGAAACCAACACGCATGTGAAGAATTTTAGCCTTGCAGCCACCCGAAGCAATGATCCTGTTGCTGTTGTAAGTACTCTTGCTAACGTGCTTGAGTGGGGTGCAAGGGAAGTTGGGATGGAAAGACAATGGTAAGGGATTGAATTGAATCCTGTTTAAATATTGAGGGATGAAAATGAATAAATTCTGTTACACTGTAAAATATGTTTTCTTTAACAAAACTTTGTTGTATCAACATTGGTAAATGATTACTAGTTATGCAGCAATGCATCAGATGTATGAGATGAGTGAGAATTCTTTTTTTCCAATCCCTTCCCCCGATTTTTTATTTTGCTAACCTTCCTGTTTTTTGCTTTCTTTCCTAATTGTTTAGTTCCTGATGTTCATTCCACAAGCCAATAGTATATTCAAAATTAACTTTAAAAGAAGCACATCTGAGGACTGAAAAAGCTCATAATCTTTTTCAACTAACTAGAGTTTTAGTTGAAGAAAGTTGAAAAATACCTGTTTCTCTGATCTCCCGGCTACCAAAGATTGGCTTAAAGCATTGGCATATAAAGCATAATATTAGTCAAGGTATCTAGTTTGACACAATTGAAACTTACATATTTATCATCTGGTCCTGTTTTTCCTATGTTGAATCAAAAGCAGTACCTTATTTATTTGCAAATAAAGAGGTAAGAAAACAACACTAACTGTTTTGCCAGGACAATCTTTTGCATTTGTTTTAATTTCAAAATAGAAAGAAAACTAGTTTGAAAGACTCCATTAAATGAACAAATGAACATTTGAAAGCTTTGTTTTGGGTCAATTAAAAAGTTCCTTTTCAGCAGAACTGAAACATTTGTAATAAAAATCTATAAAAGCTTCTTTTCTTGGGTGTGGTTTTGTTGGGGTTTTTTTGCATTGTGACTTGATACAAAAAAATTTAAAGGTTATGATTTTTATGACAGTAAACCTCAGCAGTCATCTATTCTTGTTTTCTTATTTTCTCAGAAATACGATCAGGTATATGCCATTTCCATAAGAGTGCTTTTAGCTACATGCTGGTACTGTACTTAGAGCTTTGAATTTTACGTCTTCCTACCAAATCTGTAGACACAAGCATTTTGAAAGTCAAATCTCCTGTTTACAAATTAACGATATCTAATTCTTTCAGTTGACTAATGCCCTTTCATTGGCCTTTACTTAGCAGCTTGCATTACTCATTGTATGCTGTGAAGGCTTACAAAATGGAATTGGTCCAATATGCTAATTTCAGACAATTTATATTCTATGTAGCTTTTTAGTTTGTAATGAGAAAGACAGGCCTTTTCTTGACTAAATACTATTAAAAAAGGGAATGCAGATAATGCCTGGTTGAAGACTCGCTTCAGTCTCAATAAGTGAAAACTTGGAAAGTTACACCATGCATCTGTGAACCTGTTGCTCCTATTGAACTAGTTAGTGGAAAAGGTTATCACTATGTCCTATGATGTACTGTAGCAAAATTCAATAGTTTAATGATCCTTTCTTGCATTCAAAGGCTCTTGCAGATATGCTGAGAGTAAACACAAAATTAAAAAGTTTAAACATAGAATCAAACTTCATCACTGGAGTTGGAATTTTGGCACTGGTCGATGCACTGAAAGACAATGAAACATTGACAGAGATCAAAATTGATAATCAGGTAAGTGAGGTGGTGGTAATATCATAATTAAAATCAATCTATCCTAGTTGACTGAATATTTTTAGAAGGCAGCTTGTGATAAACTTTCCAAAATATTTTACTTTTAAATATCTTAACCCCATGAATGATTGTCCTTAAGATTCTCAGAAGCATCCAGTTGAAGTTGATTCCTGGTCACTTCTGTGCTTGCTTCTGCTTTAAAGTGCACAAACGTATTTTATGACCTTCTGCCTTTTAGATTAATCAAAATGAAGTAAGTGTTTCTTGACTAATATGATGAAAGTATTCTGATCTCTTTTAGGGTGAATACACATAAGCTCTGTTGTCTTTGTGTACCTTTTATTTTAACAGAGGCAGCAGCTGGGCACAGTTGCAGAAGTAGAAATTGCCAAGATGCTTGAAGAAAACACCAAGATCCTCAAATTTGGATACCATTTCACACAACAGGGACCTCGAGCCAGGGCAGCTGCAGCTATCACAAAAAATAATGATTTGGGTAAGACTTGTCAGTAGAGTGACTATTATATGAATGTGTGTGTGGCACAGGTTTTAAAGGTGTCTTTTTTCTGCTTTTCTGTTGACATAACCAGGATAGCAAGATATGAGTAGATTAGTTTCATATTTCTCTTGTGCTTTACTCCTCCTCTTCTCTTGCTGCTTGATGTTCTCCTTTTTATTTTGTTGCAGGGTGTTCAGGTGTATGAGTTGAGGATTTTTAGCATAGTCTAGAACAAGAACATTCAAATTCCACGTGAGTTGTGGCAAAGGGAGGGAAAACAATATTTTTGATTGTTCAGTTTTATTCAGGTAAGAGTCATCGTTTCTTTAAAAGCAGTACTTGAAATTAGTAGTGCAGGATGCCCTCTTCAATGCCAGTACACCCAGTCTCATTTGGATTGCTTGAGCAAGGAAACTGAACATACTCTCTTGTGCAGAGGCTGGGACTGGGTCATCTCTTCCCTTATGGTTCTGTTCATATATAGGTGCCTTCCCTGCCTCTCTTAAAGGTAGCTGGTAGCAGTGGCATCTTTATTTGCTGCAGTAAGTTTTGTTGGAGCTCATCTGTTGGAATCGTAACTGAATGGACCAGCAGAAAATTGGTTAGTAATATAGTATGTGAATGGAAATTGTTTGTATAATAATGTCAAATACTTGAATCTCTCAACTACAACAAGATAATGTGGTCCATCTATTTAAATAGAATTACATTTTAAAACTCCATTTAATTAAACATTTTGGCTTTAGATGCTTTGTGGTAAGGATTACACATCTCATCAGCGTGAAAATGGGCCAGGCAGTTTAGTAGTAATGGTAGTTCAGTGTCGTGGTTTAACCCCAGCTGGCAACTAAGCACCACGCAGCCACTCGCTTGCTCCCCCGCCGCCCACCCCAGTGGGATGAGGGAGAGAATCAGGAGAGTAAAAGTGAGAAAACTCGTGGGCTGAGATAAGACAGTTTAATAGGTAAAGCAAAAGCTGTGTGCGCAAGCAAAGCAAAACAAGGAATTCATTCACCACGTCCCATCGGCAGGCAGGCGTTCAGCCATCTCCAGGAAAGCAGGGCTCCATCACGTGTAACGGTTACTTGGGAAGACAAACGCCATCACTCCAAATGTCCCCCCCTCTTCCTTCTTCTTCCCCCAGCTTTATATGCTGAGCGTGACATCCTATGGTATGGAACATCCCTTTGGTCAGTTGGGGTCAGCTGTCCCGGCTGTGTCCCCTCCCAGCTTCTTGTGCACCCCCAGCCTCCTCGCTGGTGGGGTGGGGTGAGAAGCAGCAAAGGCCTTGACTCTGTGTAAGCACTGCTCAGCAGTAATGAAAACATCCCTGTGTTAGCAACACTGTTTCCAGCACAAATCCAAAACACAGCCCCATACTAGCTACTGTGAAGAAAATTAACTCTATCCCAGCCAAAACCAGCACATTCAGGAATAGATTAGAGGGAATGACATAGGAAATTGGAATTTGGTTTAAAGATCTGCTTCCCCTCTGAGTAAAGTTTAAAGTGGAGGAGAACAGATCTGAAAGAGATGGAGGAGGAGCAACAGAATAGAGCATAGAGAGAGAAGAAAGGCACTCAGACACTGCATAACTGTTTCTCAAAATAGATTCTAAACTAGTTATTTTTTCATCATAATGCTTCAGGTGTCTCTCTACTGTCTTTTAAGGTTTCTCTTTTCACTAGTTCTCATTTTAGTGTTTGACTGTTGGAAATCTATGTTTCTATTGATATCTTGCCTTTTTTTCTTTGCTTTCTTAGTCTGGAGTATGCAAGTAAAAGTTTCTGCAAATACCTTTTCATCTCTCCAGCCCTGACGCTACAGAGACAGGTTACTCTGAATACCCAGTTGGGTATTGAGCACTGAAAACTGAGATGTTCAAAGTCTCTCATTTCTGTCTTTGTACGTTTCTTCTAAAACAATAGTCTACATCTTTCTCCCTTGTTCACACTGTGTTGTACTACTTCCCTTTTCTTTGAAACCGTGTACATGTTGCTTTTAACTGCATGATTGGAGAAGTCTAAGGTTGGAAACTTCCATCTGTTCTTGCGATTTGATGAAAGCAGGTATGCATAACTTCTGTCACTGATGAAAACGATTTGGATTCAAAGGAAGATAAGTCTATGGGTTACTCTCAAAGTGAGCAATACATTGGCTTTGTAAAGAGTAAAATTCTAGTGTGATTTTATTCTCGTTGTTTCTTTAGACTGTATCTAAAGCATTTCTTGAGACAGGAAGAGGGATGGGAAACAAAAAAGTTTTCCCTCTGTTATCTTGATCTGAAGGTAAAGAAGATCAATTCAAATTGCAAATATCTGTAAAACTGCGTAATTTCCAATGAATGGATTTGAGAACAGAATCACTTTCTTATATAGGTGTGCTTGCTTGACTTTTTTAAACAAAACAGAGATGCCCTATATAATTTCTAAGACCCTTAGCCTCATTTGTTATGTCTGCACAGAAAACACGATTTGATCGGGGAAAAAGAAAATATCACTTAAAAATACTACAAATATTGAGTAAAACTCCAGTCATTCAGTCAGTCTTGCATATTCTGAAGTCTAAACTGCATGTGAGCTTTTAGTGATTTTATTCACAAATCTTTGTTGCTCTTGCATTTTCTGACAATTGAATATTTTTCATTAATAAATGGAATATTTTAAGCTATTGAATGTAACATCTTTATTTGCAAAGTGTATAAATTGTATTAGATATACTGTGAAACTCTTGTACTGTTTCTTTTGAAGCCCTGTAAACTTAATTCTCCACCACTAGAAAACTGCAATGTAAAAAAAGAGTACTGGCTAAATCTGCTTACCAAACATAAAATGATTAATGTTTCCCACCAGTCTCTCCTCACAAATATTTGAAGCTGTTAATGAATAACGCAATAAGCACTGCTAAGGCATAAGCTTAAAACGATGGATAATAGTAAGTGTTAATTACCTTAAGTTGCACTATGTGAAACTTCATGCGGCAAAGTAACTGTTGACGTTGTAGAAATATGAAAAGTAGTTACAATGATAAAATAGTAAAACTTTTTTTTTTTCGTACTCTATTGTTACAGTTCGCAAGAGAAGGGTTGAAGGAGACAACTAGCAGATCTTGTTGCCAAAACTGTGTGGAGATTTCAAGGGTCGTCAAGGCATGCTCATCACTGTGGGCTTTGGCAATTTTGGACTACATTTACCTGGGTTAGAAGGGAAAAGACTGGAAACTCCATTCTTTTTAAAGCAAAACTATATTAATAATCTGCTGGTATGCATCACGTTTTTCAGATTGAGACACAGTAACTGCACCAGTCTCTGTACCATAGGTTTTGATTGTTTTTTTAAGAACTTTTTTGTACTTCAAGACTTCGGCTGTGCTTTCTACTAAAACTGTAATTGCAAATCAATGGTATAATTGTCTGTAGTCAAAGAATGGGACATTCAAGACCATTGGGCAGATAATGACCAAACTGAAATGTTTGTTAGAAAATCTGGGGGTGCTTATTTACATGGAGGGGTGTGTATATTCTTGAAAACAATGCATTAGTGATAAGGGATTCTTCACAGAACAGTTGGATCCATTGTGTAGAGCTGTTCAGCCTTGTTCATATGCACTGAAGAGAAATTGTTCACAGCTATCTTATTTGTAATTCTACTTTATTTTTTATTAGTTCTTGATACTGTGATTAAGTTTAAAGACATCCCTTTAAACCAAACAAAAATAAATTGGCTGACTTCTCCCAAGAGATTTGAGGGACTAATAAAAAAGTGGAAGCCTTGCAAAAAAAAAAAAAAAAACAAAAAGTAGGAGCCTTGCAAAATGACAGTTTTTCTATTACACCTAAATCCTTAAAGTCTTTTTCAAAAGGTCCCATAACTGTATCTTGCTCTGTATCTAAACTGGATATGTTTTTAGACTGAATTCATGTGTTCATCAGCATTATTTAGTTTATATTCTTTGTTTAAAAATCCTTATCTACATTCATAAGTATCAATTTCTCTAGAAGTAGTGGACATGCATTTTTTAAGTTCTGCTTAATTCTGTACAGGAAAAAGCAGCCTTAACTGTAAAACCACTGTCCTAAGCTGCTGGCAAATGGAAAAATCCTTTTTTTTCAAGCTGTTGCATTAAGCTATTAGTACTTCATATAAATCTATCATTTTTTAATAAAGCAATGAAGTAACACTTTTAAGAAAGGATTTTTCTATTCTACTTATGTCTTGATGTTGAAACACTACGTAAGACATGCAGAAATTAACCAATATGCAGTGTCAAATCTGTATGGCGTAGTAATTATTAAAGTTCTATATCTAAGAAAACTAATAAGGTAACAAGAATCACTTCAACTTCTGTACATAATCACAGTAGACTTCTTTGAAAGAATATGAAAATCTAGAGGCTTTTTGGTGTAGGTCTGTTTGGGCTGTACTGTACTAGTTTGCTCAATGTTGTCATGAGATCATAAACTCACAAAAATGTTCTAAAGGACTGCTCGGCTATATTTATAGCAACAGAGAATTCAACTGACAACTGTTTTCATCAAAGGATCATAATACGATGAGCATTTTATGTATAGAAAACATATTGGACTGAGATTTTTGCATCAGGTTGTATATACTATAAAAGTTTAACAGGGCAACTCTCTGATGTTGTGCCCATGTTGTAATTTGCTGCAAATCTTGTTTTGGATCTTTAAAGACAGACTTTATTCCAGAGGTGACTTCGAATTTTACTGCAACTGTACAGAGAATTTTAAACTATAGTGCCTTCAGTGAGGATGTATATAACTGGTTTATACTTGTAGAAGAACTTTTTTTTCCCTATTTCAAAATCGGCCTTTTATTACAATTACAAATCAATGTGTGCTCTGAAAAGCAAGTCAGAATTAATTTTCTGTTAAAACCAAAGACTATACATACTATAACTTTGAAACAACTAGAAGTGATCTGACTGGTAACAAAAAGGGCTTCTTTTGGTTTTGGCTTTTGTAATTTTTCAAGGACTTTTTAGATTTTGAAATTTAAGTTCTTACATGGTATGCATAAAATCACAAGTGTCTTTTTACAGACAGTGCTGTATAAACATGGCCAAAGCATGTCATGTGCTGAGTTGCCTAAAGCTGTACTGTACTTTTTATTTGCTAGGCACCATAATCATTTTGTGTCAAAAAACAGGCTGTAATGTCTTCCTTCATTTGTTGAAGGGCTGCATGTTCATGGAATCTGTTCATGTATTGTGATTCTATGATGATTTATTTTATCATTATCTAACAAGATTAGGCAGTTATCTCCTACTTGAAGATGAAGGAGAAAAATGAAAGGCTGGATTATGGAAATGATAGCCCAAATCCCTTCCTCTGTTAAATCAAGTTTAGCTGCTTTAATGATTTGTATTCCGGTCAAAGGCAGGGGCTTTTAAGCTGCAACTCTCGGGTGTCCTGTCACAGATGATAGTAGTGGACCTTAATAATTGGTTTAGCTCTGTCAACAGCAGCTAAGTATTTGACTGCTTGGTGGCGCTTTCAGGACAGATATCTGACAGGCTGGGCATAGAAAACTAGGTTTTTTTCAATCAGAAGGGTTTGGCCCTCCAAATTGTTGCAAGACATTTGGCATGGTGCATGAAACAGTTACAACAATCACTTTTGTGCCTACAATGTGTATCCTTTTTGGAATAAATGAAGGAATTCAGTCGGTAGCCAGGAATCATAAACAGTCTCAATAAGCAAAGTGAACACTGATGCAATCAAGTGTAGTGAGATCTTGTGTATGACTTCATTATTTTTCAGTGCAAAAGTGGTATTACTTTGATAACCAGCTACCATAAACACAAGGTCTTTTTTCCAAAAGAGGTGATACTTTTTTCTTCTTGATTATTTTTCAGGCTTAATGCAGAAATTAAATGACCACATACATTGGTTCTGTTGGTTCCAAGCTAAGCATGGAAACATAGCCTCTATTCCAAAGCAATTATCTATTTACTGTTGTATGTTAAAGAAAAAGCCTCATTCTCTCTACAGCTTGAGTAATACTGTTTGTAAGCTACAAACGAGGAAGTGTTCAATTTAAATTTCCATTGAGGAAACATGAATTGAGTGTTTTAGCATATCAGCACTATATGCTGTCAGATTGTAAACCAGTAAAAGTTTTGGATGGATGATTAAAGTACTGTATTCTTGTTGTGGTTTGGGGGGGTTGTTTGTTTCTTTTAAATAGCACACTGACATGCTTAAAGTTGACCCATGCATTTATGTCAAACCGTTACTTTTTCTTCTTCAGTAGGTGAGTGACCGACCACATGGCACTTCTGGGAGTAAAGGGCTACTCATGTGGAACTCAATTTTCACACAGCAGGCAGCAGAAGGATGTGTAAGAGCCCATAAAAGGGGTGATGGCATACTGTCACGCCTGTTCAATCCATACAAGCGAGTAAGGAAGAAATGGGGTGGGACATTAGGCTGCTTTGTGCAGGATTCTTTCAGCCACATTTGGCAATGGGAAGGTGTACAGGTACAGACAAATTATGATCCCTTTCTTCGACACAGTGGATAAGAGTCTTCCGCCTGTCTCAGCTGCGTGTGCAGTGTCTCACCTATAGAAACATGGGTGGGTTGAGCTCATCTCCCCCTCAATATCAATGTCAAAGAAACAGGAGCCAGGTCTAATAATAGTGTGGTCTGCAAGCATGGAGCTGATGGAGAACTTGTATTTAAACTACACGTCAGTAGAGCAGGGTGACCTGTACCCAGCAAGTGCTAGTACTTAAAGAGAGAGTATTACTACGAAGTAACACTGCGTGCGGCTAGTCAGCTGGCGGGGCGAGTGCCGGCAGGGAGCAGAGCCATCACTCTCATTTGTCGTTTTGCTGCCGGCCTTTGCCCACCGACTGCCCTCTTCCCGACTGCTCCAGGCCTGGGGGCGCTGACAGACCGCCTGCCTGTAGCTGTGACCAACTCCGCCTTCGCTGTTTTCTCGCAACGCCACGCTCCGCGTTAATAAACGGCTCCCGGTTCCTCGGGGGGATCGCAGTCACCGCCCGGCTGCCTGTCGCCGACACGCCTTTATCACTGATGGCAGCGGAGCCTGCTGTCCGGGGTAATCGCCGTGAGGCGCGGCCCCTTTAAGAGGAGGTGCTTCCTCCTCCTCCTCCTCCTCCTCCTCCTCCCCTGGCTTAGCCGGCGGGGCCGTGCGGCGCTCCGTAGTTGCGTCACTGAGCGGCGCCGGTGGTGTGGCCGTGGGCGCGCGGCCGTTGTGGGGCGGCGGCGGCGGCGGCGGGGCCGTTCTCTCGCCATGGCCGACATGGAGGACCTCTTCGGCAGCGACGCCGACTCGGAGGCTGAGCAGAAAGGTGCGGGGGCGCCGCGCTCCCCCTTCCCTCCCGGCTCGGTGGCGCCCCGCAGGCGGGCCTGGCGCCGGCCGCGCCGCCCTCCCTTGCCTCGTCCCCTCCCGCAGCCCTCAGGCCTGCGGGAGGTGGAGCGGCGCGGGCGGGTGGTGCTGACCCGTGGATTAAGGGTTAACATGCCTCCTGCTGGCGGCGTTGCTCAGGCAGCGGGCGTTGCCCCGGGCCTCCTTTGCACGCCTGCTTTTCTGGCCAGAGAGCAACGCCGACCGCGTTCGCGTAGCTACCCGCCACTTAAAACCGCCTCGCTGCAGTGAGGGTGTCCTGATCCCTGCGGTGGTGCGTGCGCTCCCGTGTACGTGCCCTAAGAGAAAGACCCTGGTCTCACAGCTGGGACTCCATGAAAAAGCGGTTTGTAGTGACTGTTTTGCATCACCGCGGCCATGGAAAACTCATGATGGGAAACAAAAGCAAAGCCTACCTCTGAATTTGGTAACGTTTAATCACATGCTTGCTTAGAGCTGTTTGGATTTGAGATCGTGAAAACAAGGTGTGTTTCCTGTTTGCCCCTTGTTATCTGGAAAAGTTTTAGCTGTCATCAGCATCTAAAGAAAAATGCTGGAACACCTCCTGCTTTAAGTCATTTGTATATTTTTAAAATGCTTGTTTCAATTTCTGTAAATTATTTTTCAAGGCAGATGTTCCTTTTTTTTTTCCTGCTTGAAATGGCATTCACCAAGCTCAGCATTCAAGAGTAACTCCATTGTAACAAACATGTCAGAGTACCTAAGACAGCTAACTTGGATTAAAGACATGACAGTTTTAGATTTGTAGGATCTCATAAGCCATACATACGTATTTACTTATTTTAAGCCCTCGCTATTTCAAATTTTATTTTCTTTACTTTTGTGTAATTGCTTATTCTTTCTACAGCTTCAGAATCTTAGATAATAGCTTGTGGTTTGAAACTTTGTGTGGCATCCATCATTTTACATTGTGTCTTTCACTGGCTGTGCTTTTATTAGTACACATTTTATTTTATTGTTCTAGGTAACTTTTGTAGTTCGTTCTTACAGTTCTCCATAGCTTCTCTCTGGGTTTTGGGGGGTTTTTTGGATTTTTTTTTTTTTTTTTTTTTTTTTAAAGCAATGCCCATCATCTTATGTGCATCCTTGTAGGGACATTTTAACTTTTGAAAGGGTGATGTTTGTTTTGCAGATTCCGATTCTGGATCTGAATCTGATTCTGATCAGGAGAATGCTGGCTCTGGTAGTAACGCTTCTGGAAGCGACAGTGACCAGGATGATGACAGAGAGGCAATAAAACCTAGTAATAAGGAGTTATTTGGAGACGATAGTGAGGATGAAGGGGCATCCCATCACACGGGGAGTGACAACCACTCTGAAAGATCCTACAATCGCTCTGAAGGTTCAGGACATTCTGAGCATGAAGATAATGATCAGTCAGATGTGGACCAGCACAGTGTTTCAGAAGCTGCTCATGATGATGAGGAGGATGATCACGGGCATGGGTCAGATGAAGGCAGTCATCATTCAGAGGGAGATGGTTCTGAAAAAGCACATTCAGAGGATGAGAAGTGGGGCAAGGAGGACAAAAGCGATCAGTCAGATGACGAGGAGAGACAGCAGAACTCTGATGACGAGGAGAGACAGCAGAACTCTGACGATGAGGAGAAAGTGCAGAACTCTGATGAAGATGAAAGGCCGCAGATATCTGATGATGAGGAAAGACTCCAGAACTCAGACGAGGAGAAAATGCAGAACTCCGATGATGAGGAGAGGCCACAGGTCTCAGATGAGGAGAAGATGCAGAACTCGGATGATGATGAAAGGGCCCAGCACTCTGACGAGGAGAAGATGCAGAACTCTGACGATGACGAAAGGGCCCAGCACTCCGATGAGGAGGACCAAGAGCATAAATCTGGTAGGACTGAATAGAGCAGTAATGATTTGCTTCTGGTTTGATCTCTCTTTATTGTCTCATTTATATTGGCCTGAAAAGATTCAGACTTCAATGTAAAGGCATTAATCACGTAGCTTTCAACTATAGTCACCTTTGTAATGTTTTTTTATGCAGCACTTTTAAATTCCTTTTCATCTGAATCAACTTATTAATACAAAGGAATTTTAAAATATGTGGAACAAAATTTTTAATTTGCTGAGAATAATTATGCTCCTCAGTAGAGTCTGCAAGGGGCAGTGATAGCGAAGATGAAGTTCTGCGAATGAAGCGAAAGAAACCAATTGCTTCAGATTCAGAAGTGGACAGTGATACAGAAGGACAGAAAGGTAAACGGTGGCATTGTTTTGCGGGGTTTTGCTTCATTTAATCCTCATCTTAAGATCACCGTTCATCTGCTACAGAATTCGATAAAATTGATAGCGCTTGCTATACGGTGTAACTATAGTGCCATGGAAATAACAAAACAGCACAGCAAGAATTCTGTGTGGGGAAGTACATGCTGTACTTCTGCTGATTATCTCTAGTTAGCTCTATTAGTTTTTCAGTTTCCTCCATGAGAGACGGAGCTTTTCTTTTGCGAATGTTGTTTCCCACATTTTTACTGAAAGATGTTAAGAAATGGTGCCTCTAATCAGAGCAGCCCAGAGAACCTATCCTGGTTTTGGTGATGTTTAGCTGGCTGAGAAAGAAGTGTTGATTCTTCTGAGAAGTAAAACCTCCAAAATGCATAATGAAGTTGCTGTTTACGTATATTTAAGTTGTTTACTTGAGTAAAGGATGATTTTATACTCTTAATTCTTCTGTTGCCATTTTTCAACTAGATTCTCTTATTTGATAGCGCCTTCCCAGGAAAACATACCTTGAATCCTTAGTTTAAAAATAACGTGAGAACTTTTTCAGGATAAGAGAATAATGTGTGCTTCATAAACATTCGCAATTTTTAGCCTTTGTAGGTGATTTTAAGTGGTAATAAAAGTGAAGGATGTGTTAATCTTTTTTTCTGTGAGTGTGCTTGTATGTAGGGGGGTGTGTGCACATATATGTGTTTTTTAACATAGTAATTTTTCTACTCAAGAGCATGCAGATGTCATGGATCTCTTTGGAGGTGCAGATGACATTTCCTCAGGGAGTGATGGAGAAGACAAGCCACCAACTCCAGGACAGCCCATTGTGAGTAGACTTGACTTTTGAAATAATTAACATGCCATTCCACTCTGAAATGTAGAACAGTGATTGGGTTTGATAAGATTTTAGTGAAAAAGCGAGTACCAGCATTAAGTAAGCATTACAGATAATTTTGCCCTAGCTAAAAGAATTATTAAAGTTTTATACGTAGCAATATCAGATGGATTCATTTATCTGCCTTCCCCCATTCCTGCTCCACTTTTTGTACTTGCAAGAAATATAATGAGTAGTTTTGATTGTCATCAAGTAAAATACAAGGTCTTTGGTACCTTAGTACAGCTATTTGACAAATATTTTCATTTTGTGTCTTGATGGTAATACATAAAAGTATTTTTTTTATCTGGGAAAAGTTGTCCCCCATTTACTCTCCAGTGCTTAGCTGAAAACTGTATGTCAGCTCCTTTGCTGTTTCCTTACTGTCTTTGGTCTCTTGAGTTTGCACTGGTGTTTGAAATCACTTTAAGCGGCACACGAAAATGCTGAATTGAATTGCTTTCACTGAAAATGTGCAAGTTCTTTTACCCAAACCTTCCTGATCTCTCTCTGCATATGGATTACGTTTCTTTAAGCAAAATGTAAGTGCTTAGTAGAGCAACAGTAGCCAGATAGACTTTTCTCACTTGTGCTCCTATTCTCCTTTTTTTCATTAGGATGAGAATGGACTGAGTCAAGAACAGCAGGAAGAAGAGCCTATTCCAGAGACTAGAATAGAGGTAGAAATACCAAAAGTAAACACAGACTTGGGTAATGATTTGTATTTTGTGAAGCTACCCAACTTCCTTAGCGTGGAGCCCAGGTAATTGCACATTAAATATGTGATTGATAAGGTTTTTTAGTGTTTCCCTATATTGCTTTTGGTTTAGTAATACAATTAAATATGGTGGCCAGATTTAAAATGGTTGAAATTAAGATGCACACTTTTGGTTGTGATCAGTCAATGGTAATATCTATTGTTGTTATCTAATCAAGTGCTGAGTAATTTTCTTCTGAGTTTGAGTTTCAGCTTGATAGAATAACTTTTTGTCTTTAAAAACCAAACAAAAATGTGACTTCATTGAAAGCACATGCTATCAGTTGGATTTTAAACATAGGTTCAGGCTCTCAGAGATGTGAAAGCCAAATGCACAGGATCTTTATGCAGTTTTGAGTGATAAAAACATAATTTTGAATTTTAGAATAAGCCCTTTTTTATTTGTGTGTGCTAAGTGTATTATTTAACTATGAAGAGGCTGGTTACTCATTGTCCTATTTACCTAACCCAAGCTAAAGAAATTTTCTGGAATTCATAAGGAGAAACAAAATAAATTACTAGAGTTGTTTGTGATGTTAGATTTGGCTCTAAAGCCCACCTTCAGCACTTCTAGTAAATTGCTGTTAAATCCATCTCGTCGAGTGTTTTGTTAAGGAACTTTATTGCATCGTTTAATAGGTGTCTTGTTAGTTGGCAGTGTAGCATTGTTTCTGTTATACATTAGTTAAATCATTCTTCCTGGCTTTCATGCTATAGACTGTTTCAGGAGAGAACTGTTAAGAATTCGGTTAGTGGCTGTAATCAGTGAGAGAAGTTGGGGATCTTTAGGGGTCAGACAGGACTGAAAATAGAGTTGTACAGTAGCAGAGTCTGTTTATCGCTTCTTTCCCTTGCAGCAGCCTGGAAACTATTAGGAAGGAGGCTAGGGAATGGCCTTCCCCCACTCACTCCCACCCCAATCATCGGGTTTTTTGAAGGAAGAGAGGAAAAACAATCTCATCTTCCTTTCCATTTGGTTGGTTTTGAGATTCAAATAAAAAAATTACAAAGATTGTGCTCTTAGAAAATCCCTAATTCACCACATTTATAAGATGATAATTTTTCCTTTTATTTTCTCTGTACTATATTGTATATATTTTATTCCAGACTTAACCCTGACCTCATCATCCTGATACTAAGGAAGCAGTATTTTCTGAGGCAGACTTGCTTTCTTTAGCTAGAGCCATTTAGAGGGTCTGAATGTTCAAGTGGCTGTAATGGATGGTAGTGAAGACACTTGGGGAGGCCTCCTGTGGTGCAGAATCAATGCAGTAAATTACATTACTGCAGAAATGGCTATCTCACAGCTGTAATGCCTCCTGTTGAGTGTGGTGTATAATTTAAACCTTTCAAGCACCTGTTATTTTGCACAACTCTAGAATAATCTGGATTCATTTTTAGAAGAATAAAGACTGTATTATATAATTTGTTGCAGACCTTTTGATCCCCAGTATTACGAAGATGAATTTGAAGATGAGGAGATGCTTGATGAAGAGGGTAGAACTAGGTTAAAACTCAAGGTATAATGTTAATTTTCCTTTTCTCTTTTACACATCTAGCCACATTTTTCAAAGTCTATTTCAGGTATTTTAGAATGGTGTTTTGAGTTGTGGTTCAGATTATGAAAGTGTGGACCAGTTCAGCACTGAGGAAACTTGATCCATTTTAGTAGTAAATTAAAAAAAAGCTTGAGAGCTGCATTTCACCTATAAAAGCGATACCTTTCACTTTCATTTCCTTGCATCATGCAGCAAATTATCTAGCCTTTCTAATTGTAATTCTTGACGTATATAGAGTATATTTTACCACAGTATTCCTTACTATGAGTTAGAAAAAATGTTTTGTTTTTTTTCCCACAGGTAGAAAACACAATACGATGGCGGATGCGACGAGATGAGGAAGGGAATGAGATCAGAGAAAGTAATGCACGGATAGTCAAATGGTCAGATGGAAGGTTAGTTTGGACTTTTTGCTATTGAAGGAATACAGTTGTTCTTACAGTGAAATGCCATAGCGTGCAAAATTGGAAAGTCGACAAACTTTTATGTCAGTTCTGCACAGCAGAAATTATTTTAGTCTCAGTGCTTTGAAAATTTTATGCTCTGCTTAGTTTGGATTGAAATATAATTATTGGCTATATATAAAAAGGAAACATGAAGGCTTTCTCCATTTATAAATGTGGCAAAAAATAGACTGTAGTGGCTTTATCAAATAACTGATACATGAATCTCTTTTAAGCATGTCTCTCCACTTGGGCAATGAGGTCTTTGATGTGTACAAGGCGCCACTTCAAGGAGACCACAACCATTTGTTTATCAGACAAGGGACAGGTCTACAAGGACAGGCTGTTTTCAAGACAAAGTTAACCTTCAGGTAAACATGCTATTCTATATCAAATGTTGATACTACTTTTGCAATTAAGTTTTGTAACTAGTATGTAAAGATTAGAGATACCAGTTCATAAACCTTCAGAGCTTAACTGTTCAACAAGAATGTGCTGTTTACCAAAGTCAGTATTTCGGTAAGATTTTTCCTAAATTAGATGTCCCAGTTTGAAAGGTTAATATGCCATTCACTGCAATAGGTAGGCTACATGTATTTTTTATATATATTTTAATTTGCATTTTTAAGTGCAAGTCCTCATCTGAATCAGAAAGAATTTTAATATTCCCTGAAATTAACCTTTCTTCTGATGCACAGTTGCTATCAAGATGATGATGACATCTTGGGATATTGATGTGAAATGTGAGGATGATTATTTAGGCTGGTAATGGACTGCAGATGGTTTGTTGAGAGAGGAATTGAAGTCTCCAGTAGCTGTTACAATGCACATACATAAATAAAAAAAAAAGGATGATGCTTTTACTTTTGTGCAGATGAATCTTTGAAATCTTAAGTATACTGGCCCTACTGTTGTCCTTTAAAAATGGATACGTTCCTTGAAGAAGTATTTAACCCATAGCTATTTTTTAACAGGCCACACTCTACGGACAGTGCCACTCACAGGAAGATGACTCTGTCTCTGGCAGATAGATGTTCAAAGACCCAGAAAATTCGTATTTTGCCAATGGCAGGCCGTGATCCAGAGTCTCAGCGCACAGAAATGATTAAGGTAGTGTGGCATGGAACTCTCTTATCTGCTGATTTAATCTAAAAAATCACAACTGCAATATAGCTGAACATTTCTGAACATTTTATGACTTTATGAAAAACAGAGTGTATTTTGGAGATACAGACAAGAGTTGTTAGCCATGGGTGCAGTTTGCTTAACCTTACAGATTACAAAAAAATCAGAAATGTACAATCTTTACACGGCTGTGAAATTATTTCAAAAGCTACAGTAGAATACGAGGTGCTCTTGAGTTGTTTGGGGTTTTTTTTTTTTCCCCTCAGTCTTTATATACTGCTTCTTTCTTTGGACAGAAAGAAGAGGAGAGATTAAGAGCTTCCATTCGTAGAGAATCTCAGCAGCGAAGAATGCGGGAGAAGCAGCATCAGCGTGGTCTGAGTGCAAATTATTTAGAACCTGATCGCTATGATGAAGAGGATGAGGGAGATGATGCAATCAGTCTAGCAGCTATCAAAAACAGATACAAAGGTGGCATCAGAGGTAATAATAAACCTTAACAGCATGTAAGTAGGCCCTGTGTGATTCAGATGGGTTAATTTTACAGGAGAGTCCTGGTAAGATTGTATTTTGCCACTTCATTTGATACATCAGGAGACATGAATTCAGTTCGTATGAGGTTTTTTTGTTTACTCTGGAGTTAGATTCTGCCAGCGTTTTGTGGGACTAAATGTAAGAGGATTATTTTTAATATTCTCTCTTCCTCACCAATTTCAGATAAAGATAAATATTTGTCTTTTCATTTTTCTCTGTAGAGGAACGCGCTAGAATCTACTCTTCTGACAGTGATGAAGGCTCAGATGAAGATAAAACACAAAGATTACTCAAGGCAAAGAAACTTACTAGTGATGAGGTAAGAAGAGGATTTTGTTCTTAAGCTACTCATTTTCAGTCAGGAACATTTCCTGCACTAAATCTAGTTTTTAAAGCTGAGACTTTTGTAGTTTCATTTATGCTGTGATGAATGTATTATTTGACTTGGCATGCTTTCCATGGTAATTAATCACCGATTTCTCATACACTGCATTGGTTCATAGACCTGACTGATTCCCAAAGGAGGTCACTATTGTTATTGCTGATTTAAAGATGGAAAAATTTATGCAGAGTTATGTAAAATGACTTTACCAAAATTATGCAAGGAGTAAGAAGACTTAATATCTGAATCCTAGTACAGTGTTGTCTCCTAAGCTACGTGGTCCTCTCCTGTTTATTATGGAAATAGCGAAAGCATTTTCACATAGTATTTCTGCTCTTTTTAAATAGAAGTGTTTAAAAACTGAGTTACAAAGTGTTAATGTCTGTTGCTAAATAGGCGTTATCCATCACCCAAGTGTCATCCTAAACATTAGGCCATGATCAAGTTAACTGTTAGCTACAGCAGTAGTGCTGTTTCCTCTCCTAAAATTGTATCTTACTGGTTTCTAATTTATCACTGCTGGGTATAAGCAAATGAATCTTTGTGTATATCACGTCTTGAGGTTTAGTTCATTTCAAGGGATGTCACTTCTTCTGATACAGCACTGCAGTGTAACACTTTTCAAAATTGACAGATACCATTTCTGAGATTAAAACTTCACTATTTTCATCCAGTGGTAGAAGTGGAACCAGGAAGTATATGGACTCTGTCCTATATCAGCTATACCTGTGTAGTCTGTTTTCCTGATCCTTGCTCCTCATTGTAAAATGCTTCTTTCTTCTGTGGCAAAGAGCCGTAGGACATTTACTGTGTACCTCGGGCAGCTGAAAGAAGAGGGAATTTTGGAATTCATGACAAATGGCAATTGACGCTGGCTCCCTGGCTTCCCACTGCCCTGTTCAAGAGGGAGTTGGGTTGGGTCAGGTGTTTGGCCTACTTGGTTTTAGTAGCCCATTAGTTTGCTTCCTTTTAGACATCACCAGTTCCGTATTCTGTAATCTCGCTGTTAATCAATATAGTGCAGCCCCGAGTTGCAGCTGTGCTTGCATTTCTCTCAAGCCAAGCATGGCTTAGGAGTGGTAGTTTGGTCACACCGGAGCTCTGCTGATAGCCGCCTTCACTTACGTGGCAGACTGATAAATACAAACTCACTTAGCTTAATAGGTTCTTAATACTACCCTGTAGGTTATGAGAGATGTTTTTACACTGGCATGCTAGTTTGATTAATCTTCCTGTCCTCTTTTACTGTAAATTATATTTTATTTAAAAGTTTATATGTGGAATATCATGCAGAAGTTTAAAAAGGCAAGTTTGAGTAGGTCAGTGTAAGCTTATGGAATATTTTTTAATGCTTTATGTTACCATTTCCTTTAAGAGATTATTTTAACTGTTTAGATTATTTTAACTATTGCCTTAAAATTTCTTTCAGTTGATTTCCTACAGTCATAGCTAGTGTGCTACTCTAATAGCTGCTGGAGTGGCTAGAACCTTATTCTTGAATTTTAGAGGCTTCCATAATAAAACTTCTTCTTAAAAGAATAATTTTGCAGCGTAGCTTGCTATGTGTCCTTCTAGTGAATGAACGCATGTCAGACTTTTGTAATCACAGCTGCTGAAATTCCAAAGTTGTGTTTAAATGACCGATATAGGACATAGTTTTCGGTATGACACACACCCCTATAATGTAAGAAATCTTAATTTTTGAAGGAGTAAGTTTGCTCTCATTTGCATTTCTATACTGTGCTTCCTGTAAACTTCTCGGGAGGCACGTCTTATTTCCCAGCCTGTTGGATGTTTGCTACATTCTGAATGCGTGTTCTTGCTGCTGTGACACTACTCCTCTTATACTGTCAGCTGAGTATTTGCACTAATAGGCATTGTAATATGAAGCAGAAAAAAAATTAGTTTTTCTTTTAAAGACATAGATTCTGGCTTTTTATTATACATTGAGGAAAATCTAATATTTCAGAAAATATGACAGTAATCCTGGAGACAGCCATAGTGAGGCGTGTAGACAAAACTGTAATTTTGTGAGCTCTGTTAGTGTTTGCTAGTAGAAATTGAATTGTTTATTTGTAAGACACTACTAGGTGCTAGTTCATGATACAGCAATGTCAGGACTTTGCAATTCCAGTCTCTCAGAAGAAAAGGTCTAGTCAACAGCATTTCTCTGCTGCTTGAGGAGCGATAGTCTCCATTTTAAAATTACATGACTTAAAGGTAACATGCCCATCAGGGCCACAGAGGGGTGCTACAGTATTACGAAAAATCCCCAGTGATGCATAACTACTTACTTTCAGTCACCACGTAGGAGGTATGGTATTTGTAATATGTATCTGCATACGTGAAACACGGACTTCCTTGTACACAGACTTGCTTTTATGTGCTGTCAGTCAACAACACAGCACAAATCTTTGTCCTGATAACAATTTGTTACCATTACTGAAAACTATTGTCAATCTATTATTAATACATTTGATCACCACACAGCAAGTAGTTTTACTGTTACTGTAGTTAATGGGGATATCCTGCTAAACAGGAAGATTAATCATTTAACAATAGCCTAGCTAGATTACAAGAGAATGCTTGTTCTGAGGAAGAAGCTATCATTGAGATTCCCACCCCTACTAATTCCTGTTTTCCATGCTTAAAATTCCTTCCTGAGATTCTCACTCTACTAACTTAATATGTTAATATAGAATAAAATGCTTTGAATAAAAAATTATTCATTAGAGTTCTGAAACTCAATCTTTGCTGCTTCTTAAAATCCAAGTAATATTTGTTGCTTTAAAAAAAAAAACCCTACCAAAAAACAAAACCAACAAATGGAAAAAGGGATGAGGTTACTTAGACCCGAGGGTATTTTTAAAGATACTGTTCTTTTTAAACAGTAATTGAGTTACCACTTGTTCTTCATGTCAAAATTGATGGGTTTTGCATTAACAACTAGTGATTTGTAGTTTGATTAAACATTTTCATAGCATTCTCATTTAAAATTTTGTCTGGAAGGATGATTTAAACTGAACTGGTGTAAATGCACACGGAATAAAAATCAACCTGTTGACTCTGTATTTAGGTGCTAAAAATTGGGCATCCACCCTATAAAAGTCATTATGGTATTGCTTGCAAACAGGTAATTAACTCAATGATTTGAGTTCCTTTGACCAGCTCTTTGAAGCCTCCTCAACTCTTATATTTCTTGGACTGTAAACTGTGGTGTTGATTCTCAGTACTAGCGGTTTCTCATCAGTCTTTTTCCTTTATGCCAGAGTGGTTTAGTTTTGGTTTGTTTTTTTTTTTAAATGAACAAACAAACAAAATGCCTACCCACTTACTGAATTTCTTCTTTGCTTCAACAGCTCTAATTTAGGGCATAGAAGTGTCAGTAGTCTGAAAACTTAGCAAAGCTACACAGGCTGCCTGAAGGGAAGGCTTCTGCATGTTGAAAAATTCACTACAAATTCTAGGAATTACCCATGCTCGTAAGACTTCCTGAGAATGATATTGCACATGCCATAAATCCAGATTATGACATAAATTACTTCCATGCCATAGTTCAGTTTGAAGCAGATACGGTTGCATGTCCATTGAGGTAAATGGAGCCGCAGCTGTATTATGGACCCTCTCAGGCTGGAGTTTGAGACTAGTAGCAATGTTGGCTGAATTTAAAGTACTGATACATAAGCAGTCCTGCAGCACAGTAGCACAACATGGAAAAACTAGAACTAATAATTTTTCTTTTCTTACAAGATAGACGTTGAGGTCTTTTTGTTGTTCTTCTCAGTTTTTTATTTTAGCTTGAAGTATGTTGGTTTATTTTTGTCCTTTTTTGCCTTTAGGAAGGTGAACCTTCTGGAAAGAGAAAAGCAGAGGATGATGACAAAGCAAGTAAGAAGCATAAGAAATATGTGATCAGCGATGAAGAGGAAGAAGATGACGATTAATATTAAGGAAGCACAAAAGTTGTTTGTTTTTTTTTTTTAAATATATATATTTATATATATATTGTACAGTTCTCTTACAGCAAAGATGTAAGTAACCATAATGGGGTTATTTTGATAAAGGAAGATTCCATTGAAGTCTGCGTTTCTGGTGTGAATAAAGTTTTTTGACTTCCTCTTACTTTTTAAGATTTTTCTCTTATTGCAGCAACTGTTGCACCAGGGATCATCACAGTGCTGTTTTTTATCTTGCACAGTACATTTCAGTTTTGAGAATTGTAACTGGTTATCCAAGTGAATTAATCAGTGGTTTTACTGAGTTCATTAGGAGAAACCATTCTAATCTTTATAGAATGCGTAAATGATAAGTTTGCCAGACAAGGGTATGGTGATTTAGGTTGCTGTTTGTATGGAAGGGTTGGAAGAATATGAGTGGTACAGTACAATTCTGTGTTTTTCCTAGATATTCCTTATTTCCTGTTGACTGTGGACAGTACTTTACTATGCTGGTATATTTGGATGACTGAAAGTATTTCTTATCATGTTCGAGTAAACTGTGAAGTTCTTGCCATTAGAATAGTTGACACACTATCACATAAGACATTTATTTTTCATGTATTGAAGTCCAGAATGAAAATCCGCGCCTTGCCTGAGCGTTAATAATAATAATAACAATAACAATAATAATAGGCCCATGCTAGTGATGTAAATGTCAGAGTAAAAGCACTTATTTAAACAAAACTAAGAAATTTCTGCCAGCACAGATGAAAGTCTCCTTTAAAAGGTGAAATGAACCACAATGCAAAAATATATCCTAATAATAGTGTCTCATAATCTCATATAATCCTTATGGTGCTATTTCGTATTGTTCCTGGTTGGTTTTATAAATAGGTTTCTTTAGCTGGGAGGTTGCTGGAGGAGAATGTTCTGGACAGAATCGTTGCTGCTTTTACACTATTTCTAAACACCTTATTGATTATGCAATACCAGTTGTAAAGTGGGGAAAGGCTAGAAGAAATATCTGAACTTTTCCACACTTTCTTTCCGAGATGAAATAGCCCATATGTAGTTTCTCTCGTTGGTGAGAGAGCATTCAGATGTTATCTGTGTTGGTTTTTTAAACTGACTTTTCACACAGTCCTACAGAGTTTGGATGCGACTTGAAAAAGGTAACAGAAAGAAAACAGAACTAGCTTAATGCCTCTTTAAACAAAACCATTGACTGATGCTGTGAAAAGTTTACTATGTGGATTTGTGTTACATATGATGAAATAAAGTAGCTGATAGTTACGTAAGAAGGACTGTTACCCATCTCTCTCCTGCCTAGCTGAATTCTGCTTTTTTATAAAACGGTAGAAGGGTGCAAGTGCCTCATAGTGAGCATTTTGCTCTTGTGACATTCTCTGGCTCTTTGAGATACAGCTTTCGACCTGGACATCTTGCTTTTGTCATCTTTAATTAGGCTAGTAGTTTGTCAAAATACTCTACCTCCATTTCTCCTGCCTGGAAGGTACAGGAAGCGTTCTAGCTGCAGTAGGACGGAGCTCTGCCTGTGTAATATATTCTGCTGAGCAGCTGACTGCAGCGTAGACATTTGCAAGTATGAAAACAAAGTGAAAATTTTCAACTCGGAAGTCTGAGTGCCTGAGAAACTGGTCTTTTTTTCTATAATTAAATTGCTATCTAAGAGTTCCTGTGCCTCTTTAATGTGCAGATAAAACCTTTCCCCATCTGCTGGAATTTTGACCCTGTAATCCTCTTAGTTTAGACCTCTGCTGGGAGACTAGTTCCTTACATGAGGTTACCTGCTTTCCATTTGTAATCTTCTCAGGAAGAAGCCAGCTGTTTAGAAAGGGACTCATTCTGTATGGATGTAACATGCTGTACTTTCATGTAAAACCCTCGCAGATACCTCTTAAACAACAAATTTGGCGTGTGGAAATACACCACCATTGCACTGGTGATGTGTTTGCTTTTATGTCAGTTTAATTGAAGTGTTGGGTATTTTTATTTTTACTACACTCCTAAGAGTGAAAATGTTTTAATCACTTTCATAGGTTTGATGCTGACTAAGCCTTTACTAAGTAAGTGGTCCACTTTAGCTTCCAAAAATGAAGATTTTTGTGGATTACAAAGATGAAAAGAAGTAATTTTTTACACTGTCGTCTTTTGTAAATTGCTCTTTTAAAGGCTTATTTAAACGTGGAATTTTAGAAAGTGTTTTGTCAGCTTAAATTGGTTTAACAATCATGTAATTAAAGTCACTTGAATGAACTTAGCCTTATCCACAGTATTTTTTTAGTTGTGAGTGTAATGTATAGTTTTATTTAACTCAAAGACAGTTTCTGCTACCCCTTTTCCCAGCCTCCAAGTATGAGAGAATTACTTGGAATTGTTTCATTTTACCCAAATTAAAAATATTAAGCCAAAGGAAAGAGAATGTGGATTGAACTGTGTTTACTCTTGTACTGACTGGTCAGAATACTTCTTCCAGAAAGGGCATGATTTGAACAACTTCCAACAAAGAAAAATTTCTTTGAAGAGCTGATATTAAGCTGTGTGAGTACTGGATTTTCTGGCTAGTGGCAGGATGTAGGATAAATTCTCTTGAAACAGTTGCTGAAAGCTGTTCTTGGCTATATAGTTTTGTTGTTTCAAGTATATCCTTCAACTGTATCCTGGTTTCCAGTTGTTGATGTGGAGTTTTCTTTCTAGTACCTGGTAGCATTTTCCACCAGCCATTTTTCTCCGTCCTAGCCGTGCAACTTGGCATGGATTTCATGTTGCAGCACACCTGATGGATTGGGGAGTGCCCGCTGCAAGGAGCAGCTGCTCATGCAGTCCTTCGTTCTTCCTAGCAGCAGGTTTGGCGATAACTAGCCCAGCTCAGTAAGTCAACTTGCTAAACTATCAGTAAATTTCTTTTCTGCTGAGTTCTTGTGTTTTCTGCCAGGCACGCCTGCAGCACTGCCTTATTGGCCAGGTGAGCATCAGAGCCAGCTCAGTAAGTTGGTGTGGTCGTGACTTGGGGGGCATCAGGGAAGGGTGATCTCTTTGGCAGAGGTAAACATTGACTTGCCTTTCTTCTGACAACTTACGCTGACCATACAGAAAGAAGTGAATAGTTTTCTACTGGTGTAGCTGCCTGAACTGGCACATTGAAAAGTCAGCTGTCCCTTGAGGTGGTGCAAGGGGAAGCAGAGGTGGAGCAGGACAGATCCTGTATATGGCAGCAAGTTTTAGCTCAGCTCTGATACGAAGCTGCAGCCTGAGGAATGTGTTAAACACGAGATGGTGACTTTCCTATGAAGTCATGGGTATTTATTTCTCAGCCAGTAGGCACAGAGGTCCTCGGTGTCAGCCCATTCTAGTAGAGTGCTTTTGTTTAACAGCATTAGACTGCTAATCAAGCCCTCTGGGTGTTGTGGAATGTATAGAGATTTTTACGTGGGAATGATTGAGAAGATGGTTTGTTTCTGATAAATGTTCTTTTAATTTTTGCTGTAAGAAGCATAATGTCTTACACTTGTGAAACTTAGCTAGGCTATTCTAACGCTCAGGAACTTGCCTGTGGCTTGACTTGGAAGTGCTCCTTGGAGAGCAATGTGACTAATACCTACTGTTGCCTAGCGATGCCCTTCGACTTGAGCTGGGGTTTTTTAATACTTGTCTGGACATGAAAGACTTGCAAAAAAGCTGCAAACTGGTATTGATTACTAGCTTGGATCTTTAATTGCTTTAAAACTCCTGGGCATTCTGAGGAATTATATAAGCTAAGTAGTTGAGAAAATAACATAAAATTAAGTAAATCTATGCTGAAATGATTCTCTGACACAAAGCCTTTTTATTAAAAAAAAAAATCCTTTGACAAGACTTGGTTTCTTGAGGTTTTTGGTGGTCGTTTTTAAAGGGTATTTTGATGCTTTAAGAGCCTATGAATCTTAGTTTACTGGGCTGATATTTGGAAGAAATAAGTTATTAAAGTGGAAGCTTAACTTCAGAAAGTGGTTTTTATTCTGGTCTGGGTTTTTTTTCCATTAAGGCTTAGTCTTGAAGAAATGAGAGGTGGTAGAGCCTGTTTACCAACAAGTGTAACTCCATGTCTCTGGGTTATGTTGAAATTTTCTGGGAAGTAGTAGCATTCGTGCAGTTATTGTTAGTCATGGAATCATATCCATGTTGTATTCTTTATTTACTGTAAATTAAAGATAAATGAAGTCCTATAAAACAGTGGCAGTATTAACTAACATACCCTCTTGTTTTATATCCTATGACTGAGTCAGATTATGTCTCATTTTATATTGTTTCATGCTTTTCCTGTTCTTTGCAAGATACCTCACTTCAGAATATAACTGTGGAAGTGAGATGCTAATCTTAGCCTGGTAATTTGACAGTTTTCTGAGGTTTTTTTTTTTTTTTCATCAAGTGTAAAGATGTATGATAAACATTCTGTACAGGACAGGTTCTTACAATAAGACTCATTATTGATCTTACGATAAATCCATTTTTGGAAAATTTACATGGATACTGAAGGAGCAGTCTGATTTTCAATGTGTAAAGGAAATAAACATTAGGGTTTTGGTAAGAGCAGTACCAGCCCTTCCATTCAGGTGTTTAGTACACTTGTATTTAGCGTTCACATGTAATTTTGAGCTCTAGAATCCTGCTATAGCTGTTGGTCCCGTGTTGGTTCTGATCGTGTTTAGTGTCTGCAGCTTTGAGGCCTGTTTACTGGTATAGAATAAGGTAACTGTGTTTAAACTGTGTGAGCTTGCTATCTCCTAGTCTTAGTTTTCAGCTTAAAATAAACTGCTACTTGGACTATGCTATATTTGTGAAGGGAGGAGTATATCCCAGAGAAGATAAGGAAGGATCAAGCCAAAGTGTTGTGGCTAAAACATGGTTTGGTTGGTTGTTTTTTTCTTTTCTTGTTTTTCCCTCTCAAAAGTAACTGGAAAAAGCTAAAGTGCCAAAATCACGGTTCTGCAATTTAAAATTTACCCTAGGCAGCTTGCGCCTTTCCAAATTCACACCTGATAATGTTAGGGGGTTTCTCCTTTCTTGCAAGCAAGTTAATCTGTGTTGGTTTAAGGGAAACTGTTAATTTAGACTCTGAAAGGTATCTTTCTTTAAGCAAAGATAGATCTTTCACATTTTTCTTAGAGGATACCTTATTTTACATTAACATTAACACAACTTGAGTTATTACCCCTTTTCCATACCCACCTTGCTACAGTATGTATGTCAGATCAGTAATTTGTCTTTTGGATTGAATTTCCTGTGTTGTTTCTCTCAGTACAGGTTTTTCTGGTGATGAGGAAAGGAAATGAGAATATTCTTCCTTTGGAAAAAAATGCAAAATACCTACTGTCATTTTGAGAAGCATTGATGATCATGTACAGCTTCATGTCTGATGATGAAACGAGGTTTAAATAACAAGGACAGAAATGGTGGAGTGGTAGCTTACTGACTGAAAATGTTTGTCTGTTATTCTTTCCAACAGTTCTGTGAATTGCCTTGGGACGTAGATGGCGTTCCTCTTTTCTTCTTGGAACTTATACCAGTGCTTTATTGAACATAGACAGTCTTAGTCTAATGTAAAAAGCTCGTGGTTTCATAGGACTGCAAATTTTGGCCCAAATATGTTTGCATTCTTAAATCAGTCTTCTGAAAATGACGGGGACACGTTCTTATGTTGGGACTAACTACATTTAGAAAAACCTAGTGGGAGAACATGGGACACTGATCAGACTCTTGCAGTACCTACAGTAAAGACATTTAATCCCGTAGCAACCTCCTGTATTTTAAAAAGAGTTAAATTGATGAAGGCTAAACTTTCAAATTACAGTTTCAGGAAAGTATGTAAGTTTTATAACAGTCCAGCTATGTATAAATGGTCTACTGTACCCAAGATGTACATTGCAGTGGTCTATGTGTAACAATGAATAGAAATCAATTTAGAGGGGGGCAACCTTCAAGTCAGCAAGTTGACTTGACAGGCCTGTGGTTTTTAAGGAGGGTTGACACTTTCAGAAGTGTTCGGGCTTACGGTGAAGGATAGCCAACCCAAGCTAAAGTATTGTAGAGATAAAATGGTCAGCTTCCAGAATAAACAGACAGGATCCTTAACCCAGTGAACTATAGGCACTCAGTCTAGGACGTGAAAGCTGTCTTAAGGAAAAAATCTGTCTATTCATCTAATGAGGGTGTATAAAGCCTGTTATAGTCCCTGGTGAGTATTTATGGTAGGTTTGTAAAAGACTCAAGCAATGTGTTGTACAGTGAAAACTCTAACTCAGCCTTGACCTGTCACTGTGGGACTAGGCATTGCTATAAAAACAAAAGATGTATTTGTTTCAGGTAAGAGGGGGATCAGATTCCCTGAGAAAATAAGTTTTCTTTTTCTTAAGTAGGATGTGCAAATAAAGCATGCTTGGGAAGAAAAAGATAGACAAGTATCTTCAGTAGAAAACACAGAAATTTGTTACTAGCTCTTCTCTTCTCTGACGTTATCAAGACAAACTGGTCTTCATTTCAGCACCCAATGAAGCGTGCAGTTACAGGATGTGCCTGGTCACTGTCAGTATTAATTTCAGGATTGTACTGAAGCTTTTCCAAGAATTTACAGAACGAGCCAGCAAGCAGCAATACAGCTGCCATATGGGCAGGTTTGGAATAGGATCCATCAGAGCCCAGAGCGAGGAATGCAGCATCGTAACAGGTAGCGAGTTCTGGCGCCCAGTCAGTTTCTGTGAGCTTGTTGAACCTTCAGTTTAGGAAAGAGAAGTCCAGCCGAGCACAGCACCCTTAAGGCATCGCTATCCACTGAGTCAAAGTGTTCCAATATAGGATTGTATCTTCAGCTAAACTCAAGAGCACTTTCTTCTCTTGCAGTCATGTTTAGTCATGGATAGTGGGATATACATAGGGAATATATTGATTTTTATCTTGACGGCCAGCTGATGATCTGGCTGCCCTTACTCTGTAGACACGTTGGATAGGATGTTGCTATAAATAAAAAAGTTTGATGGATATTAAAATCCATGTCTGAGTTTAAATATACTTAATTGCAATGAGATGAAAAAATTACGGGGCAGGGGGATGAATATTCAAGGATAGCAGGCGTTGTCCTGTATTGGCTGAATGAGATCCAGAGTTTTCTGCAGCTCTAACTGCGGCTGTTCTTATCACAAGTAATGTCTGTGCATCTATTTAGGTTATTTATGGTGCTTGTCTGGTTGATAATTAGGTTTGTGTCTGCTGTAATCATTTAGGTAATGTTTTCCCAGGATCTCCACTGGCAGGTGGCTGATTTTCTGCTTTTGGAATAGAGTGTGGTAGGAAGCTCCTTCAGCAGGGTCCCGTCCTGCCCTTCAGGTGATGTCGGTGGTTTGATGCTGCAGTCAGCTCAGTCCACTGAGCTGTATTGTCCCGTGGTTTAAGTGGACTGCATTTTCTTTTGGAAGCAGTTCATTCACAATTGCCTTGGGTGGAGGCTTTTCTGTTGTGAGCTGAATGATACTGCTATTTTCATAGTAGTGGCAGAGCACAAAGAATTAAGAGCAAAGACTTGGAAGTTTCGTATCTAAGCTATTGTTAAGGACCTTGTCAACAATGAGCTCTGGGAAGCTTTTTAGAACTGTTAATTGCTGTAATTGCAGGTGTGGTTAGGTATATAACTGTGTGCTGGATTGTAAGACACTTGCATCTGCATCATGTTAGATTCCCTATGAATTATCAGCATGGACTTTGTCTGCTTAAACAACTGGCATTTTGATAGTATCTTTAAATACTTTCTTCCTTCTGAAGAAAACCTTGTTTAAAAAAGTTGATTAGTAGAGAATATTGATGGGCTTTTCTTTGCTAAGGAAGAGATGCTGTGCTCTGTTGATGTGTTCCCTTTGTTGATAGCATGTATGGCTGTGGGAGAACCTTCCTGGGTCAATAAGTGAGTCAAAATTTGTATGAGGGGTAGATAAAGGGGGATTGGTGTTTTATGAATACCATTCCCAGTTTTTTTCACATATATTCATTTATATGAATGTACATTTTCCATGTAATTCTAATGTCTCTGGACATGGTCAAAAACTTTCTTTGTATCTACAGATCAAAATGCTTTCTGAACATGATTGCAAAGTGACCACACTTAAACTGAGAACATTTCACTAATCTGTGGATATGTTACCCTTTTACAAATCCTGTTTGATCTCTCGGAACTAAGTAGGATTATTCCGGCTCTCAGACTTTCTCAAACACTAAATCTGGAGTAGCTGCTGGCATGTAGCAGGCAGCATCATGTATGTGGTTGTCTGTCTTAAGATTTAGTCCTTCCATTGCATGACATTACTAGATGCTGGGGAAAACCAAATCTGTGAATGCTGCACTGCCAGTTTGAAGACTTGAGCCATTTTGTTGTTTGGCACTTCACTAGACTTCAGGGCTGCCATTTTCCTTAGTTTTTTACTACCTCTACTCCTGTATTTTTAAATTTTAGGACAACTTTCCCTTCAGTTAGCCAGCAATGTTTTTGAGTAAGCAGGATTATCTGAGCTTTTTCAAGTCATTTAAATGTCCTTAATAGATGTGACAATGACATTTGTTAAAGGCAATTCTGGATTTACATCACATGAATTATACAAATGTGTAATGCATTGTGATTGCAATATGTTCATTAGAAATACTTACACCTCTGCATAAGTCACACAGCTGTGTAGAGCAGCGTTTTTAAATCTGATTTCTGTCTCTGAACTTATTTGCAAGGGATCCACACCACGTAACTAAGAAAAGCTGGCCAGTTGTGAATAGGCGTATGTCGGGTATGCAGAAGAGCTAATAGTACTGTTAAGAATTGAGGCTGCAGATTGGAAAAGGTTGAGAGCACTGACCTGGATGCTTGGGACAGTTCATAGTTTTTGTATGTGGTACTGGATATGACAGTAGTTTGCATCTGAAATATACCTGGCTGCATAGAATGAACAATTCCCAGATAAGCTGGAAGGAACCTTTTTTTAAGGGAAGAAATTATTTTGAGGCACGTTTCGTAAACTCCTTTTGAGCCTATCTTTATCCCCCTCACCCCTTTTTTTTTTTTGCTTTCCTTTCACAACGTCTTAGTAAATCTCTTCAGGCCTTCCTAGGCCAAACAGGTTTTTGTTGTTACACAACATCATCCAAGGTGCGCTGGCGGATCAGCTGCTGTGCTGGGGAGCTGGAAATGAGAGCTCAAGCTTTTTGATACAGTTAAGAAAACAAGGTGTCACATTTGAGTTGGGGATCTCTGGGAGTAGTTTCAGACACACGCATTGCACGCTGTGGGGCTGAACTCTGAGCAAACATGCATTTTTTTTCAGCAGCCTGTGACTGTAAAATTTAAAAGAACTATACAGCTTTCAAAAATTATTAGAGATTTTAGGTAAATTGGCTTTTGAAGGCCTTTGATCTTGAAGGGGTCCTGCTTTTAGATGTTTCTTAAATCAGGTTGTATACGTGTTTCAAAAACCTGAAAAGCTTTAAAATTAAAGGAAGTCTGAAATAGATGGAATAGATGGGAAAAAAATCTGTTGTTGTGGAAGCAGAGAAATGGCAGAACTCTTAGCAGGTGTTTAATCTAGCAGAGGGGCTTTGTTGGATGAAGCTGCGGCGCTCTGAATCCGCAGTGCTTGCAGGCACTCTGCCTGTCCGTGGGAAGCCACCTCCCCTGGGGCAGAGCCGTGCAGGACCATGCAAAGGCAATGTACAGAAGGCATGTGGCGGAACGAAGGCACAAGTCACAGTCATTTGTAGCCTATATTACATCTTGGCCTTGTACACAGGGGTTTGCTGCAGCTGAGTTTGAGAGGCGCAGAACATTATTTCTTGCTCTTTGGAAAATGTGGTAATTAATGAAGAGTAGGCTTACAAATAAAAAAACCCAAGCATGCCCTGTCTTTCTATAAACACACACTAATTACTCAGAAGTACACAAGTTGTCTGCCAGAAGGATGTGTTTTTCAGGATGTGATTCCAGATGGTTCTTTCTAAACCATATAAATATATGTATTTTAAAACTGGTAACAAGACGACTGTAAAATAAACTGAAAACTTGCATTAAAAAAACATTTAGAACACATACCAATGCAATTTAGGCTGAAAAATTATTTGGATTCAACAACAAAAGTATGTGATACTTCGCATATATACATATGCATGGATTCTGTGCCTTTGCACCCCACCAAGTCGACCAAGCTGTGCAGCTCCGCGTGTGCAGTGTGCTGGGGTGCAAAGCAGACTAACCTAAACGGAGCGCTGTGCTTGTGCAGCAGGGCTCCTCGTGCCCCGCTGTCCCGTGCAGGCCTGCCACGTGCGTGTCTTCCCCTGTTAGTCATTTGTTTATCGTTCCATCTCGACGGCTGAGCTTTTGCTGTTTCTGCTCTTGCAAGGCAGGGCGGCACTTTTCTATGTATGAAATGTTTGGCTGTTGCATAAGTTACAGTCTGTTAAGTGTTTTTCAGACAAGGTGCAATTTTATTCTGCTCCAAGATAGTCGATTTATGGGAAGGATCCTGTGAGTGTGTGGCTGTTCATAGCATTGGGGTTTAGGCTGTGTGTGGAGCCTCTCTGAGGCTCGGGTTGTGAGTTCAGGGCCATGGTGTGACATGGCAGGGGAGGACGAGCTGGAGAGCCTGGTGTTAGATGGATGGGAGCGTAGCTTACAAATCCTGTAAAGAGTTTACTTAAAGGTTTAGAAAGCAGGAAAATATTTGTGGAGATGTGTAGAGTAGCAAATATCTAAAGACAAAATTCCGCAGTACAGAATACTGAGTACTTTGGTTCTTGGGTTGCTCGGCATGAAACACCAGCGATTTTAGGTTCATAGAAAAATAGGTTTGGACGTGGACCTCCATGCTCTGAGACAGGATAAACTTGATGTAAGCCTTCCTGACAGATTTTAACCTGTAAATTCCCAGTGATGATTGTGCTGCTTAGCTGTCTCCAGTTTTCCAAAGGTTTTTTGAGTCTCAGCTCACCTTTTGCTACAGCTTCAGTCAGTACATTTTCTACTCTTAGTAGACGAGGACAAGCTGCAATTTTCATAGCTGGTTTTTGAGCTTTTTTCTTAAATGTGGTGGCATCTCATTCAGTTGTGGACCACCAAGATCTTGCCAGCTCCCTTGTGCTTGGACTTCTGGATTATTCCTGCTTCTGGAAAAAAAAGTGCCTTAAGGCCCTACAACTTAAAGGTCTGTTGTCTGTCTGTATGTGAGGAGTCCGTTTTGTGAAGATGAAGCAATGCTGCACATTGCATGAGGTCATTTGGAGGTGGCAGGTGAAATATCCTTGTGCTTTGGTGTGACTCTTGATAATGCATTGGCAGAGCTTTGATGTGAAAAGCTTAGATTGCTGCTTCGGGCCGGCTGTAACTAGTCCTTGTTGCCATTCATCAGTTTTAGGGTTTCAGAAGGGAATAGGGCAGATTAGGAGAGAGCAGCACGCAAAATTCTTGTCTTTGGGCAGCTTTTTGGTTCTTGTGACTGGTTTCCATAGCAGGAAAATACGCAGCTTTGGTTAAACCTGTTATGTGTGACTTTGTTGTTGTGCTCTAAAATGGTTCCTGTATTTAACAGCAGTGTTGAGCAGTGTAAAATCCGCTGTTGCCAGATAGCGAGTGGGTGTTGTGCCAGTGTGTTTGCTCAGAGCTCCGGCAGCTGAAGGGCAGCTGGCAGCTTTCCTGCCTCGTCATGCATGCTGGCGTACTCTCCCCTGCCCGGTGAACTGATTCACCGCACCAAAATAATTTGCTGGTCCGGGGCGTTCTTCTGAACCCTGCTGGCATCTCAGCATGATCAAGGGTAGAAAATGAGATTGCCTTCTGCATGCGGCAGTTGGGAGTTTGTGTATCATTCATACCGAATATGAGGGGAATTCGTTTTTTGAGCTGAAGATCCCAGAATATTCTGGGATTCCTCTTGTCCAAAGCCACGCGCCTTTGGGAAAACAAGCAGTGATGTTTTGCTGCCAGATCTACCAAGGTGATCCCGCAGGTGTGTTTCCATGGAGTTTGGTGCAAGTATGGGGGCTTCCGTACCATGCGTGCTTTTCCACTAGCAAAGGAAGTCTGGTAATCCCAGCGCTGATCAAATTATCATCTGTTCAACAGCCACGCCTCGTGGCAGTTCTTCTTTTTCTGAAAATCTGCCAACTCTGTACAACAAGAAGAGTGGTTCACAGCTGCCATTTGGAGAAAGGTGATGGCAAGGAAGGATTTCAGATTTTGTAGGAGTGAGGGATGTCCCTGGGGAATGTTTGTAGTAAAAACCTGATAATTTCCCCCCCAGCAAATCCCAGGTACTACTTTCTGAAGTGGAGGGATGGCTCGTGTAAATTCCATTCCTGTGTTGGATGTGGGCAGCCTGTTGTGCCACACCAGCTCTTTGAGCGGCCTCGGGGAGGTACGAGGGCAGCTGTGCAGACCGTCCTCTTGCCAGGGCACTTTCTGTGCTTCACTGCTGCGTTCCCCTCCTTTGCTTTGGGTCCTCTAACTTCTCTACAGAATTCAATACTGTTGTCTTCTTTCTGCTTGTGGTAAATTCTGAATCGAAGTGTGTATTTAGCAGCGGTTTTAATCTCTTTTAAAAAAAATGTTGTCATGTTTGTTTCTGTTTTCAAGAGCAGCTAAACACCTTGTTTCTCTCCAACCTCCTTCCACTTCCCCAGCCCTCTGTTGCAGGCCGCTGAGGTGCAGAATCGCTCTATCCGCAACTGCTTTTAACTGATAATAGTTAATCACTGCCTTTTGCAAAACGGCCTGAAATGTATTCTCTTGCTCTTGCTCTTCTGCTGGCCTGCTCTGTTCTCTTTCATTTTGATCTATAGCTCTGCACGTGGGTATGTTAATGGAAAAACCTTGAAGGGACAGATTGTGTATGCTCAGACAGCCGCTTCAGGACGAGTATGCATTTAGCTGCTTAGATTTCCATGTATGTACTGCATTATGGCTCAGTGGAGCAAGTGGGGTGTGCATTTAATTTAGTAAATGTCTTTCCTGACCTGTCGCAGTGCTGCTTGTTTTCACTTGAGCATATGCTCTGATGGGGGATGTTGATTCAGCAAAAATAATGATAGTCAGTAGAGCTGATCAAATGCTCCAGAAATAGTTTATCACATAAATTATTCAGTGAGTGTTGCTGTTTCTTATCACATAATGTGTTTGACCACTTGGAGGTTGGTGTGCTGCTGTGCAGAAGCTTGCTGAGGGGGCTTTTCTGCTTCACTCAACTTTGGTGCAGGTACAAAGGTTTCCTGTGCTCCTCATGGGCGGTACAGGTGGGGAGGTGAGAGCCTGGAAGGTCTGGTAAAGGCTTGAAGTCCACTTAAAACAATTCCCAGTTGGAGCCCTCCAGTTAGCAAAGCTATGGAGAGCCCCTGAGAGCCGCTAACTGTGCATGTTAAAGATGTTACCGTTCATTTTTGCCCACCAGTTGGACACTGCCACAGTTGTGCCAGTAGAAGGGATCACCGAACGTGCACTGGGTCGTGACTTCAGGTAACCCGGCTGGCTGTGCCCGAAGCTGGGCTTGCACAACCTCTGGGGCTGACGGAGCCGTGGGAGTGGTAGGTAACCTCCAGCAGAAGCCAGCGGGTCCACTGGTTGTTCGGGGAGTGGGCGTCTGGCTGTGTTGCAGCGTAAGGTTGCACACAGCTCTACCAGCAACAAACCAGTTTAATAAGTTCTCATGCACTCCAGTAATTCATTCTTGCCCCCTGCCACAGCAGCTGTAGAAATGAAGAAATTTAGGTTCAAAAGTGTGTTGCAAGTCTTTTTGTTTGGGTGAAGAGATTGTGTGTCTCATGCTTTTCTACAGGAAGTTTGTTTGCTGTCTGATGTGACACATTTATACTTGTGTCGGGGTTTGGGTTTTTTTTGTTTTCTGGGCCAGGTAAGTTATTCACTTAATGCTTAGGTTAATTATATGAGTATAAACCTTCTGTGATACTGATAAATGGATTATATATCAAATACTGAGGGCACTGTGTAAAACTGCACTTAAGAAAGATCTTTCGTTATTTTCCACCTGTGGTTGTCCCTGTCACCTGCCCGATTTGACATGGTCTCCCCATGGGAGCAGCCTTTTCCCTTCCCTAGTGCTAGAGTCAGCTTGCTGGAGACATGCAACATCAAAGCACCTTCTGATGCTGGTGGATGGCTTGGGTGTTGATCTTGGTGAAGGTAGGCAGTAACAGGGACGGGTACATTGGGAGTGGCAGAGAGACCCCCAAGACTTTGGATTTTTTTCCAGAGAAATCTTTGTTGAATTGCATTTGAAATAGTTGGCTTATCCCTCGTCTAGTAGTTGGCTGCTGGGCAGTGCTTTTACCACATGAACATCTGTGGTGAAAATCCCAGTTTCCCTTTCAGAAGTGAAAGAAGATCAGGCCTGCAAGTCTGTCTAGGATGGTGACTTGCCTGTGCATGGTCAATTTGCATTGCAGATGTGCTTTCCTCACAAGCCAGGGGCTGGGAGGCAGGCTGTTCTCCACAGGCATCCCGCAGTCCCCACACCCATCCTTGCCTGCTGTGCACCACCTCCTCCCTCAAGCACTACAGCTTCTTGGAGCAGCCTCTGCAGTATTTTAACCCAGTGCTTCTTGGGATGGTGAGTGGCCAAAGCAGCCAGTTAACCCCTGCTCCGCCAGCCCAGCACTGTTTCCTTGGCGTTGAGATGCCTCCTAGTTGGTGCCTGGTGGAAATGGTGGTTTCTGCAGTATTTTGGATACATCCACTCTAGCATCCTTTCTGAAACAGTCATTAAGGAGATGTGGATCCCCTTAGATCTGTGAAGAAAGGTGGTGGCGAGCAGAGAATGTGAAGCCGTGATTCTGGCCGTGCTCCAGGATGCTGTCGTTGGTGTGTGGAGCTTAGGAGGCACCATCGACAGGATCACCTCCCATAATTCTGTTCTTTTCCATGGCCACCTATTTCACATGGAAGAAGAGGGGAGAGGAGGCTTCCCTTGAAGAGGTCTGGGATGCACTGTAGTCTGAAGGCTCTGCTTCACTGCCCGGCTTGCAAGGGCTCTCTGGCGACTTGTTCAGCTGGGGACCTGCGAAGCAGCCTGCTCCTCAGCCTGGTCGGTACTGCTGCCACCGTCGTGGTGGTTCAGTGGGAAGTTGTGGGGTAAAAGACAGGGCTGTTCTTGCAGTGGGCTGGCGTGGGTGTAGTTTCATCGTGCGGGCACTTTGGTGGCAATGTTCCCCACTCCACCCTTGGCTTCTCGTCCCGGCTTCTGGAACTGGGTGAACCTCCCCCTGTGGTGACGCAACTGCACATGGGACTCTGCGCTGAGCAGGTCTGCATTTGAAGCAAACACAAAACTGATTTTATCTTTCTTGCTTTTAATATTATTAATTTTAAGACCTAGATCTGTTCCTCGGTTAGTGAAGCCCCATAAAAAGTTCTGCTGCTGACAGCCCACGGGGCAGCCTGGTGTGAGGTGAGGAGGAGATGTCAGCCGCTTCTGGTGCCCAAGTGGGGTGAACTCCACCTTGCTGCAGAACCAGGCAGGATTTTCATCTTCTTGGTGACTGGTCATCCCTAGGTGTGTGGACCTCACAGTGAGAGTTTCTGTGGCAGTTTGTGCTGCTCATACCATCTTGTGCACCAAGAATTCAGCAAATTGTCTGGAGAAGGAAGGATTTAAAAGTCACAAGCCAAGAGCTAAATGTCTCCTCATGTTACCTCAGTGCCTGTAACCACCACCCGTCACATGCCTCTTGGCTCTTAGTGGGGTGGGATTCAGCCTGCTCTTAATACATTGGGCTCTGTAGGGAGAGCAAGGGGGAACTGCAGGCTGTGAGAATATTTCACGTACCAAAATGTGACTCAAGGTGCAGCTCAGTGCCATGTTTTCTTTAGCAACAAAACCTTTTGACAAAACAAACCAAAGCCACTTGACAAAACTATTCCTGCTCCAACGGCCTGGACTTTCCCTCACGCCGCTTTGCTGACAGACCTACCTGTGGGGCCACAGTGTAAGTGGGAGTACTGAAATAATCAGAGTATATTTTAAAAAAGAATCCTTTTTAAAAGAGGAAAATTTGTTGCTGAACTAAACTCCTTTGTGAACTGTATCGTCCCTCAGCATCTGATAACATTGTGAAGCAGTAGAGTGTTACTGGCCTTGCAAGTGTGTGTCTGAGGAATCTGTCTCCACCCTGAAACCAGGGGGAGGAGAGGAGGCACTGTATTTTTGGCAAAGGTTCCTTCGTGTATTTACATTTTCTGCTGAGACGAATTGCCTGTAATGGTCAAATCTGAGTGATTCAGTTCATTTGGTTTTTTGTTTTTTCCTCCAGCCTTGTGGTAGTTCTGCAGTGCTGCACAGGGATGCAGGTCTGAGGCTGTTTAAATATTGCTTACTTTTGCAGTTTATCACAATCCTTCTTGATCTTTGTTCCTGCCAGTGAAGCGATGCTTAAATATCTGTTGCATGGCAAGCATTCGAGTTAATTGTTAGGGTCAATTTGTTGTCAAGAGCTGAGGAGACCATGCTGGACTACCTCAGCGTCCTCAGGGCAGTGATACTAACTGTGTTGGTCATACTACAGTTGGGAAAACCCCTCTAAAAGCCAGCTGTGATACCAGTCTATCCTTGAGAGTGGCAAATGAGGCAGGTAAGCTTAGATGAGCACCACAGTGGTTCAACGGGGCTGGAGCTGATGCCCTCCTTCCTCAGGTAGCTGTTTTGGAGCTGTTGTTGAACTTCCCCCTTTGCAACGCGGTCTTGTCCCACCCTCCAGTGCCAGGTCTCCCTCTCCGAAGGCAGCAGTGTGTGTGGAGCGAGGGCAGTAGTCACAGCAGCGATTCTCCTCTGGTTCCGCTGGCTTCTCCCACAGCCCTTGTGTTAGGGTGGCTCTGCCAGTCCGAAAGGCTGCCTGAAATCAAACGCTTGGGACAAAGCATGACGCGTGGAGTGGAGAAGCACACTGTGCCAATAATCAATGTGCTGTGGTGGGTTAAAATAGCTGCTGCCCCGAGGCTGTTTGAGGAAGGACGGTGCTAGGAACCTGGGCCGCCTTCCCACAAACCTTCCTGCTGCACAGATGTGCCAGGCGAGCCGGTGTGGAGGCTCCTAAGCGGGATCCGATGTCTGTTGAGAAACCGTGCCTGAGAAGGGAGCTGCTTGCAAGGCTCAAGTTTATGGGACAAGGTGTGAAGCCCGTAGGCAGACATCATTGTAGACATCCAAAGTCACGCTCCAGAAGGTATGTTGGTATTCTGACTTCCAAGATATTACTCTGACTAGGATTTTATTTTTCTTTTATTTTAGTAGCTGAATGAACATCTTTCTCTCATGAGAACGTACAGTACTAGGCAGAAAGGAGTTCCCTCTCTGGCGTGATACTAATTTGGGCAGTGCCAGGCTTTTCATTGTCATGGCAAAGGGTCTTATGTGGCATGAAAATAAGACGAAATCTGCTACCTTCTCCAACATCAACTTCAGCAATAAATGCAGCATCCTCCAAGGACTGTGAGTCCTGGCATTCATTCTGCAAAAAGCAGTGACACTGCGAGGCCATACCAGATAGGTTACGCACAGGTAACTTAACCCAGCAATAGTAAGGGGAAACTGGCTTGAACATGAGAAGGTCATGTTGTGTTGCTTCTCTGGTTTCCCAAGCTAAGGCCCACTGTGTGTCCCTGAAAGACCTAGGTAAAGCTAAAATCAAGTCAGTCAGATAAATATTTATAGTAGATATGTTAGGATATAATCCTCAAGGGGTCTGATTGCTCTCTCTGTGCTCCGAAATGTACTAAAGGGGAAATAATAGCGCTATAAATACAGTCATGTTTAGCTAGGTCATTACCTTAGGGGTGTTTATGGTTGTTCTGTAGGGACTAGAGTTGCAGCAGTGAAAAAATTAAGAGGGAACTGAAAAACTAGTAGAGGGTGATCCCTTTGCAAACGATACTTCAGTTGCAAGGCTTCGGTTACGCAATGATTCATCATTACAGTAGCAATCAGGTTTAAAGTCCTTGTATGTGCAAGTCATGGGAGCAACTAGTGCAGTGTTCATACAGGCTGGTCAGACCATTTTGTTACAGATTTCTTTGGAGAAGACTTGGCCATCAGCTCTTTTGGTTCGTTTGTGGCAGGGGTTTTTTAATTTCTTTTTCCTTACATTAGAAAATAGAACAGTGCACAAGATTTTGAGGATTCAGACAAAAATAATAAAATTATTATGTTATTTTTCAACTGTCAGTTTTCCACACCAATTTACTTCGACATTTTCCAAAGTTATTTAATAACTATACACAGACAAAGTGCGACTTTCTGTAGTAAATGCGTTTCTTTGATTTGGTTTTGCTCTTTCCCTTTATAGGAGCAAAACTCGGGGCGCTGCTGCGTATGTGCTTCCCCTGGAACAGGCTGCTCCAATTCCAGTAATAAAGTGGGTAGAGTTTGTAAGAACTAAAAACGGCTTGCACAGAAAGTAAAAGGACCTAACTGTCATAAACCCACAATCCCCAGCTTCTGTGGGAAAAACTTTGAGGTTAATGTGCTGCTCCTTTGACCAAGAAGTTCCTGGTATGTGAAAGTCTTGCTGGGAAACATTTCGTTTTTAATTTGGTCCAATGATCCCCCCACGGAGGAAGGGAGGCTGGCTCCCCGGGTTAGGAATGTGGGGGTGTGCCTCCTGCCCGCGGCTGCACGAGCCTTTCTGCTTGCATATTGGGAAGTGCTCTCCAGAAGAGTCAGGAGGGAGTTGTGCAAAACGATGCTTGCTTTATTTTCCGAGGGGGAAGCCAGCGTACGTGCAGGGACTCTTTATCCATCCTTTTTCCTGTCTGGTAACTTGAGCCCATGTTATCTCCTTAATGTCATTTAGTCTGTACTTGTTAGACCTTAGCAATCTTGCTGTTTTAATTCCTGTTTCTCTATAGTTAACTCTGAAATTAAGTTTCTGCAGTATAGCAGCCTTTATAGCAGTATAGCAGTTCGGGATAAGCAGGTATTGTTTATTCTACATATGGCACCAATACTGAAATAAATCTGTCTAGCTGGTCCACGCATAGTGTTTTACTCTATGCAGACAGTGCGTGGGGTATATTTAGGGTCATGACTATGTTTAGTACGTCGTTCTGAAACATCTGACAGCAAAAGGTCTGGGTTGTAGGGACTTTGGCTTTTGAGTGTCAACAGCAAGCTGAAACTTTCTCCTGCGTCATCGGTGTTTGGGCTACATAAACAGCAAAGAATTGGTTCTGCTTGAATTTATGTCATCAGTGTTGTTGATTTTTCAGCTTCTCTGTGACAATAGGAGCTCTGGAAGAGAAGAAATAAAATCTCTTTCCTTTGCTGAATGTAATAACAGTGATGTGGAAGAATTACTTCCACAGTGGACAAAGTGTGCTGTGAGCTGTGTTCTGGCCTGGGATTCCTGGGGTCTTCAACCTGTTGTCCCAGTGTATCTGAAAATGCACAGACCTGTGATTGTCAGCGGGATGGAGAACCACCCTGTAACAGGGACCAATCAACTTGCCCTCACCTAGAAAGAGAATTTCATTTCTCTACTGTAAATCGTGTTTGGCACAAGTTTTATCTAGTTTCATCATTCATCTTCACACTTAACTTCCTACACTCTTTTTCCTTTGACCTCTGTTTCGGATCTTTCTTTTGTGGTTGTGTATTGTTGTGTTGAATGGGCGGCTGCAGTCACTCCCCAAACACCTGCTGAGCTCTGGAAATTTTATCACAGATCAGTCAGCATCACGTGGTGGGACTAGATTATACTGAAACAAAATCTTCTTTATTTGTCTCCCCCCCCCCCAGGTGGATAGCTGAAAATAGCCTTGTTCAAACAGACCTCCCACAGAAGCCTGTATGACTCTGGCAGACACTAGATTGAATAAGTGCTTCATGATTTGGTTTTGACTTAATAGTTCATATCAGCATTTGAACAAAAAACAATGCTACCCCTTCTTCACTGAAGAGCTTTCAACTTTGTGCTTGACGACTGCATTTATCTGATCATATACAAGACGACTGATTTTCATGCGATTTCCTTCTAATGTCAAGCCATAAAGCAGCCTGGAGTCTGATCCCAGAAGACCTTACCCAGCACTGTCTGCTGGCTTCAGCAAAAAGTGATTTCTTGCGAATAATTAAATCCCTGGGGAGCATCAATAGCTGGGTTGCTAACATCGCGTTTAGATAAGAAGGAGGAACTGTAGGTGATGCGGGAGAATTACTTTGAAGAATCTGCTGTCTCTCTAAAGCACTTTCTAACTGAGGGCAGATGGCTATCAAATCTTCCTCTTGCCAATTAAATTTAGGGCTGAAATTGCTGCTACTGTAGAGCTTCAGGAGGTCCAGCCCTTCATGAGCACATCAGCTTGTTGCTCCAGTCGTCTTCTGAATTGGTGCAGGCTAAGGCTGTGATCAGACATGTCCCAAAGTACCCCAGGCCTGGCATGCTCTCCCCACTCCTGGCTGCCTTTAACTGCAGGAACCAGGGCAAGAGCTGGAGTCAAACCTCTCTTGGCAGGTGCAGCCTATTGCCATCCCTGCTCAGGGCAGCCCCATGCTCAAAGCCCATGGACACAGTGTCTAACAGGCTTCCCCGAGCATGTATGCGCACTTGCCCTTCACATCAGGAGTGGAAACTTACTGGATGCATCTTGAGCCTTCAGTCGGAGCAGGGGTGCTTAGCCCCCCTCCACACATCAAACTGTTGTGTTTCAGAAGAGCTAAACACTCGCAGCTTCTGCCACAGCTAATGGGAGCTGCAGTAAGAGCTCAGCAATCATGGAAATCAAGTCTTCAATTGCACTCTTGGGAATGAAAGGAGATGGCTTATCCTACCATGAACCTTTAAAAGCCCTGGTAGTGCAGTGGAAGTGGTTTGTAATAGCAGGAATTCATTTGTTAATAAATTTCCCCTTGCTTGTCCTGTCACTAATTCAGCGGGCTTCCAGTGCGAGCCTCTGCTGCAAGGTGGCTAGTGCTCAAGCTGGGGAAAAGCAGCTCAGCGCTTCAGGGATCTTGGTAGTATCACGGTTCTGAAAAAAAGCTTCCTAGCTCATTTCAGTATAGATGGGGTAACAGATGTACCTGTTTACTAGCTTGATTAGCAGCTTGTTTCCTTCTGGAGTATATGCTGTACATAAAGAATAGCAACTGTAATATTTTTAGGAGAGTAAGTTTAAAGAAAATACATAGGAAAGAGGGATTGACTATATAAAACACTAACAGGCGTTAGTGTCTTGCATGGGCAGGGAGAAGAAAAATGTTTTAATGGGTTTCCCTGATTACCGAGGAAATCCCAAACTGTGTGTTTTGCTATTTTCTATATCAAAAAAACAAAGGCATGGATCTGGAAGGCAGAGGGCTATTGGCATTCTTCAGCCTCACCCAGGTCTCGTCCCACCAGGAAGAGTGTTCGTTGCTCCTGCAGCCCGGTGCGTAGTGGCAGTGTCCAGCACGTGTGCCCTCCTGCTTGGCACTGCTTCCCGGGGCCTCAGGCTCCGACTCTGTCTGACAGAGCGAGCGGCTGCAGCTGCACAGTGTCACCTCGAGCCATCCCTCAGGCTTCTCAGGGCAGCAGGGGACATGGGTCCACATCTCGGGGACTTCAGTTCCCCGTCCAGTATCTTAGTGCAAACCTGTCTTTGGTGGCAGTTGACTGCTGAACTGGGAACTAAGCTGACCCAGATGCAGACCCAGGAGTGGCATTTTCCAGGAGGGACCTGGGAGGTGGCTAAGGAGGGTAACGCATCTTGGCGGGGCTGCAGGCAGCTCTGCTGGAGCTCATCGGCTGGAGCCCAGAGTCAGGCTGCTCTCCCTCACTTCTGGCTCCTGCTGCTGCACTTTCTGTTCTTGAATTTTCCTGTAACTTGTTTCTCCTGCCTATTTTTGGTCTTTTTATCATCTGCCACAATCCCACTGCAGCCTGGCTGTTTGCCACAGGGGATCCCTTCACTTAACCATCACCACATTTGGGGACATTATGGAAACTGTATGCTCTGGCAGGAGGCAGAGTTTGCTGTTTGGTCTGTCACAGTGGTGGGTTTTGTGCAACATGAACGACGGCTGGCCTTTCTGCTCTGCCATGTGGCACAGGATTGACTAGAAGTTGTTTTATAATGAAGCTATAAGACATGACGCACCATGTGTTTCTGGGTAACTGAAACATGCTGCGGGTGATGGTCGTTCTGAGGCAAAAGGATAAAGCGACTTCAATGTAATACTCACCTGCCTGAAACACGTTGCCAGAGCCTGCAGTATTTTTATAATAATCATGCTTAATGCTGAGTACTTAGCACTCTTCATCTTCAAAGCACCTTGCAAACATTAACTAATTAATCGGCACAACAGCCCAGCGAGGGAGGCGAGACCAGGGAGAGGATGTTAAAAGCAGAGCGGGTCCTCAGGGGAGAATTAAGTGGGTAAGATAGGTAACGTTTTATTGCACGACTGTTTTAGCACAATGGAAGAACCCGAAGTGAAATGTATGAGTTGGACGAATGCCTTTCTTGCACGTTACCCAGGTAGGGAGGAGAGGACACCCGTTCCAGCAGGCCCAGTTGTGCCCTGAGTGCCGAACCATCAAGGACCGTGCAGCACTGCCTTCGCGGGCTGTTACCCCAGGGCTGTTTGTGCACATCAGGGCTATGTTTTATAGTGCGCATCTAGAAAAGCCACAACATAAACAGGTCTGTTTGCAAAATGAGGCTGTGACTTCCACTGAATTCTGTAGCTTTTCTGACTTAGTAGAACCCTCTACTTTCCTTAATGAGAAATAGCTGAAGTCTCCTGACTTTAGGAGTGACCTATGCATGACATCTTTGCTTGAGGGAGAGGAAGGTAGAGCAGGACTGGTGTTCCTGGAAGAGGTGGGAGTATTCAGTTATTTATGGTTAAGTCTTTTGAAAGAAATGAAACAGTACTATACCAGAATCACTCATTGCATCTCACCTGGTTTTTATCCTCTCCTGAAAATAAGAAGTTAAACATGTAATCAGAAGTTTCAGAAGTGGTGTTTCTTTTGTTAGTTTGTTTTGAGTAAGTCTTGCTCTTAAAAACTAGAGAGGGTTAGGAGGTTGGTGGTGTTTTCAGAAAGGCTTGTCCATTTGAAATATGGAGAGGTGCTGCAGAGCCTCTCCAACAGGCAACGGATCCCTCTGGGAAAGAGTGGCAAAGCAGAGGCACTGGCATTGAAGCCTTGTGCTGTGTCATGGTCACAAGTGGAAATCAAGTAAGTTCCATAAGTGGAAATCAACTCCAAAGCAAAGTAGGGATAACCCTGTTTTCCCTTACGATTTCTGTTTGTACCGAATTAGTGCCCAGGCTGTCAGACCGGGGCTCTGTCACATGTAGCTCTGCAGGCACGACTACAGGGCTTTGGCCAGGGAGAGCTGTCAGCTGTGCCTGATTCAGGTACAACTTGTTTTCATGTTCCACATTCAAGAGAAAAGCATCAACATCTTTTTCAGTGCTGCGATTAGACTGCTGCCATATCCTTTATTGGGACTGACCTTAAATTCAGCTTCAAAGAGCTCCTTGTACGCAGCACTGCTGGTGCCTGCTGGGCCAGGTCTAATGCAGGGGCACAGGCGAGAGCTCTCTCCCCTCTGCTGCTGGCTGAAGTCTGGGTATGGTGCAGCGTGGCCCTGCCGGTGCCGGCACCGTGGCTACTCTGCTGCTTGTAGGCAGGGAAAACCAGTGGAGTGATTTCTCCAAAGGTGTTGGTGTGGGAATGCAACACTCTGGTGGGGAAATATGGGGATCCTCCTGACATTAAGGAAGTTTTGCAAAAGTCACCTCTGTTGTGGAAAAGAGGAGAAGCAGTGAGGAGGGGTGTACATGGGAGAGAACTTGGTGTTTCACAGTTGACCTTGTCAGTCAGTTTTGGTGCTGGTAAGTTCCTGTGTGTGCACGATTATTAGTGAGTATTTACAGTTAAACATTGAAGAGATGGCTTTTACCATCAAATAAAAATGAATTCTCTGCAGGCCCTTATCATGCCCAACACTTAACAAGCCCTTTGGCCCAGGGTCCTTTATGAAGGTGAAGGAAGGTAGCCTCCCATGTTCCCTGCGGTCAGACTTGCGGTTGGAGGGAAACACCAGCATGGTTTGTCCATGTGGTCATACAAAGTCCAGGGCTTCTCCTCTTGGAGTAGGTCCAAGAGCTCTTGTGCTTTGTGCACAAGCCCATCCTTGGAGGCACATGCTGTTTCCTGACACTCCTGGAAAACAGTTTCCTGCCCTGAGATAACCAGAAGTTGTTAACCTTAGCTAGGATTTATCCAGACATCCGATTTACTACCAATACCCATGCGGGAGTTGTGAGAACAGATGAGGCTGTTGATGTGCCAAATTCTTCCAGGGGGCTCTTCAAGCCGGAGTAGGAGAGGCAGTCTCTGCGTAGCTCACGCTATTTGAGGGAAGACAGGAGGAAGAGGGGGAAGACAGAACGCAGTCTGTCTTTCTTTCATTTGCATGTATTTTCTGGACAGATTTTCCTGCTCTGACTCAACATTAGTAAGCCCTTGTTTCCCAGTGTCTAATTGTTCTCTGCTGATAGAGGAGGAAGAAGGCTGTCGTCATATGCAGTCAGTGAAATGGCCTCTGACATTTCTGTTAACTTGTTTAAACAAATACATCTCAAAACCAGTTCTGTTTAAGAGGACAGTGCACAGTTAAGTCTGTGTGTGCTAGTAAGTACTTGTATATGATGTTCTACCTTTTCAAGGAGGCATAGATATATTTTCATAGAGCTCGAGCTCCAGGCAGCAGCTAATTTTGGGTTGTTTAGCAAGCTGTAGCTCCATTGCAAATAAGTTAACATGAATGTGTTTTCTGCTGGTTGTGGAGTTTATCTTGCTCTTTAGATGAATATAATGAAAATATTCTGTTTGCCTATTTGTTTGACTTTCAAGTATTTTCATAAGTGGGGTCTTGTTTGTGAAACTGGTAAGATTACATCATGATAATCTTTTCTGGTTTTTAAGAGGGCTACAACACAGAACTATTATGAATAGACAAAAATTACCAAATTTGACAAAGCCTACGACAGTGTCTAATAGTGATCTCTTCATGTCCTTCATTACTGCAGGCATGTAGTCTGCTTTCTCCCAACAAATTCATGGCATCCTTTGATTAATCCCTTGGACTGCACACATTTTAGTCTCATGTTCATGCATGTCTCAGAGGGTGAAAGAAGCGTAGTCTGTGAAGAAGCAGCTGGAAATCAGGAGGGATTTTGAGTTGTTTTCTGTCATTTTTGTTTCACTGACCAGTTCCAGTCTACCTAAGGGAGCCGCTGCCATCTCTCCAGGACCACATAAGGCCTGGATGTGAGGAGCAGCGTGCTCCGACTGAAGCCCTCTGTTTTCCATGCTCCTGGAACAACGTGATGAGTTTCCAGATGACTGGCAAAAGGTTTTGAAGTGAAGTAATGCCCAGGCTTGTCCTGTTCCTGACATCCAACCCCCCAGTTCTCACTCTGGCATCTCAGATGTTTTGTGAAATTCAGAAGCCTGTACTGTACCCTGTGTGCAGCAGGTTTGCCGAGGGCTTTTGGAAAGTCCCTGACAAAGACCTTCCTCGGTGTGCTGAGATAGAGAAGTCTTTCAAGGATTGGGGTTAGCTAAATTGTGATAAGCTGCCAGAAGAGATTTTTAGGTTGCGTTGAGCTCAAGGGAAAAAACTTTAATCCACAAATCATACCTCGCTGAAGGAGGTTTTGTTCTGCGTAACTGGTCAAATGGCAGTTTGTCTGTGTTTTCATTTCTGTTTAGAGCTTAGGAAAAACACTGGCCTATTTGAACCCTGGAAAGGGTTGTACAGAGGCTGACAAAAGGAAAGACCTTCTCCCTTAGAGCGAGGAGCCGCCAGACTCAGAGCTGCATTTTGTGAAGGACAAAAAATGACCCAGGAAGAGTGTGAATTCAGCCCATGATTTGGGAGCTGGAAAAGAGAACAGCGCAGAGAGCTGCTGGTGATAGCCAGTGGTCCAAGAGGAGATTCCTGTCCAGGTTTACGCTTGCTTTTGGACTAAGAGTATTACTAATCGCAGAAAGTCCCACTTGCGTTGCCACTGAAGTTCCTGTCCTCGCTCCTCCACCCTCAGGGGAAGCCCACAGAGATGTGGGTAGCAGCTGTAAATATCACAGCGTTTGAGGACACGCTGTGGGGAAACGTCCTCCTGAAGCACATCAGACAGCGCAGGTGTCCTTAGCCTGTCACCTCTCCGCTAAGACCACCAGCGCGAATCCAGTTTGTGAATCCAGTGTGCTAGTGGCTATGTGGCACACTGAGTAGGTCTTGGACAGGTTGTGGTCAGCCTGTGAGCCTTAGAGAGCTCTAGCTTGCATTTTTGCAAACGTTTAGCATTTAGTAGCTGTGTTTGTGCCCATAGGATCAATTTACGTAAAGTGTTCAGCAGTTGGCATGCTTTGCTCCCATAGGAATTTGTCTCTTTGATTCCTCTCCAGTGCCCATTGGCATAACTGGCAAATCTCTCCAAGAATCTTGTTACCATTATTTTTAGTGCTAAATTGCACTTTCTTCTCTGCCAGTTCAGTAATCCTTCCCAGCATGCATCCTCATTCTTGCTTCCTTTTTTTCCCATGCAAACATGACCCGCAAGCTTTCTAGCTAACAGATGTAACTTGTGTGGCTTCAGATGACCTTTACATCAGAAAGAAGTGCTTGTGCTGCTGATCGTCTTGCACATAAGTGTTTGACACAGTTATTCAGATGTTCGAGATTAGAAGAAATCCTGGGAGTGGAGCCTGTGAGGATACAGTTTGGATGAATTCACTTCTCTCTGGGGAACCGCCTGGGGGGAGCAAAGCATGCCTGCAGAGATCTCCTCACCCCTCAGTGGTGCACCTGAGGTGGCTCACTGACGAGCATCAGGCAGGAGTGATGCTCCTGTGCCAGCTTCTGACTGCACAGTGTCACGCAGACACTTGAAGCTGATTATGTTTTGCTACTTGAGCGCACTTCCACAGTCCAAACCTCAGCTGATGTGAACAGGCTTCAGTTCCATGCACGTGTCTTTCCATTCCCGACATAACCTCTGTGCCAGTGTTGGGAGAACCACCCTTGGAAAACTGGCTGTCAGCTGACAATCTTCCCTGCAACCTGCTGGTGAAGATCAACCCCTCTGAAGCAATATGAGCCCCATGGAGATTTAGGTGGCGCTGGCCGTCAGGAGCAGGGCAGTCTGCTCCTCATGGACACTGTGAGGAGGTGTGCTCCTGTCAAGGCTGTGCCTGCTGGGAACAGAAGTTGTGGGGGTCTAAAGGAGCTCGAAAAGCCCTGGGTGCAGTTGGGGGAGCTGGTGTGGAGGTGTAGTTGCAGGCTGTACCCCAAGGGCTCCTTGGCAGCCCTGATAACAGCAATAAGGCAGCAAAGCTTCAGGGATTAGGAGTACCATCTTGCAAGTGAGAGGAGCACAGTGCTGTAAATCCCAGTTTCCTGGCTCTTCACGTGAAACTGCACTTTAGAAATATTTTTTCTGAGGCTTGATCTGCAAGCAGCTTTGCACCAGTGTAGCTGAAGGAGTGGCTTTAAACCAGTACAGCATGAATCCTCTCTGGACACTCATCTATTGAGAACTGGTATACCTCTGTTTGGCTTGGACTGGGAGGGGCTTGGATATGGCTCATGGACAAATGCCTCCTTCCAGCTCCTGCCTTCATAGCAGAACCATCTGCTTTTACAGAGGTTTCCTCAGATCTGCCGCTGGAGGTGCCCAACCTCCTCCAGTCAAAATGAATTGGGTTTGGAGCTACTGTTTATATGTTTATACATAAAACTTCCATGTGCAGCTGGACTTGTAAAGTTTACAGCAACTATTTTCCTATAAATGTTGCTTGCGAGCTTCTCTAACAAAGACTAATCCTTGACAAGTGTTTCACAGCCCCCTAATAATATCACAGCTTGAAGGGCCACATGTTGGAGGCCTCTCCTGTGGCAACAGGTTTTGAAATTTGTGCTTTAACGTCTCGTTTCTAGTCAGTGGAGTGAGGTTTCCCACTCAGTGCCGCAGGAACAATCACGGCTTGTATTTGATCCGTGCTTCAAAGCGAGCCTTGTGCTGCAAGCCCTGCTGGTGCAACAGAGCCCGCTCAGGAGCCCGGCGCCAGCACCGACCTCCGTCCAAGAGTGGCGGTTCCGCCTGCTGCAAATATCTGTAGTGGGGGCATCTTCAGGGGTAATGTGTGGTGGTGAGGTTTTCTGACAAAACGTTTTTTAAGGGAGTCATCCAGTTTGCGTGGAGGGTTGGCAGCATGTGTTTTCCTTTATTGTCTTTGGGACTCAGCATGTGCTTGGAGCTCCACTCTTGCCAGGAGAATGGTCGCTGGTTTCAGTAGATAGCCTTGGGGAAGAGACCTCATGACTCCATGTTTTGGTTTCTCTTTCTGTAAAATAGGGTTAGTGATGCCTCCCTCACTGTCACACTGAATCCATCTTACATATAATGACGTACTTCAAGGTGACAGTTGGTAAATACAGACTGTCATTGTGGGATGAAGTCACATGAAGGTCTTTAGAAATGGAAAAAAAAGGGAAATCGCTTAATGTCTGATTTCTCCATTGTGAACTATCTTTTTAGATAATATATCAAATCAGGAGCATTGCACTGAGATTACAGAGTAGTCTGTGATCCCAGGTATTACTAAGTTCCTTCTTTTGCTGTTACAGCCCCATCTGAAGTGGTATGAAATGCAGCAAGTCACTTATAACGTGTCTGGGCAGGCAAAAGAAATAAAAAGACTAGTATGCTGGTAAGTCAGCAGATGTAAAGTCTGGCAGTTAAGTATGTCAGGCATACCTCGACCAGCTCTGTGCTGGTTAGTTCAGGTAAGATACCGCTCCAGTTCATCAGGACAATACGGCGTTCAATGCGGGTTACAGGAATTGGCTAAATAAATACATACACACTTAGTCCATGGTAAGACCTTATGTAGCTGCAGGTAAATTTCTACTGTAACCCCAGAAGCTGTGCTTTGGTGAGAAGTGTCAGCAGTGTAAGTGAGCCCTAGTGCATCATGTCCTGTAAAACATTGCTATTTTGAGATGACTGCTCTTGCAGTTGCCTTTGCATCCAGTTATATTGGTGCCTGAGAACATTCTCTAGCAACTGTGATTCATTCACTGTGTTTTCTTCTGGTGGCTGTTTCACTTTTTTTTTCTAATTTTAACTGTGTTTAAGCAGAAAACTTAAATAAGTAGACATATTATTTAGACACTGTGAGAGGTAAAAGTACGAAATAAGGCAGTTTATTTTTCCTGTCCTAGCTAGCCAACTATTAGACTACTCAGTCAGCCCTCCCAGCCATGGCTGGATCCAGCCCAGCACTCCCACCCCAGACTGCCGCTATGGGACATACCCATTGTTCCCAGCTAACTGCTTTCTCCTGTACAGAAGCTGACTTCCTTTGAACTGCAGTACAATGTGACACCAAGCATCACGTTGCCTTCTACCTCACTCTCCTGTGGCACGTAGCAACCTGATACAGCTATGACGAAGATAAATGCATGTGGCTGTTAAAGCCAACGCGACTTTCCCGTGTTTTATGAGAGTGTTGAACAGAGAAATGCTGATGTGGTGTGGTCTCGCATGAGCCTTTACTGTTGTTTGAATTAACTGGACTGGTGGTCTTCCCTGCTTTCAGACAAGCTAAGCTGTATTAATCACTTTATAAAGAAATAACACAGTGCAATGGGGTAAGCTTTCTGTAGACTCAGAAGCATGGGAGAAAAAGCAGTGTAAATCTTAACCTAAAGCTAAGACTTGGCTTCACCTGAGCTTTAACTGGCTGACCAAGTTCTGTTGCAGGCAGCTTGTTTTGGTTTTCTGCCTTACCCCTGCAACTTGTTAACTCCCAGGCTTTCTCGGTTTCTCCTCTGGTTCCCTGTGCAGACAGCCGCTCAGTGGCAAGGCTCCCTCTGGACTTTCAAGTCTTAACATGTCCAAGTCATCCTTGAGCAACTCTTCCCTCTGGTTGCTTTCACTGCCCTCCTAGTCCCTTGCTTGGCTGCAGCATGTCAGGATGTAAATTAATATCCCATTGTCCAGCACTTTCCTTGGGCTCTGGTGATGTATTTGCAATGTGAAAGCAGCTGGAGCATTCAGCGTTCCTCCCAGCAGCAAGCCCTACCCCACCATGGCACCATGTTGTAATTCAGCGGTGTCCTGTCTGCGTCCCAGCCTGCTCTGGCATGCACAGGTGAGATTAAAGCATTTTCATTGCAAGTCCTAGATTGGTGGGTTTTTTGGTTTTGTTTTGAAGGATTATAACACGGGGTTATTACATGGTTGTACTGTGAGTTGTTCTTCTCCCCAGCAGAAGAACAAATGCTGCTGCAAGTCTCTCTCTCCGCAGGGTAAATAAGTTGCAGATGGGCCCACAGTCTTTCGAGATCCATTTGCATCTCACAGCTCATATGACATGCATCAATAGTTGGTATTCATTCAAGCGAAAGAGGGAGTGTTGCTTCCTAGCTCAGGTCCCTTTTGCGTGTTTATCCATGCTTATCCAAGCTTATCGTGCAAATGCATGATTATACTCTCTAATCCAAGAAATTCTGGGGATTCCTTGGTGTGCTTTAGGTGACTTACAGCAAATGTTTCATTTTGCTATTGCTTTGTTTTTAGGCTGGGGTTGTGGGTTTTCTTCTGTTTGTTTGTTTGTTTTTAAAAGCAGAAATAAATTTGCCCCATTTTTTGTGAAATGACAGTAGCAATGGAAGTTCTTTACATAGGAAACTTGTTCCAGTTTCTTCCTAATAAGGATGAATTTGGATGCACAGAATAATGTTTTACCACTTGGATAGGGAGTGATTGGACAATATTCTCGTAGTAAATATGAGTAACAAGCATCCTTAACCTTGTGAATGAAATTGAAAAAGCAAGAAGAAATCTGCGTGTCTGTAGCACTACCGGCCTTCCTCCAGACAGTTCTGGGTCATGAAGTCTGGGCAGCGTTTTTCTCTCCAGCCTCTACAAGATGACCTGGCTCTATGGCTTCAGCTCTCAACTCTTCTAAGGCTGGTTGTATGGAAGTTCTCAGTCAACTGTGTGCTGTCTGCCCAGCTGGATGTGTCCAGTTTTAAGATGTGCTGAGCTAGGGTTTGGTGTTGCTGGTGCTTTCAGATACTAGCAGATTAACGTTAGGGTCCTCATTCTGTATTCTGGTATGTACATATGCTACTCTTCAGGATTTACACCATGTTAAATTAATTTCATCGTGAATTATTCCCAAGTGCTTCAATATCTCACATGAAAGTTGATTTGAAAGCAAAAATGAATTCATATCTTCAGAGGGATGGGAATTAAGGCAAGTAACTTGTTGATTTAAAGTATTTACCGAGGAACCAAGATACGAAGGTGCTAATCCTGTTTGACGTCAGTTTGTTGTGTCACTTTATCTAAATTGCATTTCTGATAGCTTTGTTTCCTTCTGTTAAAGCTGGGACGCTGCTACTGCTGGGACTCCGGAGAAACCCTGCTGGGCTGGATGGCATTGCCCATTAAGAAGGTTGTCAGAAACAGCTGAAGTCCTGTATGAAGTAGTAGCTGATCCCCCTACCTAACACACATCACCACATGAAAATCGGGGCATGTTGGTGGAAAGGATTTGTTGGGTCCTGTTTATGTGCTCATTGTGTATGCTTTGAGGAGACAGAGCAGCGGAGAAAAGAGAGAGGGAGCAGAAAAGTAATCACAGCTGTAGCAGGAGTTCGAAGAGTTATTCTGGAATGGCCGTCCCACTAAAACTATTTCTGATTAACTTCTCTTACAAATATATTCCAGGTTGAGTGTTTTTTTATTGTGGATTAGCTTAATGTATTTCCAAAGGCATTTTTGCTCTAGAACAGCAGTCTCTATAGCATTCATCCAAAATAGCTATTTCACTTGAAAATTGTAGTATTCCTTGATTTGAATTAACTTTCCCAAAAAAAGAGAGAGAACTTCTGGGGTTAATTGGTAACTCTCAGGAAGAATATTGGTGCAAAGAACCCAGCTGCTCCTACCGAGTTCCTTTAGCACGCAGGGAAACAGGACTTTGCATGTTCCTTGTAAATAAGTCCACTCACTGATTTTAAGTTTTAAAGTAAAATTAAATTCTCACAGAGTTACTTTGTTGCTTTGATGGGTGACCTGAAAATTTAAAAAAAAAAAAAAAAAAAAAAACAAAAAAAAGGGGGTGACATTTTTACCAGTTTCACTCCTGCCTCATTTTAATAGGAGGTATACTTAGATCTGTTTCACTTGGGAGTAAACATGGATGGAAAGGTTACTGACCAGAGGAAGACAGAGACATTTAGAGGTAGTCCAAGGAAGAGAATGGTGGATTTCCATATTTCTTCCCACATAGCATGGTTGGGGCCTGGAGCGCTGCTGCTTCATCATCTGCTTGTCAATGTAAATTTTAAACTTCCTCTTTGCTCTCAGTGAGTGGATCCCATTGGATTTATGAGCCTGGATGCCATGGATTAAAATTGTATATGTATTAATTTTATGAAAGTTAATGACCATAAAATAAGACAGTTGCATAAATAATTTCATTAGAATAAGTCCTTTGTAGTAATGTTTGTCTTTGCTCAAATGCAGAAGACTCAAGAGTTGGCAAGATAATTTGCAACAACAGTCGACGAATGATGGAGTCTTCAGTCCCCAGCTTGAGCTACCACATATTTTATAAATAATTACCCATGGACATGGTCTGTTAGAACAAGCAGTGTTCCTGCTGCGCTCTGCTTATGCTGAAAGTTGTAATAACTCCAGAGTGGTTATGTTATGGCTGTTGACAGCTGCAGAGGATCCTTTTTCTCTCGGTGTCCCTACAGTGATGATCTTCAGTCAGCATTGCAAATAATCTACTGGCAATGCTAATCTGTGTAACCTGAAGCAAACAAAGGGAAACAGAAATACAAAGCAGGCAGGATGTCCCGCCTCTTACAGAAATGCACCAGGAGACTTGAAAATATCCTGAATCTTTTCTCTCCACTGAAATAAAAAACCCTGTATGGTCAAATAGCTGATTAATAAGTTATTTTCTAATGATAGATGTCTGTGCCCTGGTGAGGGAATCCAGTTCCTGTCTGATTTGTTTGCTGATTAGACATGGTGGTAGCTTTTTTAAATTTTTGTATGGGATTTTTTTTTAATAGCCTTGCAGAGAGCCAACATGATTTGACTAGAGCTGTGTGTCATCAACCAAACTGCCAACTCAAGTTTGATTCTTGATTGTGGATGGTCAGGGCTGAAGTCAGAATAAATGGGAGAGATTTTGGCTTCCCCCAGTGCTGGTTCCCATGTGCTGTGGCAAATAACTCCCCTAAAGGGAATTATCTTGGGGCAAATACTACACTTGATAGCTATAGCTGGCATTATGTTCCCTCAGCAAAGCCTTGGCCATGGGACAAAGCGAGTTGCAGAGCATGAGACCCTTGATCTCTGCATGCAAAGAATACAAAATGCCTTATGAACTTGGCCAGGGATCCTATTAGCCGTCCCCCAGCAGTGCCCTTTGATGTAAGATATTTGAGCATGAGGGTGGAACCGCTACCATAAGGTCTCTTTGCCCACTATAAAACTATCCAAGTGTCAGGATCAGACACTATCCTTTTTGCTCAGAGAGCAGGTGAGAGAGATCCAGTGATTTTTGTGTTGTTTTAAATGTAAAGCTATCCATGGAGAGCCTTTAGGATGGCTTACCAAGCCAGCCTGGACCTTCTGCTTCCACCCATCCTCAGAGTGAGGGCATCTGCCTGGTTGCAATTTAAGTGTTAGAGATAAACGGACATGCAAGTTTGAACCTTCAAATTGAAACTGTGAAGCAAGACCTGTGGCCTGGGGAAATCAAAGTGAATGATCACAGAGGGCTCTCCAGTCTTACACTCCCATCCTCTGTGGAAGCAACATTGGCTTTGGCTTCAAGATGTGGCTAGCAGTATGAGGCAGTCTTAAAATTATTGAAATGCTTCACAGCTATCAATCAGATTGGTTAAACCGAGTCTTTGTGAATGGATTTTTTTTTTTTTTCTGGTGAAAAACATAAATGTGTTGTTCTTACTGAATACTAAAGTCAGCCTGTAAGTAACAAGAAAAACAAATAGAAATGTGATCCAGAGAGGCAGGCAGTTCTGGGTTGAAGTTTAAGAACAAACAGAAAGCTCTGATCTGGAAGTTCATAATTTTCCACAAATAATCTGAGCTATGACTTCCCATCACTTCCCTCATCTGGAAGTGTGCTACATGAGACGTATATGTAACTACTTTTACTGTGGAGCTTATGTATTTTGGGAAATGTGTCTCTTGCAGTGTGCTTTGTGAGCCTTACCTGGTGAAGAGCAAGGGGGCTGGAAGACAAGGGATGTGGCAGTCAATGGCAAGTGGTGCAGGTAGACAAGGCTCTCCAGCTCTTGCTGCTGACTCTTCTGGAGGTATGTAGACCAAAATAGGGAGGACTGACTTCTGTGCGGTTGGTAGTGTAGCTTTTGCATCTGATGCAAGAGGAGGTTATTTCAAGATGGGCATACAAAAATGTCGGAGGGTGGGGTCTGGGACAATGGCTGGCAGTGAAGGGGCTGCTCATGCTCGGTGGGTGTGTGGGAGGACAGTGAAGTGGCGTCAAATTTAAAGCTGCTTTTGATCCCTTATAATGAATTTTCGTAATGTTAGATATTTAGTGGTTTTCTTTTTTTAAACTTTTTTTCAGCTTTGAAATATCGTAGTGTTTTAATATTCTGCTATGTAACTGGGTATATACAACAGTGATTGGTTTGGGAATTTCTCCAGATCTTTAGGGATGCCACAGTTTTTTCCTTGACAATATAATAATATATGAGAGCCCATCTTGGATGCAGACTGTGGTAATTAGCTTGTTTTGGTATAAAGTTGTTCTAACAGTGCTTTGAAGCTATGCCAGCTAACAGAGCCCTTCAACTCAGCTAGGACCATGTGAGATGCTGAGAACTGCAGGTTACTTTTATTGATGTTAGTCTCTAAAACTACGTATGGCAAATGTCACAGACAGCAGAGATCCAGCTGGATTCTGTGGGTTCAAAGACTGTATCAAGAAGCCCTGTGTAAACACTGCATTTTTGTAAAAATATTCCGGATCAGTCTTCTTCCAGAAGGCAATGTGAGTGAATAAGCTATGCAACAATGGTCTAAATAAAAGTGATAAAACTCATCTGTGCAGTGAACGTGAGGCTGATTAATTCTTACCTAAATCAGACATTGATAGGCTCTGTTTTTATTTTCTTTCGACTATAACAGCTCCTGTGATGATCAAAAAAGCTGGATTATCTCCAAAAGCATACATCTTTCAGAGGCTTTGAATGGTTACTTGAAGTTTATTTTTAAAGAAATCTAGAAGGATGCTGCTCAGAAGATACTTTACATAGAAAAAATTATATTTGGAAAAGGCAGTGAAGGGGGGGTAGGAGCTAAATCTAATGAAAGAGTCCAAGAATAGGATTCCTGAATGATCAGATGCATTTGTCTGTATGCGTGCTTCTAAGAGTCTTTCAGAAATGACTTCAAGATTTAAGTCCTTTTTCTTGTAGTAATGCAAGTCTTTGCTAACCCTTCAGATATATTTCCTTTATTTATTATTTGTAACATATGGCTTTCTTTACTATGCATGCTTTCTCCTTGTAAGTAACACCTCATAAGCATTCAAGATTATATCTTTAAATGAAAATATAATATCCCATGTTTGTCCTAAAGAACAAACAGCTATAGCACAACATATTATTTAACTCTCTGGGTTTGAGACAACAAAAGAGCTCTGATGTTCAACAGTGACTACAGCTGAATACAAGTAGTTTTTAAGACTGCTGCTTTCTTGTCTTTTATTATATGACTGCTTATCTTTATTTAGATTATGTTTCTTCAGAAAAGTTTGACTTTAATAGTCAGCATTCATCTCCTCAAAATGTTGTAAAAGTACCTAGCAGCTCCTTCTCACATCAGTGAGTCTAGAAAGGCATGGAGATCTTTGCCCAAACGCCAGTAAGATCACAATGAGAGACTGCTGTGGCTGTTCTTCATTATGTTTGACCACATCACAACCTCCAGTGAGGCTACAGCTTGCATGAGATCAGCTCGTGGACGAAAACCAGCTGCCATGGCACACAAAGAGCATTCTCGGGGACAGAAGAAAGCATTCTGAAGAGTCTTAAGACAAGGTGTGGTGTCCTTGGTTGAAAGTACAAAGCTGTAATTGTCCAATTCCATCTGCAGTTTAGGAGTACTGCTGGATTTTGCAGTGCTGCTAAGCTTTCTCACAATAGCACCCACTTGTCACTCTTCCCAGTACCTCAGATTGGCTTGAAGTCTTGGATCATTTCATCATTTTGTCAAAACGTTCCGACAAATGGGCAGAAAGCTATGAAGTCATATTGTTCAATGTCTGCTGGGCATTTTTCAGTCAGGTCTAATAGCGAGATTCCACCCTTGCTCTAAGCAGGAGACTTCCCTCTAGACGTGTCCTTTCTTCCACCTACAAGTTTTATCCGAGGGGAAGCTGGACATTTTGCACATATGTTGGGATTCCTGGATGTCTGGAAATCTAGGATATGCAAGTGCTCACCTGGGTTTCAGTGTTTTCTGGCTGCTTTGGACCTCTTGTACCTTTCTGGCAGAGACAGGCTGTAAGTATTAAATCTGATGCGTTTGGTATGTCAGGCATTTTGCACTTTTGTAATCTGTGGAAGTGCATTCTCAGCAGGTTGGGTACCTCCCAAACACACTGCTGCTTTGAGGCAAGTTATGCCTCAAAGAGACAAGGAAAGTGAGCAGCAGATGCCTTGCTGTCTGTGACAAAAAGAGCGTTGGATACAGGCGAGGTGAAAATGGAGGATTCGACTAGCTCCACAGATAGCGTTCTTCTGTTGTGTACCTTCGTCTGTGGTCCGGTCCTGGTCTTCTCCATCATCTCCAAGGGAATGATGAAACCTGCCACTGAATTCTTCCTGATTTCATCCTCTTCTCCTGCTGTTTCCTTGATGTCCTGTATTGGCCAGCGTCAGAAACAGGGTTAGGCTAGATTGACTGTTGGTCTGATCCAGTCTGACCCGCTATGGTGGTTCTCTTCTTCTTGAAGAGTGGTGTTAAGACTTTGCTCTTGTGCTGGAAGTCCTCGCTCATTAGTATTGTAACACTTGAAAGCTGGAAGGATTTGAGGGGGTTTTTTTCTTTAATGTGAACCTAACCCTGCAGAAACTAATGGGTGCAAATGGCCCCGCAGAGTAAACAAGCCTTGCGAGCAGTGCTGGGAGGAGAGAGCAGCAGGAGCGAGAGTTTGCCTGACGTAACAGCACTGGGCACCAGATGCTGCGTATTTTTGGGATTCAGGTCTCAAAGCCTGCTGCTATAGGAGGTACTCTGCAATTATATAGTCTGGTGCCTTTGGGCTTTAGGAAAAAATGTGATTCTCTTAATACCTTTTCTTTACACTTTTCCTATTGCCTCCTGTCAAGCAAAACGTAGCTGCCCAGTGCTGGGCAGGCACTGCCATTCCAGCTTTCCCATCTCCGCTGCTTCGGTATGGGCTTTCCCTGACTTGCTCCGCTGCGCAGGTTTTGCACAGACCTCCAGGGCTGTTTGCTGGCTCTTGAGCTGCTTGTGCTGGTTTTGGCTGGGATAGAGTTAATTTTCTTCATAGTAGCTGGTATGGGGCTATGTTTTGGATTTGTGCTGAAAACAGTGTTGATAATACAGGGATGTTTTAGTTACAGCTGAGCAGTGCTTTCACAGAGTCAAGGCCTTTTCTGCTTCACAGTGGAAAATTCTTCTACAAGCATTACTTACAGGAAGCAAATGAACATCTCCTTTAAATGGTCTGGCCGCACAGGGAGGAAACGGGTCATTTTGTGAGGTATACTGTTTACCGGATAGCCAATGGACCGTCTCCAAAATATATACTTAGCCCAAAGGAAGAAAAATATCTGAGGTGATTCAGTTTTTATGTCAGTGTTTAAATGCTATGTAGTTCATAGCTAATGAAAATGTGCATTTTTATGGGGGCTAAAAACGTCCTATCCTGTACCAGGAAATTGGTAAAACCAAGTTTTAAATTTCTTTAATGAAAAAATCCTGGGTGTGTATGGCTTGCCAAGTTTTATTTTACTGTAACATTTTATAGCTTCATTATAATGGTTTGTGGTAGGGGTATGAAACAAAGGTAATGTCTCCCAGTGATACTGATAAATTTTGTACTTGTTTTACTCAGCAATTCTAACGCAGCAGCCAGCTCAAGGCTGGAGCATGATCTCTGTTTTATGCAGGGCTGGTTTCATGATGTCTTCATTTATAATTACAGTTTCTGCCAGCGTCTCCTTGGTATTTTTGGTCCAACCTCAGGCTGAAGGGAAAGTGCCGCACTCCCTAACCCACGAGACATGAGTAAGCGTGTTGACATGGATTCGGTGCAAGATTAGTGCTGCTTTGGCTTCAGATTATCTAGATCAGATGCTATCCTGTAATGTGATACTCATTCATCCAAATTCAAAACATTATAAACTGGCAAAAACAAAATGCAGCCGAATACAGTGTTTAATGAGGAGCTAAGGCCAATTTTTTGCCGTGGCATGGAGACTGCACGGTTGCCAGGGAAAGCAATGACAAGTGAACATGTGTACATGAGCGCAGCACCAGGCTGTTGATGGTGCTTTCAGGGAAACTCTGCATGTAAGCAGTACAGAAATACCTGTAACATTCATTACGTAGGTGCTCATTGCTTCATACTGTTAAATAAGTATCTTCTTTTGATAACTGTCAAATGTAAAAGAAAACAGAAAAAAAGCAGCCGAAATCTCTAGGTATAGAGGCTGAGCCCCATGCAAGTGAGCAGGACATTTTGAGCTTCTCTAAAGGTTAGTAGCTGGTGAAACACCCAAGGGTAATCCAAAGCTTCATGGTCAACATTTGAAACTGTGTCAGAGCACAGAAAGGATCATGTCTGCATGATCTCTGGATCAGCTCTGTGAACTCTATCAGATTTGGCATTATCAGTTACATGACTCCTCATGTTTCCAACAAGTAGGTGTTTGCACAGTGGGTAAGAGCCTTCATTTTCAATCCAAAACCATTCATCAGTCTGCTCCAGAGGTCAAATCCTCAAACAGTTTGGTAATTCTACCATCATCTTCTTCATGTGATTCCAGTGTAACCCGGTTATGACTTTTACTTGAAAGTATGTCCAGGACTACGGCAAACACCTCTGAACTGTTTTGTTAAGCAAACTCCCATATCTCTAGACTTTGCTTAACAATTGCAAAATGGTTAGCCAGTTAATATTTATCCTATTGTTACTAAAACTCACAATTCAGTGTGTCTTAATTCAGAGAGCAGTATATATGTCAGTAGTAATTACAAGCCGTTCCTTGAGTTAGAGCCTCCCGAGCTAAATTAAAAGCAACTGTGGCTTGAGCTAAATGACTAAAGGACATGTTTTCAAAGGTAGCCAATCCCTGAAAAATGCAGTTACATTCAGTTCCTATCACCTATCTTTTTGGATAGGAATTTCATTCCTAATTTACTATGGGGTCTTTGTAAGTCCCTCGGGATATCTACCCACCTTAAAAAAAATGTGGGTTTTTTTTTTTTTTTCAAAATCTTGCTTGAAATGTCCCAGCTGATGACTGTTTCAGTCTAGCATCTTCTGTAGATGACATGCAGAATGGCACAAACCACATCCTGTCTGGAGACTGCATCACCTCATCAACAGCAAAAGACCCAGCAGTGATCAAGGAGAAAAACAGTTGTAGAGCTGTTCCACCAGCTGTAGGTTTTACTAGGTTTTGAGAATTTTTTAGTACTCTGAGTTAGGATGTCTCAAAGGAACAAGATTTGTGTGAAGTTGTCTGTGAGACAGTGTGAGTAAGTCCAGGACATGACACAAAGGAGGGAAAGGTGGTTTTAATCTGTCTGCCCTGGCTCTGGATTGTAATGGTCTGTGTGCAGGAGCCGCAGCTGGTGTCTGCCTCCTTTCAACTCCTCGGGAGCCATGCTGCCCCTTGTACCCCACAAAGTGTCACAGCCACCTCCGTTGTTTTCCGGACCGTGCGCGGTGCCTGCAAGATGTTGGGAGGTGCCAGCTGGGGATGTTAAGAAACTCCTTCCTTTTTGCATTGGTCAGGTCTCCATCGGCCAGAACCACTCTCTCAAAATGCAGTAGCATGCTCTTGAGAGGCTGCTCGTGGATGAAACGCACGGGATTGCCAGTGTGGCTGCAGTATAAAATTGGCTGGAAGTCCTTGTCACAAGGACTTGTTTTCACAAGGACTTGTTTCCTAGTGTAGAACGAGCAACTTTGGTCCAGGTTGGAGTAAGTTGGCTGCCGGTAGCCTGGCTGGGAGAGGTGGTTTAGTGCGGCCAGCTGCTGCCCGGGAAGCCATACCCAACCACGTGGTTCCTGCGCCGAACAACTGGAAAAAATGACTTGCTTAATGGGATGCAGGCTCACGAGCTGAATCAGCCTCGGCAGGGTTTGTGTTTCAACTGTTTCTTGTATTGAAACTCCGCTCCGCGGCCATCTGTGAAGGCTGGCTGTGTACCAGTGGTGTCGAACCAGCGCTGATGATCGATGTTAACTGGGGAGGGCAAGCCCTGCCCCTGGGCAGTGAGGGGAGGGGGAGAGGGGCAGGTTAAACCTCGACCCTTTGCTCTGGGGCAGCTCAGCTGAGGCAAGGGAAGGCGTATAGCCCAGCCAGCAGTGCATTTCCTCCGCCCCAGGCAGCAAAGCACAAACTGTGCATTTTTGTGGAGAGCAGGGAGACAGCGAGAGGGTGGCAGCTGTGTCAACCCACGCTGCGTGCTTAGTCTATCAAGGTTTTGTCTGTCAAATGCATGTGGGCTCTGCTGCCTCCAGACATTGTTTGCAGCTGCAGCCATTGCTGCCCTTTGTTTGGTGCAGGCAACTTTGCTGGGGCTGTGATTGCCAGGGGGCTTTTGGGACCCGGTGGCTTGCAAAGGGAAATGCTTTTCAAACCTCCTCTTCCCCTGCCATGTAGAAACAGAAACAGAGAAATGAGGATATAATCAGGGAGCACCCCTTGCACTTGCCTTCCCAAGTTCCCGACTGCCTTTGCCTTGCCTAGATGCAGTGAAACTGTAAATTTGCATTACATAGTGGGGGATTATGGAAGAGGACTGTCACACTGGCTCAGATAAACAGCAGTGTAGCCAGTAAGACCCAGACAAGTGATTCGCCGGCCATGTTCAGCAGAAGTGCGGCTACAGCTGGAATTCTGGGTCTGGGTTTTGCATGCTCTAGTTGAAGAAAGTGGTGGGTCACACTAGAGAAGAGCAGCAAAAATAACAGTGGCAAACCCCAGCAAAGGTAATAGCAGCACTACTCCCCCACCCCATATTCTGTATGGAACAACTGAAATAAGGGTTATCCAGCCTAAAGTACAAAGCATTAAAGAGGGAGAGAACAGGCTTCAAGTGTGAAGCCAGGTCCATGGTGGATCGCACAAGAAGAAATGGGCCGAATCTGCAGCGAGAAGGGTTGGCCTGAGGCAGGAGGAGCCTAGGGCTGGACTCCAGCCTTTCTGCTGCAGGGAATGCGATCTTCACAGTATGTGCAAAGCGTTGAGTTCCTTTGCCTGAGAAATGGGGATAACGATGCTTCCCTCCTTGCATGCATGTCTTTATCGAGCCCTATGGGAAAGAGCACTATGCAAATGTCAGGTATGAAACCTGTGGGAGCAGGTCTGCAGCAGAAATAATGGCTGGTTGCTTTTATCCCAGCAATCTGCTTGTTTCTGAACTACTCGAGTGCCATAGAGGTGGAAGGGAGCTCAGCCAAGCATTGCACTTGAGCAGCAGCTTGTGTTTACGGTGTAAGGCTGTAGCTGGTGAGCATGTGCGCACATAAGGAGCGTGCGTGTGTGTGTGTGTGCATGTGTGTGTGCGTGTGCCCGAGCTGATGGCACTCCCTGCACACACAGCAGATGCTCCCTGCATGTACAGTGCACAAGCCTGGTGGCTGCATCCTGGAAAGCAAATGGAGAGCAGCCGGTGTTTTGTCTTGTGACTATATCAGTGTGGCTGCTGGCATTTTCAGGTCTGTTTTAAAGCATGGCAGAGGGTTTGTGCTGTATACAAGAAGAATTTGATTTTGCTGTCAGCAGGCTCCTGCACTGAGCTCCTTGGGGCCATGAGAATTTATGCAGCCAACATTGTCTCTTGTGCGAGTCTTGTGGATGGTAGAAATAAGGCCCAAAGCAGGGATGTGGCTTGCCTTTCATCTCCCAGAGCCTCCTCAACCACACGCACAGGCAACTTTATCAGCTCTTGAGACTCCATCATTAGTCTCAAGATACTTGGTAGCTTGGCAAAGAGACAGCTGCTTGATGCACAATATTTCAGGGAAACCTAAGTATTTTTTTAAAGGGACATGAGGAAGGAGGGATGTTTCTAGCTCCTGTGCTTGCAGAAAGAGACTTGAAAACGTGAAGGGGTGATAATCTTTTTTTCATGCTGAGCATTGGTTTTTAAGTTCAGATCTGTGCAAAGTTTCGTACTGGTACTACTGCCTCTTGAAAAGCACATAATTCAGAGTATTCCACTCCCAGGCATCATGCAAGACTAATGAACAGCAAGGAAATTACTGCTAAAAGAAGAGCCCTTTGTTAGGCTTGTCCGGCAAGCCGAGGAAGATGCTTTACCTGCCTCGTAGGCTGGCTGCGGGGTAGAGGAGTGTGATGGGAGAAGAAGGATGATGCTGGGGAGAGGTTGGGAGGGACAGAACTGCCACTCTGGGTTCCCTTGTAATCGCCACCAGTTTAGAAAACCAGGAGCATGCTTGCAGCAAGGTTTGTCTGTGTGGGGCTCAGCACAGTCCCCACGAGGTGAGACGCGGCTCGCCTATGCGTTTGCTTTCTTTGTCTCTACCTGGGTGCTTGCGGTTGGCTCCAGCTCCCAGCAAAGCCCCTATAGTCCTTTCAGGGTGGCTGGATTGAGTGCTTCTACCATTCTCTTCATGAGAGGATCTGAGGACCTTGGGTCTAAGGGAGCGCTCAGGTTTAAGCATTATGCCAGTGCCCCCAGTTTGTACTTTTGCAGCATTTTATAAATAGCAGGAAATATGGTCATTTTTAGTGTGCTTTTCTAAAACCCCGATTACTCACCCTGCAGCGCAGCATCTTCTACAGATAAGGCCATCTATAATTTCTAGCCTTGACAGCCTTGACCATGACCTGGCTGGAGTCAGACCTCACTGAGCACTGCAGGGCATCTTGGAAGGATGCTTCAGCGCAGGTCTGCTTCTGCCTGGATCTGATGCGTGGAGGAGCTGAAAGCTCTCTGTGCAGATTGCTCATTGAAATGCATACCTCATCCCAGTAAAGCTTCTGTCTGCCGGCATTCCCTTTGACAAACTGATAATCCATGATAATAGAGAATTTTATCTCCATTCTTAAACATCGTCAGGCATGATTATTAATGTCTTCCTATTGCACAATAAACAACACAGAGCCCTCAGCTTTTCTGAAAGCGGGAGGCACGCAAGTTACATCTGCACTGTGGGTGAGCTGTGCATTTGCTGCTTCTGCAATCAGCCAACAAACCCCTCCAGATTTCCGAGGCCAGACTGTTGCTGCTGGCAGCTTATCTCCTTACTCAACAGCAGAGCAGACTCTCGGGGTGAAAAGCTGGGCCTGTTGAAATCAGTGGCAAAGTCCTGCTCGTTTTACTTGAGTCAGGATTTCTCGCTTGATGTCTTCATTTCTGAGTGGGCAGAGGAAAAAGTCCTTTCTTTTCTGAGTGCCTTTTTTGGAGCGCAGACTGTGTAAATGTTCTGCTTTTGGTCGTGTAGAAGGCATGCAAGCTGTTAGAGGTCCTGCAGTCCTGCCCTGCCCTGAGTGAGCTGTGCTTGGGAAGGCAGGAGCAGGGGGACTGGGTCTGTCTGTGCCCCCGCGCATGGCACATGGCTTGCCAACCTGAATACAGTACCTGGTTTTCACCCCGTCAGGATTGAAATACATCTCAACAACATACCCTGAAGAATTCTGGTTAGGGTATAGGCCAGGAATTTCTCTTTTTGGATCCTTTGGTAACTTGTGTGACCCCCTTGTCTGATTAGGCAAACAGTTTGTTTAGTGCTGCTAGAATCAAATTCGCAATTCTCTTTGCCAAGCATGAACTTCCCTACAGGTAGCCTCAACTTGTTCACAGGTATGTGTGTAGAGTGCTACTCTTGCATGTAATGAAAGTACAAGGGTTTGTGCTACCTTCCCAGTGGCTGCAGCAGGCAGTGACACAGCTGAGAGGTCCACAACAGAGTCTATGAGAAATCCAGTAGCTGCAACCTGACTATATGCATGTTTATGGTCAATTTTGAATCGGAAAAAGCTCTGGAACTAGCAGTTCAAAGATGATTTCTGACCTAGTATAGATTGAACAGCCACTATGCTAGATCTAATTGGGAATAGAAACTTTTATAACTCTCAACTCTGTTGCTCATAATGACACACTAATGGCATATGCATTGCAAGGCGCCGTGGCAAGTACCTTGCTGCTTTCCAGAGAATACTCTGAGTCGCCAACTGGCTGCCTCCAGCCTCTGTGAACAGAGCAAAGTCACAGGAGCCAACTGCCCCAGAGGGCAAAGACCCCGTGCCTCGCCTTTCAGGCACTGCAGCAGAATTGGCTTTTCTTTCACAGTTCCTGAAACCTGCCCTGATTTGCTGTCTAAAGAGCAATTTCACAAGCCTTTATCTCATCTGCTATTTTTTGCCAAAGACCTCAATTGCACCTGGGTTTTTTTTTTTGTTTGGGTTTTTTTCTCCCCTTTATCTCCTAGAGACTTTGATGCGCCTGGCCCCTTGTTCTTAGGACACCACCTTGATCACAGAGCACCTTACAGATAATTCTGGTTGTGTTGTTTCAAGGCATTTCCTCTTTCTCTCTCTCTTTTTGTGGTAAACGTCAGTAGAACTCCAATGAAACACTGGCTGAACCTCTAGCCTGGTATGAGTTTTTGCTTTTGGAGAAATCCTTCTAAGATGTCTTTTCTTGTGCTCCAGAAGTGCCCGTAACAAAATCCCAAGTAAGGTGGAGGTAGAAGGAATTCAGCTGTGAGTAACCGTGCTTGCAGTGATGTGGGGCTTGCTAGTTTTGACCTGAATGCTCCCCCAGTGCCTACACGCCTGTGCTGCACCTCTGTAGAGCTGACGCGTGCTTGAGTCACCGTTAAAACCTGCTTCTGGCACAGCCTTTGTCAGACTTGATCAAATAAGGAAAAAATGCCAGGCTCTAGACTGCAACTGCAGACGTTTTCTGACAGCCATCTGCAGAGGAAGAATTTGGCAGCCCTGTTTACCAGTGCCACAAAATGTGGCGCTGCTGGTTTGCATTTTCTATTTTTCATTTTTATACCATTAAAATAAGCAATGCCCCTGTGGAGATGACTCAGTTTGAAAAGATGGCAGGAAGGTTCCTAGCTCTCCTCTCCACGCTGCAAGGGCCTGGTCCGTTCACCCCTATCCAGCTACTGCTGGAGCCTGGGCAGAGATCCCCAGGAGCTCAGCCAGTGAAACCTGGGGCTTTTTGAGCCTCCTCCTGGGAAGTGGCCCGGGTGCTGTGCTGGCCATCGGTGACAGGCTCCTGATGCAGGTGACAAGTTGGCCATGCATCAGAAGGCAAGAGTGAATTATAAGCAAAATGGTTGCTAGCTCCTCTGTAGTACAGCCTGTTCAGCAACTGGAATGGCTAGGTCTGGTCTCTTGTCTCCAACCTCCCTGCACAGGACAGAGAGCACGCTCCGTTCCCACTCCCGGCGGGCAGGCAGGGATCTTCTCCAGCCGGGCAGGGCAGGGAGCGGTGCTCCTGGGAGCTGCTCCAGGCTTGTCTCAGCCCCATGGGGCGGCATGGTGTGAGGGCCCCGCGCTTTCAGGCTGAGGACATGAGGAGGATGGATCTTGGTTGGCATCCCTCCTTGCCAAGGGAATTGATTTAGCAGTTGCAAGTTATGATGGGCCTGGTTGTCCCCGGTGGAAAACTCTCTCGGGAAGCAGCAGGTTCCCACACAGAGCATTTCCTCCCTGTCCAGCCAGGAGGGTGCCAGGCCTGAGCTCCCCGGCACCAGCAGCCTCCCGAGGCCCTGCCTGTCCAGGCTCAACAAGGCTGCCTACACAGAACTCCAGTGCTAAGCTGAGCTGCCCATCCTCCGCTGTGCTCCCCTGGGAGCAGGAGCTGCTCCCGTTGCCCCCTTGCCCGCTGTCCCAGAGGGGTGGTGGGGTGCAGGAGAGCCCCTCCAGCTGCTTCAGACCTGCTGCTGCAAGGGAATGCAGGGATGGGGCTGCTTTGCCAGCTCTGCGCTTGCCCTGGTGCGGCCTCCTCCAGAGGAGCGCGCAGAGACATGGCCCCAGGTAGGGGTTCCAGCCAGGCCTGGCGCTCCCTCTCTCCCTGCACATGGCCATAGACATTGCCCCATACGTTTGGGGACTTGCAGTTGCCTAGCAAGCTTTCCCCAAGCCCTCTCCCCTTCTCAGAGCACCTGGCCTTGTCCCCAGCCAGCTCCTGGTGCCTAGCTCTGTGCCGTCAGGTTTGTATTTTACCCAGCACTGTTCACTTGCATGCCAGCTCTGCTTATCATCTGGCTTAGTGGCCTTTTGAGGTATAAAAATGTTCCATCTTGAAGTTTCATCAGGCACTTCCCCCCACCTGAGGTACCATAGTCTTTCCCATCGCTGAAAGCCACTGCTGCTTCAAGAACTGAAGAGTCTGTGCATTTGCCCTCCAGATGTGGTTGCATGGGGGAAACAGAAGCAACCATGAACATTCATAGGGTGGGAACAATGGAAATAAAGGATCAGCCTGCTTGGGCTCTCCTCTGGGCCCACAGTAACAACATGCAAACAGCCTTGCAGAAAGTAGTCCTCACCCTGGGTCCTGGTTTGGGTCTGAGCCCAGCACCATGCTCAGGTGCCATGGCAGACTTTGGTGATGGGAAGGTAATACCTGGGATCCCGGGGTACACGGAGGAAAAAGACCTGAAAACAAGCTCAGCTGAAGGCCTCATTTTGATACTTCTTTGTTTCTTTCTTAGCAAACCTGATTCTGGAAGCTATGGGACATACCAGCTCTCAGTCACTTGTGGCTTGATGCAGTTCACACAAACTCATCTGGTCTTGGGCTGCAAGTGAAGCTTCTTTGTGCTTCCAGCAGTGATTGCACGCCCTTCCCTCCTGGTATTCAGAGCAATATGTGCCCACCAGGTAAGAAACCCAAGTAATCATTAGATCGTAGGAAAATCTTTGACGTATTTCATTTTTGTGGGAAACATGGAGAAGTGCACTTGCCCCGTCCTTTCGTCTTTCACAATGGCCTGTGTTAAGCTGCTGTCTGTCTGAAGGAGCAGGGCTGGACAGGACTCTAGAGAGACAGTTTCTGTTGCTCCTCGTTCAGCTGGAGGCATTGGCGTTGAGCAACCCTGGGCACACCTTTCCCCCCAGCCTGAACACACCGCCTGCGCACGTGTTGGCACCCGGCCTCAGCAGTGCCCTGCCGCCGGCCCCGTGGTGCCAGTGGCCCCGTGGCCCCCATGAGGCAGCTCCCAGCAGAAGCAGGAGCAGTGGTGCTGAGCCCCTGCCTGGCTTACAGAGCTGGAGATGTAAATCCAGCAGCTGCGCCAGCACGAAGGCAATCAAACCCTTAGCACTAGGGCTGGATCCAATGCCAAGCATCTGCTGGAGTGGTGCTAGGCATGGCATTAGCTGGAAGCGGGAGCTCCCTTTGCAGTGAAATGTGGGTATTCGTGTGTGTCTGTGTGTGCACTTGCATGCCCAAGACATTAAATTGGTTCATTTATATTTGGATTACCACCTATTTTCATGCATTTAAACATTGCCAACTGTGTTAATGATGACTGCAGCACATCAACCACTTCTGTTCTCTCCCAGACTTGTTATTTTTCCCACTGGTTGTTCTATCTATTTCATGAGAGTGCTACAGTGCAGTTTCTTTCACACAAACAATCTCAGGTAGGAAATTGTCATGTAGACTATATATTTTTAGCATTACTTAATTTGGACTGGCAGGATCCCGGGTTTGTTAGAGCAGAGAAAGACCTCATAGCTCGGATCAGCTAGCCACAGAGGCTGAGGCAGACTGAAAAAAAAGAGTATATTATCATCTTTGGGAGATTTAAAAAACATGTGCCTCCCCTCCAATACTCCAGACTATTGAGCTTTATCAGTTTTACTGCAAACTACAAATGCTTTTTGTGTAATGACAGCTCTTTAATTAGAACTTGGAAGCAATAGCATCTGCTGATTATAGCATGGTCCAGCATGTTCATATTCCTCAGTTTTATTTCCAGCTCTGCAACTAAATTGTTGCATGCCTGAAGGCAAGTGACTTCACCTCTCAGTGTCTTTACTTCCACAGATGGGATTAAAACCTCTGCTGGAGATCCCTGGACAGAACCTGCTCGAATGGCACAGTCTTGGGTTACTTTTCCATCCTGTGCTTGTTTGGGAACCCATGTATCAGTCCAGTGGATGAGGGTTTGGGATTTGCCTTCTCCAGGCATACCCTGTGAGATACTCCAGGTTTGAACAATGGAAATTTTATAGGCTTCAATTAACTGGCTGGGCAAGAAACAACAGCTTCACAGTAATGAGTCCTCACTTGCATGGAATGTCATTTAGTGTCTGATCTCTCCTCACCAAAGAGATATTAAAATCTGTTGATCCAGAGTGCATTTCTAGAGTGATGAAAAAGGGGAAAAACCCTCTCAGTTTGAAGCAATCCTCACTTCTGTTAGCAAAAGGGTTTGTTTCCCGACAGGGATATTATATACTAGCGATTATGGAAAAAATGAAGCAACACAGTTCAAAGAGAGACAGGACAGCTAATTCTGCTGTCTGCAATCTTTCCCCCCACCTTGGTGGGGATACTGGTGCAGATGAAGGAAGATGACAGTGGTTGCCGTGATGCCTCTCTTTAAACCCTTCATTTTGGGATTGCCAGTTTGAATAACAGGAATAGAATATTTATCCTTACAGCCAAAGGTAGCAGAGTGCTGTGCAGTCCCATACCAAGTCACTGCAGTCCCTTTCATAAGGGATTTCAAATGCAGGCAATGGAAGATTGTTTTAAAGTAGCCCCAGTCACTAGATCAAACTGGGCCAAAGTCAGAAGGGAAGTACACAAGGAAACGGAGGTCAGATCAGTACTAAGAAGTGGCAGAAAGATAGTAAATTAGTGTTATGTATGCTTACGGGCAAGCAGTGGTGTAAATCACAACAAGCAAGTTGCAATTTTTTCTAGTCTTACTTAAAAATGTTCCCAAAATCCGTGACTACAGCATCGCAGAACGCCTGATATTTTGTAATGCCGCAAACGCTGACCTTAAAAGACACCAGAAATCTCACTGGGAGTTTTATCCATTTGCAGTGGAAACATGAGGTCTTTAATAGTAAGAATGTTTCAATAACTTTCCGGGATTTTTTCCACTTTGGCACAGCTGTTCCCTGACAGATTGCAAAAGAGAGGAATTCAGTAGTAACAGCTTGATCCTGCAGGATGCTAAAGCCTTTCTGCCCAGGGCCGCGTGCCCTCAGCCCCTACCCAGAGCAGCTCAGTGTCTCACAGGATTACTCAGCTTTTTGCAATGTGGAGCCTTTCTTACCCACTTGGCCTTGCCACTGACTTTTCTATTTCTCTTTCTGTGGAAATGAGCCAAAACCGGTGCCATTCTCTGAAGGGACTCATTAGCTTTTCTGTCTAGGAAAGGGCTCAGTGTTGTCGTAGGAAAGCTGCGGAGCGATGATACGACCTGAAAATTTATGCCTCAATTTTTCCCTCTTAGAAAAGCAGCATCTCGATGCTAGATTTAGTAACAACAGCAGCATAACTGAATTGTTTATTACGTTGTATTAAGGTTATGTAGAGGAAATGTCAAGGGAAATGGCTTCCTCCCCGTTTCTAAAACTAAGTATAGACTCCAAATGGGTGTTTATTGTGATAGAATTTAACAGTTTGGGAAGGGGTGGTTTTTTTAGTTGATTAAACAGAAAAAAATATGGTATCTTTGCTATGGCTGGCATGATCAGCGTTAATTAAACCCCTCGTTCAGACATAAAATACCCACTATCGCATAAACAGTCCCTGGGCTTTACCCATACAGCACTAATAGGGTCAATGGTAAAGTTCTTGCCAGCTTCAGCTGGCCAAAGGGGTTTCACACTGTTCTGGCCATTCCTGGTATTTGCTGCCTCACAGATCAGTGTATTGCAGAATCCTCTGTTGTTCAAAAGAAGGCAGAAAACATGTTTTCCCTCTTTTCACCCTGGTCTTTCCTTGTCAGAACAAGGGAGAAAAGCAGGAGTCTGAAGCAAAACAACCATGAGCAGGGCAGGATGATATTTGGTTACTTGGGGGGCAACTTAGCTGGAGTGAACTGCTTGCTGGTTTTGATACAGCTGTGGTAGTCTGTAAGAGAAAGACATCCCCACTTCCCACCAAGCAGCTCCGGGCTGCTGTCACTCTGCACTGGGAAGGGCTCTGCCCTGTGCAAGGGGATGCTTTTCCCAGAAACAGACCCAAACTGCTGCATTGTGTTGTAGCTGGGAATGGCAATTTTGGTCTTTAGCTGGTCCAGCGCCCAGAAATCCCACCTCCTTGCAGCACAGCATGTCGATCGTTGCTTTGGCACTGATGCCAAAATCACTGCTGCCCCAGCACAGCCAAGGGGAGAGCAGAAAGCCAACCCCCTCCCTGTCTAGTTTTGGAAGTCCCGTATCTTACACTATAAGGACCCCCTAGAAGAGCCTATGCCACAGGCAGAAAGGATGGCCAGACCATCACGGGTGAACCAGCTGCGGTGGTAGGGAAGCGTTGACTCCCTCGGCAAGGGCACATGAACTGGCGTTGTTTGTGTTCCCAGTGCATAATCAGACAGGACACGCCAGTCACCTGCTGCAGGGAATTTAAACTGATCAGGGTGGTACTTTTCAGCCGCTGGAGTGGTAATTTTTTTTAATTGCTCCAACTTGATTGCATGCAATCATCTGCCCTTCAAGGAGAAAATGCAAGGAAGGATATTTTAACACTGAGGTCAACCTCTTCTAATTACTCCTCTAGGCCTACTTTGCAAACATCCTATTTGACCAGTGGTGAAACTCAGACAAGCATTTATCCGAATGGAGGCTGCTTTTGCTATCCTTCACTAACCTCTCGGTCATAAGCTATAGAAATTAATGTAGGGTTTCAGCTCATACATATATAAAAAATAGATATATAACACAATGTTGGATTACAGTCCACTGAAGTATATGTGTAACTAAGTGGGTAATATCCTACAGTACTATCGTTCCTGCGATGATTTTTAAAACATAAAGCCATGTGTAAATAACTTCAAATGTAAACCTTGCTTTAGTCTGGTTTTGGGGTTTTTTTCTTAATAAAAAGCTTTTCAGAAATGAACAGCAAAGGCTGGCTTTGAAGCCGTTGGTCTGACGGGACACGATGTTGCACTGATTCAGCAAGCGCGGGGCTGGGAGCAGCGGGCCCTGGCTCGGGTGCTCCGGGGGACCTGCCGTCCTCGCTGCGGGGCTTCCTGCTCCCCCGGCATTCATTTCCTGCCTCCGCGAAGCAGAGCTTGTTCTTTCCCTCCTCCCCACAGCAGCGTGACCTTGCATGTTTATTTTGAAAAGCTGTCTGCAAAACTCTTTAGGGTTGTTCTCTATTGTAAGGGGAAAAATTAAAATCAAGTGAAGAGTTGCCTCTAAAAAAAACCCAAAGCAAGTAATTTTGCTTTCTGTAGCAGAGTGCACTGGCTTCTGCATCTGCAAAGCATAATGGTTACAGATTTTTCCAGCATAAAGTGACTTATGGCTTAAATTTGTCCCACAAGTCCCTAAGGCCAGGCCTACATTAGAAGCTTATGATAATAAGGAAATGCTGGTTAAAGATTTTTTTTATGCCATTTCTGTATCATTAAAATCCCATTGTAGGTGTTTAATTAAATCAACATGATTCTTTTCCTGTTTAGGTTATTTTACTTACTGAACTGGGAGATGCTCTGCCAGCAAAAGTACCCTTACTAGGGAGAGTTTGTCATTTTTACTGCATTAAGAAAATCCGGTGTTAGAAACAGGGCTGTTATGTCAAGGCTTCTTGTAGTCTAGACTGTGTCTTCAGACCAGAGATTTAAGAGTATTTTGGATAGCAGGTAGTTGCCAAACTGCCTTTAGCAGCCTGACTCCTGGGGACCAAAGCCCATTGACTGTCAGTGTCACTTCTGGCAAAGTGACCACTTGTTTGTACCACCCACCAGCATTGGTCTTGCCGACGAAAAACAAATTCTGTTAAGAGACAGGATACACAGTCTTTCCTACAGAAATACCAGCATCAAAAGCATGGGGAAAAAAAGATATATTTCACTTACATGTACTGCTTAAGTGAACAGCATAACTGAGGTATCAAAGCAACATTTGAGTGAGGAATCTGAGTACTCTTTTGATTCTGATTCAACAAACTGTTTAAGCATATGCTTATCTCTGCTATAGATCTGCCTGGTTAAAAAATAAAAGAGAGAACTGAAGCGTAGTAGCCAACTCTCCAATGCTGATTTAAGGCTTTTCTTCCCTCTGTGGTTTTCTTCTGTCTGTGGTTTATAGGAAAAAAAAAAAGCGGAGAGCAGCTTCTGGCTGTTCTGGCAGCCCTGAACGGCGGCCGAAAGGCGCAGAACAGCCTTTTATCCAGGGAGGAGAGCAGCAGATCCAACACACAGGAGGGAAGAGTTGTTCCCACATTCTCCAAGGCTTGCAATGGTGTTTGTTAAGCAAGGTTTGTCAAGCCACAGTCCCAGTCAGGGAGCCAGGGGAGCTATTCCTGACATCGGGTGTCCCATCCAAGTGCTATTGTGTCCTACATTTTTAGCATTGCTGAGTTTATAACAGATAAGGAGAATAGGCTGCTAAAAAGAGTAAGTGAAGTAGGCTCCCAGCTTGGATTACAACAGAGAGGGAAGGCACAAGGTCACGGCTGGAGCATGGGCAGACCTGGGGTGCTCAACCCACAGAGTGGCCACAAAGCGGGAGGAGCAGAAAGCTCGTCAAGCACCCATGCAAGTGTCAGAAAGGTTTATGGTCCTTACTCCCAGTGGGCAGCAAACATGCGGTAATTAAGGCAAAGAACCTCATTGTCACGTACAGGGATTTATGTTCAGAAATGCTGACAACTCAGGAACAGGTTTGATGGTTCAAGCGATAGATATGCAGAGCTGCTGGGCTGCACCGAGTATGGTCTGCTGCAGACAAGCAGGGCTGGACTCCTGACTTGCCCTCTCTCTCTCTGCCTTAGCCCTTCCTCCTGGAGCCCCCAGCTGCTGTTTTCCTCACCAGCCTGAAACCCTGTGCTCTGCCTACAAGAGAGATTTGAATTTTGAGCAAACCTGCGCTAAGGTAGTTATTTTGGGCGGACATTCTGTAAAAGCCTGTGGTTTCGGCAGTTTTGCTTTGAGTTTTGGGTGGAAACCTGCACTCAAAGCAAGGTTTGCATGCTGCAAAAGAACCAGACAGAAGCGTTCGCAGAAACTTCTGAAAGTTAAAGTTTCAGATTTGTTCAGCCCCAGAACACCCTCTTTTCGATTCCCAGGGTGCTGGAGCGTAAAGGTGTCTCTTGGCAAGAGCTGAGGCAGCGCGCGTCCTTCTGCTTCTCACCCTTCTCCGTCTCCAGCCTTGCTTCCAGGAGGTTTTATCTGAGGTGCTTCTGACTGGTGTCTGGCTGGATTGTTCCACCGGCAAGGGCACCCTAACCTTGTCTGCTGTGCATGGCAGTGAGACCCCACAGCGCACGCTGCCTGGCTGCCTGGTAAGGCATTGACTGTCAGCTCTCGCGGGGTGGCCCCGGCTGAGGAGACGGGGGTGATGGGACCTGCTGCTCAGCCTCTGGAGGGGTGGTGGAGGAGAGAGGCAGGACAGAGCGGAGGTGATCCCGCCAGGGGGGTTCAAATCTGAGGGCCTGCTGAAGACCAGGGGAATTGCATGGCTGGGTGCTTTAACGGCAAAACGGGTGGGAGCCTGGGATTTCAGTCCCAAACTTCCCTCTGACTGTGGGAGCCATGAATGGTAAAGGTGGACATCTGAGAAGCACAAGAACGGTCAATCGTCTTTAGCGGGGATGACGATATGGAGTGGTAGCGTGGCCTGCAGCAGTCCTGCTGCTTATCTGTATGGTCCTACAGACTTCTTGGCCCTTTTGGTTGTGTTGAATATAGTGGTTGAACCTTAGAGACTCTGGACATGCTTCTCTTTCACTGTGGGCCTGTTGCTGGTTCCTAGGTAGTTACTGGTCCTGCTGTGTGGGTAGTATCTGGGCTCCTATCAAGCCCAGATTTTGAGAGGGCTGTATATCATTGAGCTCAACCTTTATTTCAATGCTAATCCACTAGCAGGTCACAGATGTAGTTTTCTTTCCCTTCCCTTGTCCTGTAGTCCTGGTTGGATACCTTGGCTGCATGCTGGAGGATTTCTCTGTGTCCTGTGAAGGATTAGGTTGTGGCTATGCACTTTATTCTATGACAAGTTCAGTATCTTTTGGAAGTGCCTGGGCTGAAATTTGTGAGTAAGGAAAGAAGGGACGCAAGTGCAGGTGGTGGGCTCCCAGCCCTCCCTCCCTTCCCTGCCTTCCCAGCCCCAAGGGAGAAGCACTACCAGTCTTAGGACCCAGTGCAACATCTGAATTTATGTAATAGCTCTGTCCTGTAATGGGTTAAATGAAGAGCCAACTATTAATACTACAAAATGTTGGGGGAGCCAGTCCGATTTGAGATCCACATGTGTGGCATGTTTCTATTGTCATTGTGTGTGTCCATCCCTAAAGCCACCCCCTCTCCAAATACGCATATGGAGCATCTAGAAGAAAGGAGGTCTGTGACTTCTCAAGCTGAGGACAGACACTGCTCCATTTGTCCTCCTCCAGTGTGCTTTCCATGCTGGAGCTGGAAGTCATTAACTGGCATGTTTCCACCTACTTTGGACTCTGATCTAAGCTTATTATGGCAGAGTTTCCTCTTTGGATCTGTGCAGTGCTGGTTTCGCTGCTGCTCTGATGAAAGAATAGCTGTTTGGCAGCTTAAATACCACCTCTTTGCTTCCAATATGCCCTTGTGACCTGCTCAGAAGATATGGACTTAATAATGCAGGATCGTAGGTACTTATGGTCCCACCTGCACGGTGGGAAGGAAGCATGTGCCTGTTTAAATGGGAAGCTGTCTGGGATACAGGAAATCTGCTCCGGAACAGGCAGCGCTGGAAGGCCCTGGCAGTATATATGAGCCATATGTAACCTGGAGCATTATTAAGTATGTTTCTTGTCCCATGGGACAAAATGAGGAAATGAGCCCCATTCATCTTTGTGATCAGTGAGCTTTTGTCTGAGTAAGTGGGGTAGGACTCAAGAAGTTGACTAACCTTCTGGCAAAAGCAAGGATTGAAATAAAAAAGTGTCATGCTGCACCAGCTCTGCCTGTAGTGAACTCAGTAGACAGGGAAAAAAGGTTTTAAAAGTAGGATATTGAAAGCAAATCTGTGACTAGATGGTCCTGGAGAGATTTAATTGAGGGATATCTAAACTGTTTATCCTTTCCCAGGGGTAAGGAGAGCCATGAATAAACTGATGTGTGCTTTGATTGACAGTTAATGGCTGCATTCAGTTCTGTCCTTTATCTCACCATGAGAAGCGGTTATTGAACAAAGCCCTATCCAGCCTGGGTGTATAAATGTATTAAGCAGTTTCCATTTGAACTTGATACGCTGATCTAAAGTATTCTGTAAGTATACAGGTACATACCACTAGTGATAGCACCTGTTTCAAAAAGGAAAAAATACCGCATCATTCTGGCGATTGTAATAATCACTGAGGGTAGCTATGGTTTCCCTGAGAATAGCTGCTATTTCATTTTACTGCAAGAACATTTGTATAAAGGATTTTATGGCACTTTAAGCCGCCTGATCCTCATGCACAATACAACCTCTGTTGAATTTTTTCCCTTCCTTCTTTCCCTTTTCTCTTTCCCCTGTTCCCCCTCCCTGTAACAGTTGTTTGTTCTAGAGTTTGAGCTCCTGAGAGAGATTTTGCTGCCTTCTTCGCCAGCCTTAGGCACTGTTCATTTACAGGGTCAAGGCTAAGCCAGCTACAGGGAGGATGCGGCAAGAATATTTCCATGTTTGGGGTAGTGTATCTGTTGTAGATTTTATGCTTCCAGCCTCTGAACATACACATCCAAACCTCTTGGGTCAAGTCTGTAGGCAGCAGGGTGAATTGCTCCTTATGGATTTACCTCTCATGGTTGGGCATCTACAGTAGGCACTACCACCGTCTCTTACGTGCAACCACCTATCTTCAGAGAACTTGTAGGACTGTATAAGGATGGCCGTGTCTATGCTGCCCTGTTACAACTTCCTCCCAGCTGTGACCCTAAAGCTAAATGTTTTACCATCCAAGTTGCTGAGATGACTTTAGCTGGGCCAACGAAGGGCTGTAAGGGAGACTGAGCAGGTAAAGCAGAGAGCAATATCTCAGCCTGCTTTAGCATCTCTGTTGAAAGTATGAGAGCTGCCAGTGCTGAAGGCAAAATAATGAGAGTTCAGCCACAAGCTCTGGAGGGAGATGCCAGCCAAGAGAGTATCCCATAGATAGCTCCACTGCCAACTCCTTCATGCTGAGTCGGCAAAAGGCTGAGGACTTGCCGGGTGGCTGGCACCCAGCAGGCAGAGCAGTCCACGCAGGTGGCAGTGCTGAGGCCCAGGTGCCAAATCTGCAGCATTATCAGCCTCGGTGGTGGGTGCTCCAGGCTGAGGTACTCGCCTGGCAGTAGCAGCTCTCATAAGTAGAGGTGCTACTTGGACATCAAGACAGCCAAGGGCCATATGGGTTTTCCTTTGGATTTCTTCTGGTGAGCCTTGCAGATTGGTACTGGACACCTCTCAATGAGCATGCAAATGGGCACCCCAAAACCTGAGTCTCACGTCCAGAAGCACGGGGCAGCTTAGGGCCCTTTGTTGCCTTGTGCCTGGTAGAGCTTGGCCAGGACACGGCATGTGCTTTGTTCCCTGTGTCCCTCGGGAGCATAAGCTCCAAAGAGAAGCCAAGGCACAAGGGGCAGAGAGGGACCTGCCCGTGCCAGAGTTGGCCAGCCCTGGTGAAAGCGTGGGGCCCTCCAGGGAGCTGTGGACTCTGAGCTGTGTGAGATTCTTCCCATAAACTGACCTAATCTCTCCTTGGCTGTCCTGGTTGTGCTGTGACTAGTGTGTGCAGGTTGCAGGCAGAGGGCTGACTTCTGAGTAAGAGTGGTTTGTTTGTTTGTTTGTTTTGGCTTTTTTCTTTCTCCTAGTGCAGCACTGTCAAGTCTGGGCCAGCTAGCAGGGCTGTAACAGTCCTTCTGCAGGAGGCTGTGCAGTCTACTTGCACTGAGGGAAAAGTGGGTTTTGTTTCGGTTTGTTTTCTAATGAAAAGAAAAATATTTTCTTTTTTTTTTTTCTGAATCAGTGCTCTTTGTGAGAACATTAAACTGGCTTATTTTTCCTTACCTAGCCCTTTCCACAAAACACTCTTCTATACTTGTCTCTTTTAACAACTTCTCTTGCTCGAGTGAAGCATCCTAATTACAAAATAGCTCTGGGCTGCTGGCACAGGCTTGGCAAAGGCATGCAGCCCTCCTGAGATGGATACTTGTGCAGGGCAATGCCCCCAGTCATAAATCTCCTCTGGAGATGAGGCAGGAAGGGAGATCTGGTGCTCTGCTTGGTTTGTACCCCAAGAGTAGGGGCCTGAACGAGGCTTCCTTTTCTGGGCTTGCTAGCAAAAGTGAATAGCGTGGTGTGGGCTTGTCAGCACAGCCAGGCTGCATATTATGACAAGTGGAGGAGAGAGGATTGTGGGTGTGGAGAAGTGTGGGTGTAGAGAAACTACTCAGTGGAGGGGTGAGGTTGGAAGGAGTGGATAGGGAAGAGCCAGAGGCATAGGTGTCAATTAGGATACTGGTGAGGTGGCTTCTGCCCATGGGCCGCTCTGGCATCATGCATGACCTTCTTCTGGGCAACCCCTCTCTGGTGGAGGTGTTGGAGTGAGGAGGGGTCTCCCAGAGCATCTCACCCTCTGAAACCCTCAGGAATCTATCACAAGGTGCTGGAGCTCGTTGGAATGACAGCCTGTCGTGGTTAAGAGAGTTAACTCTGTCCCAGCCGAAACCACGACACAGCCTTGGTGTCTCCAGTGTCACGGTTCCTGCCCAGCAGCACTGGGTACAAATTTGTGCCCTGTCTCGCTGTAGGCACAACTGAACATGTAATGGCATTCAAGTACGTGCCACCCATGTCACTCAGCCTCAGAGACCTCTGAGGTGACAGTGGTGCTACTGAACTTGCTGCTGCTGCCCAACTGTGCTACCGACTGCTGGCACGGCTGTGTCCAGGGAGCTCTGTCAGGGACACGTGTTGTGTCATGGGAGCGTGGCCCCTGTGGTCCCATAGCCATCTGGTTCTGCAGCATCTGCCCTCGCTCTCCTTGGCAGCATATTTCTCCTCTTCCTCCCCAGCCCTCAGAGCCACAGCTCTTCTGAGTGTGCTGGAGCAGCAAGATCCCTAGGTGATGGCAGGCAGGGCCCCTTACATCAGGCAGCACCGCTGCCAGGCTCAGGGGGGTGGTGTGTGTGTCGGGAAAGCGAGCATCCTTGGATGAGGACCAGGTGGTCCTGGCATTATCTGCCCCCTCTCACTGTATATAATGCCCAGTAGAGACAAGGAAGAAATGAAAGTTGCTTTTTCCCATGTGCTTCTTTAAATGTAGGTGCCATTTAATTCAATCCCAAACCTCAAGGAGGTGTGCTGAAAATACAGGATTCCACAGCAAGGTCAGTCATGGATCATGAAGCAGCAAAACACGGTCTCTGCCACCACGAGGCAGGGAAAGAGGTTAATGTTTCACGGTATAGTTAGCTGAGCAGAGTAGTTCTGTCACTGTTTCACTTGGTAGAAATTATTTATTGACAAGGAGGGTTTCCAGACTGTCCCAAGGAAAATTCTTTGGGAAACTGTTGGGATTTTTTCCAAGTTAAGAGGAGCTATTTGGATCATGAGTTGAAAACTGACCCAGGGATGCACACTCCCGTCAATCAGTTACATTTAGGAAAGGAAAGATTAAAAAACTCTGAGGCAGAGCCAAGCACTTAAAAGGCAGAAGTCTGCGTGGATTCCAGTGGTAAAATGCCAAGCCTTGTGATTTCCTGGACCAAGTGCAGAGAAGTGAAAAATACGAATAGGCCAAATACTGAGATCCTCATTACAGAAAAGGGCCACTTGAGAGTACCTAAGATCTGGCCTCTCATCAGGGAGATACAATAATTGAGGAAGCTCTCATTACAGTCCTCAGCCATAGCCTTGTGCTCAGCATCCTCAGCGACCTTCTTTTTCCTCATCTGCCATCTTTCTTTTTGTTTCTATTCCAATTTAAAAAAAAAGGGAGATGAAACTACCTGCTCTATTTTTAATCCTATTTGTCTGTAGATAAACTGCATGTTAGATGATTCATAGATCTTTATCACTTCATGAAGTTTAGACTATAAAAAGCCTACCCCTCTTTTCTGACTGATAAACAACTATGTAAGCCTTGCTGCTGTTACTCGAAATCTAAGTTAGACACAGCACTTCTGAGAGCATTTGTTAGTTCCTCAAGTGGGCCATGTGGCCTTTGCAGAGCCAGAGGGGAGTTTGTCCACTTGTGTGGCCTTCAGGAACCATGACTGCCTGGTTTCATCTAGAAAGACCAAGCTATGCAGCCCATCTGGTTAAGGAAAAGTTGGGCATGGGTGCAGGCTGTGTTTGACCATGCCAGGGGCTGGGCCTAGCAGTCTGTATCTGGTGGTTGTAACTTTAAACCCTAGTGCTACTAATTAAATTAGAATTTGCGTGTGATGAGGGTTTGGGATTTTTGGTGCCAGCATGGCTCTTCACACTGACCCCTCTGTTCCTAGGGCAAGTGCAGCGGCCAGCCTTGCAGTGAACTCTTCTATGTCTATGAGCTGCTCTGTGACTGTGGTGGGGGCCTGATGCTTGGTTATAAGAGGAATGAATGAATGGTGTGATACCTCCTGAGTTAGGAGTTAGGTTACTTCTCCTGAAATGAGACTCGCCAATGGAGCTAACTGCCACTGACCAATATTTCAGTTTTGTACTCAGTCCTTCTCTAATTGGCACATGTCTTCTTCAAGGTGAATGGAGGCTACCCCCAAATCCACAGGAGAGGAATTTCAGCACAAAAGTGCACCGAAGGGCACTCGAGAAATTAGTGGTAGCCTCCTTGGGCAGGATTTCCTTGTTAATATTGTATTTTAGAAACAAAAGAATTGGGTAAATTTGCCTTTTTTTTTTTTTCTTTTCCTTTTTGACTAAGAGCATAGGCTGGAATGGCATGGCATTTGGGCAGACATTGGACAAAGCCTGAAAAAGCCTTGACCTCAAAGGTACTTGTCAACAGAGGCTGGAGCCTCTTCTGAACAAAGACCATGGATTTGGATTAAACTAGCAACTTCTTCTGTCACTGGAAGAAGAGCAGATCTGAGCCTGGGCTTCTGGGCCTCCTCAAACTTTGTACATTGATCTGGTTGCCACCAAGCCCAGCTGGAAATTGATGGTTGCCCATAAAGACAGTATAAAAGCTGTTGCAATGTGGTATTTTATGGAAGCTATTAAATCTGTCAGTTGACCCAATCTGTACCTGAAAATGTTTATCTTGTATCACACATTGACTTCCAATTAACAATTCAATGGTTGCAAAGACCACTTTTTTTTTTTAACCTTTGTCCACAGTTTTTCTTCTGATTTAAAATGATACATTAGCCTTCTCTCCTTGTTAATGTGTATTACTATGCTTCATGCAGTTGCTTTTTAAAATGCAGATTAAAAGGAAGGCGGGAATAGTAGTGAGACCTCTTTGGCTTGCTAACCTTTCCAGGCTACTGAAGATCAATGGGAAAACTGGAGGCTGCTCTGCAGATTATTTTAGCAATTGTACATGAATGCTTTGAAATCTGCTTGCACAAGGAGGATTTTGGTTCTGAAATAGTATGTGTGTATATAGTGTGGAGGAGGATGTACAAGGAGGAAGGGAGCGAATTTGACTTATCTTAAATCATGTTTGGTACTACTAATATAGAGAGCAGCAAATATTTTGCATTGCAATGGACCAGACCCAACCCCTTCACGTAGAAAGAGAGGTTTGCTACTTTAGGGACTCTTCTGCTGCTTCCAGCATTTTTCCTCAACTCTTCTGTGGCCAGTCACACAACTCAGCACCCAAGCTGGTTGAAGACTGAGCCCTCCGATTGCTGACATACTAGTGAGGGTGCAGGTTTGGGAGTGCAAATGGTCTTCAACCTCACAGTAATCAGATGATACTTGTTGGGGCTGGAGCTGTCACTAGAGGCTTACACAGAAGCTCAAGGAATTGGAGGACGGCTTCTGCCTCCGCATGTGACTGGGAACATGTGAGTCCCAGCTAGGAGCGCTAACAGGGTAGGTGGCTAATTCCAGCGTTGTGTTTCTGTCCTACCCATGGGGCAGCAGTGGTGGTGGAGCTAGAGGGAGGGCTCTAGCAGGGATTAAAGCCAGTGTTGGCAGATCTGTTCTTCCAGCACTCCCAAAATCCAAGGAGAGAGAGCCCAACCTCTCCTGCGTTACTGTAATTACTAATACAAAGAAGAGGGTATCTTCCTGCAGACCCTTGTCATCTACTCTTGTGAGCAGTCTAGACCAATACTCCCCATTTCTCCAATGTGCCCAGGGGTCTGATTTTGCTTTATGTACAAACCTTTGTAGCAAGTTATGAAGACCAGTTTTAAATGGTCACTCTCCTGGGACGCTGACAAGAGATATGCAAAAGATCTGACAAGTGGGGTTTTCTGCAATGTATTAATAACACAAATTCTGTTGTACAGAATACAGCAAATAAAATCTCCATATCAGTCAGCTACGAATAATATCAACATTAACTCAGGCTGTTTGCAAACTTGATCTTGAAGGATTAGGCTAATGAAATGAAGGGGGGGGGAGAATGTCTCTGCTTGAATAGGAAAAAATAGAAAATTTCTGATGAAGAATTTACCTTGGTGTGCTGAGAACTGATGGTACTGCATGAGTTTGGCATCTCTTAATGGTTGTATTTTGTGTACCTTGTATTTTCATGCCAAGCACTAAGCTGAATGCTTCTCTGTGGATTTGTTCTGTTACAAACTATTTGTTATTTAGCCTCATGGCAATTTCTGGAGTCTGTGTCTGTATTTCTGGTTAAATGGTTGCTTATTACCTTTATAGAGTTATATAGCCAACAAGGCGATGCTCAGCCAGGGGTGTCATAGTAACACTCTTTCTGCTAACAAGGAGGAGTTGTACAGAATTAAAAAGAAAAACCCAGCCCCCCAAAAACTAGCATGTGAGAGGTGTTTATATTGAATTGTCGGATAAAGTTGTGCAACCCTATATGCAAGCAAGCGTGGTCAGGCTGCCTCTCCTGCCAGGGATGCCACCCACATCTGTCTGGGTTATGCCTGCATCAGCTGTTTCCTCCAGCCCTCCACCTTGTGCTGAGCCTGCTGTTGCTGGGTGTTGCTGCTCTACCTCCTGAAGCTCCCTCGGGCTCCCTGGGGCTGAGGCTCTGCTCCTCGCAACACCTCCTCCTGCAGGCAGCGGCTCCTGCCCCTCCTCAGGTGCCACAGGTCTCCTGAGCCTGCCCGTGCCAGAGACCCCGATGGGCCAAGATAATGGAACAAGCCTGGAGGTAAGTAAGCCCTGATTAAAGAAATGGTTTTTATCAACGTGTCTGTAGATAAATGGCAAAGTACAGCAGCGATTCAGCAATTCCCTGCGAGGAACTGCCAGGCAAGGCTCCCGTGGGCAGCTCTTTGCAGGAAACATAGAAGCTTGCTGGAAATATACTGAAATCCAAGAAACACCACGTACAGACCTAGAGCACTGGTTGCTGGATCAATTTGTTCATTAGGTAATGGCTGCTTCTGAGAGTAGAAACAGAATTTAACTTGCAATATTAAAACCAGGATAATTTCTAGACTTCTTCGGGGACCAGTTTGCCCACTTTTATTCATGAAGTAATGAAAACAAACCTTCCCACTCTATAGCTCCTAATGCTCTTTCTGTATTGGTGGCCTATTTTTCTGCTTGAGGACAGGGAGGGACTGTTGAGTCACACACAATCTTGTGCCCTCCTCCTCCTCTCATTTAAATATTAATATGATGAATTATTACTAGAGTAACAGCTGTGCACTACTCATATCACAGCAGCGTAACCTTCCCCTCCTCATTGGAGCACAGCTATTCCTGACTCGCGTTGTCTGGTCGACCTTCTCACTTCTTCTGGATGACTTTTTAAAAATCACTTTGTTAGTTCTGGTGTGGTATCATTAGGATAATTGTTTGTTCTGTTCTTTCTGCTTAAATATTAATGATACTGAGGAAGTCAAAAGATAGCTTCAGTAATGGTAAGTTAAATGTCTGTGTGTATTCTCCTATGAGATCTGTTTGTTTAGAGAGAAAGAAGTATAAAGGATTAAGATCAATCTTTCTACTAACACTTAAAAACATCTCTCTCTCTTTGAGAATTACCAAAATATATTGTCTTTTATATAAATAAAATCATTGTATATTAGTCAGCTAATGTCTCCAGATAATTCAGAGGAATACCTAACATTGTACCTAGAAGTACTAATGCATTGCATTCTCTGTAGATAAAGTATTACAAGAGAGACTGCTAATAAAATCATGAGACAACTCTGTATAGACTGCTGAAAATAAATATTTGGCATCAAACAAAGAAGGGGAGGGAATATGAGGGAAAGATAAAACACCATGAGTTAGCTCAATATGATTGGAAATACCAAGGTAAAGCATTCCCGGGCAGATTTGGAAATGTTAGTAGATGTTAAGTTTTGTGGGTAAAGGTCCTCCTCTGCTGAGCACCTTTTGCATGGTTCTTGTGTTTGTGCGTGCGTGTGTGTGTGTGATTACAAACCCACATGTGTTTTCTCCTTGAAAATGTCACTCCTTGGAGTACTTTCGTGCTACAGAAGGGGCGGCTGGGTTTGTTGGTTTCTGGACCACTGTCGTGGAGAACTTAATGCCAGCAGGAGTGTGTAGAAATCAGATTTACTGAATTTGCTCATTTGCTCATATTTAGCATTGGATGAAACTTTTAACTCACTGCTCCTGTCACTTAGGGAGAAAAAAATCTGAAATGCTCTTACAAAGATTTTAAAATGAAATGTCCATATTTTGATTTGAAATTTTTCATTTTAAAGTTTTGTTTTGTATATCAGTGTTCTTAAAGTCAAACAAAATGCTTTCCATTTGAATAAAATACCGTTCTATTGCTTTGTTGGGGTTTTTTAAACAGCTCATAAATATAATGGGGAACCTAAAAAACTAATCCCAATTTATAAATGATTCCCTTCTTTCCCCACTCCTGAAGAAATCAGTAGAAACTTTTTTTTCCCAATGAGCCTTACCAGTGACGAGAGAAAGGGAGGCGGGAGGCTTCTACTGCCTGAGAACCTTCCCATTCAAAATCAGTGTCTAGCCCCGTGCCTGGTTAGGGGCTGGGGAGAAGGAAGAGTGAAAAGAGAGCACTGCAAAATGTGTTTCTAAGTCATTGACTGCTCTGATGTAATGCTAAAAGTAGTGCTGTTACTTCTTGAATAATTTTTCCACTCTGCTTTTTTCTGAACCAGTACTTAGTGGAAACAAAGAGCCTGATCCTGACTGTTTGCAATTCCCACTGTAGTGAACAAGTGTAAGCTCAAGGATTGAGACATGGTCAGTACCACCTATACACACATATATATGTTGGGTTTTTTCCACTCTGTGTTCTCTTCCTCCTAACATTTGTGGGAGTTGGAAATTATTTTTTTTTTCCTCAATTTACCATTCACATCAGGGATTTTTTAATTCTCATGCAGGTTACTGTATTGCAAATAATTTGGCAAAAATGCTGCTTTTATAAAAAGCCTTGATAAACTTGTAGCATATCCTCCAGATAAAATCTCGTTTCAAACAATCCCTTCAGATGATTATCTGCAGTGATTGCGAATGAACCTTGTAGCAATCTCATAACAACTGTCCTCGTGGATGGAAGAGAAACCTGCTGTCAGAACTACAAATAATTTACGTAACCCAATTTAAAGCTCTAACAAAATGTTCCCTTGTTAAGAGGATTGTTATACTTAACGTGTGAGATGAAAATACTTTCTGAAGGTCAGGAATGCACAGAAGATAGATTAGATCTCTCAAAAAGACAAAAAATAGGTTTTTACCAGAAGTTTTTCCTCTGTCAAACATTCAACTTGGCGTTCTCGGAAGCTTATATAAGCACAGCTTTATTCGTGCAAATGCTGTGTTTGCTCTGCAGAGCAAGAGGAGAGGAGCCTCAGAGCTTCAGCTCTGCACGTGGAAAAATATAACTGAAGGTAGACTGGGGACTCAGGCTATTTTTTGCCACCACCAGCAGCATAAATAAAAGTTTGTTTTACAGAACACAAGGGCGGATTTGGGGATGTATTTCCTAGATTCTGCCTGCCACAGCTGCCAGCATTATGCTGAAGGACCCCAGGCAGTTTGCGTACCTGCTGCCGGTGAGACAGCCACCCCGCAGCGCTGGGTGCCCAGCGGCCGGCGCAGGGCCAGCCCAGGAGAGGTCCGGCCGGTGGCGGCAGCGTGGGAGCGGGTGGGCTCGCTGATGCGCTGCGGCATTCACCTGTGCGAGCAGGAACGGTGGGACTGAGCTGTTCCTTTTTGAGGTCTTCTGCTCGTGACCGTAGCTTGGAAAAGGTCCAGGGAACCGACCTGCCCGCCGCTGGATGACGGAGGGGTGGGACAGACTCTGCTGAGGCTAGAGATGGGGGCTCCGAGAAGTACATCTAACCCAGGCAAGGCATAGGGGCACTGAATCGTGCGCTCCCGGTGTTCAGTTACCTAGTTGCTTATGCTCAGTCGGGAGTTAATGCTGTCTTCAAAAAACTGTCAGAGAGCCACAAAACCTGAATTTGACATGTTGGAGAACAGCTTTGTGAGATCCAGCTTTTCATAATAGGATCTGGGGGGTGGGGCAGGTCTTGAAATGCTTTTCATATAGGATACAGTGGAAATAAAAAGAAATTACAGCCTCTGTAACCATCAGAAAGTCAGGCTAATATTGCCGTTGTCCCCATCCCCTGCACACAGTCACATGTGGTTTCTGTCCCTTCCTCCAACCAGCCAAAAACTGAGCTTACAGAGAAGCTGATGATGGAGATTATTTAAACACTTATCTCCTCACCTCCTTCACTGTTGCATTCCCCTAATTCCTGGGATCCCTCCCTGTAACCCCGGGTCTCCTGCCCATGCTCTGCCCTGCAGCTCCTGCTAAGGGCAGCTGCGGTGAGGGGGCGCGGGGTCTGCACCCAGGACGCAGGGGAAGCAGCAGGGTTTGGGTAGTAGGAGAGGCTGTGTGACTGCGCGTTGGAGCAAAACAATAGGAAGAAACTTTGTCCTGGAGAGTGGGATATTTTCTTACAGGAAATGTCCTCTTGCTTTCAACTGCTGAGAGCTTTTTCCCCAAATACCTTTGCAAAGGGGAAGAGAAGCTTGAATAGGGCTCTCTGCACCCCAGCAGCAAGTGCCCAGTGCCCCTGTGGGGCTTCCCTGTGCCCCCAAGCAACCTCTCACCGATCCACAGGGAGGACACTGACAGGGTCATATCTTTCTCAGAAACTCTCTGGTCCACTTTTTTTCCTCCCTAATACGTTCCTGTGTAGGAAGACCCTTTTACCACCACCTTCCCCGACAACTAGTGGCTTTCCAGCCCCGGGGATGTCAGGAGAAGGCTGCCTGCAGGGGTGACGCAGCCGCGTTAGCTTTCTGGGTACCTTCTGCTGGGGGAGGAGAAGGTGTGAATGTGCCTGTTCCTTTGCCCAGGCAGAGGAGGGGTGATGGAGAGAGGCTGTACGTGCGGGGAGCAGTGGCATAGCAAAGCAGAACGTGGCACTTGCAGCCCCTTGGTGGCTCAGACAAGGCTGGGAGGCTCTCGTGTTGGAATTGCCTTGGTCTCAGCGCTTGCCTCAGTTTCGATAGACCGTGACTTTGCTGACGGCTAGTTCTTTGGATGGAAACATTTTTGTGCTGGGTATATTTCCAAATCTGAACTTTGCTGGAACATTTAGCTCAAATATTTTGTCATTTTACAATAACCGGAGCGGAGGAGAGCGTTGATTTTGCCCGACTTAAAAAACAGGCAAACAAAACCAAGTTTTTAAACGGCTCTTGCCTATTCCAGAAGAGGAGAACACTCTTGAAATCCAGAATCAAAGATGCGTGTTTTATCTTTGTGGAAAATCTCTTGACGTCTATGAACTGGAGACCTCAGGTTTTGCAGACTGGATAGATGTGGTAGCAGATAAATTCCCATGCTGTCTGTTGGTCCTGGGTGTGCTCCAGCCCAGTCAACTTCTGAACAGAAATTTTCCTGTGGCTGCATCCAGGGGCTGCTGCAAGCTGTGTTGGGTTTGGGCACCTTAATTGAATACAAGTGGACTGTTCCTCCCATGCACTGCTTTTAGTGGCTCCTGGTGGCTCCAGTTAAGAAGCTGGAGATAGCTACCTGGCTCACAGGTGGAAGAAACAAGGACTGAATAGGTAGGAAAATTTTAAGGAGTAGGTTGGGAGAAAAAGCTTGTAAAAATGAGATTTGAATTGGAAAGGAGAAAAGAAAACAGAAACTGGGAAATAGGAGAAGACTTGGAGAAACTAGATGAGCAGCTGAGAGGGAGTGGAGAGGCTGGCGTGGAGGGTGTGCAAACACAGCTACTCAAGGTGTACAAGCACAGCTAATCGGGGGCTTCTGGTGCTGGGGAAAATCAGAACTGCCTGGACAAAGCCTAGAATAACTTGCAAAAACTGAGAATTCAGAGCTTTGGGGATCTGCACTTGGTGCAAGAAGTACCAATCACTTTGAAAAGCGGGCTGAAAAGTTGAACAGTGGAATGAAGTACCAATCCCTTGCAAAATTCAGTTCTAGCGATCTTAAATTGTGCATCTGCAATTAAGGGCTACTGTGACCTTGATCCTTGTGACTCAGTTCAGGAAAGTGGAAATCATAATATCCTGACATTCTTGCAGACTGTAGAAATTAATTTAATGGGTATTTGCAGAGCCCTTAAACCCTGGTGGTTCTGTCCTCAGACTGGGGCTCTATGTGATGAATGAGACATAGGGCAGTACACTAATTTTATTTTTTCTTGGTATCCAATTATCGGTAATCAGGTGAGCACTATCTGTCTTGTGCAATGAATGAAGCAGAGCACTGAGCACTTGTGAGGAGAAAAAGGAGTATCTGCTCATGCAGTAAAGCTGTATCAGAGCAGATAGACAGAGCTTGTTCTGATTACTTTGATTGTCATATCACATGGAGTTCCCTTCAAAGGTCAGAGAAGTTTACTAGCTGACATTAAGGCCCATATTCCCATGTTCTCCTGCTATCTGAAACATTAGAGCAATCAGGAAGATAAATCTTCTTGTTCCTCTGTGTGAAAAGGTTCAAACGTTTCCATTACTACCCTGCTGTTTCACTTGATTTCAGCAGTTACCGCAGGTTCTTGCTTGAAGTTTTCCTACTTGACAACAGCCTGTTCAAGCCTTGCCACTGATTTACCATCGCCTAGCAATGATTACATTTATATTGTTTACTAACAAATATCATTGGACCTAGGATGATAAACATGGGGTACAGGGTAGTACTTTGATCGCAAATTGTACATGTAGTCCTTGAATCATTTTTACTACAAGCAAATGAATTGCCTTAATTATTTAAACAGGGATATTATCACAAACTATAATAATCTCACTTTACTCTGTACTTCTAGGAAGTATTTAGATAGTCCATGCAGCTGTGGAAATACCAGCTTGGGTAGTCTGTCAGGAAAAAATAAACAGCTGACATCTCGAAACCTTTGCTGGGTTGAGGGAAAACCACCAAGTTGCTTTTGATGAATATTGCGCTGTCTTGTGAAGTCGTTGTGAAGCGTCTCTGACAGACAGGCTTCAGAGTGTTAAGTCCTCCTAGGAGTTGCCCTTGAAGCAGGATGGTTTGGGCAGCAGTAATGAGACTCCAAGTCCAGCCCCGGCAGAATATTTCGATTCTGAAGGCAAGGGTTGAGACTCGTGTCCATCCTTGATTTCTGGGATATACCTTTTCCAAGACAGTCTGTAGCTAGAGAGGCTGTCTGTCCTGGAAAAGTTAACAACAAGGAAAAGCTGAGAGGTTTGTGAGCTGCAGTCTTATCCCTCTGGGCCACCATTTCAAGACACAGACTACCAGGAAGAGTTTGCCCACTGTTGTCTGGTGGCTGAAGCCTGATTCTTCATTGCTTTGGGTGGCCAAGTGAGATCTCCCACTGCACAGCCTGACCTCATCACAAATAATCTCCCACTACTCAACACGAGTGAATGGATTTGTGCACCTAACTTCTGTGATAATGGATGCAAGGGAACCGAAGAAGGTCTTTCAGCTGGTTTGTGGTGCTGTGAGCCACTGGGGACATCAGATTACAGATAGGAACCACGTGGCAGCTCTTGCTGTCATCCAGGGCAATGCTGAAATAGGTCGCGAAGCACACGTGAATGCTATGATCATGTTGGAGTCTGTTGAATTGCAGCAATCATGAGAACTAAGTATTGCAATTAAAGCTGGTCCAAAGGCTGAAACTCCTCATCTTTGAATCATCTCGATTGCTTTTGTTTTGGGAGTGTCCAGATTAAACAATAAGAAGAAATATGAGATAATGGTTAGCAATTTTTTTTGTTTACTAAAATAGGTTTATCAGGAATTGATTTTATTTTAACTGAGGCTTAAATGGTTCTCCAGTGTTTCATAAAGCGCAAAGAATGAGGGAGGAATACCTTTCCCCTGCCACGAAATACAGCTTTAGATGTATGTGGTATCTCTGAAGTTTTTATTTAACAGTTTTTGACTGAATGCGATGATTGAAAACTGTTGAGAGATATGCTGGAGATAAGAGAATGCTGATGCACTAAAAAGCAGAAGGTTTCTCTACCTCTTTATCTTTCTTAATTCCAGCTCACTTGCAACGTAAATCTCGCTATTCAGATAATGAAAGAACCTCTGGGCATAACTATACAGTGAAATGTTTACTTATACGAGATAATGTTCTGGTTTTAGGACTGCTTCTCGGTGATTCCTCAGCATCGGGGTATCCTGTGGAGGTATTTCTGAGAAGCAGTCTGCATGAGCCCTGTACAAGAAGAGTGTGTCTCTGTGGAGGAGGCTATCCAGTGGTGCAGTAAGTAGGCATGTGAGACACATTTCCTCATAGGTCCAGGAGCAAAAAAGATATACGAGATCTCTTTCCAAGTGCAGAAAAGAATGAAGTCTGGGTTTACAATTTTAGGGGGTTTTACGCTTGTGGTCATTAAGGACAGTCAGATCTCATGCACTGGAGCTCTCATTGAGCTCTGCAAAGGCTGACAGCCTTGTCCACCTTCGCTTGTACCTTTCTCTCCTGCGCACACGCAGTGTGTGAACACCCACTAACAAATGGATTTGCTTTTACGTCCTGCAATGTATACATGGACAGATGTATTCCATTTCTGTTTGCATAGCCTTTAACTGAGAAAGTTTGGAATGGCCCAGTTTCAGCACTGTTGTACCTCTCACAGAGGTAATAAATCTTACATTTCCAAAATAACAAAGATTCAGTCAGATTTAATGTCTTTAATGGAAAAAAAAATCAAGTTCTTCTTAAGACTTACAGAAATGTAGATCATGGGTAAAATCAGTTACTCAGTACACAAGCTCAAAAAACGTGTCATGTATTATTTGCCCCTTTCACAGGTAGGAGTGCTTCTAGGCTCTTCTGTCTGTCATGGGAACAGGTAGCTTACAAATGATGGGTAGAAACCATCCACTCCTGAAAGTAGGGTGCCTCTGAGGTACGGTTGCGAGAGGGATCAAATATGCAGTTCTCTGTTAAAGTAAGATATCAGCAGAAGTCTCAGGCTAGCCTCCCCGATGCTGGGTCTGTGGGAGAAAGCGCTGTGGGTAATTATGACGATACCCTTGTGCAGACAAGTTGTGTGCTTACATGCTTACGCACTTCTAGCGCCCAGTGCAGAAAGGAGACTGGTCCGTGGCTGCTTCGAGGCCAGATCTTCTAGCCCCACACGATGCTTAACTGCAACATGGGAACGTAGAGGACTTAAATGCATCGCTCTCTGGACTGAATGACTCAAAAAGCACATCTGCTGGGGAGGTACACTATCTATTTCTCACTAATACTTGTAGTCTTCCATGTACAGCACGCTGTTCAGCCATCAGCGGTGTGAAAGTGTGGTAAGGAGTAGGCTGAGAGGTGCTTGCTGCTGTTAGGAAGAGGAGCCAACTTGGTAGCGGAGGAGAAGGCTGGAGTCCCTGCGTTGAAGTTAAATCTGTTGAGAGTTTTACCACGGAGTTAAGAATGCTGAGAGTTTGCCCCTATTCCAAACAAAGCATTTATTTGGGGTTAAATTACTGTGCTTTATCTTCATGGAAGCTGATAGAAACAAAATGAGACAGTGAGTTGATGCTCCATTCTGTATTACTATTGCAAAGAGGAACAGATAGTTCTTGGGATCAGATGAATAGACACAGATTAACCTCTAAGCAGCTATTATTGGAGCCCATTTAAAGCAGTTTGAGTTGGAAGAGTCTTTGCTGAAGCTGATGGGAAATGCCAGGGTAAGAAGATGATCCCGGTGTTTGGCACCAGTCGGTGTCTGGAAAATCTCCAATGCGTGTGTTGGCATTTATAGCATGTTCGGAGGGGAAAGCTCCTCCTCAAGAGTAAAAGACAAAGCGAGTTTAGACAATTCTAGTCAGTTTTTCCTCTTCAAAGGAAAATACAATTTTCCTGTTTTTCATTGTAGTGTAGTTGCAAGCAAATAGGCTTTTTGCCTGAGCTGTAATAAGAGAGATCTTTTTTCATAAGCCTGATACCCTCTGTAATAAATGATGCTTCTGTGCATTATTTTTTTTCCCTGTGTAGTAGTCAGTGGTGCAAGTCCCTCTTTCCTGAGCACTTCAGACAGTTGCCCCGTGTGGAGTGGCCTGAGATCTTGCATCATTTCCTGTCATCTGTCCAAAGCTATTTATAAAATGTCTGCTGATTCTGGCACATAGGCAAAACCCAGTTTTCATGAGAAAACAAGTAGTTTGGAAATGTATTCACTCCCAGCAAGTGTCTCAAAACTGGTGAGAAAACCTGAAACGTCCTAGAAAATCTTAATGAAAGCTAAGATATAATGGGGTTGGGGAATACGGGGAATTGAATAGTCCCATATATTTGTAGTGGAAATCTTTAGAAATAGATGGTGCAACATGCACTGAGAAAAAGTTACAGAGTATTAAGGGAGAGGAGGTGGTTCCAAAATTTATTTGTTAGCAAAATAAAAACCTTGGGTTTTGATGTCTGAAGATATAACAAAAGTGACTCAAGGTAGCTTTTGCGATGCTGAATATTTGCCATAAAAATTGATGGTAGATATTCTATAAAAAGTTTCTACTTTTCAATACTTCTTAGGTTTCCATCTCTTTAGCTTCAGGATACTGACTGGGGTAGGAGTCTGGCAGGCACAGTAGGAGGCATTAAGCGAAGCAGTGTATTTCCCAGTCAATCTGCTGTTTATGATAAGTGCTATTTTGGGAATCCTGAAAAAGCGTGCTGGCCACAGACGAAACGCACCCTGAGCAACAGCACTCACATCAGCTTCCCGCTGGCCTGCCTTGACCCTGCTGGCACTGTGCTTCTTGCCTCTTTATCTTTAGCCATGCAATATGCTGCTTGCTTGTGAAACAGCCGCATCCATGAGCTTTGGGCATGTTGGAGACCACTGTGTGCAGGGCAAAGTGAATGGAGGATGGCCTTTGCCTGAGCAGTCACAAAGACACGATTTCGTAATGTGTCTCCCAATCCAGCTTGTTTCATCCTGGTTTCACAAACCACCATAAGAAGTACCACAGTGCCGCAGGTGGCCTAGGCGGGACTGGAGTCCATGTCCCACTCATGAAGGCCTCTACAGGATACAAATCTAAGTAGCAGTAGAGGTCTGAGACTCTTCCACTATGACCAATTAGTATTGCTTTTCCAACCCCCAAGCTTCTCATGGCAGCAACGGATCATCTTGATGGCTGATAAAGATTCACTTCTGGCCAGGCTGTTTGTATGTAGTTTATTGCAAAATAATATTTGAAAGTGTTTGAAATGCCTCAACTCACTGCACCTCCCTTCTCCCCTTGTAAGCTTGTAGATAACATCTGTTGCTATTTGACATGTAAAAGTTGTGTAGCCTCAGGCTGCTAAAGCAGTGTATTAGCTGATACCCATGTATATGTATTGAGCTTTGCCCCCTGTAAATGCATTTCAAGAGCATTCTGGTGTTGGTGAAAATGTTAGCGAATGTTAGTCTGATTCCCCCCCCCCCCGCCCCGTAAATGACAAGCTCTGCAGCACCAGCTGTATTTACAATTGCACAGCAGAGGCTTTATCTCTGTAACGCAATAGCAATCAAAATGCTGCATGTAGGAAGGTTTACTGTTCTATAGAAATGAACAAGAACGGTTCTACATAGCAATATATATAGTTCTGCAATTAAATGCAATAGTTCTACAAAAACGTATAATTGTTCTCCATAAATCCATCATCAAGCCTTTATAACTTCTTCTCAAGAGCTGACGTATTTTCCAGTAGGGATCCACAACCAAATGCATTTTTTGCTGAGAGCGCCCCACCCTGCTTCCAGGGCATCTCTCCACATTGGAGTACTCAAGGTATTACAGATATTTAAATAATATCTGTACAGTAATATGCTGCCTTACAACTCTAGCAGCACTGCAGCCGATGCAATAACTAGCACAAAGATGCCTTAGACAATTGCTCTGGTGCCGCTTCAGCGAGCAGACGTGTTGTCCGAACTACTTCACTTGAGGTTTTGCAGGTGGGGATGAGAGCGGTGCCTTCCTGCAGGACTGAATGGGGAAGAACTGTCACACACAGAATTCTCTTGTACCTGAAGTGCTAGGAAAAAATCATTTGGTGCTTCCTGTTTCCACTTCATCCTACACTTTGCCTTGTCACAACAGCCCTGTTCCTCTTTCTGTAGAATGTTTTTCAGCTGTAGATTCATCCACTGACTGGATCTACAGCCTGGCTCCAGCACACCTCCCATGTCCCGCGCTGGGAAGTTAGAAGCAACTCGGGTCACTTGGAGCACCTGAGTGTGAAAATATTGGTACTAGTCATCCTTTAAAAGGTGATTAAATCTAACACATACTGCCTTAATTGCCTACCTTGGTAAGAAATACTGATAGCTATCTCTATGCAAGGTTAACCTACGAGGAATTAATGAAAGGCTAAGAAATCTGGGAGAGCTCCAGCCCTACAAGTGAATTTCACACACAGAGGGCTGATGCTTTCAGTGATGACCCAGCTACAAAGCAAGTATTCTAAGCTTTCCTCCCAGTATTGCCATGGCTTTGCCAGCTCCTGCTTTAGGCAGCTGCTCTGTCCCCTGTGCTAAGTGTTGGTTAAGACATAGAAAAAGTAGGCAATGGAATTGCCTGACTTAATAAAAATGTGTGATATTAAGCAGGGAGCCTACATGCAGCTAGCTGTACCAAAGTGTCCTAGATTGCTGATGATCTACCAAGGGGGAAGAATGACTTGTTCTGTTTTAAGTGTTTAATGACTTTTTTCCCTGCAGATTCACAGAATTTCCAAAGTATGTCACAGAACCCATTTATTTCTAACCTCAAAGTTGAACATCTTCTGTGACTTTCATTTTCCTTCATTTGCCCTTTGTACTTTGCTGCCTTTGGTTTGAATCGGTCTCTGTTAATGGTCTGTTCTTTTCCAGTCTTTCTGTTGTTTCACACAGAGATGAAGATCTTAAGGTTTGCCTTTTTCCTTTCTTCTAAGTCCCCTAATATTGTCACAGCTTCTTTCCTGATCAGAATGTAGATGGTACAAAGCTTGCTCTAGCAAAGTCAGTTCCACCAAGTGAGTGCAAATGAGGTGATAGCATGCTGTCTGTGCCCAGGTAGCTTTGGCTACCGCCAAGTAGACTTTAACTAAAAAAGGATTTTGATGCAAAAATGTGTTAAAAGTTTTTAAGATGGCAACTTCTGTGTGGTTACCTGCTAATAATGCTGGCATGTAATATACTTCAAGATTTATTGGGAAAACTTTAAAGTCTGCAAACTCAGAGAGCATTCGTTAGGAAAATGTGTTTGTATTAAAAAGAACAAATAAAAAACCCCTACGTCCAGTATGGAAAGGTGTAGTCTGACCTTTTCCAGGAAATGCAGGTGCCCAAGAAGTGAAGCTACCTGAGCTGTTGGGTTGTCAGTGAAACTCAAATTTATCTGGACTGTTTGTGCTGAACGTCAGCACTATGAAACTGTAAGCTGGAAGAGCAACTGATTTGTCAAGGCTTTGCTTAACACCTGCAGAGAACTAGGCTAATTGGAGAAGGCAGCAGTTAAAGGAGACCCAAACAAACTATTAAAAACTCTTGGGAGCTGTGCCAGGAAAACCAAATTGTACTTCAGGGCCCAGATCACCCTGCAGAACACAGGTAAGCAGGAACTGGCCAAGGAGGCAGCAGAAACTGAGTGTTTCTTGAACCTCTCCCCATCCCCTTTTAATAAGTTGGATTTTCTCTCTCAACTCATCCCTATCCCCATGCAAAATGAATCCTAGACTTTGGTAAGAAGCATGGTCAGTCCTTAAAAATGTATCCTAGGATACATTTCCCTTCCTCTGGGAGGATGTGCAAGTCAAGCAGGAGCGGTCCAGCAGGTGCCATAGGTACTGTCTGCTGTCAGAGTCTTCCCCTGTGTGTCTTAGCAAATTCAGCTGCCCAGGGGACTGATCCTGCAGGACAGGCCAAGAACCAGGTGTCCTGGTTTTGGCTGTGACAGAGTTAATTTTCATCTTAGTAGCTGGTACAGTGTGTTTTGGATTTAGTGTGAGAGTAATGGTGATAACACGCTGATGTTTTAGTTGTTGCTAAGTAGCGCTTATCCTAAGTTAAGGACTTTTCAGTTTCCCATGCTCTGCCAGCAAGCAGGTGTGCAAGGAGCTGGGAGGGAGCACAGCCAGGGCAGCTGACCTGAACTAGCCAAAGGGGTATTCCATACCATGGAACGTCAGGCCCAGTATATAAACTGGGGGGAGTTGGCCGGGGGGGGATCGCTGCTCGGGCATCAGTCAGCAGGTGGTGAGCAATTGCATTGTGCATCACTTGTCTTTTCTTGGGTTTTATTTCTCTCTTTTTTTGTTATATTCCTTTTCATTACTATTATTATTATTATTATATTTTTATTATTAGTAGTTAGTATTATATTTTATTTTACTTTAGTTATTAAACGGCTCTTATCTCAACCCACGAGTTTTACTTTTTTTCCCTGATCCTCCTCCCCATCCCACTGGGAGGGGGGAAGGGTGAGCGGCTGCATGGTGCTGAGTTGCTGGCTGGGCTTAAACCATGACACCAGGTATCACCTTAGATACCTTAATCTTCACTGGGGGTGGAGGCTGCTTGATGTGAGGTACACGCTTAAGTTCAGCCTCTTCTGAAAATATCTGGAATCCTTAGAGAGAGCTGCATAAACACAAGAAAACAAAGATTTCCCGCAGAAAAGCCCAGTGAAGCAGTGAGACTGAGACAAAAGCCTGGAGCTGCCAAGTCACCTTGGGCAACCTTTTCAAACCGTCTCCAAATCTTTCTTCCCTTGCCAATCATAATGGGTGTGGACACTTAAAAATACTTCATTCCCTTTTATGCCACAAGTAACGATTCACACACAGGACTGAAATATTACATTGGAATTTACTGTTTGATCTTTTTGAACTTGGATATAATAAATGAATCATTGCTTCAGTTCTAATTATTTTTTAATTGCTGGTCTTTACGACCTTCAAAGTCCAGTTCTTTTCTTACTCTGCATTTTACTGACAGTTAATATCTCCAAATGTTTTAGAATGGGTTGGTGTCACATAGCATATTATCTACATGCTATATAATTACATTCTTGTGGGGAATGGGGAAACAATTTGACACAGTAATCTAGAGCCTAATCAATAGGATATTAAAAATCTGAGAACAGATTAGCAATTTGCTGGATTAGATAACTATAAATTGCCATGTGACACACAATTAAATTCTGAGCAACTCACTCTCACGTGCATTGTAATGCTATAAATAGTGAGGCTGAAGACAAGTAACATGCCTGCACCATGCTCTTCCTTGTTGCATGATTTTCCTCTAGACTGAAGGATCTCATTCACTAGATCCTACCACAGACCATGCTCTTAGAATGGCAGAAAAGAATTTGGAGGGAAAAGAAAAAGAAAGTAGCTCTTGATTTATTAATTAGGAACCCAGAAAAATGGTGGTACTTCTGGACTATGTGAGATTTATCAGTGAGCATGTGCTACTCAGGTGAGGAAGCTTGCCACTTACTGCAAGCCTCCGCTGTGTTTGCTAAACTACTTTTCAAACAGTCTGGGCTGCTGCAGAGCAAACTCCATGGATGGGCAACTTCTTCACCTGACTGAAATGGCAATGTCAGTATTGGCAAATAGTCCCAACGGACACAGTATGACGATGGGCTCTCCAGGTGCTGTTGCAAGGCTGTAATATAAAATTTTTCTTACTGCAGTACCCTAGGATCAGCTTGGTCTTCTGTCTCTCATAATGAAAATACTTTGTATGGGTGGAAGGATTCTTTAATTAACTAAATAGCTCTGGATTTAGACATACAACCACTGCTGCTCCTGCCTTTTTTGAGTCCCAAATCTCTTCCTTTAATGCAAGTAAATACTCCTCTGTGGCTTGGCTCTGGTTGCCGTCCTAACATCACCTCTTCCAAATATGCACTCCTGCAGGTTTTTTTATAGACTGTATTTAAATACAGGCCTTCTGGGTCAGCCAGTGCTGTAATCTTCCAACTCTGTTTTGCTGGGTGGGCAGAAGAACTGCAACTTTGTTTCTGACTTTTCTCCACTGTTGGCAGCATCGTTAGCTGCCTATAAATTAGCAAATATTGTAATGTAAGGTGTCAGTTTAGTTACCGACTTCTGTATGTGTGCTATTAGTACAGTGCTGTATTATCAAATGCCCAAGTCACCTCTCCTGCTAGTGGGGGCAATGTCCGAGGAACGCATCTGACTAAATTAAAACAGTTAATGCTTGGCTTCATAATTGAAGGGGTTTAAAAAGTTATTTAAATAACTTTAGAGAAGCTGGGTAGGGAGCTCCTTGGATGTTGACGTATTACTTGTTTATTAAAAAAATAAAGTTATGTGGTTTAAAAGTGCAAGGGTCAATTGGATGCTTCTGTCCAGACAGCAGCAGAGTGACCCGTAGAGCCCTATGCAATGTAACTTCTATCCTAGTACCAACTATAAATAACCTCTGTTTAACCAGTAAAAATGAGTATTAGTTGTTTTATCTTCTTTTGAGTCATCCTGCACTGAAAAGGCATATGAGGGACCTAGGGAAACCGCACCCTGTCTTGAGAGTTGTACCGAAACTGTGTTAGTGGAAGTGTAAGGCTCTTCTGATACCTACAGGCCTCGTGTTTTCATGCCTCTCTCTCCCCACTAAGACTGCTGTATAAAAGTCTCATGGGGAAAAAATGCAATAGCAAGAGAGAAATCCTTTCTGGTGTCTACAGAGGTGACAGCAATGGCAAATAGTTTGTAGCTGCTCGTGGGGAGAACGTTCAGGTCCCCCATGACACTAAGACTGCAGAACATCTCAGCCAAGATGTCACCTTCGGAGAAGGAAAGCTTGCCTCCCTCATTCCCGCCTGCTCTGAACTGGGCCCACACCACCACTTCCCCGCCTGCCGTTGTTCAGACCCCCACACGCTGACACCTGCAGGAGCAGCGCTTGCCTGGCGGCGACCGATGCTGGGACTCCTTGTCCCACTCCTCTTCTCCCCTTCCTCCCCTCGGCTGTCCCAGGGCCTGTAACCTGGGCACGGAGACATGGCCTGGCTCTCCTCCCCGCATCCCCCCAGCTGCAGACAACCCGCATTCCCGCTCCCTTCTCCGCCTGTGGGGTTTCTTTTGGTGTGCTGTGTTGTGGCCGAGGGAAATGCTGAAGAAAAGAAGCCCTAGGGCTCGGGTCAAACGCAGGTTTCAAAAGCATAAGTCTGACTCTAGAGAAGCTGTCAGGAGGCAGCGGAGGTCAGATAGGAGGAGAAAGCAGCAATTGTGATTGAAGCTTTGAGTATTAATGCAGTACTAGAGGGCCACCGTTAGTGCCTGTAGGCCTCTAGTTCGCGTTCACTTCAGTGGCAGTGTGTAGCCCCTGCACACAGCTCCACTAGGCCCATTTTGAAGTGTTTGACTCAACTGGACTTTGAAACTCTGCTAAATTCCTCTGGCTAACTGGACATGCGGGCTACTGGGAGCCACCATGTCCCATGAAGACAGGTTAGGCTGTGACGTGACCACTCAGCCAGAGGGTCTCCCACCGCGGCCCGCCGGGCCAACCCCGCTAGGGGAAGGGGGTCGGGTGCTCCTCCGCACTCGAGGGCGCGGCGCCGGCGGGAGGGCCCTGCAGCGCGGGCAGGCCTCGGGGGCGACCGTGGCCTCCCCACCGAGACCCTGGCGGCGCCGCCGCTGGCCCGGCCGTGCCGTGCCGCCCTTCCCGCCCGCCCTCCTATCCCTGAGGCCCGCCCCGGGCCCGCCCCGCCCGGCCACGGCCGCGCCCCGCCCCTCGGAGGCGGAGCCGCCGCCGGCCTCGCCCCTCCCTGCCCTCCGCGCCGGGTTACATGGCGGCGGCTGCGGCAGTGGCAACTGCGGCGAGGCGGGCGGGCGCCGGGCGGGCGTCAGTGGCGGGGCCGCGGGGCCCGGCCGTGTGAGCAGCGCAGCCCCCGATGAGCCTGGGAAGGCCCGTGAGTGCGGCGGGGCGGCCGGCGAGGCGGCGACGGCGGCGGGGGGGAGAGAAAGAGAGGAAGGGGGGTCTCGTGCCGCCGCACGCGCGGGCCCGGCCCCGCCGCACAAAGGCGCTTTGTTCCCTCCCGCCGGACGGCGGCGGCGCCCCCCGGTCCGGCCCGCTCCGCGCCGCCCCGCTCCGCCGGGGCCCGGCCCGGCCCCTCCGCACTGCGGCGGCTGCGGCCCGGGGGCAGCGGCGGCCCCGGGGCTGAGGGGGCGAGCGGGCGCTGACAGGGCGGGCGGGGGCGGCCGCGCGGCGCCGCGAGGGGGGCGCTCCTAACGGCCAACGGCTGCGGCCCGGGCGGCGCCGCGCCGGGCCCTGCGGGTCGCTTCTGCCTCCGGAGCGGGGCCCGCGGGGCCGGGGGCGGCGGCGTCCGCGCCCTGAAGGACGTTTGAAGGTAGGGCTTCTCCGCGCTGCGGTGGCCCCGCGGGGGCGCCGGGGCCGGTGGCCGCGGTGCGGTGTGGCCGGGGGCCGGGCTGGCCGCCCCCCCCCCCAGCGGCCGGGAGCATGGTGGGGGTGGGTCCCCTCTGCCTGAGCGGTCGCCGGTGTCTGGAGGGGGTGTGCGGGAGGAGCGACGCTGGCGGGCGAAGCTGGCTCGTCCCGGAGGGGCGGCGGGAGGAAGGATGTCCTTTGCCGCGACGGCTGCGGGCTGGCGGCCGCCGGCGGGCCGGCCGGCGCGGAGGGGAGCCCGGCCTCCCCTAAGTCTGCGGAAGTTTTGCTGCTGAATTCGGGGCCGGCGGTGCCTCGCCGGCGGCTCCTCGCGGGGGATTCGGCGCCGCTCTCCAGCCGCCGTGCCGGGAGACATGGGGACAGGTAGCGCTCGCTCCGGCTGCCAGGGCGCCCGCAGGCTCCCCTGTGGCTTAAGGGGACTTAATACTTTTCAGAAGTAGCTTGAAACACCCGATGAAAATAGTTTGAAGAGAGGCTGCTCGAGTTTCAGGATTTGGAAGAACAGGTACCCTTGGCAAGGCAGTCAGGATGCACACGCTTGGCTTCTGTATGATGAGTATCTCTTTCTCTGGCTAATTCAGTGCTATTTTGCATCAGCCTGACAATGGCTAAGTTAATTGTGTCGTGGAAAAAGAAACGGTGGTTGGCGTGTTGTCATATGGCTAGTGTAAACGTTGGTAAAAGCGCTGTTGCCAACAAGCTTCTTTTAATATATATGTGAGAATGTATATATGTGCGTATGTATCTAGAAATAACATTGTTATAGCATGATGTGTTTATAAACCAGTTACAAATTCCAGAAAGTGATGGCTTAAAATAGAGGTAGATTTTAGTTTGGTAATCATGTTCAGAAAATGTGTGCTGTAAAGCTAAAATGGAAACTTTCATTTCAGCCTCTCACTCGGGCTCAGTCCTTGCTTGTGAGGTCGTTATCTTTAATTCACTCTTGACTGGTTAACTGTTTAGTGGAACAACAGAAGGTAGCAGACCTGCCGAGGTGCAGAAGGCTGTGGTTAGCTGATGGTAGGCTTCTTCAGTGGTGAGTTTTCATTGAATTATCCGAAGGGAGGACTGAACCATTTTTATTTATGATACAGAAAAATGCAGTGGATTTTTGCATGCTTTTACAGATCCTTCAGATTTATAAACTAATAGTAACATTTGCTGACTGCCAGCACAGAGTTCCCTAAACAGTGTGGGGAGCAAGTAGGAGGCTTTAGAAAAGCAGCAGTTTCGTGAGTTGGACGATGACTCACTCTGCCTACTGACTGCAACGTGGCTGATCTAAAAAAAAATACTTCTGTGCCCCGTATTTTTATAGTCAAAGGGATAGTACTTAGCAGGTTGTATAATATGTCATTAGTCATTCTTGGTCTTTCTCTTGTGAGTAATGATTTGATCATTATGTGGTCTGCATAATCAAATTAACTGGTATCTTTCTGTCTTATTTGTATTTCTGAAAAAGTAAACGTCTCATACTTGACTGTGTTTCAGTGTACATCCTGTTTCCTGAGAACTGTGATAAGTCCACGTGCAGAAGTTGAGCATGAATTGAAGGGGCTGCTTGCATACTGCATGAAGCTGGTCGTGTGTCATGATGTCTGCCAGCACTAGGAATAATTTCAAAGATGACAACCCTTCTGTGGGTCACTTCTGTTGCCCTTTCCTGAGAACTGATCTGTTTTAAAAGCATAGTTGTAAACCACTTAAGAAACTAGTATCTTTGTGTTTCCCTCTTTAAACTTTGTGGGAGGAAGGAATAAAAGTACTGCTTAAAGAAGCCCATAGTCTTGAAAAGGTGACAGACTAAATGAAAACATCAGTGCCTGTGTGAATAGCCTATTCAGCACAAATTGGGGTGCTAAACTCCCCTTTTTTTTAATACTATAGTCCATCATGTGTTTCAAGTGGTTAGAGCATGTTACACAACTGAAGAGGAATTTGTCATTTTTGTTTATTTAATGTGTATTGTCAAGACAGACAGTTGGACTGATGGTTATGCCTTTCATTGAAACTGAAAACGTGTAAACTTAATGGGTGTTGGTGTTACTCTTTGTAAGTATTAGTGTTTTAAAAAACCTACCTCATTATTTTCCAAAGTTAAACATGACTATAAAATGCAAAGAAGAAAACTTGTTCCTTTGAGCTCATTTTGGCTTGAGAAAAGCCTTGATTTCTTCTAGTTGATTACCCTTTAAGTAATTATTATCTTAGTCAGAGTGAAAGAAAGTTTGGGGTTAACTTTTTATTTTCCATCCCTCCTATCTGCTTCTGGTCCACCGGACTATTTGTCTTAAATGTCTGTTTGCTATTAACTCGTGGATGGGGAAACTAGTTCAGTTGTTTCCCTGGCCCCTGGCGTGAGCAGTGCTCTGGGAGCTGTGGTCCTGGTGGAGGGGCCAGCTCACAGGCGATGGCAGTGAAGGGGCTGTAGCATGTAAGCAAAGGGCTGCGCTAGGTGAGAGATCGAACTGGCATAGTGAAAGAAGTACATCTTCAATGTGAAAGAGGAGATAAATGTGGTTAATGCGTGGGGTTAGTTTAGAAGCATATTGTTTTGTTTAGACAAGGATATATGAATCTGCTACAGCATTGTCATCTGTTACGTTTCCAAAGTAGAATTTTCAGTGGCAGTAAACAAAAGATGACTATCAATTACTGAATCTTAATTTAATTTGTTTTCATAGTGGGGCATTTTTGCTAGGACAATCTCTAATTGTCCTCATCATACTCCTGTGAGGTACTGTATCTGTTTGGTAGATAGGCTGCCTCCTGGTCAGCTTCCTAGGACTGGATCCTGTTTTGAATGATAGCTGGGCCCTGCTTTTTGTGGCTTTGGGATTAAGTCATTTGCTCATAGTTACATGGGAAGTTTGCAGCAGGATCAGGTCAAATTGAAGGCTGCAATGGGTTGCTTCTGTTGTCAACATTTGTTTTCTTAGCTAAATCGCTCTGACAATCATTACATACCTTCTAAAAATGTTGCAATTAGTGGTCACCTAGAGGAAGGATGTAGTATAAGCCGGTGATTAAAAATGCATCATTTCAGAGATACAGAATGAAAATTTTAGGACTCCTACTTCTGTAAGCAAGTGGGCCGTAACTCCCTTTCTCCTTGAAGCAGTAATGTCATTACTGCTTTCATGTTGTAGTTCTGCTGTTGCCTTTGTTTGGTCATGGCAGTAAGGGGTAAGGTCTGAGTTACAGTGAAGAGATCAGCAGATCTCACTCCTTGCTACTGATGGGCATCCTTTCGAATCTGTTCCTGTGCAGTTTAATGGAACTAGCTAAAAGAGAGGTTCCAGATGTGTCACCCAGCTGGTGCAAACCAATTCAGTATGGCTACATATTGAAGACATCAGCTATGTGAAACAATAAGCCTAATTATGGGGAAGAATACAACTGCTTTTAGATGGTCCAAGGGATATAAAATGCAGCTTATTGCAGGGTATTTGAACAGAGGCCTTGGACCTTGAGTTAACATGAAATTTAAAGTGTTAGTGTAAGCTACAAAAATGAATTTCCGTAACAATTGGGGGGGGGGGGGGGTGGGGAATGAAAGGAAAATGGTCTGGGGTGATGTAAACTTTTTTTACAGGCAGCAGCAGCAGCTCAGAATGAGTGAGCCTGAAAGTGGTGCATGTGAATGAGAAAATATTTTTAGGTTTAAAAAAAAGTTAAAAATCAAGAGGCTAGACTTCTGGTTTTTATAATTGTGAACAAAGAGTGGGATAGTCACTGATGCTATCCTAACTAACTCTAGGATAAATTTTGTATTTGTTCTTTAAGTAAATTCATGGGTATTATAAGAAGGGTCCTGACGCTGCTGTCTTAATACTGATATAATTTCAAGATAGTTTTGGGAAAAGTAACAGTGTTACCTCATTATGTTTGTACTAAGGTTATAATAACCCCTGTAAAACACTGTCTAAAATTAGGACTCCTGGCAGTATGCGAAGAAAGGAATCTCAAGGCAATAGTTATACATGTTGAGTAAAGAAAGCTCTGGAGATCACCCTTCTGGCAGGGTACTATACAGCAGCAGTGGAGGGCAGCTCAACGCTTTTCAGTTTAGAAATACTATATTTGATGATCTTTATTTAAAAAGAAAAACCCAGCAGAGGATAGCATGTGTTTCCTCCTTCTTTCCTGTGTTTGTCACGTGGCCGTACAAATACCTGGAGGCAGGTGGTGTGTGGCAGGAGGGAGCGAGCCAGGGCACTGGGGCTCTGTGTCTTGGTGGCAGTCAGGCTTGAGCCTAAGGAATGGTAATATTTAAATGTGTTGAAACAGTCTTGTTTCTGTTTGCCAGTGTGCATTTCTTTATTCTTTTTTTTCTGCGTGCAATTCTGATTACTTTAGTGAATTGAGGCCATTATTTAGAATATCTTAATAATTTGTCAGCTGTTCTTGCTGCCCTGTTAGGAGTGGGGAGACTTGTTTTGCTTCGTCCCAGTTGTCCCACTGAAGTGCTAGCACAGTTTTAAGGGAGAACACTCATACAATTAATTCTAAAGTGTTGGGATAGTTTGGAGAACTTTACATTTATTTAGAGAGCTGGGTGAAGAGCTGAAATGTGTTAATCTAAGATTGACGAGAAGACATCTAGTGGTTTGATGTGACCTATAGTTGTTGGGGAAGAACATACAAGTGACTTGTAATGGAATTGCCCAAACCTTACCACACTGTATAAGGTACACCTTTGACTCTTCTCTTTGTGGCATCTTTGAGCTTTTAAAAGAAATGAGGATGTTGTGCAAAAATGCAACATGTGGTCTTTATGACTGCATTCTGCTGCTGCAGACAGGGAAACCTACTGAGAAAATTACCACTTTTGTTTCCATAAATAGTAGTTGCATGCATTAGACTATTAAAAAATAAATGATGTCTGAAAGTGCCCATATGTTAGGGGAAATGGTTATAGAATATATCAGTTACTGTGTAAAATGTACTCGCTGTTAGTTTTTCTCTGTAATATAGGTTGGATGAGTGTAGAAGTAATTGATAAAGTAATAATATTTGTCTAATATGTTGGAATTACCCCTATGATTCCTGTAACAATGAATCTATAGAGGCAAAATTATGATTTGAGATGTTAGTAAACTTTATCCAAAATCACAAGGATTTAAGCTTTCTAAGTGGCATTGGATGTGTGCTGTATATTCTGGAAAGTCAATAAATACTGGGAGTGCACAAACCTTGCCCGTTTTGTGTGAACAGTACCCAGTTATCTCTTATTATGGTGAAATAGTTAAAAACCTGATTTTTGTCTTTGAGTAAAAGTTTAGTGGAAGAATTATTCCAAAATGTAGTGACTGAGGTGCAGGATACTATTGGTTTTGACTTGTCTCTTAACAGCTGTATTGGAGAATTACCAAGTTTTCTGTGACATTCCCTTCTTTATTAAGATTCAGTAGGATTTTTCATTGTGTGCCTCATATTCTGAATAGGTTATATCTCAAACTTTCACAATATGTGTTTAGAAATGGTGGTTGGTGATTATCGTCAGTTTTCCTCCACAAGTATGAAAAGTGTATGTCATTTCTAGTTAGTTTAGCTTTTGTGCTGGTTTCTTATTTTGTAACTGGACACTAAATAAGTTGTATACTTAGGACAACTTAAGGAGTTGGGGGAGGAGGAAGATTTCTGTTTGTGCTGGAATACTGATGTATTTTTCTCTCTCTTTCAGGTTGTCACGGAGTAAAATGGATGGTAGCTTTGATTGTGATTGTGGTGAGCTGGAGCCACCTGATCATTAACAGGAGGCATCTTTTGTAAATCAAGAGCTGCCAGTTTCCCATTTAACTAGACTGTAAACAAAGGAGAGAAAAAGGAAGAAGAAGAAAAAGAAGTGCTTACCAGCACCATAGAATGACGCTGCTCAGGACCAGTCCAACACTGAATGTATCTGCACTGTGAGGAGGAGGATGTTAATAGAAGCCTATTATGTGCATATTTATTCACATTTTTGTTAAATGTTAACCAGTTTAGCACAGTAGAGCTGAGTGCATAGTATGTCATTTCATTCCGTTTGAGTTTCTTGTGAGTATTTTCTTTAATGTCTGCAGAAATGCTGCACCTTTCTTGAACTATGAATGCTGCAATCTTTCTATCTTATGCTCGGTTTGAGTTCTAGAGCTTACGGGCTCTAAATTCAAGGGGACACAACAGGCCTGGCTGGCTCATAATGAAATGAGAGTGTCAAGAAACCATCTTGCAGTCAAAGCCAAGTGTTTCTTCTCCCTTTCTGTAAGACCTTTCCTTCAGATACCAGTGGAAGTGTCTCTGCGTGTTTACAGAAGCTTAGTAGTTTGAGGAAAAAGAAAGCTAAAGAATTTAACAATGGCAGAAAAATTTGAAAGTCTCATGAACATTCATGGTTTTGATCTGGGCTCTCGGTATATGGACTTAAAACCACTGGGCTGTGGTGGAAATGGCTTAGTTTTTTCTGCTGTCGATAATGACTGTGACAAAAGAGTGGCTGTCAAGAAAATTGTCCTCACAGATCCACAGAGTGTTAAACATGCTCTACGTGAGATCAAAATTATTAGAAGACTTGACCACGATAACATTGTCAAAGTATTTGAAATTCTTGGTCCTAGTGGAAGCCAGTTAACAGATGACGTGGGCTCCCTTACAGAATTGAACTGTGTTTACATTGTCCAGGAATACATGGAGACAGATCTGGCTAATCTGCTAGAGCAAGGCCCTTTACTGGAAGATCATGCCAGACTTTTCATGTACCAGCTGCTACGTGGGCTCAAGTATATTCACTCTGCAAATGTTCTGCATAGAGATCTCAAACCAGCTAATCTTTTCATTAATACTGAAGACTTGGTGCTGAAGATTGGTGACTTCGGTCTTGCACGAATCATGGATCCTCATTATTCCCACAAGGTATGTGAAGAGTGGGAATATTTAAGTGATACACTGACAACCATGCCTTCTTAAAATAGCATCTTTCTCCCTTTCGCAGAGGTAGATAGTCTGTGGAAGGCCTCATTAGCAGGTGGGATATCATGTTAGGGGTCATACAGTAGAACTGGAATGCTTGCAAATAGAGTAAACCAGATCTCTGGATGACATGTTTTGTTGTAGATAGGACTACTGCAAGTATAAAATAAAACTTTTTTTTTTTACTAGATGTGTTCAGAAAAGGAGATTTTTAACAGTGAATACAGAACCTGAGATTAAGAGCAACATTCAGAGGCATAACTATAGAAGCCTTAGATAAGTTTGTAAGTGGTGCATTCATAGTGTGCAAGTGTGGCTACTTCCTGGGACTGATTTAGAGATACTGTCTTCCTGGTTTAGATGATGTTTCACAAGAGAGTTCATTATCATCTCTGCATTTATTTGGCATCTGGGAATAAGAAAGTTTTGCTGCAGTACCTCATTTGACTAATAAATAGTGTCATACTTCTATATTGTTGCTGTTCACTCATAAAGACATTGCTGTTCCATTTTAAAAGGTAGAAGGGCTTAGTAGGGGGCACGTGGTACTATCCCTAGGACCTTGAGACCAAAAAAATCTTGAGTAGTGCATTAAAAAATAAGAAACAATTAATTAAAAAAAAGTACCTTAAAACCTCTTAAAAATCTAAGTAAGCTTTTTTCTTTTTTTAAAATTAATTTCATTAGGGCCATCTTTCTGAAGGATTGGTTACTAAATGGTACAGATCGCCCCGTCTTTTGCTTTCTCCTAACAACTACACTAAAGCCATTGACATGTGGGCTGCAGGTTGCATCTTTGCTGAAATGCTGACTGGGAAAACCCTCTTTGCAGGTGGGTGGAATAAAAATGTGTGTGTATATTCCTAAAAGGAGTGGTACTGCTTAATTATCTTCCTAAAGAAAGGTTGATTCTCATGGCTAACATCAATAGTCATTGACTATCAGGATATGCTATGTTATTAAGCAATTATATAAGCAAACTATAAATCGATGTATTTGTAAAGCAGGAGATGTTTCAATTTTTATTACTCATACTGGTGTGTATTTAGATAAATATCACAACTTAATTTAGTACTCGTATATGGTAAATCTGTCTAATTACGTTACGCTAAACTTATTGGATGCCTAAGCAGTGTTCTAAATACATGTATTTTAGTGAATTGATGTATCCAGGGAGTATTTGAGGATTATGAATGCCCTGGGTATCATATTCATAAAGATTTTTTTTAATGTAGTCAACCTAATCACTTCTTGCTTCTTTATATTTTAAATTATGAAAGAGTAGCCCTTTTTTCGCCATTCCCAATTTTTTTGTTATCGACAGGCTGTTTTGACCTGACCTTTGTTTCAGTGGTATAGGGAGGACTCTTAAGATTTAAAATTTAGTGTGGCATACCAAGGAAATGTGTAACCTCCAAATCTTTCTGGTAAGATAGGAAGCAATGCTCTGGTCTCATTGGGTGCGTCTACATTAGTGCTTTGGTCAGGATCAGGAGCAAATTTTTGAAGCAAATCTCTTGATGGCCATCCTGTACCACATTGCTGATCTAGCTTAGTGCACAAACTAGAGTCTTTTTAGATAAAATGAAACTCATTTGCACTGTAGGAGATCATTCAATGCGTTCCACCTGCTGATAGGCATTCAGTCCATGGGAGCAGATGAGCTAGTCTAGAGTAAACCCCTGAAATCCTTATTTTGTGTGCACCCTGGGGCCTCAGCAGCAGCTGTCTCATTAAAGCTTGCTCTTGGATTTGCTCCTGTTGGTTTAAATTACTGGAGTAACACAGATAAAACCTCTAAGAACTGAGCTTGCATTTCAAAGTTCACATTTTTAGATACATGTGGACTAAAAGCACACCTCTGCAGTAATTCTTAGCTTTGTACGTCAAGGTAATGAAATTGAGAGCTTTTTCCCATTAAGTACTATTAATGGAGTACTGTCACCTTGAAATCATTATTTTATAGAAATCAGCGATTAATATGCGAAGAGGCTTTTTTTTAACTTGCAGTAAGTTGCTAATTCTTTGAGTTACTAACTATTGGAGTAATGTCCCCAGTGTATTAAATGCTGGGCTGATAAGAGATGAGGCTTCCATTGCATCAAGCACTTCTACTGGAAAATAGTGAAATAGTGGGAGAAAGTCTGCATTCAGCATAGATTGATTGCAACTGCTAGCATTTTGGCTTTTTCTTGAGTAGCATTGGCATTTACCAAAAGTTTTTATTGGTCTAATAGCTGTGCAGTGAGTTACAATTTTTTTTTTAACTCAGTCTTGGTAACCAAAATCCTAAGTTTGCAGGCTCGTTTATGTGCCCTGATTGCATTGTGTGGATAGCTAGAAAATTATTTTTAGATGTGGATATGTCCCTCTGAAAATTTTGCGCTGCCGTAGTTTTCTGATCTAAAGAAGAGTGGACTTCTTAACGTCATGCATTTGGAAAGAGAAAATGGTTGGAGATATGACAGTTAACCTGTCCTGAGACTCTGAATAAAATTCTTTTGCAAAGTCATTTGGAGGGCTTGATTTGGTTAATTTGCAACTTCCTGTCTACTTCTGAACCATCCCTTAGGAATCCTGCTGTCTGGAATGCTGACGGGAATGGGAGGGGAGAATGCAAATTAAAATTGCAGAATACCTGGGATGAGGGAGGGAAGGGAAGTTGAGGCAGAGGAAATCAGTAGCTGTTCCAAACAACTTCTCTAATTCTTTCTTCTAAATGAATATTTTAAAATGCTCATTTCACTTATAGTGGAAAGAAAGCTGATGAATTTTTAGGATGGAAATAATGATACAGTAGAATCTGTTTTCCAGCAAATTACAGACAGTATAACATCTGATAGATTATTTTAAGTAATTTGTAGTATGAAGTAGGTGGACAAAACAGCTTTTTCAATCCAGCAAATAAGTTAACACGAGGCAGTACCGATTCATTTGGGGAACGTGGATCTCGGTCAAATTTTCTGTAGTGACTTTGCCTCAGCTTTTCTTTGTCATCTGGCAGATGTGTGGTAGGATGTCCAGTGCAGACTGCTGTGCAAGCTGCTGAAGTGAACTGATAGCGTATAGATTTTGAGATGGTACAATCTCTTTCTGGCCCCATTTATTTTTGTATTTAGTGACACATGAATCAGTATTGCTGATGATTGCCCAGAGCTGCTTGGTGAAGGAGGAAAACACTGGCATGCAGATAATCCTATATAGTTTCATCTGCTAGTTGAATCTCTAGGGTGCTGCATGCTTCCTGGAGCTGGACAATAAATTGAGGTAGAGAAACTGTATCTCTGGGTGCTCCAGCTACTCTGGTACTGAATATAGATGCTGTTCATTGTTCAAAATTGACCTGCTGTATAGGCCCTTATGGTTCTTACCCAGGGAAACTTCAGATAGTGCTAAAAGTGTACTATAATTTCAATCATAATATAGTACTTTTTTTAAACAGGATCACACTGCTTAACTGGCAGATGATTTTTGTCTTGCACCTGACAGTAATACAGACTTTCAGAGTAGAATATTAATACAAATGGTTGTGGCCTGGAAGATCTCTTGCTGAGCTAAACTACTACTGTTTTTATTAATAGGGACATGGAATTCAAAGTGAGGTCAAATATTGAATTAATTAGGTGGATCAGTTGAAAGGGGAGGATTGCAGTAGATAGTATATAACAAAAAGATAGGGTGTTGCTGTAGAGTACCTCATCCATGGTGAAAACATCCTTGCAAAAGCTTAAGGTTAGGTTGCTTTATCTGTGTGTAGCAGCTCTGTAATTCTTCCTACACTACAGCATTTTTGAGAGCTCTTCAGATTTATTATCATTCAAATTTAGAACTTCAGCCTTTCCTCTGTTGTAGGAGATAATAGTCTTCTACTGAAAATAGCTGCTCAGAGCACAAAATTTTGACATGCCTTTTGTATACAGGGATCAGAAGTGTTTGAAGTTGAAATGGCAGCTTGTATTTTCTCTTGGTGCTTAGGTGCACATGAACTTGAACAGATGCAGTTGATTCTAGAATCAATTCCTGTTGTACATGAGGAGGACCGTCAGGAGCTTCTCAATGTAATTCCAGTTTACATTAGAAACGATATGACTGAGCCACACAAACCTTTAACTCAGTTGCTTCCAGGCATCAGTCCTGAAGGTAAGTAATTCAGAAAAAATACTTCCTGTATTTCAAAATCATAAAATAGTGAACAACTGTACAGTGCATGTGTGTGATTGTTAATAGCAAGTTTCAGTTAGAAGAATCTGTGTGTTCTCTGAAGAAGGATTGTCTTCTGGTGTAATAAAAAAAGATTTTGCTTACATGATAGCTAGTTGGTCATCTTTGGAGTAGAATTGTGAATCTCTGCTGGACGTGTTTGCACTGGAATTGCTCTATTTTGAGACACTGGCCTTCTAAATATAAGGGAACACTGGAATGGAGTCAGTATAAAACAACTGTCTTTCAAATGTTTTTAAAAGGAAGTCCCCCCACCAAACCGACAGCAGTGTTTCCTGATAGCTGTTGGTGAATACTGATTCAGCTTGAAGCATTCTGTCTCTTAGTATTTTTTCCTGCTTTAAGTTAAATTATTGTTGATCTTAGATTTGACCTCTACTCTTCTAGCTTTCCTATGGCTACAGAATGCATGTTTGGCAGTATACTGTCAGTAGCTGATACTTCACAGGTGGCTACTTTTGAGCAAATGCACACCTCTAGAAGCAAAGCACTGCACCTTCATGTTGAATTCTAGATGTCTGAAGTGTCATTTTTCTCCTATTTAATGATAGCGCTGGACTTTCTGGAGCAAATTTTGACGTTTAGTCCCATGGATCGATTGACAGCAGAAGAAGCTTTGTCCCATCCTTATATGAGCATTTATTCCTTTCCAACGGATGAGCCTATTTCAAGTCATCCTTTTCACATTGAAGATGAGGTTGATGATATTCTGCTGATGGATGAAAGTCACAGCCATATTTATAATTGGGAAAGGTAAATTTATCACTTACTGTGGCATGTAACATAACTGAATGGTTGTGTGCTTGAAGTAATGTTGCTTCGTGGGCATCATTTCCTTTTCTGTTTGTTTCTTCTTAAGTTGACCTGAGAATAAACTTTTCCCTTATAGACAGTGCATTGTCATTGGGTTTATAATTCATTAGACTAACTTGGATATGCTGATGCATTCCTGAGGTGCACTCAGGACTCTAGAATCTAAAGTTAATCTCTCCATTACTTCCCCCCCACCCCCCCAAATATTTCTCTAAAAAATGGAACTTTAAGTGAAGAGTTTTAAGTATAATTGTCTTGCCAAATGCTTAGTGCATGTAGTAGTGAAGAGATTTACAGTAGTCATTTAAAGTCAGTTAAACACACTTTAAGGAAGAGTTCTGTAAATGGAGTGAGCTTTTGTACATAATTCTGGACTTAAATCTTTCAGATGTGCATATGAGGATTGCTTTATGCCAGATTAAATTAACAACCTGGAAGAGGTACCCAGTTGGATTGAGGAAAAACTTTATCTGTGTTGAATTGTCATTATTCTGTAAGGGAATTTCTAAACTTAACTGTCTCTGTCTTGGGAGCTAGAAGACTGTTTTTTAGCTGCTAACACTAGGAAATTGTTTTACAGATACCATGAAAGTCAGTTTTCAGACCATGACTGGCCTATTCATAATAACTATGAAGCTGATGAAGTTCAGCGTGACCCAAGGGCTCTTTCTGATGTTACTGATGAGGAAGAAGTGCAAGTAGATCCTCGCAAATATTTGGATGGAGATCGTGAAAAGTATCTGGAGGATCCTGCCTTTGACACCCACTTCTCTACTGAGCCTTGCTGGCAGTATTCAGATCACCATGAAAACAAGTATTGTGATCTGGAATGTAGTCACACTTGTAATTACAAAATGAGGTCATCTTCATACCTAGATAATTTAGTTTGGCGAGACAGTGAAGTTAACCATTACTATGAGCCCAAGCTTATTATAGATCTTTCGAACTGGAAGGAACAGAGCAAAGAGAAGTCTGATAAGAAAGGCAAGTCTAAATGTGAAAAGAATGGGTTGGTAAAAGCTCAGATAGCACTTGAGGAAGCATCACAGCAACTTGTTGAAAAAGAAAGGGAGAAGAATCAAGGATTTGACTTTGATTCATTTATAGCAGAAACTATTCAGCTTAGTTTACAACACGAGTCTACTGATGTTGATAAATTAAATGACTTGAATAGCTCAGTGTCTCAAATAGAGTTGAAAGGATTAATATCAAAGTCAGTAAGCAGAGAGAAGCAGGAGAAAGGAATGGCTAATTTGGCACAGTTAGAAGCTCTGTACCAAACTTCTTGGGACAGTCAGTTTGTAAGTAGTGGTGAGGAGTGCTTCCTCATAGACCAGTTTTGTTGCGAAGTAAGGAAAGATGAACAAGTTGAAAAAGAAAATACTTACACCAGTTATTTGGACAAATTTTTTAGTAAGAAAGAAGATGCTGAAATGCTAGAACCTGAGCCAGTAGAGGAGGGGAAGCTTGGGGAGAAGGAAAGAGAAGAGAGCTTTCTCAGTAACAGTGGAGAACTCCTCTTCAACAAGCAGCTTGAGGCTATAGGTATTCCTCAGTTTCACAGCCCTGTTGGTTCGCCACTGAAATCAATACAGGCCACGTTAACGCCTTCTGCTATGAAATCATCTCCCCAAATTCCCCACAAAACATACAGCAGCATTCTGAAACATCTAAATTAAAACACTCAGCAGACATTTCTTTTATATTCATGAGACGTGTTTGTCTTTTTTTATTACTAGTGTAAGTAATTTTTTTACTTGAATCAGACGGTGTAATTTTGGTATGGATTTCATTAGTTTTCTGTTTACCATTGTTTTTACAATCCAGAATTACTTTCTATACATGAGTTAGTTTTGTTTTTAAACTGGCATGTCGTTTGCACACAAAATTAAAGAATAGAGCAAAATAATGCAAAATGCAGGAGGTAACAAAAAATGCACTAAACCAAGTAAAACAAACATTCTCTCAGTAAAACAGTGTCCATGTTTTGCAGAAAAAGAACCTTGCCTTGAAATTTACACAGTGAGACTGTACATAATTGCATGAAAATATCTATTTTTCCCAAAACATTTTTTCATTCATGTGTATTTTAGAGTTTTTCATACTGTACACATTTCTTAGACACATGATACCAGCAGCAACTGAAATGAATGCAGAATTTGGTACGCATGTGTTATCTACCTCAAGGTAACAGCAGTATGTGGCAAAACATTAACCACCCATAGTGCTTCTCATTATGCACTTCTATTTAGCCAGCATTATTGTAGTAGCTATTCTTATTGAAAATCATTCAATATTTATAAATGTTCTGGTATGCATTCTTTATAGTGAAGTGTTAATATGCAGCACTTTTATTTATTTTAGCAAATAAGTATATTTCTGTAATTATAGAAAGTCAACTTAATTTTTGAGTTACTTTTCAGATAAAAGTTTTTGTTTAGCACTATGGTTTTATTGCCTACATAGCTGGATATATATTAACATCGGCTTATTCTGAGGCTATCCAATACATTTTGTTTGTTTGTTTGTTTTCATTTCAAGTAAAGCACTCACTGTGTATAGGAATTTGTAATTGGAGGTGCTTGATCTCTACAAAAGAAATTAGGAATTGCTTTATTATCAAATGCTCCTAGAAGTCTTAATTGTGTTCATTTTTAAAAAATTTTGTAATGTTAGTTGTGTGCATGGAAATAATTAAGGTACAACATTACTGTAGGTTAAAGTTCTATATGGTGAGACATTTTGTTTTTACTGTATGTTTTTACTGAATGATTCCTGTCCCACTCCCAACCCCCCTCCAAAGCAAGCATGAATAAAATTAGGTTAAATATAGCATGTAGCATCTCGGTCTTCTGAAAATTTGTTTTACCTTCTGATTTTTTGAAATACTGGATGTATCATTGGCTCCCCTGTTTAAAATGAAAAACAAATAAAAACATGGCCAGCAAAAATGACTCTTGTTTTTTGATGCTTTGTACAATGAAAGATAAAGAACTGCTGCTGTAATGCAGCAGGCTGTATCGTGAAGGCAGGCCTACTTGCCTGCACTCCCTAATACAAGGTGCTCAGGGAAGCATGAGAAATTGTCTTGCAGTCTACCCTAGAAGTGCTGCTGCTGGGGATGCAGCGCCCTGGAAGGAGACTCCAGAAGTATGCTTCTGTCCCAGTGCCTACGGCCTGTATTGAAGAAAATCTTGTGTGATGGTATGGCTACGAAAGCATAAGTGTACGGTAGTGTCAATAACCATTTTTGTTGAAGATACAATTGACTTCCAGAGTATAAGTGAGCATTACTGTTTTATCAGCTTTTTAGACAGAATAGTGTTAAAGTGGAAAAGCTGCTGCGAGCATGTGTGAGCACCTTCATGTCGCTGGCAACCTGGAGTGAAGGTAATCATGCAGGTCCCTCAGCCAAGAGCCTGTCTGGAGCACTTTCACAAGGCGATTTCAGGAGCAGGACCAGGTAACTCCAATGGGATGTTTCAAAATGTGCGGATCGGGTCTCTGTTGCAGCAAGCCCTGAGAACACTATGTATTTCTCTTCCAGTTCCTCCCATCAGAACCATTCCCGAGGGAGCTAATTAGCCATACAATAAAGCTACATCTTTTGGCAAACTCCTACAACTTTTTCCATGACAGTGTATGAGTTCCTCCAAATTTTTCCATCCCTCCTCCCCTGCTCCTCTGGCAGGTAGCACAGCTGCAACTCGCCTAAAACAAGGAGCTGCCCCTTCAGCGTGGCAGAAGGTGGTCACTTGGGGAGATGGGAGACGGGGTATGTCCTTGGGCATGGTATGTGAATGTTTACGTAGCCACATCAATTTGTATGTATGGGGCTGTAGGGAGGAGCTGGCTGGTTGCCTTCTCTCCTAGGCAAGGGACTGTTTTGAAGTGGTGTGTGTTTTTTTGAGATTGGATGAAAGCAGTGGGTGGGAAGTGCTTAGAAACTGGAAACAAAATTCAGATTAAAAACACATCTTGTGCAAAAGAAGTATCTTCTTGTTTTTTTTTAAGGACACCAATGAAACTCAACAGCACTGAAGAAGCCTGTAATGGCAGAAAGGGAACATTTTACACTCGAAAAGGAAGGGGAGAGTCAAGTGTTGAGCCTAAATCCAGTACGGTGCTTCACTGCCTTTGACTTCTACTTGTACTGGGGGAGCAACGCTGTACAGGCACTGCTGGCTGCTTTGGTGAAAACCCCACTCTCTTAACAGGCTCGACCACGGGTCATTGGAGGGTACAGCTAGGCAGTCTGGCTTATTAAGTAGGAGTAATTTGCTATGTGGAGACCATTAAAGAAAGTCAGAGTGCTTCGTAAGGACCATGCAAAGTGAAAGCTACTGCTAGAAAGTGAAGATACTCTGAGTGTGGTGTTGGGCTCTCCCTTTGCAAACTGCAGGAGTCCTGCGTTGGGAGAGCAGTCTGCAGAAAGTGCAGGGTTTCACGGGGTGTTCCCCGTGGGTGGAAGATGGTTTCTGTCCCATACTCATCAGCCATGCCCATCCCTGCAAGAAAAAAATAGGACAGTTACATGTGTAGCCCTTTGGCTGTGACCTAGCGACTGAGTTGTCTTTAAAAACAAATTATGGAAGAGGCTTAAATTCTAAACCAGATAAACGGACCACTGTTTCATGCCAAGGTGCTTGCCAAGTAAAATGGAACACCCTTATTTAACCAAAAAATGAGGATGCTAACCATCTTTTAAAAATATCTTTTCTCCTTTACATGGTCTTTGGTTAAAAGGCAGCATTTTAAAGTATATGTAACAAAAACTTCAGCTAGAAGAGGTGATGTTTACCCTTACTGAACAGACCAGGACAGAGCATTTTACATGTACTGTCATCACAGGAGATCTAGTAATTGCAAACTGGCACAATGCTGAACACTTTGTTCTGATCAGGGCTTCTCAGTCATGGTCAGTTAACTTTCTCACAATTGTATTTAATTTTAATTAAACAAGAGTTGCCATATATAATCTCAGCTATTTATATAAGACTTTGCCCACGCTGCTGTTAGTGTTAAGATTACAGCATGAGTAGCATGTCTTAGCTAGTCTTTGCCTTGAGCACAGCTGGTCTGCTGGGGCTGTAGGCTGGACATCAGGTTCTGCACACCAGCTGGGAACCGGGGCAGCTGGGCAGTCCCTGCTGCTGCATCTTCTCTGCCCCTGGTCAGCAGGACAGCCTCTATCTGCAGCAATGAGTTCGCTGCCTACAGCAACAATTTGTATGCCTTGATTTACTTTGTTTTGCTGTCACCTTGCTATTGCTTTTTCTGTGCTGTAGAAGTTCTTAGAAGTGTGCCTGGTACATACATTTAAAGCCTTGCTGAGTTCTCACTTTGGTCTGGCTTATTGCCTGGAGGCATTAGTTTACGAACCGGTTTTTAATGCCTTTTTTACAGGGAGGAGGCTTCCTCCTGGAGAGTTTTTCTTCCGTATGGAACTAATGTTGTTCTGGAGCTATTTTTGCTTTTTTTTTCCTGTCCCCTTCTAAACTCTGCGATAGTCAGAGGTAGCAAGTTTTTCCACATATGGGCTTTCATCCCCTACTCTAGAGGCATGTATACTATAAAACACAGAGAATTGTGCTTAGGGTCCTGAGGAATTCAGTGACACGCTGTGGTGCAGATTATTTCTGGGTAGCAATAGAGGGGAAAAGCATCCTTGAAATAAATCTGCTCTCACAAGTCTTCTTTCCTTTATTTATACTCTTATTGCTTTTCTGTTGCTGAGATTTGGAAGTGCTTGTCAAGCCTTCAGTTAGATTTTATACATGATTAAACAGTAAATTGTCCTCATTCTTCCAAAGATGCAATCCTGAGCAACAGCAGCCCTGAACCAATTCGTTCCTTATTCGTTGAATTGTTTCAGTGCTTACAAAATCCTGCAAATTCTTGTTTGTTGTTCTGCCACTGTTTGCGTCAGACTTAAGCTGAACAACCCGGGAAGTAATGCTGCGGGGTATTTAGTAACAAGCAAATAATCCAGATCACCGCTGGCACCCAGCGCTCTTGGGCTTCCATTCCAGTGTCTCTATATTTAAAATGGTTATCTGCTTCTCCAAGTGCTATTTGAGAACTCCTTGAAATATTGACTGTTGAAAAGTTCAATGACTTCTTTCAACTGAGAATTAGCATTGCTGATAAGGTGATTTGCATGCACCAGACCACGTGCAGAGGGAGCTCTGCCCTGCTAGCCCATGCGGACGTGGTGATAGCCAGGTACGGGCCACACTCTGGAAATAGCTGTGTCGATAGCTGGCAGCAGTCACATAATGTCATTGGCTTTCCTCTGGAATCTGTCTACTGCATCCTGACTGCAGAGCAGCCCTTCTATAGTGAACTCTGATAATAAAATTCCTCTTGTAATCTATGTGCTGGTCTACTGCAGCCAAAATTACTTTTAACCTTTATGTCACCCAGCCTGGATGTTATGTGTGGTATGAAATAGGAAAGTGTCCTTTTTGCAGTTGGGTGTGGGACAGGGAACTTACGACTTGTCCGGCTTCGGAGCCAGCGATACCATTGCCTTTCACAACCTGCTCACCCGCCCCAGCTTTGGTTCCCTTGTTGATAAAATAAAGGTGCTGGGCTGCGATTACCTGCAGGACTGCAGGCGGTGTGGCAGGGCTCCCGCTCTGGCTAGCGCATCCTGCGCTGCCACAGGGGCAAGGGTCCCTTGCTGGCCCCTGGGGTGGAGGGCCGCCGAGTAAGAGCGCGGCTATACGGAAAAGGACACGGGGAATGGCTTCTCCTTGTGTGTTAGTGGGGGACTTGGGTTACTCTATCCTTACTGATAATACACTCGATCGGTGTTTCTAGGGTAGGGAGTCATTACTAAATTGGTGGCTGATGGTTTGTTGGGGTTTTTTTCAGTTTTAATGTTTGTTTCCTAATCGGTAGAAGGCTGATACATTTTGTCCTAATTCGGTATAGTTCCACATTACTTGTGTCTTTGCTTGCACTTTTGATTTTTCCAAATTTCTTGTAACTTCTGGTTTAGGCTTATTATATTCTTCTAGTAATCATTCATGGCTGAGTACAGTCCAAGGCGTGTGGGTGATCTCCTGCCTGCTTGGTTAAAGATTACCGGCCACTCTCGGAATAGATGTGAGGCCTAATAAAACACAGGCTTTTCTTTATATCTGAATTTTGCCATGTTCCTCAAGCCATACCCCAAGGCTCTGGTGCTGTGCAGCGTGGAAGCTTCTTTGCCACACTAATCCCACCATGGCTGATGCAAGGTAAGTATAAACCTAGTCATTTTTCTGTGTCATCATCTCCACAGCGTCTTCCCCAAAAGATGTCTCCTCACCATGAGTGTAGCCAGGGTAGAGTTTCTGCTTTGCAAGATGGTTGATCCTTAGACATACTTTTAGTTTGCGGCTCAGGCTTCAGCTGTGGATGCTCCAAACCCGGACTCTGGCAATAAAAGGACATTTTCTCATTCTTGTTCTTGGAGATGCCGTTCAGACTGGATTAGAGCTTAAAACTTCAGTGCTAGAGGCTGTAGAGAAACAACGTTTCCATTTAATGTCTGTCTTGAATTTTATCATTTTTAATCATTTAAAGCCATAGACGTGAATAACTGAATGAGAGATTTATTGTGACTTCTGTGTTTGTTTGGATATAGATTTAAACAGTATAGCTCTTGAAATAGCTAGATAACTAGCAGAGACATTTTTAAAGCCTATGATTAAGAAAGCAGATGGGTTTGGTTTTTATTTTGTATTATGTCTGCCTCAGATTTTTTCTGCTAATGCTACAGAGTCTCTTAGCAAATTTGAAGTTGACACATACTGAAAGATTAAGTTATTTCTACATACTAAATTATCTTTTGGACCCTTACACATGATATTTCACTGATTTTCGATGATTCTTTATTTTCTTTTTACTTGCTTTATGCAGAGAGACCCTCAACTGTTTGAGTCTCTCAATTTTACATCACACCTAGCCCTGTGAAGCAGCAAGGTGCCAGTCTATACAGCTATTGGAGTGCAGAGTAGACGGGAAGTTCCTCTGGGTATTGCTGGCACTTATATCCATATTTCTATTGACCTTGCTAACTGCATCCCCTAGAGTACAGCATCGATTTCCAGCAAGACAAGGTACAAAACCTCACCGTGACTGGCTTAGGCACCTGCACAGGGTGAGGAGTTCATCATCCAGGACAGAGGACATCCAAGAGTAAAGCAAATCCTGAAAGCCCAAGTGGAGCCATGACAAGCTGGGCAGCCACCGAGCAGCTCAGTTTGCAACTGCCAAAAATGCACCGCTAGCTGGGAAGAACATGAAAGAGTCTGGCTGTCCATACCTGTATGGTCTTGGATAGTTAATCAGTACCTTGCACCATTTCTCTTGTCCTGATAAAAGCATAATTATGTCAGCAGCGAAGCAGGTTTTTTGGTTCTTCAGCCATCATGGAGCAAAATACGGAAGCACAGAGCTGCTTGAGCGATTTCGTGGCTGAGTGAACTCAAAATGACTTGATGTGAAGTGGGCGGTTGGCCATGGTGGGGGTTTGGGGCCAGCAGCAGGTACCAGTGCCAGCAGCGGAGAGGAGCCAGGCGCAACCAAGGGAGAGTCCGGCTCATCCTCCAAAATGCTGGCGCAGCCCGGGGAGGAGATTTCCGCCCTGCCTGCCAGGAATTACAGTCTGCGTTGGCATGGGTAGGAGGAAAAATATGATGGGAAACAGGGAGATCAAAATAACCCCGGTGAAAACAGGATGTTGGAAAGCTGGTAACAGAGCAGGGCTGCAGGGCTGGCTGGCTGCAGAGGGCTGGCGGGCTGGCTGGCTGGCTGCGGAGGGCTGCCGGGAGCAGGGAGGCTCTCACGTAGGGGCTGTCTGGGGGGGAAAACACCCAGTTCTCACATGTTTGTAGGCCCACATCAAACCCCCGAGGCAGCGGCAGCACGGCTCTGCTGGCAGCAGGCTGGCGTCTTGTGTTCCCCAAAATATGACTGATTATGGCTATTTACACAAATGTGTTCACTCACCTTCTCTCAACAACTGCCTGCTCTCTTTTTCATCGGATGAAGGTCATAAACCATTCCCTACAACACATCAGCCTGGCATCATATTTATTTAACTGATATGACCTCACAGGCGCTGCCAAGCAGTGAAATGAAGCTCTATTTCACAGCTCGGCTGTTACTAGGGAGCTGTATTTCTCTCAGCTGATCGCAGCCTGCTCTCTGAGCTGTGATCCATGGCTTCCGTCCAGCCTAAGACAAAATAAAAACCAAAGAGTGTTTTTCTCTTGCTAACTGACTCCTCCTTTCAGGGGCTGACAGCAGCAGTTACCGGTGTGGATTTATGGCAGGGGTGGCGGGTCCCTGTAGACGAGGGAGCTGGTTCCCATCACCAGTAGCCAGTTTGTGAACTGCCAGAGGTTTTTGCTGCAGCTGGCGATGGGCTGCTGACTGGTGCTCAGCCAGCTCATCGAATCCCTCGCACACCCATCACTGAGGCGTTTCTGCTCCTTTGCGAGTGGGGAGAGCTTGGGTGCCAGAGGCTGGTTTCAGCCTGGGAGAACATGGCGGGCTCATGAGAGGGCTTTACATTGCGAAGTCCCAGTCTCCAGCACGTGTAGACCATGCTCAGAAGCAAGCATGAACTCAGCCTTAACCCCATAATTTGAGTTCATTGAGTCATTAGAAAATGCATAGTAAAATCTCTGAGGCTAAACCAAGTGGTTTATTCTTTAAGATAAAATAAAAATTGCTATTTTCCATGAGTCCAAACTGCTATACACTTATTTACCTTCCATGGTCAAATTGAATCTGCTATGTACATTGCAAGTCACCACTGTTTGTCAATGCGATGCAGAATCAGATGGATGCAAAACAGTCCTTGGGTGAGGACCATGTCATCAGTTTTAATCAGCTGGGCTGGTTAACACAGAGCAATTCTTCTCAGTCATCTGGTCTTCTCCCAGTTAGGTGTCACAGCTCGGCAGGCATTGTTGTAGTGCTCTGTAGCCTTTCAGCAGAGGAAGGAAAGCTCAGTAAATGGCGGGCTCCCCCAGGCTCTGCCCAGCACTGTGCAGGTCCCGCAGCAGGGAAGATGGGCTCCACTGGATTTCCCTGCTGTATCTGCAAGTTACTTTTCTCAGCAGCATTGTGGATGGTTTGGGTCCTTAGGATGCCAGTGTGACTAGTATGTCCCATAACCTCGGTTTCTCTTTTCCATCTTCAAAAAATTCGACGGGTTTGCCTTCCAGATCCATAAAATAGTTGAAATGCTATGTTCATCCGTGAACATCACAGATGTTCACTACATCACTTGACTTTTATGACAGGTGAGAAATAATAGAAGGTGATGCTTAAAGTGAAATAACTAGCTGGAGTTAGCAGCCTGCCTGCCCCGGGAGCTCAGGCAGTTCCCTGGAGCAGGGGGATGCCCAGCTCCTTTAACAATCAGCCCCAGTACAATTTTTGTCCAAGCAGAAATGAAAAGATATATTTTTAAGCTGAACTTCTTCACTGTTGCAGGTTTTGACGTGAATTTTGGCATCTGTGGGCAGTGTCACGGGAGAGCTGGCTTCAAACCCACAGAGCCAGAGCTGGGGAGCCCCCCGCATGCCGGGTGGGAGGGTAGGCACCCCTGTGGCAGCCCAGAAAACAGTTCAAATTCATGTTAGTTTTAAATATTTGGCTCTAGAAATCTCTCCAGGCACCACTTTAATCCAATTTACAGCGTCTGGCTCAAGCGAACTATGAGAGGAATTTGCTTAAGCTAATTGAGTGGCGATGTGCAGCAGTGGGGAGCTGGGCAAGCAGGCAGGGCAGCTGCCTGGCACTGGGCCCCCGTCCCCTGGGACCGCGGTGCTGAGCAGCCAGGAGGGCTCGGGCAGCATGGGGTTGGGAAAGCTCCGGCTCCCCAGCACAGCCACCCTGCACACCACCAGTGAGGACAGTGGCAGCAGGTTGGTGGCAGACCACCTTGGTTCTTCCCTGCCTTCTCCTTAAAATACTCATGAAGCTGCTGTAAAAATAAAGTTGGAGACCCCACTGCTCATGCCCTTTGGTAATTTGCCAGTGGGGCATGTTGCCTCCAGGTGTCAGGGCACCCCGTTGCCATCTCACTGCCACGCACCTCCCCAGCCCCATCGCCCACCCAGCTGAGCTCACAGAAATTTGGGAATGAGATTTTCGAACAGTTTAAGCCACCTTTGCTTCCTGGTGAGGGAAAGAAAGTCTCAGAAGGCTTTGCAGCATGCTCAGATGTTGATTGCTTTCGTCCTGCACCCCTAAGAAATTTGTGTGTTGTCTTTTCCACTTTACAGCAGGGAAAATGGAAGATGGAGAGGTTAAGCCTCACCCTGCCGGATCAGAGTGCTGGCTGGGGTGGGACAAACTGGGCTCCACCAGATGCTGGAGTTTGAGTCACCTTGCAAGAAGCCTTAAGGTAAGGAGAAAAAGTCATTTACAGCTTTAGGTCTTACTTTGTCCCTGAAATCTATGCAATGTCCTGGCCATTTATAGAAACTAATGAACCATGTCATCTGAATATGGAGCAGTTGCAGAGAGAATTGGAGCGGTGATGGTGATTAAAGGTAGCGTCCAGATGAGAAAGCGGTGGGAGAGCTCAGCGCTGCTCCTTTCGGAGAGCAAAGTGTGCCAGTGCTGGGGAGCGGTGTCATTTGGCAGAGGTAGCACATCCTGCCTGGAGACAGCGCTCTGGCTATGCCGCCTTGGAAAGATGAGTGAGGATGCTGGGCTGTGCTGGGGTTCGCTGACTGGCCTTTGCAGCGGCAAAGGAGCGGGGCTCACTGGGACACATGCTGTGAGGCTGGGGCAGCACCCGGCCTCAGGGTGGACGGTGACCCCGGTACATGCCGTGCCCAGCCATGGGGGCAATGCCAGAGGGCACAGCGGTGACCACGTCTCTGCCCGGGCTCTCAGAGCTGCTCAGCATCCCCCAGGAGTCCTGCGGGAAATCCCACCAGCCCCTCCTCCCCCAGGCTCTTACCCGTCAGGGTTCGTGGGGTTCCCTCGCCCAGCCGAGGTCAAAGAGGTGTGTCAGGGAGCGCGAACCCGGGATGCACAGCTGGCTGTCCCAACCAAGTGACTTGGTACTGTCATGGTGGTGTTTACCAAGACTGCTCTCTATTTTCCTTGTGGCATTTCTGTGCCTCTGCCCAGGACTCTGCTGCCCACAGCTGCGGGTCCCACCCTTCCCCTTGGCTGAGGAGTGATTCCTGACCCTGCTCTCAGAGACAACGTGGAGGGGGAAAAAAGACACATAAGGTTTGGTCCAGACTGAATGGAAGGGAGGGAAGAGCAGTTAAGCCTGTTGTTACTGAAGTTGTGCTCTTTTCCATGGTAGCATTCACGATTTGGGCCAACAGAGAGGTCTCGGGGATGGCATCATCACTGCAAGGTGGGATCTTCCACCTTCCTGTTTTTGGAGTTTCTCACACCTGAAAACAGAGGTGGGACCAGCATCCAACCACTGCTTAAGGACTTGTTTGCCATGGTGGTGCTGGAGCCCACCACACGTTGCTGGCGGTGCCCACCACAGCACCTCTGCCTGTGCGGGCACAGACCGTCTTCCCGAGATCCGCGTTGTAATGCCATGATGAAGCTGTAACATACAGGCCCCGTGTGCATCCATGGCCCAACAACGCAGTGCGGTGCAGTCTCCCCAACCCTGTAGTAAAGCTGTTTGTTCTGGCATATGATGGGAAACAAACCTTTTCACAGCCGTGGCAGAGCAGTGAGAGCTGGCCCTAGGGCCAACTTCTGCAGTCACGTGGCCATGCATCCAAAGTGATTCAACTGCCTCCGGTGCAGTTGTACATGTGTTTTATGGCCATTGTCACCATTTTCCCTGCCTTCCCCTCAGGGGAGGGCTTCAGGAATAATTAATTCCTTAGAAAATATTGTTGCACGAATGCCGAGGTAAGTAATTTTATATTGCTAAATAGTCGGTTCCAGTTAATGCTCTTTTTTAGTTTCTGAGAATGATACCGCAGTCACTCGGGTGTTGTCAGTAGTGTTCCCGCCCGCTGTAACAGCCCAGACTTAGGAGGTTGGCCGGGCAGGGCTGAGCTGCCGTCTCTGCTATGCTGGCAACACATCCAGAGCACTACAAATGAAAATTTCCAAACATGAAGGCAGCGCTGAGGGAGAGGAAAATTTCCCTCCAGCGAAGTATTCTGCTATTGTCAGGGCAGTGTGGAGTGAAAGCAAAAAGGATTTCAAGACCAGCTTTCAGCTGCCTGTTGAGGCTCTGATTATAAAACGCAGCCTGAATGCACCATGCCTGAACCAACCCCTCCCCCTGCCCAAACCTTAAGCCAAAGGATTTAAACAAGCTCTTATGTAATATGGTTTTAGTGTTTCCAGTAGAAATAGGTGTTCTAAATATAAATGATTTGCAGATAAAATAGGCTTATATAAAATGCTTTTACGTTTATATAACCCTATATAGGCATTGCCCCCGACACCTCCATCAGGCACGAGCCCGGCAGCGGGGGGAGCGTGCATGGTGCCGGCAGTGCCCGTTCAGGTGCCTGCCTGACGGGGCACGGGCTCAGGACTGCACTGGCGTCTGTGGTCACAGGCCAATCCCCGTCCTGTCCCCAACCCGCCAGCCAGTGCCCCTCCGGGGACGGTGCCTGCTGGAAGAGATGTACTTGGGTTGGTACTTCTCATGTTTAACTCCCTTCCTTCTCCCTGCCAGGGGACTCACTCACAGCAGCAATCACAGGATACTCCTGTGGTGTTCCCGTTAGTGTCGGCCCCCAAGGCGGTGGGGACACCCCCGGTTTCTAGCAGCAGTGCCATGGTAGTGGTGATCGTCCAGACTCAGCAGCTGGACGCTGCAGATACGATCCCTTGGGGTCAACTGCTTTGGTCCTTTAGGCAAAGAAAGTTGTTTCGAACATTGAGAGCTGGAATTCTCCTTCATCCCGATGTGCACGCAGGGATGTGTGTGGATATATGTGTGTGTGTGTGTATATGTATGTATATATTTATATATACATATGACATAGTAAAAGAGCTGACTGCCTCCAGCTCAGGATTTGCAGCATGGCCTCAGGCTGTGGGCTTTTCCCGAGCTGTGGCTGCAAGCCCAGTCAGCAGCCAGGCACAGCTTGCTGTCACAGCGAGGCCGTCTGAACACTTCTGGCTCTTAAGCTAAATAGCTCCTTCACCACAGGGCGTGCCATCAAAGGGTGAGCCCTCGTTTGCGATGCCTCTTCTCCATGGCCAGCTTCACCAAGATTGTGGTTGATCAAAGCCACTGGGCTTCTCATCCAGCTCAGTAGTGCATCAGGAGCCGTGACAGCAGCCACAAATAAGGCTAGCAACAATTAGCTTGGAAATAGTGTCTTCTGAGCAGAAAACAATGGTTGCTACGTTACAACCTTTATGTATGGGAAAGATACTTAGTCAAATCTTGCACAACAGCCTTCAGTGCATCACACCAACTATTTGCTCTTAGGGGAAGGACTGATTACTAAGTATTTTTAGCTACCGGCATGTACAACACACGCATAGAATTATACATAAATATATAGACATATGAATAGATATGCATATCTTGTTTATACATACACATATATTTTCATATATATGAGAAACAAGAACGCATTTTTCAGCTACAGTGTATTTTTACAACAGACCAATATGATTTGTATCTCTTTGCCATTAATATTTCCATTCAAATAATGCTTTATTTGTGCCCATACTGGAGAAGCTCTTTTGACAACGTGGGAAGATGCTTTTTATTGTGAAGCCAGAACTGTCAGCAGCTTCTATTATTTCTGGTGGGACTGTCAGTTCTCCAAGTAACATGACTTCATTTTTAATCCAGATCTGTTGGAAGACACTTGATCCACCCTGCTTTTGTCAGTCACAGAAGGCAAACTTGCCATAAAGAAATGGTATGTGTGACCTTCGAAAATGACTGTTGCCCTTTCCATCCTGGTCTGTGCTTTATTTTTCATAAAAGCCTGTCTCTGTGGTGCATTAGGGGGAAATGAGACATTCATCTTTGTCTCCACTGCCCTCGCTTCTGCTGGGGGAGTCACTCCCTGCAGGCACGTGGAGAACGCTGGGTCAAGCAGCACTTGGGCATCTTCTAGAGCTGGACCTGCAGCAATTCATCAGTCGCTTCCCTTTTGGGAATCAATAGTCGTCTTGTAGTACACTTGTACTACGCACTTGTAGTACAAGTGCTTCTGACCCCTGAAAGTTATTAAATAAAGTCATGCACAGATAAAAAGCAAAAAAACAAAACAAAAAAAATAGACCTACAAAGAGGTCACAGAGTGTTTTATGCCTCCCAGAACTGAGACCACCTTAGCAGCCCTGCTGTGGAGGCTGCACTCGAGCTTCAGCTGTACCTTCAGATGCAGCAATGTAGCTGGGGTGCAGCAGCTTTTTATATTTAAATTAATGGCTGTCATAAGTACAGAGGTACAGTACCTCTCCTCTCCTCTCCTTTCCTCTCCTCTGCTCTCTGGGAAGGAGGTACGACGTGTTTTGGAGCTTCCAGGGGGGTCCACAGACCTTTGTGGTCAAACAACCTCGACACAATATGCTTAAGCTCTGCTTTTACTTTACCCTTTTATCAGTTTTTGCCTCTGTGGTTTGTTTCACAGCCTGCTGCTGGGTTTTGGGCATTTACCTCCCTGTATGAACTGTCATTGCTGATGCACTGGTGCATCCCTGCCTTGGGAGGTGCTGGCGCCCCAGCGTCCCTGGGGCGGTGGGGTGAAAAGCATAGCCCTGAAGACTTTAAAGCAAAGCTGAGCCTCTGCCCAGCTGCCTGCAGCAGCACGAGGATGCAACCCACTGGTGAAACTCACCAGTCTAATTCTAGTCCTCTGCAGCACAGCTTCACATACATCCTTAGCTTACAGAAAGAGGCTTAGCGTGCCTTATTCTTCTGGAGAGGGCTGTAGATGGGGCTGAGGCTATGCTTTCTGTGAGGGGTGGGTGCCCTAACCTTTCTCCCAACGGCCCAGCGCAGGGTGAGCCGGCAGTGTCCCAGGGAAGGGTGTATCACAGCGAGGGGGGTGCCACACGGCACACGGTGGAGCCAGAGCACGCTGGCGGCACCAGCTCAGAGAGGGAGGGCGAGCCCTCCTGCACCCCCGGAATGAAACCTCTCCTTGCCAGCACGGCTGCCTGGGTGCAGCCAAGAAATACCTACGGTCTCCGTGGCAGTTTGCTATGGGGAGCTCAGCAAATTGTCTCTTTCCTCCCGCTTTCCCCTGGTTTAGCGCACAGATAGGTTGGATGCTGCTGGAGCAGGCGAAGCCACAGGCTGTCATGAACACAGCGCTGAGTGCATGGAGTTTGTTCCTTCATGAGGGAGGAAAGAAGATAGAGCAGCATAAGCTACTGCTATGATAATGGAACTGGAACCACCTTCAAGTTATAATACTTGTATATTATCAATACTAATATATAATATTAGTATTGAAATATTCCCAGTGCAACCAAGGTAGAGAGTTATAATGGGAGAAATAAATACACTTCTGTGTATAATCAGGGCCACAGAGAAACCTTCTCTCCCCCTCAAATGCCAGATAATATGCCAAAAGCAAGTCAGGAGCAAAACTCAGTTCGCTCTTCATACAGTGAAGCGCTGGCTCCCAGGTACGGCAGGAAAGCATGAAGAAATGATGACCCTTGGTCTAAACGCTTGGTGCTGGCTTTGCTGTTTAAACTGAGGGCTCTGCAGTTCCCACATGCTGTGGCAGTCAGTAAGGTACTGCAACTCTTCCGCCAAACGTGATGGGGCTGAAGAACGTGATAAAAAAACCCGCAGCTGCAGAGAGGGCTGCAAACTAGTTACGTCCCCTGAGGCTCCTTGGGGATGGTTTGAGCTCAACAACAAAAAAAGTTATATTACATATATAATATATAACATTATATATACACATATATAATATAGCATTATATGTAATATAACTATATTATATATACATACATATATATGGCTATATAAACATTAGATATACATAACACACATATATGTATATAGACATCATATATGTATAGGTATATGTGTATACATGCATGTATAATGTCTATATACATATATGCATACATATATAAAAATATATACACATATACAATGTGTCTATGTATATGTATACATATGTGTGTATATAGAAGCTATTCTATATGCATATGTAGAATCATGAATATGCACATATACACATATATGTGTATATATACATACATATAATGTCTATATATGTGTATGTACATAAAATATATACACATGCATATATAATGTGTATATACATGTATATGTGTATATATACACGTGTGTGTGTGTGTGTATACACACATACATATACACACACACACACACACACGAAGGGAAGCTCACCTTGTGCAGAGCGCTCACAGTCTGTCAGCAGGCAACCCAGGCAGTGGCACAAGGCTCTTGCGCTGCCAGTGCTTGTTCTTGCAGGAGTTCAGGGGTGATGCCCAACCCAGGGCCCTTGCAGTGGGGAGTGATTGCCAGTACCTTGATTCAACATAAACCTGCGTTTGCGCTAATGACACTTTTCTCCCAAGTTCGTGTGAAGGCAGACAGGAGCGGCTGTGTTTTCAGCACCGTGCTTGGGTGACGTGCTGCAGAGCCCCACGGGGTGACCGTGTTTGCCCTGCCGAATCAAGGGAATACAGTGTCTTTCCCACTTTACAGCCTTGACTGTTCAGTGCCCCAGTATACAGCAGTACATATCTGGTTGCTCTTCCAGAGGTAGCTGTCACTTTTCTCTGGGGCTTTTAAAATAAGGTAAAAAGGCAGCCTGAAGTGTCGTGCTTGCAAACATGTAGCAAGCTCTTTCCCTACTGGGATTTGTGCTTACAATTCATTAAGGAAACTAAATTTCAGTTACAGTGATCGGCCCACAAAAACTAAGCTGTCACTAAAACCCCACCCTTTCCCCTTACACTGTTTTGCTATATTTCTGAGAAGATGGTTGTTAATGTGCCACTTCATTTTTCCAGTAAGTATGAAAAAAAAAAATGCTAAGAAAACTGCTAGAAGAATTTTGCTTATTTTTCCTGATTTGAAGCTGGGTGATAGGGCACTCGACATGAAGATGTACGTAAGACATGAGTCACACTCATTAAAACTTCAGGCAACTTAAGCAGCAGCTCCTGGCAGCAGCCCTTGGCAAGCCTCAGTCCGTGTGGGTCGGCACCATTTCTTTGGACAGCTCGGAGACTCTGCTAGAGGCCTTCATTTGGCCACTGTGTGAGCGCTGCTGGGTGACAGCTCAGGTTACTTAGCACACTTTTCCTACTGTGCTGTATTAGCTTATTTTTAATGCTGTGTTCCTTCCCAGCCGTCTTTCTATTCCATGCCCCTGAACTTAAAAAAAAGGATACCTATTTGCTGCAGAAAGGCATGGTGCTGGAGGGAGTGTAGCGTGCTGCAGCAGCTGTAGGGCTGGTTTGAGGGCTTCTATTAACAGCCTGCATCAAGTCTGCATGAAACCAAGATAGGGCAAAAACTCTGCTGAGCTGGAGTCAGAAAGATGCCATCCTACCCCTGCATGCACCTAGTGTCATCAGAACTGCACTGCCTGCCTTCCTCCCTGCTGATGTCAGAGGGGATTGTCTGAACGGCACAGGAAAGTAACCCCCTTCCCACCGCAGCAGGGACCCCAGCAGCAACCCCAGTGCGTGGAGGGGAAGGCATGCCTGTGCCCTGCCTGCACTGCCTGTGCCTGTGCCTGGGCTGGAGCTCACCAGCCGTGTGATTGCAGCCACTCGTGCTGCCCACGTTGGGGTCCAGCTCAAGCTGCTGCTCTTCCCCTTCCTTGCGCAGGGTTCCCCAGGCACAGGCTGACTCGGTGGGTGGTGCAGACTGCAAGGGGCAGAGGAGAAACTGAGCCAGAAGGCAACCGTGAGCCCGGAGCCAGGAGGAGGATCACACCCCTGCAGCGTGCACCAAGGCAGGGACCTCCTTCCTCATTTAAACTTCCTTTTAAATGGGGAAAGCCCATATCCCCAGGTACCGCATTTCCTTTTCTAGCAAAGGTCTCTTGCAATCTCTACAGGCATGGCATGAAATCATCAAGTTCCCAGAACACTTCCCACATTTCTGTCACTTTCCCACAGAGTTAACCCATCGGTGCTGGTCTCTCCACTTGCACCCATACATATATGTATATAGACACTTTACATATGTATAGGTATATGTGTGTATATACATACATGTATAAGGTTTATACACACATATATGTGTATGTATATAAAAAATATACATATAAATATATAACATGTATACATACACATATACATATACATGTGTATGTACATATTTTTAAAAAATTATATATATATATAGCCTTTGCAGTACTTGAAGCCAGGTAGGAAGCACAGAGCTGATGAATAAACTCTGGGTTTAATGTCTAAAACTGCAGATGGAAAAAAGAAGTCATTTTACTGGCAAAAATATTCAGGTGAGTACTTTTGCAGGCACAAACCAAGCAGCTGCTTGGTGGCCAGGTAGCAAGTGGCTGGGAGAGGACTGTGTGTTGCTATGGAGGGTGCTACTGAATTCATGCTCATGGAAAGCTGACAGCAACATTTCTGAGCTAGATAGACATCTCTGCAGAGAGGAAGGCAGCTGAAAACAGAGCTGACCGTTGTTAAGGGAGTAAAACCTATATCTGTTTTGCCAAGAGGCATGACATGCATGCTTCTGTTAAAGTAACAGCATAAAGCACCAAGAACAACCACTGGAAATTTGGCAACAACTGCTTTTCAGTGCTGAAAACATGCCAGCCTGCTCAGGCAATGTGGGACAATTTTAGGAGATGAAAGACAAAAGATGAAACGGAGCTATGCCCTCGTGCTTTGTATCTGGTGTGGTGAGAGGCTGGCCACCACGCTCTTATGCTCTGCAGGCTGGCTGGCAGCCTGCTGCGGCTCAGCTGAAGTCCCGGCATCCCCAGCTCAGGAGCAAAGCATGCAGGAGGTGGTGCCTTGATTTGCAGATGAGATGGTCTCTTGCTCACCAAACAGCACTGCTTGCCCTTGCCCAGCACAACCTGCATTTCCATCAGCAGGTAGCGGTTCCAGCCTGCTCCTAACAGAGCACCTGCACTGCAGGACTCCAGCCTTACCTGCTGATCCAAGTTTGCTGGGTAGCAGCAATGTAAACAGGTGAAAAACAAAAACAGCAACAACCTCAGCTCGTGCTTGACTCTGGCTGCTTTGGTAGTTTCTCCTGAACGATGAGATGAGGGCCCCACTCCACCTGGAGCAGACCCCTTACTGACTCCCAGGAGCATCAGCACCAGCAGGGCTCAAAGGGTTCGGCCCTTTACCAGCTTTGCCCTGGGGGCATCTGGGGCTGGACCTCCACCCACAGCAGGAGCCGATGTTACAGACAGGGCTGTATTTATGGGCCTCCTTCTCTACGTGACCTTCACCTCCCGTTCTTTGAGGTTATACCTAAGGAATTTAGATTTAAATTAATCCTTTGGCACCATCAGGTTCAGGACTTCCACCCTGAAGACTAATGAGCTGCATTAAGATTAAATCCCATCAGGGAGAATACCAATGTCTTTGCTCCCTGATGCTCGTTCAGATCCTTCCGAAATCGCTATTGTAGTGCCGTGGTTCACGTTGTTCAGGCTCAAGGGCCTCATTGCCACTGAGCAGCCCAATGGAGCTGGACCCACGCTGAGCAAGAGGGAGGGCCAAATGGCCTCGGGAGGCACCTTCCAACATAAGGTTCCCTGTGGTTCTGAAAAACCACCGAAAGCCATCTCATGGAAATAACAACAAACTGAAAAGAAAACTGCTCACAATAGATGGAGCTTCTGTCTGCTGCTCTTGGTTTTGTGTATAACATGGTCACAAACAGTACTTTCTTCTGTACCTACCTTATCAGGACTAAAAGTGACAGAGAAAATGCACAAGAAAAGAATCATTTTTCTAGTAAAGTCTTTGGCATGAATGAAGAACTGTGACTTGCAGGGCTTTTACTTGGACTCTCTCGTCTCTCTGGCTGAAGTCCACAGGAGCTGTAAGCCCAGCCACGCTGACCGCAGACCACATGGCCAGAAGCATCCAAAATTCATGGCCACTTTTGAAATAGCAGCTGCATGAAAGCAGCTTTAAAAAGAAATGAAGACACAAACCTACATGATACTCAGGCATCACAGAGCTGAACCGAAATCTTCCATCTGCCTCTTGAACTTTGGGAAGATTGTCTCGGGATTTGGGTGCAGATTTGTGCCTGAACTTTGTGCCTCTCAGCCATCTCAAACATGCAGTTTAAACTCTTCAGTAATCTCCGATCTTTCAGGGTTAATGATCAGATGCAACTTTGAAGCCACTGAACTTGTGAACCAGGATGTGTTGGGAAAGGCCGAGGCATGTAAAGATTAGCCCTTTCTCAGGAGGAGAGTGTTAGCTGAAGCAACGGGGAGGGTTTGCATTTGGCAGGGATTTTGCTAACGGGGGGTGATGCCATGGCCCTGCACATCCACGGCAGCCCTTGTGCTTCAAGGCGCTCAAGTGGCTTTTCCCACTTTGGTCTCTCCATGCTCATACAGCGCTGTGAAATCAGCAGCAGGCATAAATCCATGGCTGCTCCGTTGTGCTACATGGGGTCGGGGTTGTTTTTTTAGTTTGTTTCAGTTCGAATGAGATCAAATCCAATCATTTATCGCAATTTTTCTGCAAAGCATTGCTCTCATCATCCTGCAGCTACTCACCCAAACCAAACTAAACCGTCACCTTGTGAACCATTCAGACACAGGTGGAGGGTGCCCTGCCTCGCTCAGCCCAGAACTCAAGCCTGGGAGGAGGCAAGCAAGGGGCAGCTCTGCAATCCCCACTCCGGGCTGCGTGGCCGTGCCCATACCCACCCCACCAGGCTGCTCCAGTCTAACGCCGCTCTGCACCAGCCTGCTGCCAGGCCGCAGCTACGGCCTGCGGGTCTCAGTCCAAGCCAGGACAACCCCTGCTTTACCTCTGATTCTTTTGCCCCTCACTCCTCCCAGGCACAGCAAGTATTTCCCAAATGACTTCAATTTTACAAGGTATTAGGATATTATCTGGTATGAAACCATAAGCAGAACAACTCTAATGGGATGCAAGACGTGTTTGTGTGAAAACTCATTTCTAAGAGATAAATTTGAAAACTGTGTACTTCTCCAGAAGAAGGTATTTTCTTCCCATTTCTCCGTTACGTATTTTAAAGCAAGCTGAATCACGTAAGATTTTTAAGTATTAATCTTTTCAAAGCTACACTTAACCTGGTATCATGCCCATCCCGTTACCTCCTCAGCAAAGCTGAATTTCACCACGGAGTGACCTAAATAAGAAGGGTAGTACCTTTAGGGTTGAGAAAACACTTGTATAAATTGAGATTGCTGTATTAAACATCCATATCTTCTTCCTGTTCTCCTCAGGCCTTTTCTACAACGCAAGGTGTCCTACCCCCACAAAGCAAGTGTAACTCTTCGGCCAGGCTTTTACGGGGTTTTTGATGTTCTCCTCCCAACACGGCCAAATGAAGGGCACGGATGCAGCCCGGCCGTGGATGCCCTGGCACTTGCGCGTTCCTCGCACAGCCCGACAGCTGGTTAAATGCAGAGCTTCTTCCTGTCGAAGAGAAGGGAAAGCTGCAGCTCTGCCACCAGCCGGGCCCGGGCCGCGGCTGCTGCGCCTCCTCCCGACTGCCAGCGGCGCCGCCCGGCCGCGCTCCCGCGGCGGTTGCACGCACAGACAGACAGACAGACAGACAGACAGACGGTGCCAGCGAACAGTGACCCCTCCCGGGCACGGATGGAATGTCCGCCCCGCCGGCGCAGCTCCCACGCACCCCTCCTCAGTGGGCCCAGGGCTGCTCTGGGGAGGGGCGCTGACCGACCTGCAGCCTGCACAGCCCTCACTAGGCGCACCCGGCTTTAAGGCTTAAATATTACGATTTTAAAATATATATAAAATTGTATACATATACACGCATATGTAAATCGAATACATATATGCATTATATACATCATATACATATACACATGGATGTGTGTGTATATAAACATATAAGTGTGTATATGTGTGTATATGCATGCATACGTATACAATTTACATACATATACATTTATATACACATATAATTTATATACACACGTAAACATGGGGGGCTGTGTATATCTATATAAATTATGTGTGTATGTCTGTGTCGTGTCTACATGCAGTTCATGCTATTTACTTCAGCTCTCCGGGAACAGCAGGCTGTGGAAGCTGGCTCCTGCTCTCTCACGGCAGGCGCACACCCCTGCAACCACGGCGGGGCGCCGGGGCCCTGCAACCGCCCGAGCCGCCGCCGGGGGGCACCGGCGCCCGGGGAAAGGAGGGAGGCGGGGAGGGAGGGAGGGAGGGAGGGAGACGGGGAGGGAGGGAGGAAGGCAAGGAGGCAGGGAGGGAGGGAGGGAGGGAGGAAGGCAAGGAGGCGGGCGGGGGGGGGCGGCCGGGCGGCGGCGGCAGCCCGCAGGAAGCCGTGCTGCTGGGGAGCCCGATCCCGAGGAGGCCGGTTCCCACCCACACCCGGGCAGCTTCGCCAAGAGCAGAGGTGTTTAAAGCCTTGTAATGCCATCACTCAGCTGCTGCTTCGGCTGGCTGTGTAATGCCAAACAAAATACTCGCCTCGTTTAGTTATTCTCTGGTGTCGCCGAGAAGTGAGCTGACAGAGGTGACAGGTGGGAATGGAAATATGAGCCTCGACGGTTAGCCCAGTGTTCATTTAGAAACACTGATTGTGTCAGGGCAGTGTTGGCTTGTTCCTGCCCTGTATGCTGTGTGTATCCACATACCTAGTCAAGAGGCTCAGACACCCCAGCCACTGCAAACCCCGGCTGAGGCAGCAGGGTGAAGCCTGGCTTTGCCGAGACCAGCACGCCAGAAAGCTTCCTGCTGCGGCTTGCAAACCCGGGCAGGCTCCGTCCTGCAGGACAAAGCAAAAACGCCGGCCTGTCATGCCTGCATGACTAGTGACAAAGGCACCCAGGCAAAGCACTAAAGGCCTTTGGAAAATTAACTCCCTGCAAGTGGAGAAGAAGATCTTTGAACCTGCAAAAAGGTAAAGGTGCAAAACTAAGAATTTGGGAGGGGGTGGGACCACCCCAGCCTCTGCCCAGCACCACAATCTGGGCTGGAGTCAAGCTGGACATCCTCCTGGAGGCCTCCTGCTACAGCAAGCTAAGCCTTTAAAGTTCAGCCTCCCTTCACCCCTCATGATAAAACACATACTTTTAAGGACAAAGCGCAGCAGAACATCAAGACTAGCCATTAGCAATTGCATTTCCTACAGCCAGCGTCCAACAGTATCAGGTTTCTGCCGTTACCTCTTGTCTGGAAAGTTTAAAGACTCCCCTGTGAAGTGTCTCATCTATTTTAGAAGCAGAAGATCCCTGTACCCAATCTAAAACACTTATGTCCCACAGTCAGCCTTAAGCACGTCAAAAAATTTCAGATCATTTGCACAATATTGAACTTTATGGAGTAAGGGGAGGGGAAATTTTTTTCCTCAGGTTTTGCTTTTGGCATTGCTGAAGCACTTTCATGTCCTGATTTTTGGAGTCACTTGATTACTGGTGCAAGATGCACCATATGATCCCAGTGTATGACATGGCATTTGAAGGCGGGGAGCTGTGGCCCTGTGTGCCTGCAGTGCTGACGGCCCCGCGCTGGCCCTCCACGTACATGCTCTGCCATTGCGGTGGTGGTGGGATTCATCTGGGTAACTCTGCTCCTGCAGCACACTCTGGGCATAGGCAGAGCACAGCTGTAACTTGGGCCTGCAATTCATTACGGCATCTTGTGAAAGCCCTAATTTCTTGTGCACATTACCTGCGCTTTCCTCTCCCCAGCACCGACCTGCTGCCCAGCCGCCCGCAGAGCCCCTGCCAGCGGCTCACCCAGGAGGGCTGCAGGCGCTGGAAGCGGCTGAGCTCTGGCTTGGCTCACTTACAGCCAAAAACGCGTGGTAAGCTCTAGTGAAAGAAATCTGCAGTGCTCCCCAATATTTTGCATGTGCCATTCTCCACCCCAGCTACACTGCAGCCCAGCAGCACACAGAAGTGGTCTGTCGTGGGGACTGGTGCCAGTAAGCCGTGCGATGCCTCTGGCTTGTGTCCTCCATGCAGGTTAAATAGCCTCCAGGACCTGTAATAATTATTAAACGTATTACTTTAACCAGCAGCTTTGCTTCTGGGAAATACCCAGAGCCTCCCAGACTGCCTGCCTGCTGGACCCACTCATTCATCCGCACCGTTGTCCCATTGCGGAGACAAGGGCTGGGACAGAAGGAGCTATTGGGACAGAAGGAGCTATTGGGACGGAAGGAGCTATTGGGATGGAAGGAGCTATTGGGGTGAAACACAGGTGCTAGCACTGGGGAGATAGCGGGTGCCCTGCTCGCCTTGCCCCAGCGGGACAGGGTGACCCAGAGGGGGTGCTGCTCGCCTGATGGGACAGGGAGTGGCGAGGCTGTGTTGGGCTTCACAACCAGCTCTGGCCGCGCCTCTGCTCAGCAGGGCTTTGGTGGCAGCCCGGACCCTCTGCTCAGGAGCAGCCCAACACAGGCTCCCTGATATCCTCAGCTTTACTGCAGGCCATTTGCATACGGAAAGGCCATGTCAGCCCTCAGCAAAAAGCCGTGTCGTGGCCAGTAGCTAAGGCAGCGAGTACCCTGGCTGCAATGGCTACCAACTGCTTTCACAGGCGAAGGCCAAGGAGTCTGCAATGAAAAAGAAAAATCCCAAAGCAGCAAACTAAAGTATCTCTGAGCAATAACCGTGTGCCCCACAGGAGCACTCAGCAGACCGGACACGCTGGAGACATTGTGCAGAGCTGTGCTGGTTTCGCTCTGATCAGATGAGGATGAGGTTGGTTTTTGCAATTTGTGATAACAGCATTTTGCAAGCATGATGAAAATGTGTGGTAAACCCCAGCCTGTGCACACAAACCATGCAACATGGCTTTTTAGCAGAGTCAGGCTAAGGGCTTTAACTCCCCCATGCCTGTCCCCTGCGCTCCTGCGGCACAAGGCAAGCCCTGCCGCCCGCGCCCAGCCATCAGCCACCTCCTGCGGCTGCCTTGGTTCCTCTGGGGCCTGCGCCTGGGTTTCGGCAGTGTTGCCTCGGAGCTGACCTGCGGTGCGGGTGGCCCCGGTCCCACGGGGACACAGCTGCGGCTCGGCAGCGGGCAAAACCCCACAGCCAGGCCAGCGGGGGCAATGAGCCCCGGAGGAGCGCGGGGCTGAGCACGGCAAAGCGAAGGGCACGCTCACTAGCCGGGGAAGAGCCTCGCTAGCAGCTGCCCAAAGGCTTGCAGCGGGTGAGCAAAACAGTAGGAAAAAATCAGTTTGCTTTGACAGAGTGTCCTTACTGACTGTGAACTGGTTTGTATTAATAAAATCATTACAGCAGGGTAGTGAACTGCTCATTTGTCCTGTTAGTTTGCTTTGCTCAGAAGAACCCGACATTGAAGTATCCTTCACATCCACTTTCTTTGCTCCTAAAATACGCATTGTAACCTGGACTAATTGAGGACATCCGCACTGGCACAGGGAGAGGCCACGTGTGCTACCCTCACTCCAGCTGCCGAGGGACTCATCCAAAAGAAAACTAAGATGCCAGTTATTTTGAAAGAGTAAACAGGACAATGCTAAAGGCAAGTCACCGTGACCCAGAGCCCAGGCACGTGCTGATTAATTCAGTTCCCCTCCCTTAAATAGTTTATTTCTGCTAATCAAAAAAGGTTCACAGAAAACAGATCTGGTCACAGTAACTTGCTGTGGTGCTGATACAGATGCTTACATTTGGCACACCTCTTATTTGGCATTGCGTTTTGGCTGAGAACCAGAATAATGCAAAAGGTAATATAGCATATAATATCTGTGGCAAAACCTGGCCAACTCATAGGTCTGAAAACCAATTCTAAGTCTAACCAGCATCAAGCAGACACTTTGTCAGAGAAGAATTTTTTCTTGCCTCTTTGAAATGTCACAATTTTAACCAATGACCTGGATGAAATCACCATAATTAACACAGAATCCAGGTCCCGGCTCCAGAGCTGGGCACACTGGACATGCAGTAAATGTTTTGCTACCAACAAGTACAAAAATCACAGCTAAAGCTAGGACAGACTCAGGGATGGGATGTGGCAGTTGGACCAGCCCTGGGGGGGCATGATGGACACTCATAGAACTAACAGGGCTCATCCAATTTATGAGCAAACACCCCTGAGTGGGAACACCCCCAGTAGGGCCCAGTATGAGCGCTGCTGGGCTGGCGCATCCCGTTCTGATGTCCACAACCCCTCCCCAGCAGAGAGCTTCAGCAAGGGGAACGGGTGTGCAGCACAGGAGCTTCTCTGCTGCTGGGGGTGAGACATGCCACGTGGATAAAGCCACCTACGACCTACCAAGTCTGCTCTGGATCACCAGCCCTCATGTGACATCCCCGCTTGCCAGTGAGCCCACACGGCCGTGAGCGCGTGGGGGAATCCTTGTGCTGTGGAGGCAACATCACAGGTAACACTCAGCTGCTTCAAATGGACAACTACAGGTGGCACCGGCAGAAACAGACCCCAAAAAAGAGCCACAGAGTCTGTAAAATCTTTTATGGCAAGACCAGCTAAGACCAGTCAGGCACACAGACACTGAACTGGATTTTAAAGGAAATCCTATGTTTGGGGGATCTTTTTTACAATCGCACATACTTTTCAAAGTCCATGGTGAGATTATTAGAGGCTCCTCTCGCAAGCGAGAAGCCACAAACCATGCAGAGCAAAAGGTACCGTGAAACCACCACCAGATCCATGAGAAAGCCTCTCACCTGAAGGGTATCCACAGGCCCACAACAAACACACCAAAAATACCCTTTGGTGGGACACAGTTAAACCATACTGGCCTAGACACCTGGACGCCTGAGACATGGGCTGCTGTAGCCTACTGCTCTCATGCATTATTTTTTTCTAGTTATTAGCTAAATCAGTTTTGAGACTTTGCTCCTCAAAACAGCTTCAGTTATCCCAGAGGAGCAAGGAGGCAAGAAAGCTCAGTCGCTACGTAAGCAAGACACTGGCAGCTCTGGGCGTCCTTTCCTTCTCTTTGTGACAAATAAGGGTGACCAAAGCTGGCCAAGAAACTTTTGCTATTCCCCAGTCTCAAGCCTCAGAAATAAATGCTCTTGGACTTCTTTTTTGTTTGGTTGTTATCTCCTTGAGGAGTCTCTAGGACACTCTGGAGGCTTCAGATAAGATTATGGCCAATTACAAGGGGAAGAAAGAGTTCATCTCTCGGTATCTTTTTGGACAAACAATCTGAGGCAAACAAGGTTTAGCAACCTCTCTGGGCTTGCAGGGTTTAGGATCCCAATAACTCATCCTGATGCTGTAAACCCGAAACGCAGCCCAGCCAGTTTTCCGGCGTGGCAGTATCTTATCTGCTCTGACCCCTCGCTCCTGCTGGCCAAACCCACCAGCCGACCTTTTTATTGCAATCTGCCCGTGAAATGCTGTAGGGATGATGTGGTTTCTTCACCTTTTGTCCCGCTCTTTGGAGCTGTGAGTAGCCATCAGCTGCCTTGCACTCCGGCTGGGTCAGTGCCAGGTATACCCAGTGGGGGCTTTGTGTCCCCAGCACAACTGACAAACCCTGCGTGTCTCCTCTGTGACCCTCGTGCTTTGCAAAACCTCCATACAGCTGCGTACCAGCAGACTGGTGAATGGGCCCAGTTCTCCGCCCAAGAGGAAACATCTCCTACAGAGGAGCTGCTATTCCCAGCATCCCCCCTTATTTGCATTACTGCCACTGCAGCCCATGCCACACACCTCGCGCCACAGAGGCAAAAAATGAAAAGAAGGTAAAATTCCTGTGCCCACACAAGATCTTTTTATAGCCAAGGGGATGAGGTTTTTCACTCTCTTCCTATTTTCCACTTAGGGAGTAAACAGGAAAACCAACCTGGCCTGGTAGCTAATTTGGGAGCACTCAGTGTCTCTCCATGTGCCACCCTGTGATGCTTCCCGCCCTCTCCTGCCATGCCAGGGGCGGCAGGACAGCATGTCCCCAGAGTGTCCCTTGGAGGAAGCATACAGCCCTCGGCCGCTCCTGAACGGGGACGGAGACCCCGCCGGGACTGCCACCAATTACACCCGGAGCCAGCATCGGGCGTGTGGGGCTTGTCACTGTCTGTGCTAACAGCGGGCAAAGCGAAGGGCAAGAGTGTGAGCACTGCACCGCAGCCACTCGCAGGGTGGACATTTTCACCGTGCTTTGCCACTGGGAACGTTTTCTTGTGCCCTTACCTTAGGGTGGTGCACCCTGACATGCTGGGACGTTACTCTGCCGCAGCGCCGGGCGGGGAGCCCGGGGGAGGGCTGCGGAGGTCATGCTTGGGGAGCATGAGGACATGGGCTTACTTCAATGTACGCAGCTCCCTCGTCTCCTCGGCACATTCAAAGCATCTCTACAGCTCCTGCCACAGACAGGCTGGGAGCCAGCGCCTCTGAGGGAGCTGCAGATGGCCTTACACCTCCCTGCATGTGGCTGAACGGGTTTGTGCGCACTCGCATCCACATAGCCTGAACTCATCCTGTACCTGTGGACCTGCACCTGTGTTCGTGTTTGTGTCGCCACATAATGACTTCCCACAAGGAGGAACGCAGGGTCCATCAGGAACCAGAGTACAGCGCCACCATATTGTCATCCTTCGTTGACTCGCTTGGCTGGGTAATGAGCTAGCCAACATCTGCCCTACACGTACACACACACACACCCCCCCCCACCATCAACTCTGAAATTCCTCCCCTGAATCCATCCGCATGGAACAAAGCCAAAGGAACTGCCCCATCTGTATCAGTGTTCCCACCTCCTGCCTCACCCCCCCTGCTTCCCTGGCCACATTTACCCCCATGCCGCTGCCTGTGCCTCAGCACTCACCACCCCGAGGGGGTGTGATGGATGTATGGCCCCAGGAGGGTGACCACCGTAACCGAGCAATTGCTCTTACAGCAAAGCATCACCTCCTCGATGACACTGCCCAAGAGAGAACGCATCTTCGCCTTTAGCAAGGGAAAGACATCAGTAACTGCAAGAGAGAAAAAAAAAGTAGTAGTGCCGGCAACAAGTGGAACCCAAACTGTGGCGAGTCTTCAGGCCCTAAGAGAGGTAGCAGGTCTCTGGCCCGCTCAGCAAGACAGCTAGTGTAAAAGCAGTGAGCCCAGCAGAAGGAGCCTTGGTAGCAACACGATGACTTTAGTCATAGTCACAAGGCTAAAACAGCCAGGAGGGGGAAGTTTTCTCAAATACCAAATAGGAAAGTTGCGTAACCGCTGCCCAGATCCTTCAAACAGGGCCTGATTTCCCCCTCCAAAATTAGGATGACTTCCCCTTGCATCAGTTTCCAGCTGCGTCTGTGGCACAGAGTGAACCAGGGGGTTGTGGTCCCCATCCACAGAGTGGGCTGGGATGGGCGGCTGCGGAAGGAGGGTGCCCACCCCGCCACAGCTCCGCAGCCTCCAGGGCGTCCCACATGCTCGAGCGGGTGGAAAAGCATCTCAAAAACCATCGCCTACAAGGCTAATCACAGCAGACAGCTTTGAAGCTCCTTCATTGAAAGATCATACGCTGGTAACCAAAGGGCTGAACCCGGGGGATGCCTCCTGCAGGCACTCTGCCGCGACGCCTCCTGACATGAGCCAGGGCAAGGCACTGTGCCGTACCCTCTCCCAGGCCTCTCCTCTTGGGCCACCTGGGACAGCAGCAGGAAAGCTTCAAGAGACTTTGTCAACAAGACTACAGTAAGGGTTTAAGTTCGGTTATTTTTGATCCCCTTCCAAAACGGACAGCGAAAGCAAGGCAAACAGAACTCAGACGTGGGTGCGAGAGCTCGCTGCATACAAATGGGTGTTTGCCCAGTGCAAGGACATCCATGAGAGCAGTGCTGGTACCCCCAAGCAGCGGGAAACAGGCTCGATGCTGGAATTAAAAGGCTGCCTTGATCGGTGTTGCTCATTCCCAGGCACCATTCGTGTGCATGAATCACCGGCCTTCCCTTTGAATCATTAATCACTGCAAAATCAATAAAGGCCACATACGTTTTTCATGTATCAGCCATTAGTCTGACCTTGTGTCTATCTCTGTAGAGGGTATGAAATAAAAGCATTTCAGATCAAAGCAATCAGCACTAAATTTACCCAGCACTAGCACCCGGTGGAGCCTGCTGATTGACAGCTGCTGAGCTCATACTGAGGTTGTTTTGGTTCCCGAGAGCCCTGGGCAGTTACAAAGCCCTCGTTGTCCTCTAGGGACACAGGCAGGCAGGAGGGGGCTGCTCCAAAAGGATGTTCTTTGGGATTTGTTTATTTCATTAAAAACAGGGGCTGCTTTCTTGTCCAGGAGCAAGTGTCTACCTCCCACTCAGGGATGAGCAGATGCATCTCCTTCCCCAGGCACTCACACATGGAGTGATCGCACGCAGAGCTGCTGCGTCCCCCTCCCACGGCACCTGCCCTGGCTGCCTTCCTCCACCCGAGCCTTCCGCACTCTGCTGCTGCAGAACAAACATCTTGCACAGCAAAACCTGCTGGAGACACACCATTACCAGTAAGGGAGACCAGAAGGACCAAAGTCATTCACCAGGGATGGGGCATGATAAACTCAGCCCTCTGCGGCCCTTTGACCACAGGCTGAAGCCCCCTCCAGCCGATGCCCCAGCCACCGGAGCCAGACTGCCTGCATTTTTTCTGAATGCATTTATTTCTTTGGGGACTAAGATGCCGAGAGCCAGGCAGTGCTGCCGACCAATTACCATCACTATTGATCACTTCTGCATCCAGCTTTCTGGGTCAGGCCTGCTCTAATTTTGTTGGGGGCAGGCAAAGGGCCAGTGAACCGGGAAACCACAGCGCTCAGAGATGCCCCTGGGGCACAGAGACAGGTCAGCCAGGTCCAGAAAACCCAAACTCCTTCCAGATGCCCATGAGCTGGAGGCAGGTATGCTGTTCTCCTGCATGGACCACTGATGACTGCACACCAACCCTCTCATTAGCCTGTCACAGTGCTCGTAACGAACTCTGGCTAATGCTGCTGCAGAGGCCACAGAAATATTTGCCTAAGGAAAGAGGACCGTTTGCTTTTCAGAATAAAAAAATTGGTCTTTGCACTAAGTGGGGAGATGGGAGGGTGGGTTAGGACACTGCAAAGTGAAGCTCATGTAATAGCAGGAGGCACACAACTCGGACCTAAACAGCTTCAAGACTTCTCAAAACCTGAAATCAGAAATAACCCTGCTTACTAGAGACAGCTTTTTATTACAGATTGCTTTGGTTTTAATTTAAAATGATCTCCTGTTCATGCTTCCCCAGATTTGAACCTAGGGACCATATCAGGTCCCAGCTTCCAAAGCCTCTCTCACGAATGCCATGGTCCTGGCAAAGATGCAGGGGCCAGCTGGGCCTCGGAGGCTGGATTTCATCCACTTCTCACTGCAAGTCCATCATTCAGCCATCCTCCCCAAAACGTCGAAGTCTACCTTCCTACCACAGTCAAAACGCCATTCACCACATTGAAGGCACCCAGCAGACACCCTCCCTTCGTGTCCTCCCTATTAGGTGGGGTGTCTTTTCACTGTGCCCCTCTGTCCTGCCTCCCCCCCTCCCTGCTTGACACCCGTGCGCATTTTTACTGGAAACACCTCCACGCTCAGCCCTCTCTCTGCACCGAAATAGCTGTGGCCAGGCTGCGGCCGGGCACGCTGCTCTTGCAGGCAGCGCTTTCGTAACTCAGTTTGTACTGGCTGCCTCCCTCCAGTGTGTGACATCCACCCCTTTATGTTCCTCCTCGCAGTTACTTATTTCCAAGGCAGCTACGGTGGAGTTTTTCACCCTGTGTCAGGCTGACACACAGCGTGTCACACACAGGCACAGACCCTTTGGCCTTGTCCGGAGCATCTTCCCTTCCATCATCCATCCCGGGGCCAGGGGCACCGGTCTGGTCTAGCCACCCATGACCCTGCAAACCTGCAGCTCCCTCCCTGGACAGGCAGAGTCCAGCAGGCTTTAGCCAGGAAGGTATGAGGCTTACATACCTCCCTCCTAAAAGGCCATGAAGTTTCTGAATGCTCCTGGGGCTCAGCCTCCACGGACTGGCTGGCTCTGCACGCACCAACAGCCCCCGGGACAGAGCACTCTGCGCAACGGCTCATTGATGCCATCAGCCTCCTGAAATATTACGGGGCCTTTTAGTTTTGAAGGAAACCACAAGCGCCTTCCTGCTTTAACCTCTCTTCTCACTCGCTCAGCTGTAGTTGCAGACACAGTCCTTGCCCTCCCGTACGCCCTGGTCCCCACCCCACGCGTGGGCACGCAGGGACCCCCCAAGGGACCCACCAGTGCACGGTGGCACAGCATGGCACTGCAGGACACCGGCAGTGCGCACACTTGCTCAGCAGCGCCAGAGGTGAAGTACTGAGTAACTGGGGGATGATGCCAGGCTGGTCATCCTGCACGCGGTTGCAGAGGATGCCCAGCCTTGGCTCTTCCCACAAATGCAAGTGCCCGGCAGACGTGCAGCCAGGGGCATCCCATGGCAATGGGATTTTGGAAAGTATGGCCATGACCTGCTGCATTTTCCAGCTCTCTGTAGTTGCTCCCAGCACTGGAGAGACAGACAGACACACGCACACACTGCTGATCTCAGCCTGCCGTTCCCACAGTAATCCTGCTCTACATGCAAGTCAGGTTTGCTGCATGTATGCAAACCACGGGCAGCAAACCTCCGTATTCAAATTTGGCAGTCAATGGTACACAGCTCTCCGACTCAGTAAATAAACAACCCTGCCCCATTGCTTTGCCCTGGTCTCTCTTCGGCGAGAACTCCTCTCATGCCAAAGCCTTCAGCAGCCTGAACGCTCATTTCCCAGCAGCCCCCATGTCAGCACCATGATGGGTTTCTGGGTTTTTTTCGTGCTTGATAGGCATCATCTCACAGAAGTAAACATACCCAAGCTTCACTAGCAAAATTCCCCAAAGATTATATGGGGGATTTTATTCAAGGGTGATTCTGGTTTAATCTTGCAGCTGGGCGTACTATAAACCTTTGGACTAGAGCGCATATCAAATAACTCCACCTGCCTAGCTGATTACATTGGGATATTGTTATAAAAAAAACGTTACTTTGACATTTATAATCAAACATGCAAGTTTAATGTCGAAGGATGGCACAGGGCCAGCGTTGGGCAGCCCATGGGGGAGGACAAGCTCCCCCTGCCCGTGCCAGTGCAGGTCACCCTGGGACCGGCAGCCCCTGCCCACCTCTGCCGGCAGGCAGGTGTGCTCACGCTGGAGGGGAGGACGCCCACATGGCTGAACACACCAGCAACGATTGCTCTGCCCGCGCCGATGCTTTCCCCACCGATACTCTGCCCACTCCGGCGCTCTCCATCACGGCTGCAGCGGGCACACGTGCAGCCCATCGCGCTGGAGCCGGTCTCCTGCCCTGTCCCAGCAGCAAGCACAGCGCCTAGAGCAACGCTAACCAAAAGAGGCAAGGGGGCTTTTTTTTTTCCTCCCTTACGCTGCTTTTTGCTCTTTTCCTCTGCCTTTTAAAATTCCAGATGAGAAAAGTAAATATTGGAAGGTTATCCTTTGTATCTCATGATCAGATCACAAGTTAGCATGTGACTTGAGAGGGAAAAACAAGTCTTTCCAGCAGATGTCAATGCAGCGAGCGAGCTCTGCTGACTGCTGTACCTTGATGTCTGCTGCCAAAGTCAATTCTTGGTGCATCCTTGAGGTAAAGAACCTCATGATTCATCAAGATCTTATTCTAATTAAAGAAAACTCAGATGACTTTCATTTTGGCTTTGCCTGTTTAGCAACTCTGAATGTAATATGTATGTAAGGATCAAAAGCAGCCCTCAGCCACTGTTTTGTAAACAGGCTCCAGCTCAGGAAAGGCAAGGGCAGGTTTGGAGCCACACTGTAAGTCGTGTGCTCGGGCGACTGAGCAAAAACCTCCCCCTGAGCAAAAGGACCGATCAAACAGGAGCCCCAGTAGCCACCCCACTGGCCAACAGTCTGCAAAATGGCCTATAATGTTCTCTGAAGGCCAGGGCGGGCATCAGCGAGTGGGCCCACGCTGTCCTGGGGGAAGCGGGCAAGCATCTCTCTGTAGGGCAGGGGGTCCGGTGGTAAATAAGCTTGCTGCCTTCCCTCTTAAAGCACATTGGGATTTGCCCATTCCCAGAGGGCTGGTGCCCGGGTACTGCCCGTGCCCTGGCACACGTCAGCACCGGGGCTTGCCCGCAGCCCCGGCACAGCTCGATAAGCTGGTGATACCGCATCTCGCTGCAGCGGCCCTGCCGTGGCTCCTGTCACATGATGGGTCAGCAGTTCGTGGGAAGTCACAGGCTGAAAGCTTAAAAAAAAAACAAGTTACTTTAGCCAGCTCCTTCCCCACAGGAAATAAAAATTGGAGCTGAGCTTTAGCAATTTGGGTTTGACCAGACTTATCTCGCCTGGGGCCCGGGGTGGGTTTGTCTTGCCTCGCTCCTGACTGAACTCCCAGCCATAAAACCCGGCAGGGAAAGGACTCGGAGAAGGGCAGGAGGGGCAGAGACCGCGCGGGTGGGGGTGGGGGGGTGGGCAAAGCTGCAGCTCTCCTGGAGCCCCACATCGGGACGACTCTGCATGGAGAAGAAAATCTCTCCCAGACCTTCCCATCCCCACGAGGCTGATGGGAAAAGCCAGCACAGCAAATATTCCCACGGCCGCTGTCCTTGTGCCCCGGCGAAGCCGGCGAAGCTGATCCTGGTGCACGGTGCACAGTGCAGCACGGAGAGGCTTTTGCCCTTCCTTTGCCCAGGCTCCACGGACAATCAGGCAGCTATTTTTAAACTGGCTTTTTCTTTTCCCCCACAGAGGTGCTTGAATCGCACGGAAGCACGGGGAGCGCAGACATCGTCTCTCATTGTGATGGGAAAGGTTATCGGGTAGAAAACAAAAGTGAAATCATCCGCTGGCATTCCTGGGACCAAAATAGCCGCCTGCTCTCCAGCGTTGACGTTATCGCAGGGGAAGGAAGGCTCCGGATACAGGCAGTCCTGCTCCAGGGCTCACGTACCGACCCTGCAGCAAGCCAACACCCAGGCTTGCTGTCAGCAAAAGCAAAATAAGGCAGTCTTGCCATGACAGATTAAAGATAACTTAGTAGGTGAAGTCCCAAAGTTGCCATTGCTCCCAAGCAGCCACAGAGCCTTGCACGAGCATCACTCCAGCGACAGCCCAGCAAAAAACCTCGTCTGTCTCATGTTGATGTTCAGGGCGAGAGACCTCCCAGGGAGGACAGCAGGGGAGTGGGGAGAGCTGTGGCAGATGGACACTCCTAACGGGGGGATCTGTGAGCTGCCGGCCCCCGTTCCCGGCAGCCTCGGGCTGCGGTGCCCTGCCCGCCCCACCAGCTGCACCCGGCTCCCCAGCAGCGGAGCTGGGGCTGCTCAGGGACACAGTGAACTGCAAAGGCAAGGCTTGGCTATCAGCTCACTAAAAGCATCTTTGCTATTGACTTATCTGGGGGGGGGGTGTTATTGTTTTTTCCTCTTGCACAAATAGATTAAATCCAAGAAACGGCATCGCCGCAAAGCCAGGCGCATCAATCAATCAGGCCTGTCCCGACAGAGCCGCTTAGGTGTTTATCAACTGAAATTTGTCACAAAACACTGGTTTGCTGAAAGGAGAGCTTGTCGCCAGCCCACAGGCCTGGGTGCTCAGGAGGGCTCCCGTGCAGGGCTGCCCAGCATCACCCTGAGCCAGCAGCACATCCCCGTGCGACCGAAGCGCTGCCCCGGCACCAGTCCCCTCGTTGCCTCATGCCTTTTTGCAGCCACTCCCAGTGGGCCCTCTGCAAGAAACACCAGGGAAGCACCCAGCTCTGGGGGATCCCCGCTGACGGCTGCTTCCCAGGGATCTCCTACACCTCCTGCTACGGGAAACACAACCACTGGAAAGTCCTTGTTTCGATTTCTCTTCTCAAGGCAGGACCATGCAGGCGTGGAGCAGAGCCCTGGGCTGCCCGTCCCTGGGGTGGTCCCCACAGAAACCATTTCTAGCGGCACTCTGAGGAGAGGAGCCAGAGGGGGTGATCGCAGGGAAACTCCAACACCCCAGACTGGTTGCTGCTCGCAGTCTTGCTCGCCATCTGCAACTAAACCAAAAATCTGGCTAAAGGCTGCAGGGCCAGGCCGGGAGGGCTGTGGGGTGCTTTGCAGATGGAGAAAGCAGGGACACCCAAGAGATCCTGCAGAGCCTGATAGAGATGGAGTGGCTAGCAGACGGCATGCTGGAGCTATGGCGTCAGCCAGGACATGGGGAGAGTGGGATCTGGGGAATTCTTCAGTGCTGAGCAGCCTTCTGTGATGCCCTCGGCACTTCCCAGCCTGGAAGAGGAGCTCAGGTACTCGGCATCTGGGCTGAAGAGGTAAACCTCCTGCAAAGCACAGAGACTTCATTGTTTAAATATATCCCTGTGAGATGACTGCTAGGGGTGAGGGGTGAGTCGCGGCAGTGCCGAAGCTGAGAATTGAAGAACATGAAAACTAGGGGTAAATTTTACTTCCCCTGAACACGCAGTAAAACATTTACTAAAATTGTCCAAGGCATTTTCAAAATGAGCCGAGCGCTTCCACTGCCTGCCAAACCCAGATTCTTTTGAGAGAAGATTTAAGACTCTTCTTCATTTGAATTGCAGTAATGAACTAATACTGTGAGTGCCTCCAGCTGCCAGCAGCTGGCTTGGACTTAATTGCACCCAGGAGCCTTTCCCGGGAGCTGCGGAGCCGCCCCATGCCCAGCCCAGCCCAGCCCAGCCCGGGTGGCAGGAGCGGCCCACGGGCACCGCAAATGTCAGTTCATGCAAAACCAAGCAGGCTGGGAAACGCAAGCCAGCGCTGTCCATACGGACTCCGGCGGGGATGGCAGAGCTGCCAGTGTGGGCTCTGGCGCGGCTTTCCTGGCTTTGTTGACGGGTACGGCTTTATCGCTGTTAAAACACCATTTGTTGCTGTGACTTTTTCCCCCCTTCTTAAATGTCAACTTGAAAAGAAAAATTCGGGAAAGGTCACTTACCAGAGAGACTGAACAACTCCAGGCATTTGGATAAACACATGTAGGGTCAGCTGCTGCAAGAGAGGATTTTAAACCAGTTATTTACCTGGTTGAACAAGTGTTGTGTTTCTGCAGGAGGCCAAGACTTCATGTACCTTTTGGGAGGCAATCAACCTCCTTACCACCCATCCATCTGCTGCTGGGATCGTTAACCCTTCGGGACACCCAGATGGAGAAGATGCTTCACTCAGGATGCCTAATTCCATATTCTAAGGGGGCACGAGCACCAGTCAAAGCCCCAGGCTTACCCCAACACCACTGGTCTGACACTATGGAGAGCTGCTCACCGGCAGCCCCGCCAGACCCCTTCCCCAGGCACCTGCTGAGGCTGCTCTGCGCCCCTGCATCGCACTTCGTTCTTCAAGCCAGTCGAGTCACTAATACTTGGCTGGAAGCAATGTGGCAGAGACCCTGTTAGTGAGGAGCAGGATTATGCGTACATAGATGTACGCAGAGCAGATCCAGAGTCAGGTGCGCTGGGTCCTGTTCTTACCGGCAGTGCGAACAGAGACCTGCTGCACTCCTCAGGTTCCCCCAGCTGCAAAAAAAGGATAACCAGGACATGCCGTTGATAAAAAGGCACCCATTTAGAAGATTAGGGGAATGGGACTGGGTTTTCACTACCCACAGCTAGGGTGGGGAATTGGAAGGCGAGAGCTATGCACCGCAGTAGACACAGTGAGCCGAGCTTTCCCTTACTGCCTTCCCAAGGATGCTTCAGTATCCGGCAAACACCGTGCAAACCCTGGCAAAGAACACCCAGAACAGAAGCCCTTCCCCTGCTGCCCCTGACCTCCCAGTCAGTACCCAGCCACCTTCAGCATGTGTTTGAGCGTGCCCAGCACTCACAGCCCTCCTGCCCCTGCAAGCTGGTGGCAGTTTGTCCCTTGATTTGCAGGTAGTCATCAAATCTGGTGACTGCCCCTGCTGTCAGCCGTAGAACGGGGCAGGAGTTTGCCTGCTGCCCCGGGAGCGGGGAGGGTTTCGCAGCCCCAAGCACGCCCACTAACCTTTTCGGGGAGCCTGGGCAGCTTAGGCGGGGCAGAACCACAGAGGGTTTCCTGCAAGGTCTCACCAAACGCCACGATACGCCGCTCGCCTGCCCGGCAGCAGAGCAGCGGGCATTCCCAGCAGCTCTAACTGCTCCCCTCTGCCCAAGCACTGTTCTGTTTCGGTGCCAGCAGGGCACAGTCGGAGCCCCGATAACTACGGCTCCTTCAGAAAAACTTCCTGCTACCAAAGGCGCAGGTGGCAAGGGGCGGCTTTCGCAAAGAGGTCAGCAGGTGCGTCGATAAGGAGCAGCCCCTACAGACACGGCCTCGTGATGCCCTTTAGCTCTACCTGCTGCCGCTGCGCTTGATCTTGGCAGGTATGTTTGTCTCTCACCTGATACGTTTCCACCCTGCCGCTGAACATGCTGGCTGCAGCCCAGTCAAGGATTTGACTAAAACAATAAACTGTTTTCCCATTTGTCTTTCCTGTCCCAGCCTTCATCCCCATGGCTTCTCAACAAGGGAAACTTCAGAATTTCGTTAAACAAAACCCTTTGATTTTTGCCCTTATTTCTAGCCAGTATGCTCATTTATGACTTACAGAGTGCTCTGTAGCTCAGTAGCACCCAAACTAGCACATGGACCAGAGCAGTTCCAGACAAATCTGCTGCAAGACGGGCCTCCAAACCACCACCACCACCAGCTGAACCTGTTTGGTTGATCAAGGTCCCTAGACATGCACCACCTCCGTTCCTTGAGCATCCTCTCGCTGCCCCGGTGCGCATCCTGCACCCAACGCTTCCACGAGGGCCTGGATGAGACCTTCACCACCACAAGCTGGGAGTTACTCCAGAGGGCTGGCACTAACCCCACAGCAGGCAGGGAATGCCTTTGCAGGCGCCTGCTTCATGGTCATCCCCTGCGGCCACATTTGCCGAGAGATTTCCCAGCGGCAGCCCCCGTTTCAGCGGGAAGCAGAGCACGCCTCTGCCAGCCCATCAGCAGCCCCGGCTCAGTCTGTGGAGAGATCAAGTCAAGGTGCACGCTGAGCCAGACCAAGGTATTTTGGTGTAAGCACTCTTCCCACAGCAAAAAGGGCACTGTCTGTGATCAAGTTTAGCTCTGTTGACAGCTGCTGTGCTTACTCCTAAATAAAAGCAGAGCACATAGCCTTATTCGGGACAACTACTTGGCTGCAGGAACCTGAAGGCTTATGTTGACCCTGTAAGGAAACCAGCGCCAGCCAGGGACCCCACGTCAGCCCCGTCCAAAACGACCAACGCTCCTCTAACCTAACGATTCACATTATTGTGCGCAATGAACAGCTTTATGGCCTCCAGCAGCCATGCAAAGGGTACCGCAGCAGTGCAAGGTCAAAGGCATAAGGTCTCTGCACAGTGGGAAACCACCACCACGAGGCTTTCAGAAGTTAAGCTAGACAGAAGAATTGTCAGCAGCGGGAAAAAGGGCAGCTGTTGGTCCTGCCAGTAAAAACAAAAAAGGAGAAATCAGCCCACCACCGCTTCCGATCGGATGTGACAGCGCTGTCTGAGGTCCTCAGCAAACCCAGCCTGTGCTGCAAGCGCAGCAGGAGACCCAGGAGCTCCCAAGCGAGGGGAAGTGGAGAGCCCCAGCTCCAGGGGCGCAGGAGGGGGAGCCATGGAAAGCGGCCCCCGCTTCTGCTCTTCCCCACAGCCAGCACTATGCACCGGCTCACGCATGTCTCGGGGAGGAGCGCAGGTCCTGGTTATGTGCGTGCCATGGCCCCGTTGACGCTGGTGTCCCGTCCTGGCAGCCTTCCCTGAGCAGGGGGTGGGTTTCTCTAAGAAAACCAGGGACAGATCGTTTCCTACAGCTAGGGAAATGAAGAGCCTCTTGCACTTCTGTGCTGGCCAGGGGAGACAGCTTTGGGCAGCCTGTTCCCAAACACAGCAAAGCGTTCCCACCAGGCCTCACACGCCCCTTGAAATAATTCATTTTCTGTGGAATTCAGTCACTTTAAAAAAAAACAACAGAAAACCCTTCCACAGGCTTGCAGCAATATTTTGTCTGTAAATAATCTAGAGAGCTAGGTCACATTCCCAAGTGAAAGCGGAGCAGGGGAGGGTGGGCAGGGGGGTGGAGGAGGGGGGCGGTGCAGAGGGGTGTGCAGCCCGCAGCCCTGGGCACAGCCGGGCTGGGCTGGGGGACCGGGGGGGGGGGAAGCAGAAAAATGGGGGTTGGGGGAAGGGGCAGAGCAGAAAGGGGCCCTGGGGGTAAGAGGTGAGATGATTTCACCTTTCTTTTGGTGGCTGTCCCTGAAGCATGGACAAGTGACACCTCCGCCCTCCCACACTGGCACGCATGCCAGGCCCCACTGCCGGCAGGATGGTGTGCCGGCACAGAGCCATGTGGGGCTCAGCCTGCCCCACTGCTGGCTCACAGGGATGGTGGCAGCAGCCGGGCGGTGGGCATGGGCTGCCCTGCTCACCAGAGAGCGTCTTGCACCGCTGGTGCATTGCCGCAAAGATGGAAACGCTGAGCACTCCCAGGGAAGCAGAAGTTGTCCTGCCCAGGCTCTCCCTACAGGCACGGCACAGGACGTGCCGACGCCGGCACCCCCCGGTGCTCGCTCTGTTCGTGCCAAAGGCGTTGAAGTCCGTGCTCTTCTGGATTGCTGCTGGAGCGGGCTCTCAGCGGCAGCTCCAGTGCGGCCACCAGCACTGCCTGCAGCCGCCAGCCAGGCCACGGCGCCCGGCTTCGCCCTGCCAAAGGGCAACTCCTCCGGGAGAAAGGAGATGCAAATCTCGCCTGGCTCTGCAGTGCCAGCTCGGGGAGTTCAAAGCCCTGCCGTGTGGCAGCAAGGGAAGCGGGAGCGCTATGGGAAACCACCCACAGCCCTGGATCGAGTGTAGAGCAGATGGCAGAACAAACAGCACCAGGATTTCTGTTTCACATAATCTTTTGCCCTACTCGCTCCCACGTTCAACCTTTTCCTCCCATGGAGCAGACCTTCGCTTGGAAAAAGCAACCAGGAACACCGGAAGGGTTTCAGAGCGGCAGGTGGTGGTCTGCTCTGAACATCGCTAAGAACAATACACAAGACTCCAGAGGATTTTTTTGTTCTTTTTAAAGATTCAGGCTAGTTTTGTGCTATTTTATGCCCTTTTTGAAAGAGTTTATGAGAAATTAATTTTTTTTTCTTTTTCTAGACCAGGGGAAGGGTAATGCTGCTATGGCAGAGAGCTGCCTACACAACTGGCAGTAAGAACTTGTAAGGCTGCTGGGTTCTTCATGCTACGGCCGTGAGTGCGACGTGTGCTGAGCAGCAGCCCTGCACAGGAGGGGTGCTCATGCCGGGACTGCCAGCAGGACTACTGCAAGTACATGTTCTTTAGGGCGTGTAAGGGTTAGGGGAAAAAAAAGGAAAAAAAGAGAAAAAAAATTCAAACCCTGCACATGTTTTACAGACTTCTGACACGCCGGAAAGCTCAGGGGTTTCTGTGGAGTTTTGGGACGGAAACCACTTACTGACTGGCTGACTCTGCAGGGCCGGGTTTCACCCGCAGCAGGCAATGGCTGTGTGACAGCCCCACATCCCCGTCACAGGGGACACCGTCCCAGCCCAGCAGTGCCGCCCCGTACGGGGCTGCATGAGGAGACAGGTTCTGGCACAGCCCGGGCAGGAATCCAGCCCTCTCGGCAGAGCTGGCACCTGATGGACCACATCCCATGTTCTGCTTGAAAATGCCACCATCCAGCTTGGGTATGAAATGATCAGGGAACCACATCACTTGCAGGCTCCCAGTATAATTAGGTTCAACATTTAAAGTGCTTGTCTGTATCAAAGCACCCACCGTGCACACGCTGGCTATCAGGAAACAAGCGTTTGCCCTGTGTGTCAAGCACGATCAGCTCTCGGCTGCCACTGGTCTCGTCACTACCGTTTTCCAAGGTTATTTTACACCTGACTGGTGGAATTTGTTCTTGCTCATGCTTTACAATCATTAGAAAGTCATCTAATCACCATCCACGCAGTATAGCACCAATATGACCACTCCTTCACAGCCTCGTGCTTCGCACCAAGAGGCGGCATGGCCTTGCTGCCAGAGGCAGGACGACACTGGGTGCATCCCAGCATGGCCACGCTTCCAGCAGGCAGGCTGCTGGGACCTCTAGGAGTGCATCCTCTGTCTCAGGAGAGGTGGGAAAGCCCCAGGCTGGAGAGGGCACAAAGCAGCCGTGTCCAGCCGGAGGAGCAGGAGGGTGCAGCCTATGTGCCAGGAGGTCGGGCGCTGAGTGAGCTTTTGCTGGCAGCTCCCAGAAAGACAAGAGTTAACACTGCCTGCCCTGGACTGACTCCTCACTGGAGCCACACGGCTCTGCCTGTATTTTAGGAGTTGCCAATGGGCTCATCATAAAGTTTCACAATTAACACTTAGAAATTAATTACAACAGTCTGGGATTCTTCTAAAGACACTAATAGCTACAAGGAAGAAGCCAACCAGCCTATTAGCTCAGCACACTACAGACAGTGCTTTCTCTCTAGCACTTTGATGAAGCCAAGCACTTTTGCACTTCTACTATTATGCATTGCAAATTAAAAGCGCCAGCAAGAGCTCCTGGCTTTGCTATCAGGCTGCAGAGCAGGCTGCCCATAGCAGAGCTCCAGATACCACGCCTGGTCTTCCCCGAGGTGCCATGCAGCACGGACAACTTCCCTGCAGTTAAACTGAACCTGGCCATCATTCCCCACAGACCCTGCTGGGCATAAGCCACATTTTATTTAAAAAAAAAAAAAAAAAAAAAGAGAGAGACCATATCCAAAAGCTGTAAGCAGGGTGTGGGGTTCCTGCTGTTACTCACCATGTGCTGAGCTGTTCAGAGACAAACAAAAGAGCAGGTTGGGTCAAACACAGGAACTCCCTCAAGTGAACTGTTGTCACAGGTCAGAATCATTAAAGGGATCAAATCCAGAGAGCACAAACTTTCTGCAGTGGCTCTCTGCAGACAGGCTTTTCTAATTCCCAGCACTGCGGTGTCTCTTGCTACAGGACATCATGGATTTCCATCGCCCCGGTAGCTGGCATGGTCCCCTACTGAATTAAACTAGCCATTTTAATAGCTTTAATTCTTAACTAACAGAAACGTGTAACGCCTGTCAGCTCTGACACAAAATGGGTGAAAATCCAGAAACCACGAGATTGCCAACTGGCGAGTGTCAGTTACAAGCTGTAGTGCTAGAAACTTATCACAGGCTGGGCAGAAACAAATGGCCTGTTTGAAAAGAGACCGATTTGACAAGGGAAGCCAGGTCCTCTCTTCCTCATCTCATTTGAATAAAACAAATAGACCAAGCCCAGGCAGAGAAAAATCCAACGAAATTATCTTGTTAGTTCAGCACAGAGTTGATTTTTAGACTTCCTACATTTGACTCCAAGTAAATCTGGATTTTATTTCTTTATTTTTAACTCTGTTCTCATTTAAGAACTTCAGTTTGTGACAGGATAATTGTTAAAAGTTTGAAGGTAACATTTTTAAGTGCTCCCAATAACAGCAGTATTTATGAAGGAATTACACTGACTCTTTTTAAACCTGAAAGCAAGTAATTTCCCAGCTGCGCCTGCTCTCCCCACACCGTATCTTGTCATTGCAAGGACAACCCAGCTTGACTCTGATACAGAAAGCAGCCAGAGAAACAGAAGTGAAACCCAGAAGTTTGTTTTCATTATCCAAACTGAATGAACACAAGAAGTGAAAATTATGTGAATAAATGCCACACACTTGATCTTTTTTGCTTCCAATGATTCTCGGGGGGGGGGAGGTTGGCTGCCCAATTAGTAAGTCATCTGTAACAGGGCTCTCCCATCCTACCTGGGCTCGGGTACCACCCTGCAGGTCAGACCCACGCTGCACCCCCTCATGATGGCAGCACGCATGGGCAGAAAAGGACGCAGCACCAGCACCAATTCCTTCAGCGAGACATGCCAGACCAGATTTTTTGCATACCACAGCAAAGCAGCTCACAAACTGCCATATAACACCATTCTGCAACTCATGTTTTTTGAGCTCTAACAGCGTCTCATTTTTTCCAAGTCAAAAAGAAACCCACTAGCTAGTTCAACGCTCTTAAGAAGCCTGATGAATAGATTGCTTTTTCCTTTAATGAGAAGGCAGCTGGGCTCCTGCAACAGCACTGCAGCCTTTGCCCATGGTTAGAACGGATGCCCCTTCAGAAGGGAACTGCGTAGGGAGCCGGTGCAGCGCCAGCAGATAACACGAACGGCTCCAGTAAGACCATTGCAAACACCACTGTAGGCTGGGAACGCCGCCTTCTCTGCCACTCAGCCCTGCCACGGTCTCCGTACACAGCAGACCAGGAAAGACTCGGAACTGGTATCAGCAGCCAGGTGACGGACGCAGCTCAGCCAGCACCTTCACTTCTCTCCCCTCAAACACAAGACCCTGCCCAGCACTTGGGTGCCTTGAAGTGACCCATGATTGAGGGCTTCTGCACGCGTAGGCACATCAGGGCCCCAGCAGAACCTATAGCAATTACTGCATGCTAATCATTAGATAGGACGAGGCCTGTTGCATCCACCACCTGCCCAGGAAGTACACCAGCGCTGAAGATCTGAAAGCTGTCATGAGGATTAGACACAGCCTTGTACTTAAACACCACCTACTCTCCTTCTGCATTTAAAGAAAGGAACAGCAGCATCTTGCTTCCCTTTTCTGAGGCAGAAAAGAGGATGAGCAGCAGTTTTCAACTGAAATATAGGACTTCATTGAGACAAACTGTCAGGCTGAAACTGGGGTGGGGGGAGAAATCAGAAGAGTCATGCAAATGTAACTTAGTCTAAACTGCCCTGAAATCAATGGGGCTTCAGTGAGTTAAGCCCTGGTCTTCAATCCTACATCACCACGCTCCCCACAGCAGCAGAGAGCGGCTCGGGGAGCACAGCTCTGGCTGGGACGGGCAGGTTACCCCTCTGTGCCAGGCTCCGGCAGCCTGGGCTCTGCCCACTGCTCTCAGGGTGGCTGAGCGGAGCACCCTCGGGCACAGGCTCCCAGCAAAGACCAGAGCAGCCTGGCTGCAGGCATCAGGAAGCTACAGGCAGTGTTGCTGCTACACTGCTGAGCTGCACTGCAGTCTCGTGACTTAGCCTTACAGCTTTCCTAAATTACCCTCGGTTCTTCCAGCTCGTAGGAAACCTACCCCCAGCTTCTCCCAGGCCAAGGAGGAGTGGCAGACACTCTCCAAGCTGCACCTTGTAAAGGGTCAGGTTTACACCAAAGGCTGATGTGACTTTATTCAAGGACATTTCCAGACAGTTTTCTTCCCTTTTCCAGAGCACACTCTAAAACCCAGCATAATATCCTCTCTGGCGGCTTTTGTGGGGGCCTGCCAGATCAGGTTACACTGGAAATCAAGATACTGATATTTTATCTTTGTTCTGTTTGGTATTGGAGAGACATTGAGATCCACAGGACATGTCCATGCAACATTTGACCCCTGCTTAGAGCACTTCTTGCCCTGTCATTTGCCATGCTTTTCAGTGCACATCCCCCTAAGCATCCCACGTTTTGGAAACTATCTTCAACCTCCCAGCACCAGCCAGCTCACTCCCACCATAGCCAAAGTTTCAGGCACTGCAGCCTCCTGGCTGCCCAGGAGGACCGGAGGCAGACGCCTGAGAACATCCAGCTGCCGCAGAAGCAAGCGCCATCCCTGTGGGAACTTGAGAGAGGAACTGAGCATGACAGTCCCCACCGCGGGCTCTTAATCCTTTCGCCGAGAGGAGCCAAGCTGGAGTTTAGAGAACTGGAAGTCAGAGAACAAGCAGACGTTTGTTCAGAGCGGTGGTGCGAGGGGGAGGACCACCAGCTCCTTCCCGCCTCCGTGGGACTTACCGTCCTTGAATGTCCCTTTTTGTCCTTCTCCCCGCATCTGTGGCCAGGCGGCACAACGCTGCTCTGTCCGGCGTGGGGCCGCAGCCCCTGCCGCACGCCTCCCCCGGGGCCCGGTGGCCAGCAGAAGGAGAAGCAGGGTGGCCACTGCTGGCCGCCCCCGTCTGCCAGGCTGATCTTTCCCAAGAGGAAGTCTGCTGCCCGTCGGGTGCTCTTCCCACGAAGGGGCATACCCTCTCGAAGGGCAGAGCGGTGGGCCGACGGGCAGCCAGGGAGGGAGGCTGAACAACGGGCTTGCACCATTTAACAGGCATCAGAGCCACCAGTGGCACAGAAACATCTGACGTGGAGACAGGAGCATGAGACCGCTTTTTAGAAGAGTTAAGCCCAACACCCTCAAAAATTACAGCTGCTCAGTATTACTAATCTGAGAGGGTTGAACTCCATCACCTATTCCCCAGTCGTCATCATAACTCGTATCAGAAACTCCAGTTTCAGTAAAAGAGTGTGCATGTGTGAAAGAGAGAGGCAGCAGCAAGTCTTGGCAGAGAAGAAACAAGAGTTCTGTCACTCTCTACAAGCAGGAGCAGCTCTCAGAGGAGCCTGTCTGTACCCAGCTATGTTAGTAAACTTTGGCAAGTTTTGGCCTACAAAACCACCGGGTTATTTCCAGTCGCAGTGGTGAAGATGGGCCTTTTGGACTGGATTTTCCCCTTAGGCTGTCTTAGCCCTAGTTCTGACTGCAGGACTCCTCTGCAACGAAGACTGGTATCACACTGTCTGGTGCTGCACAGCTCCTCGTTTCAGGTCAAAGCACAAGGAAGGTGAACACAAACTGGTGCATCCAGGTAACCACCGAAACACTCACTGTCTGAGTACCATCACCCACCCGATCAAATAAGCAGAAAGTTAAGTTTTTTAAAATAAAAATACTTAACATTTATTCACCTTTGAAGTCACCATAGTAAAATTGTACACGCTATGAGTAACCCAGGAACGTTATTAAAAGCTACCAGAAACATAAGGCAATTTGTACAACCATTGAAAGAAATACACAGCATGTTGAAAATAGGGTGAAATATTACTCAAACAAGACAACGCTTGATACACACTAGAGTGACAAGAACCAGCATTAAGTTTTAAACAAAAATAAAGATGTCATGGCTACAAGTATTATACAGTGATAAATACTTCAAAAATATATTAAGATATATGGAAATTCTTGTTTTGTCAAGGAAATCCAGAGAAATTCCAGCCTCCACTGGATTTCAATATACCAATTAAGGTTTAATATTTAAATTCCTTTCCTTTCAGTAAGAACCAGTACTGCAGCCATTACCGTCCTGTATTATCGATACTTATCTTCTTGTAGTGTAATGAGATCATCCTTATGTTACATTACGCCCTAATGTCTCTCGCATCGTGGGTACTAATTGCTCTAAATCAACCATGAGTTGCCTTTTGGTAACAAGTGCTGTGCACCACATTGGAAGCCATAAACCATGTTAAATCACAGTCAACGTTCGCCTACTTTACAGTATTAATGGAAGGCGGGTTCAAAGACTTGCCTCCATGTAAGTAAGACGTCTCGAACAGAGGGTTTAGTAGCAAGTCCACCATAACGTTTTCCTAGCATAACATCAAGCACTCAGAAGTTACAGTACATGAACCATGCTAAAGTTTACGTTACACCTTCAAAAAGAAAGTCCAGAGGATGTTTGGAGACGACAGGTTTTGAACATGCACAAATGGTGGTTTAGTACACGTTTGTGCTGTTACTGGGTAGCGAGTGAAGCAGTTTATAGCCAAGGATTTGGTGAGACAGTTTTCCGAGCCAGTTTAAAAATATAAACTTCTTCTTAGAGGGTCTGTTCTATAGAAAATAGAGTGAAATCTGGTAAATGGTCAGTTTTGAGAGTACTTTGCCATGGCAAGATCCATTCATCAGCCTACCGCACCACCAAGAGAAAAGCCAATCCTGCTATTCCAAACCCCGCTGCAGCCATGATCGCATTGCTTATGGTACTGCTCTGGTCAGCCGGCTGGGAGCCGTGTCTGCCGAAGAAGCGACAGAAGCCATCCTAGAAAAGCAAGAGAAAGGACATTGAGTTGGTTGGCTTACAATTAACCAGATTTGTTTTAACACGTCTTTGAGCACAGTTTGGTTCACACTCCCAGCATGGCGTCTGTCTGCCGCAGAAGTCTCTATCTAATCATGAAAGTCTAAGCCTGCTGCCTTGGGCACACAAAAATGCTTTGTGAGAGCCTCTGCACAAGGCGACTAGAAGCAGTAGCTACAAGTGTTTGTACGCTTTGCTCAACAGACAATTGCAAACTTCCTATCGAGATGCTCAGCATGTCATTACGTTATTTTCGCCCTTTTAGGCAAGTTTCTGATGGGAGCTGCCAGCATTGTTCCCCTTCGTTCAAGTTTCAGAAAGCATCTGAAACGCAGGATATGGAAATTTCCGCTTGAAAGACAGGAGCCCGAAGCCGGTCCCATCTCGGTGGACGTGGGACTGATTACACACTCTCTTGGAAGGGCCAAGTGGACACTGCTCAGGGCTGACCTATGACAGAGCAAAGCTGGCAGCTGCTCTCCCAGATCGTTATTTGTGATAATCAGAAGTGGCAGCAATACAACTCCAGATGGTCGTGTTTGAACTCTGCTCCGCAGATGTCTATGTAAACAAGTTATACTCTTAATTTCTTCCGGAACTTTGTTCTTTACACTTTAATTTGTGCGAACAGGCAATGCGATTTTGCCAAGTGACAGTGTACATTGTAGCCAACCACCATACTGTTCTGAGCAGTCAGATGGACCAGTGACCGCTGGAAAACCAAGTTCATTTTGGTCTCTGGAAAAGTTAACGAAACCAGTGGCTGCTTCCCCCCCCTTTCTATTTTTAGTGCTTATTTGTACTGGCATCAAATATTCCACTAGGACTGAAAATAGGAAATGTGCAGTTCTGCGGGATAGCTGACATTTTGTTCAGAAACGCAGGCAGAGCCGCATGGATGCCTTAAAAGCCGTACTTTCAGCATGCATCTCAAGTGGCAGAAAGCAACAGCAGCCATCGCTTTACATCACAACGTACATTAATGCTATTGCCCACACACCTTCCCGAGGCCCTAGCCTGACCAGTCTCAGGACAGGCAGGAACCAGAGCAGCAGGTCTAGCAGATGGGCGGCTTCACACACAGGCGTGTTTAAGAACAGGCACATCGGTGTTTTGTGTTTACATTTGGGAGAAGACCTGTGTCAGCCTGCTCCCCAAAATCTGAAGACCGCGGACCTGTGAAGTTAAACCCCACAAACCACCAGCATCATTCCTGTATTTTTAGGAGGCTGCAGCCTGGCAAAGCTGGCCGCTGGCACCTTTAGAGAACCGGCCTAAGCCACAACACAGGACACCCACAAGCACCTTAAATACCCCAGCGTGTACCCACTGCGCGCCGCTATGAATTAACCAGACCCCGCAGATGGTCTGCAGCCCTTCCTCGCAGAGACCTCCCCGCCGCCGCCGCACACGCCCATCACCGGTAGCTACACTACCACGTTCCCCTGGCAATAACCCCCAGGGCCAAGCTGCAGCACGGCGCCGGGGGGCTGCCCTGCTCCGCTAACCGGGGAGAGGCGGCCAGGCCTCCCGGCACTCACCGCAGGCCCCTCTGCCGGGCCGGGCTCCCGGCTCCCCACCCTCGGTCTTCCCGGGGACGCGCGTCCGCACCGCGCCCGGGCCGACCCCCCCCCCCGCGCCGCCCCGTCCCCGCTCACCCATCCGCCGTGCGCCTCCAGCCACTCGCCCCGCTCCTCGGCCAGGTAGGCGGCCAGCGCGGCGGCCAGGCAGCGCGGCCCGTCGCCGCAGCCCCGCTCGGCCAGCGCGGAGGCCAGCGTGCCGGCGAAGACCACCAGCGCCAGCAGCCGGCCCCAGTTGAGGCCGCCCTCGGCCTCCAGCTGCGCCGCCACCCGCCCCAGCAGCGCCGTCGCCTCCCGCGGCTCGGCCCGCGCCAGCGGCGCGCAGGAGCGGAAGAAGGGCCGCTCCTGCCGCTCCAGCTCGGCCGCCGCCCGCCGCAGCGTGGCCGCCGTGGGGCTGGGGGGCAGCGCGGAGCCGCCGCCGCGGTGCTGGAAGTAGTCCTCCAGCAGCAGCGCCGTCTCCTCCTTCAGCGAGCCCGGCATGGCGGCGGCCCACGGCGGCTGCGGCCCCGCAGCAGCAGCTGCCGCCGACTAAGAGGCGGGGCGGCCCCTCCGCCCGGCCCGGCCCGGCCCGGCCCAGCCCGCCCCGGGGCGCTGGGGAGCGCTCCCCTCCTCCGGGGCGGGGCCCGGCGCGGTGCAAAGCCAAAGCGGGGGCAGGGGGACGTCGCCCTCGGGCCGCGCCGGGCCGGCACGTCTCGCATCGCTGCCGGGCTGCGACGGCTGCTTCCCCAAAGGGTCCGCCTGCAGCCCTGGGGAAGGCACCTACTGCACGAAGCCGCGGGTTTCCCTGTGCAGTCAAGCAAAACGCTGAGTTATCGGATGCTGACTGTAAGACACTTTTTTCATATGGGGTTTTTTCGCACATCAGTGCCCTGAACCTGTATTTTTTGCATCAAAGGAGCTCCAGGTTTTCTAGGACTATAGGATGAGTGCATTGTGTATTTACCAAACAAATGCGGCGGCATTTGCTTTTTGATGGGCATACAGGCAAAATTTAGGATTAGGACTTCCGTGGTGCAAAGGTTGGGCCCTGCACTACTGCTGGTGTAAAATAAAATGGCTGAGAACAACACTGGCCAAATGGTGTCATTTGCACAGCACCAGGGAGACATCTCAGCTAGACGCCTCCCCTGCAACCTTGCTGTGCCCTTCGAGCTGTGAGTACTATCAACTGCTTAACAGATCGTCAAAACACCCATAAAAACCACCCCAAGATGTACGGCAGGCCCCGCACAGGTACACCCAGCTTGTGCTTCCTGCTCAGTGCCAGCTTGCAGGTGAGGTTCAGACGGCGGCCCGGGGCAAAGCGTGGCTGTGACTGCACGGCCCCGTGCCAGCGCTGGGAGAGGTGCTGCCGCAGCTGCCTGCAACTGGGTCACGCTCTCACCTCGCATCGCACAACGGGCTCAAGGTGCCCAACGTGCCAGCACGGGACTGCTCGGCTTCACTCCACCTATCTTCAGTTACAGCTCTGTGTCTCCATTTTACATCCCCGTTCGTTAGAAAATCTAAAAATAGATGGTTGGAATCAATCCTATTGCAATTTCTCAGATCATTATCAAGAATTGGCCTGATCTCTTAGAGTCATTCCTAAGGCAAACTCTTAGTTTTACATCCCCATATTTGGCTTTTGTTTTGTTTTTAACCGGGGAAATCTAGTCTGTGTTTATGTGCTAGAGCAGGAGTTGGAATGACATCTTTACTTTTCACCAGTGCTTTACACACATGCTTTTTTAAATAGAGTTTTCCTTACGATTGTTAATTCTGGAGCAGGAATTTCCTATTGCATTCCTCACAGCAGGAGAGCAAGAGGGAGAGGCTGTTCTTTCTCTAGCAATATCCTTTTCTACCCTTCCTGTTTATATAGCATTTTTGTTTAACAGGACGGGGCCGTCTGACAGTGACTTTGCCCTAGCTATAGCTCCCTTGCTCTCCATACGTTTAACTTGGTTATAGCCCGCTTATGTAGCCTTTCGGGACTGCTTTTCCTTCACCTCCTGGCTTGAGCTGAAGAGCAGATCAGGAAGATAGGGCCAGTGCCAGGGCTCTGGATGTGACACTGCTGCTTCAGTGCTGCACCCAGACCTGCACGGCTGTTCTCCAAGGCTGGGACACGCTGGGGAAAGGACAAGACGCAGATTAAAACCTCTCCCTCTGGAAAGGAATAGAGGCATTTCTGAGATACCAATAGCTTTACAGACCGAAGGGGGGGGTCTCAAAACGCCGGGTTTTCCAAAGCCTCCCTGGTCAAGCTTTAGTGAGCAAGAAATAGAGTGAACACTTCAGTGCCCTGTTCCTCTGTCTTCATTTATCTGATGGGAAGTTGAGGCCTGTCCTGGTTCATGGCTTCCACCATTACCTCAGGAACAAAAAGGTGATTTTCACAGGTGGCAATTCCATGCAGCCCGACTTACGAGTCCACAGGCAGTGGCCCTGAAGTGCAAGAACCACGGGATTTCTCCCTGCAAGAACAGAAGTGCAAGATGCGATGTCAGCCTCATTCTCACTGGAACTGGTGATGGTTTGGGCACTGATGTCACTCAGAAGAAGCTGGCTCAGCACTTTCCCCAGCCCCTCAGAGGAAAGGAAATGAAACAGTGTGCCTAAATTAAGGTGCTTTTTTCAGTGTCTAAACTGAGCACTTCCACCAAACACCTTCATGCTGACCACAGAACCTACACTAAAATGGAGAGGACAGCTGACCCCAGCACAGTTCTCCTCTACTGACAAGGCAGAAAGCTGAACTGCTGCATCTCGGGGTGATCTGCAAATACGGTTGTTGTGGTTTAACCCCAGCCAGCAACTAAGCACTGTGCAGCCGCTTGCTCCCCCCTCCCAGTGGGATGAGGAAGAGAATTGAAAAAAACAGTAAAACTCATGGGTTGAGATAAGAGCAATTTAATAACTAAAGTAAAATAAAATATAATACTAACAATAATAGTAATAAAATATAATAATAATAATAATGAAAAGGAATATAACAAAAAAAAAGGGGGGGGAAAAATAAACAAACCCAAGAAAAAAACAGTGATGCACAATGCAGTTGCTCACCACCCGCTGACTGATGCCTGAGCAGCGATCCCCACCCCCGGCCAACTGCCCCCAGTTTATATACTGGGCCTGACGTTCCATGGTATGGAATACCCCTTTGGCTAGTTGGGGTCAGCTGTCCTGGCTGTGCTCCCTCCCAGCTTCTTGCACACCTGCTTGCTGGCAGAGCATGGGAAACTGAAAAGTCCTTAACTTAGGATAAGCGCTACTTAGCAACAACTAAAACATCAGCGTGTTATCAACATCATTCTCACACCAAATCCAAAACACACTGTACCAGCTACTAAGAAGAAAATTAACTCTATCCCAGCCAAAACCAGGACAGCGGTTTACCCAAACAGTGATAGCCTGAGCCCTCAACAGTGTTTCGGTGCCCAGCTTTCACTGGCGTCCCACTCCAATGCGAGGAGAATCTTACGTTCCCACAAAACACATACTCTGCATTTTCCAGTGCATTCCTGGGTATGGCGATGAGGATCTGGAAAGAAAACATCACATTAGCTGTGATCCTTCTGAGCAGGAAAGCACAATCTGAATTCTGGCCTCCTGAATGCAGAAGGAGCTCAGATGGAGTTTCAGGTGCTTTCAAGGATTGCTCGCTCTCAGTTGCTGTGGCTCACCTCGTGTATTACCAGAAGATACTCCAGAAGCAATTTTCTGGTAGATCTGGATTTCGCCTTAGGTTTTTGCAGGACAAATGATCTAAGAAACTGTATGGTGCAAAAAGTAAATGCCAAAACCCCAGAAAAAACAGCTACCATTACAAGTACCTAACTGATGGGAAAGATGACTATATACATGTTCTCAATATGTAAAATACGATTTATTGTATTTAGGCCATTCATAAGTATCAACACAATGTAGCATGTTTGAAACAAACATCTTACCAATAAATACTATCTAAACATTAATATTAATCTTTTGATCAAATGTGTACAGTGTATTGACTCAATATTGCACAGTGAGCTCTATATGACATTTCCATAGTGCATTGTTTGTTACAGGGATAGCTTGCCACAAATATTGCAAAGCATCAGAGTTGACTTTTCCAAGTGCAAACAGCTGAACTATTTCATTAGGGACTGCAGGCTGATACCAATGTCAGTGTCCTAAGTTAACTGGTTATGGATTCATGGAACCTAATGTTTTCATGAATGAGGAGACTTTGTTTCTAATGCAATTTTTATAGAATTGTAAAAAAATCCCACTTTCAAATAGAATGAGGATATTATCACCAAACTTCTGTGAACAGCCAACTCCAGTGATCAGTGAGCTTGTGATCAAGCTCACTCCAGTGAGCTTGTTTTCTCTTGTTTCAGTCTAAATATAAATCACATCTTTGATCTTTTCAGAGATGTATCTCACGACTTGCATTTCAAAGGCCAGACTGCAAGCTCCCAGCATTACTCCAGCACTTTGCTCCCTATACGCCTCTGCTCACGTTAGACTCAGTACCTGTCAGTATGAGCAGAGGTGACACACTCTAGCCTCAATAGTTTTCAATGTATAAATGCAGATATAATTTCCCAATAGTTCTATAATTAACTGTATCTCAGCTTTATCTGATTAAATCTTAATTCTACAGCATCAGCTCTGCTTGGGGGTAGTCCTGCCAGTTCGTATTGCATTACCATGCTCACACAGAGAGCCGGGTGCTGCCAGCAATGTGGCCGGCTGTACTGCTTCCCTGAAACCCAGCAGCTCCTGGATCAGATGGGCTTGTGTGCTCTGGTGAGCACGGTATCAAACGCTGGCAGGACTGTGGCTCACAGCAGGTTTTCAACAACTCACTGTTGTTCATTCTCAAGTCCAACTACGACAAAACTATGTCCACGCCAGTGGGAGATTACTGTTAAGAGTAAGGACTGTATGCTTTGGCTTGTGAGGTTTGACCTGCATTTGAATGAACTTATACTGCTCTGACACTGCAGAAGGACCTTAAAATGGGCATATACTGCCTTAACACACATATGAGCTACATTGCCCTGCCAAAGTGGTATGAACTGCTCAAAATGCAAGTAAGAATCATGATCATAGAATGACTATGACTGACTTGGAAAAGATTTGACCATCAGTATAACGGTGCTTAGTGCTTGGCATGTAGTATCCCTTAGCGCTTAGCATGTAGTATTCCTTTAAGTAAAAGAAAATTCACTCACCAAGTGATACAATTAAAAATTTCTAAGAAACTACTGGTTAAATATTACCTCATGATTACGTAAATCATGTTTATATCCCTCCTCTTTGCAGTTTATCGGTTTGTATATATTTAGATTCTTTATATTCAGGTAACAGAGATGAAATACTTATTTCTATCTAAAAAGACAGTAGGAAAAAACAGGGATTGAAAGGATTCCTTTTCTGTACAAAAAATACATTTTTATGACAACAGCCAGTACCTTCACAGTAGGTCCTTTGCTCCTCTACTTACTACCAAGGTTCAGTCATCCATAACACCATCATAAAGTATCAGAATTGTTTTTCTTTCCACTTTTCAACGCCGAAATTCAATGCACTACTATGGAATGTTTCCAAAGTCTTATGCTACATCCTGATAAAATCAGGAATCTTTTTTTCTTTTTCTTTTTCTTTTTTACTTTAAAAAGGAACTCAATTCATGCAAATAAATACATAATGTGCACTGAAATACTCAATTGTATGATACAGGTGACTTCAGAGAAAAGTCCCTTTATAATTATCTGAACTAGTTCTAATAAAAGTAGTTTCAAAACAGAATTAAAAACATTTCATTTTACTACAAGTTGATGTTTGCTATGTGTTCGAGCAGATTACATTTTCTACCTAGTTGTGTTAATCTGTGGGTTCAGTGTCACTCTTTTGTAGTGTAGTGAATATTTGATTTTGGGGGTGGCTTTTTTATGCAGTTTTTGTAGTCCAGGGTTTCAGTCTTCATTTGATTCGGCACACAGGATCTCAGGTTAAGCCCAGATCTGCAGAGAGAGTTGAACAATCGCTTATGACATTGACTATTCTATCAAATGTTTAATTAAATTTTGGCAAGGCAGTCAGATTAGCGGTACAGAGTATCAGCAGCAATTATATTATTTAACCCGTAAGTTCAAAATTTAACAGTTCTGCTAGCACTTTGGGGGGACTTTTTTAATTTGAATTTTCTGTTCATGTTTTACACTGTGTTTTTATATCCTCGTTAGTCCCTCTAGAGTCAATTTTCCTGTAACAACTCTTCCCCCTCGCCCCCTTTTTTAAAACAATCAATCAAAGAAAGAAAGAAGCACCCAAAGTAGGTGTTCCCAGCACTTACTCGGAGAGTGTGGTCCCAGGAGCCCGAGCAGAACGCTGTCCCGTCGGGAGAGACCCGCAAGGTGCTGACGCGATTTTCATGTCCAAACAGAATGGATACACGGGACCCTTTTAGCACGTCCCAGACATTTATGGTGTAATCATTATAGCCTGCAAACAGTAGGCGACCTACAAAGAGAATGAGATTTTACAAAGTGAGGTCTTAAGTAGGTAACACGTCTTGACTGCAGCAAGGGCCTTCTGCAGGACGTTCATCACCCAGTGAGCCACAACCCAGCTTTCCCATGCCACCCTTTGTACACAGCAAGCCCTGACCACCACTGCTTCCCCCAGGCTAGCTGTGCTCCTTTTAGACACCCCTGCTCCGCTGCTGAGCTATCCCTACTCAATGCTGAACCAATTAAAATTTGTTAGTTAAAAATATAGTTAAAATTGAATTAAATTATATAGAATCTGTTCAGTCATTAGAGATGGGGGATGACTCCAAATCACAAAAGACTGAGGAGCACTTCAACAGCTAATGCAGGGTAATAATATTTTGCTCAGACTTCACACAAGAAGTTGAATACAAATGGTTGAATGATAAGTAGACAATTTGGTAAGTGATTCATTGTCCCCAACGGGACAAGCTGTGGTGCTTGTGACCATGACAGAGACATCTGCCTCCGTCCCAGGCGGAGGGCAGTTCACCACCCACTCATCCCCACACAGGGTGACTGGAGGAACTCTGCGTTTGTTCTGGGGCAGGAGAGAGAAGACTCGAGCTCATGTCCCCGGATCTGTAGTGAAAAATGGTAATGTCTCTGTCTTCATACTCCTCTAACATACTTTTACTGTCTATTAATCATTTATTATCCTTTTAAAAATTATTTATGTAAGTGCGCTTAATAGTCTAGTTACATTTCATGTTTCCTTTAAAATGTTTTTAATCATTATTGTGAAATTCTAACCCAGCTGTAGTTAATGGCAAAATATTTCCTGCCTTCAGTAGGGCCAGGAAAACACTTTTCATTGCTACAATGAAGCAACAGCCAGCTAGGTTATTTAAAGAGTAATTATTTTTACAGAGGCAAAAAAAGGCTTCCATGCATCAAATGTTTCTTTTGGTACTTAGTATTACCTTTAATAACTTTTAATAACAAATGCTTTATGAAATTAAACTCGCAAAATTTTACAGTTCCCCTCAAATCCCAACACTAAGATAACCTCCAAAGTTCAGGTCTTACCGCTGAGAGAGAAGTCCACGCTGGATGCTCCAAAAATGATGCTCTCTTTGGAATAAATTGCTACTTCTCTGTCTGCACGAAGGTCATATAAACGACACTAGGATTAAAACAAAACCAACACACATGCCTGAGTAAAGGCTGGAGTCAATGGCTACTACATTTCATTGAAAAAATGGGAATGGGAAGGACCGCAGCCTAACAGGCATCATGGGAAGCGGCTACTTGGCTTCTTCTGCTATTTCTGCCAGCTGTAACTGGGACTCCTCTGGAGTCTAACAAGGATCTAAGCAACACAAAGCTGTTTTGTATAAATTGAGTGAAGAACTTGCTTTTCCAAACCACTTCTCTAAGCCTCCTGCCTGTCCTGCTATAAAAAGATCAGCAGTGGGCTTTGGACCATGGCTACCTACTGAAAGTCCCCCCACCCTCTTGCTTCCCCACTGTGGTTTCCTACATATTAGGGCATCCTGCTGCTGGGGAGGTGCATGGGGAGACAGTCTCTAAAGACAAGTTTAGCCACAGCTGGAGTCTGGGGGACAGAGGATTAAATCTCTAGTCATCTTTGAGAACACGGACCACATGGCACGGTGCTCAGACAGTCCCTTGGCACGGGGAAGCCTAGATGGTAGTCCTTGCTCTGAGTAAGACAGGATAGCAAACAGCCCCTGCCCTTCCGTGAGGCATCTCTGTCTGAAAAACCTATGGGAAAATAATTCAAGTGAAATAATACATTTTTATACAGATCTTTGGTTTTCATTTCTCATGGAAAATCCCCAATCACCTCTACAACCTGCACTTCCTGTTTTTATCATTTGCCAGCATACTTAGGCTTGTTTAACATGGAAATAATGTATAGACAGACCAGACTTCATTGCCATGCAGAAAGGCAGTCTGTTAGCCCTGAAATCAAAATGCACTTTTGAAACTATTTAACTGAAAACCTTCCTCAATAAGTTAAGTTTACGCAAACACTGGCCAGATGGGTTTGCTAATATTAAGACTTTACTAATGAAAAATTGCTGGTATTCAGGCCTGCACATAAAGGAGAGGCTGTTTCATTCGCAGGGTGGTGGGGAGCTGCTAGGTATGTGCAGTCCAGGTCTCCCCGTGCTCCACGCTGATGAATAATTCCATCAGACTGTCCTGATAGGGAATTGGGGTCACCGCAGGTGACAGCACTGCCATGTGAGCACGCTTTTATGGTTTCCCTTCCGACAGTCAGGATTGCTTGTTCCTCGAAATCCCTAAGTATATAAATCAGGTCAAGGATACCAGTCAGTGTATCAGTCCATAACGCTGAAAACGCCAACCTCTTCATTTAAAGAAAGAAGTAGATGGAAACTGCCAAAACCTCTGTCAAAAGTACAGAGATGGAATTTCCCATTCTCCTGCTCAAGTCGGGGGTGTCAGGAGTAGTTAAGAGAGAAAAACCCCATCAAATAAATTAATAAGCACAGGAGCCCAGAGCCTGTGGTACTGGGCATAAAAAAGAGTGCTCTCATTGGAATTTAAGGATGGACAATTTCTCCACCTCACTCCCTCAGCATCTCAAGTGCTCACAGTACCGCATCCAAGTGTGCGGAGAGCTACTGGACTCACCACAGAGCTAGAGGTATTAATTTATAATCACAGCTTTTAAGACCTAAAAGCAGTGTACGCTCTCTCCAGAAGAGCCTTGGAACGTCTCCACATCCAGTCAAGACAAAAGGAATGTTTTTATTGAGTTTAGCTAGCACTGGAGTGGACTCAAAACATGCTCTGAGGGCAGAGTACTTCAGAGTCTTCACCCTCCTGCAACTCAGTCTGATGTTTGAATAAACAGGAGAAACAAGGGCCAGGTGCCTCGCGAACGTCTGCTCTTGTTACAGTTACACTTAACTGTTACACTTAACTGCCAGCTCAGTCCCTGCAGGGCTGTGGTACAGGCAGAGCCTGGTCCCCCACGGGGACCCACCAGCTGCAGCGAGAGCCACCAGCCGTGTGCATCACTCAGGGGCCTGAAGGCACCAGGAGGTTAAGTGGCATTTTGCATACACTGTGCTGACCAAAATTACCTATCAATGCATACTGTGCCCCTCCTAGCAGCTTGCTCATAGATAAGTAAGATCCAGTAAGAGCTATTGTATCATCTAGGATGACCTGGATGTGGTGGTGACTCATCGCAGTGAAGAGCATTGGCGGTGAGTCAGGCTGACAGGGAGATGTACGTGGCCAAGGCCGCCCTGGGGCTGCGCTCTCAGGATGCTCTCGGGATGCACAGGGCTGCAGAGGCCAGCTGCCCGGGTCTGCCCAGCTCCGCACTGAGCCCGCGGCCCCTCTGCTTGCCCGGACGTGCGCGCTCACGTGCGGGCTCCCTTCATGCCCTTGTGCTGTGCCGCTCCTTCTGACACAAGCTGCAGCATTTCATCTGGTTCCTCCCGTGTTGTGACCAACAACTACGTGAAGCCAAATCTCTTCCAGTAAGACAACTAATTTTGATCATGAAACTTCAAAACACAGAAAATCTGAAAGGAATATTTGAACAGTACCTCACGTAGAAAAGTTTGCAGAGCTGACCTACAAAGTGTTACTAGATTTTCCCTATACTATTATATATAGTATTTAATATATATTATATTATAGCATTATTATTTCTGCAACTTTGGTGTCACAGGCCCAGTTTAGTCACTTAAAGTCCTCTGTGGATGTGACCTAATCTTTTAGGAAAATCTGACTTGGCAAGTAACAGAACTTCCCTAAATTACATTGCTGAATTAACATACCGTGGCATCGTCTGAACCAGAGGCAAAAGCATCTCCACTTGGGTAATATCTGTGCACGAGTAAAAAAAGACCAGAACACATTACATTACTTGGATGAGGTCAGACTTCAAAAATAGAACCAGCGCATTGCTCAACATCACAAATGTGTCCTCTCTCAGAAACATACTGACCTGACACTGTTGATATCTGAATCGTGGGTTTCAAATGACTGGATGCACTGACCAGACCGCATATCCCAAACCATGGCTTTCTTGTCACATCCCTAATAGGACAAAAAAATTCACTACAGTTGTGCAAATGGTGACATTCACCCCTCATGTGCCTGAAACACGTCATCAAGCCCAGCTACATTCAAAGGCTCTGAACATCACAGTTGTGAGGGGATTTAACCAGCAGAGCAGCCCCAGAACTGGCTGTACCGGTAGCCTCAAACCTGGTGCAGTTGCAGTTAGGAGCAGAGTACACCACGAAGGCTGGAGCCTCAGCAGTGCCGCAGACCAGCACGGGCGTAGCGCTGCCGTGCAGCACAGTGGGGTGCAGACAGGCCTGGGGTGTTTGCACAGGCAGTCCCATACTAACGGGCACTCACGGCCCTTCTCTGCTTGTGCTGCTGCTGTACCTGTGTCTGCAGTCCCACCATGCCACAGAGCTGCCTGACTCATTCCCTGACCACTTAACATGCCCAATATAAAAAATTAATACCAAGCATTTAAAGTTTTATAACTAATTCTTTTCATACACTGAAATAGACAATTAAATAAGTGCATCCGGGGGGTCTCTTGCCCAGCCTCCTACCAGAGTTAACCCCTGCTGTGGCTCTGCACCCATGTGCTCAATGGCGTGGTTGGGATGAGAAAAGAACATAACAGCATTTCATCTCATTGTCAAGCTCTAGCCTGCCCTTCCAAGCCGTGCTTTGAGAAGATCATTTAACACTCGGTGCTTGCTGCGAGGTGCTCCGCACCCTGAATGCTTTGGGCAAGGGGCTCAGCCCATATAGTCTGCAACGTCCTTGGGGCAGGAACCATCTCGTACCTGTAGGGCCACGCTCTCAGTTGTGATGTCTCGCTGCTGTCACAATCACGGTGACAGGAAAAAGAACACAGACTTTTCTTTTCAGAGTGATGGGAGATTTTAATAAATATGACCCTGCTGAGGGGCAGGCCGTAGGCAGGCTCAGCTCTGGGGGGCTCAGCCTCTGTGAGGCTGCGTGGAAAGCACAGGGCAGGCCAGGCGGCTGCTGCTTCTGCCGAGCTAGCACGTCCTGCCCAGCAGACCGTGCCACACATGTTATTTATTTTTAAGCAAATATGATTGCTAATTAAATTAAACAGTCTCTTCACAATTCACATCTTTCTTTTTTTTTGAATTCTCTTGTTAAAATGAAATCCCAGGGTTTTTACTAATGATGTCATTATTTAAAAGAGGCGATGTTCCTTTGTGCCAATTTGTGGTTTCTGTGCAGGGGAAACCAAACAGGATAGAGAACATTTTGGACTCAGCACATTTCCCTCTCAAGGCCCACCACAGCGCAAGCTCAGCCCTTCGTATTGCTTCCATGTGCACTGTTCTTACTGACCTCTCTGGGAGTTTGGGGGCAAGACCAATCTGACAAGCTGCGCTTTGACTCCTAAGGTTTTGAAGGAGAAACCAGCAACCACATGCGGAGAGATGGGCCCCCTGAGTGCTATCCAACTTGCCCTGAGGAGCAGCGCTCAGAGGGCACTGAGCACAACAGCCCAGGATGCAGCCCTGAGCTCACCCAGGAGGGCTAGGATTTTCAGTTAAGTCGTTAAATGTAACGGCATCCAGTCTACATGCTGATGTATTGGCATTGCTTATTCCAGCTCAAGGTTACAGTATTACACAGGCACAATATACAGGGAGTCTCTCTATGCCACCATACCTTTAGGTTGCACTGTTTTGGCTATACCTGCATTGACACGATATAAGACAAATCTTCACTGAAGTGGTATTTTGCACGTGATGAATTAAGCGAGTCCCTGTAAGCACAGACATGCCCAAGCTGCTACATCGACACAAGTATGACATATTCTCTTAGCAGTACCATAGCTGCTTGCGATTCTTTGCCCTATAATAAGCTGAGTTGTTCCCAGGGAACATGAATCTATCCTTTCTGGGAAGCAAGCTCCGTGACAGGAAAGCCCGGGAGGAGTAATGCACTTGGATGGAATTAGCTTTCAGTCACGCTTCGGAGCAGCTGTGCTAGCAGCAGGCAAACTGGGCCAGTGTCCTGGGCTCTGCTCCTGATGGGCCAGCCAAATTTGATAAAAGAGCCATAACAGAAGAGGTCCAGGTTTATTGTGTAGGGATGGGACCATGACTCCAAGCAGAACAAGTGGAATCCCCTAATCCATGGTTGGCACCCTCTGGCACAAGGGCCACTTCCATCAGCAAGCACAGGACCAGCCCTGGGCCAGCGCTGGTGGAGCTCAGAAACGAGGTGCCTTCAGCAAAATTTCTGGTAGCAACTTGCCTCCAGTAAGAGAGTTCATCTCTCAGCTCCTGCCAGCTCTCACCTGCACACTCAATTTCTGATGTGGGAAAGACTAGGACCACCTCGAAAAGGAGCTGAGCCCCATCCCACTCACCTTTATGCCTTGCCTGCCTCACTGCCAGGCTGCATGCCAATGGCTTGGCTGCCCAGGAACAGCAATCCTTCAGCAGCAGGACAAGATTTGGAAGATGCCCTGGGTACTTTCCCAGAGCAGTCCTGCAGCGCCAGTAAGGTTTGTGTGTTCCTCTGGGCCACGACAGGGAGCGGGCAGTGTTCGACTAACGAAGGGGCTTTAAATGCCTCTGGTACCGCTGGAAGGCACAGGGGACTCAGCAACAGCTGAAGATGTGGCCACACCTCATCTCCCTGCTCCAAATTGTACGAGGGTTTAGCCAGCGTCCAAGCTACCCCTTGGGTTCTAGGGAGCGGCTGAGGGACATAGTGGCAAGCACATTATTTGCAGCCCCACTGTGATGCCCTGAGCAGCCGCCTGGCACACCCCGTCTGGCTCGGAGAGCTGGGCACAAGAAAGGAGCCAAATGTGGGAAGCTGTCTGCTGTGCCAGGCTCCTATCCACAGGGCTCACACCTCCACTGTTGTACGCGCTCTAACTCTGAGCCTTTCCCTTCCCAGGAGAGGTGTTGTTTTGATCTCAGGCTGGATTGCTTTGTGGGGTGGAATTTGCTAAGTAAGCAGAACTGCAGTCAGACTGGCTGGGTGGGTTTGACCCCACAGTCAGGGGTTTAATTTGCTCCCGCTCGGAAAATGTGCTTGCAATGAGTAGATTGCACTGGGGCTTCCAACACATACTCCAGCACTCTCTCAATAAGATCACGAGCCTCCTGCTTTGCTGCCTTTTCCCTTCCACATTTCTTAATTTTGTGTTATGATAGGAAGCTCCTGCTTACCCCAGAGACAAATGTATTTCCCGTTTCAGAAGGGGCCAGGTCCAGGCACAGGACATCAGCTCCATGACCATGGAAACTCTGTAGAAGCTGCCCACTCTCAACATCCCACAGAGCACAAGTTCCATCTCCACTTGCTGTCAGTATCTACAGGATGTGGCAAGAACAGTCACAATACAAAAATCAGCAGATGATCTTCAAGTTCACAAAGAAACAACTGACATCCTATACATACACCAAGGACACCTTTAATTTAATGAAATATTAAGCAATAAATCAAAGCCATAAAAACAATGTGAATCTAAGCACAGTTTATGTTTTTTATTTTTAAGGAAAGAAGTTTAGAGTGGAAAGGAGAGCTGTATTGACACAGCTATACCTACGTAGTGTTTCAATAATAGTCGTGTTTGTGCAGTGGGGTTTGGAGAACTGATGGCAGTAAGGATCTGCTGGCATTTCCATATCCTCCAAAAAGGAGGTAGCACCAGACCGGTATTCCTGTCTGCCCCTGTATTTTACCCTATCCATATTTAGGCTGCTGGAATTCAACCCGGGTAAAGAGAAGAACTGTTGGAGTTAAGTATACCTGTTTAACTCTCTAAATTTTTTTTCTGCTTGAAATAGCCAGGTTAAACCCAATTAATTGGGCTTAAGACATGGATTTTCTGAAAGGGAAGTAAGCCTGTCTAGACAGTTGTTTGATAAGTCCATCGCCTCTCACTTGTCCAAAACCATTTGTGTGTGAAAGGGCTTGAACATACACCGACCGAACACAGCTCACAGCTTCCCTCATCTGCTACAGTGCTTGTAGAAAGCACATGTGATCAGCACTTGTTATTGTGGCTAAATCCTGATGATGCTCAATTGTTCAAAATTTCCCCTTGGCACCCGATGCTGTTATGCAATCACAAATTCTGCAGGTTGAAAGGGTCCCTGTGCACTGGCGTGGAAGGAGGCAAGGGTGAACTTAGGAGGGCTCTCAGTCTTGTACACAGGTTTTTCTCATGGTCGGTGAGGAAACTCAAGGGATCCCAGCGGGTAGTTAGAACTTAAAAAGAAAATACTCTTCAAGAAGAAAATGATCACACGATGAAACCATTCACAGAGTTGCATAAAGGTTAAACACTGAACGTGTTTGACAGATGCTCCAAAAACTCCTCCCATAAACAGAGGTCTGCAAAGCTGCAGAACTGACTGTTCCGAATCCTGCAGTAGAGAGACGCTAATACTCTGAGATGATAATAGCAGAAGAAAGTCCTGACTTGTCTTTCTGGCCAGCTTTTGAGCCTAGATCAATGAACTTCTCTGTTCTGAGGAATATTTGTACTTGGCTGAGGAATGAAGACTTTCAGCTCTGAGGATTTGCTCTTGTAATAGCGTGTAAGAAAGATATGATGGGAATAGGACTAGCTAAAGGTGTAAGGGAAGGGTCTGTTGGCAACCCAGAGCTCCAGCTAATGCTTAAAGAGAAATGTTATGGATGCAACTTCAGGGTATTGCTATTGAAAACCAAACCAAACCAACCCAACCCAACTCCAAAAATCCAAAACCAGAAGGGAATTAACAATCTTTGCTATTAAGACTCCAGCTTGCTGCACGAGGGGCTCCGGCAGCACTGGATGGGGATCCTCGCCTGGCGCCTGGCGGCAAGAGGCAGCACTTGCACAGGGCAGGGGACAGCAGGGACACAGCCCCTGCTCGCAAGGAGCACACACACCAGGGCCGGGAGCAGCGGCGAGGGCAGAGGGGCCACCCTCACCTCTGCCTCCTCCACCATTGCCATGGGCTTCATCCTGCTTCTCAGCCCTGCCGCACTGGGAGTGTGACTGCCTGCCCTATGCAAAACACTTGAGATCCCAATTAACTGTTGCTATTAATACACATGGAGCATTGTCACGTGGGGAGCATTATCACACTGCAGAGCTGCAGATACCTAATTTAGGAAGCGAAGCTCCCCGGCTCTCCGCGTACTGAGGTGGGGGAGGCGCTCTCTAGCAAGACTGATTTGGGGCACCGAGAATGAGGTGCGTGGGTCACCCAGCCCTGTAGCTCAGTGCTTGTCTTGGCCCATGGTGGGAACATGATGAGGAGCAGGGATGGGACCCCCTCTTTCAGTACCCACACAACCTGAGAGTGGCTTTAATCAATGATGAACCACCCCTAGATCGCCTCTCTTTCCATTGCACTGCCAGATGCCCATGAGCACACCAACTCCTAAACTCCTACCCTTTCATTCCTCTGAGGGAAAACCGAGCTGTAGTTTAAGAGAGCAGCCAAGGCAGAGCAGCAGCATTCACAGCACCTAGCAGTGGGTGCTGCAGGGGCACTGGGCTGGGGGACACCTCTGCCACGCGCTAGGGCTGCTCCAGGACAGGTACCACATCCCTCGGTGACGCAAGCCAGGAGGGAAGAGCTGCTCCACACAGAGCTGGCGAAGCTCCTGCACAGTGTGCTTGTTACACTGTGCACCCTCAGAGTTACTGAATAATTTTAATTCTGAGGCTGCTATGTAAAAGGAAAAAGATAAGAAATCTGGGATTCTCTAGGATCCCCTACATAACAGTGTCCTAACAGAAGCTTGGCCAACCCACTTGCTTGTATTTGTTTCAATAATAACATGCAGTGCTATAAATGATCACTTATAAGCCTGTCAATCACAAAAAAATTCTTTTTAAAGCCGTCAGAAAAATCTTTGAATCACTGAATATAAAGCATCTAAATCCACTGTGGTATTATTTAACAATAGTAATACATTACCTTCAATATCAATGCAGTTTGCTGTATTTAATATGGAGAAAAGAGACCTAACTTTTCTTTCTCTTTTCATTATGAAAAATAAATAACTGTTTTTCCTTTTATAAGATTTAATCACGATGCATATAGGTATGAACAAGGAAAGAGAATACTGGTTTTCTATCTCATCAAAAACATTCCACTTAATTTAGACTGCTCTAATTATGCAGGGCTCCTGCACAGTAAGGTCAGGGCTAAGCAAGCCTGAGCGCTGGGTATCTCCACCACGTGTTTCCATGGCAATGGACTTAAATTAGCACCTCAGAGTGATTACAGAAACCATAAAACGACAAACAACAACATACTCTCAGGCATCTCATGTCCTGAAATAGAAGCAATGAGAGCTGATATTTCCTTCAGAAGAGCTCCATATATCTGGAAGAAGGGGACAAGGTATTCCCTTTCCAGCAGCTCTGCTGACACAGAGAGCAATGAAAATGCTCCCTTCTGCCACTTATTTTGCTGCAGAGCTGCACTGAGCAGAGCATCAATTAAATTCAAAAACCAGAGAGGACAAGGGGATTATCCTGGCTCCTTTCATCATCTTTCGTGTTCCTGGAGAAAGATCTTTGAGATATTCACTACAGAAGAAGGCTGGCCTGGTCTCAGAAGATCTGCATTTAGTTCCTAGCTTTGCCATTGTCTCCCACTGTGGGCCTCTGTGCTCCAAGCCCCCGGCTGCGAGATGGGGATAGCACCACTCCTTTCACTCAAGGGAACACACCACTGCATGTACGGACAACAGGGCTGGCCCTGTGGGGCCACCATCAAGCTGAAATATCTCACTTGGTACAAACAAAAAATACTAAGAATGAAAGCAAAAGCAAAGTTGGCTGGACATCCAGGACAGACCAGGCAAACAACACAGTCTTCATTGGCTGGCATAGCACACACCCAACCTAGTCCTAGCCAAACTGGGGTTTTAACTATTTATATTAGTTTGAGCTCCTAAAAGCACAAGTCAGCACAGACCCAGTGAGCAGAGAACACAGAGGTACCAGTGAGCTCCCTCTGCAGAAGTGACAGGCCTTTGCAGGGCACAGGCATGACAGCCTGGCCACGGGCTGTGACAAGCATTTCCTTACAGCAGCTTTTGCAGCACCTTCATTGCCCCCAGTGAGGGTTTTCCAGCAGTCCCTGCATGGGGCAGGACATGGTCCTGGGTGCCCCAGGTGCAAGGAAGGTTACTTGCACCATGTACGAGTGCAGCTCATGTTAGGTGTTGCTGGACAGTGAGCAGCGGGTAGGGAATGCATTTACCTGCATGTCTGAGTTAGTGAAGCTGCAGGCAGACAAGTAGTTTGTGTGCATTGCAACCGATTTCTTCTTTGCAGCCATATTTTCATTTTTGTCAAATGTCAGAGGGTACACAGAACACTTGTTGTCCAGGCCACTAAAGAGAGTAATAATAGCAATAACAGAGAGAGGAGAACTGGTTAAAACTGCAACAACAAAAGGCGAGTGGTGATAAGAAGGAAACCACCTGTCAGTGCTGCGCTGCCAAACCCTTACAAGTACCGACTTCCCTGTATTGTGCTGTCCGGGATCTCCCTGTGCAGGGAAGCCCCAGCTGCCTCACCAGGCTGGCTGCTTTACAGAACTTGAACAGCTGCACCTCAGTATTTTTTACCCTCATCGAGTTTATAAATGGCACTGAATGAAACCTCACAAAAGTATAAATTGGGAGGTGACACAGCAGTCACCTCAGGGTTAATGTTTCACATATAGCCAAACTGCCATTTTTCTGTTGACATCCGTCATTGCGAGGATCAGTATTTAAGCACCATTATTTATCTACCTTAATAAATTTGACCTAACTCCTATGGAAGAGACAGTATAGCAAGTAGCGGGTGTGAAGACAGGGCTTTTAGAAGAGTTTGGAAAAAAGGCAACAGAAGCACTGACCTCTGTAGCTGGTGTGCCCCTCCTGGACAGTTGCACCAGTTAAGCTGTGTCTCCCAGGCCAGATGTGGGACTCTTTTCTAAAGGGTCTGACTTGTGTCTGACCCTTTTCTAGAGCCGTGGTAGATCAGCCCTGCTCTGGTCCCTGGGATCTCGGCACACCACCAGGTGCTGGTTCTGTGCCTTATATTACATGCACAGCACTTAACTGACAGCACAACAGAAATACAGAATTAGGTAGTGCAATGCATATACGCCCTCCCTGTCTCTCTTACAAGTGTGAAGACAGAGCTTTCTTGCCATTCTTTGAGTTTTAGTCAAAAACATACAGTTTCCGTACTCCCTCTCCACACACATTTATGGAGTCTGCCTGTCTGTCAGCCTGCTGCTTTCTAGATTTGCAAGCTGCACGGTAAAGTCTCCCTTTGTTCCCTTCTCTTGCCCCAAGCTTGCTTTGTCTGTCTGATCCACCCACTCCCTTTTTAAAAGATGTTTTGCCAACATCTCACCTCTTTGTTTTCTCCCCTGCAAAACCTCCATTTTTTCAAACCTGAGCCCTCAGAAAAGTTGGAGAAGATTATCAAGGATGGGGCTACTTCTCCCCACCCCATCTTGGCAAGATCTATTCATGGGCTGGTAATCATTAATGACTAACCTTCTCTACATCGTAGAAGAAAGAGTGCAAAGTAAGAACAGGATTAAAACCTCTCTCCCTTAGAAGATATATCCAACACACACAACCAAACTGGAACAGGGAAGTTGCATGCATGCAGAATTCCTAACCCATGATATAAATGCTGAAAGAGGATTATTCTCCATGCTTACACAACAAATGTTATTGCACTGAAGTCAGTGGAGATAATGTGTACGAGCCATTATGGAAAAAGAATCAGAGGCACTGAATGGAGTCCTTCCACCCACAAACGAGGCACGCAAACTTCTAGCTGTCAGCATCTGAAGGCACTGGGACACCACTACAAATCAAGCTCCTCTGTGTAAGCAGCTGTGGAAACTGGGAACTTACCCACAAGCAATGGCACATCCAGATGGGGCATATGCACACGCCATCACCCAGGTACACGGCATCGTCACTGCATGTTCCTGAAACACAGCATCTCTTTAAACTGGGATGTCACTGTTTCTCTAATCGGTGCAAGGAAAAAAGCATAGAGTAGTAAGTTCAGTATTTCTGTGGGACATTCTTAGGGTCAGTGAAAGGTACAGGTGTTTTCCCCAGCCATAACTCACATGTAAGGCTCGGGTAACCCTTACTGCAGAACCCAGCAGAGCAGCAGGAGGATGGCTCGTCCCTCCCTGACACTTTCCACCTTATTCATGAGCCCCAAACTGATCACAAAGCATGTTTTATTTGGGTTATTCAGTGCTGTAAAAGCTGCCCACTGCTGCATGTGTAAAAAGTGAGTTATAAACAAGCTGTTTTTTCTCAGCTGTGTGGAGCAGGGTGCTGCAAGGCAGCCCTGGCAGGGCTTGGAGGAGCAGCGGCACCATTTCACAGTGAACACCACGTCTGAAGGATCCCGGGTGATCACACATGGCACCTGGTACAGGGGTTACCCAAGGGAGGGCCTCTGTTTTGCTGGCTGGGCTTTGCCCCAAGCCGGGAGCCCTCCCCGTCAGAGAAGAGGCTGGATCAGAGCTTCCTGCTGGACACCATGACAAACGCCGGTGCCCTGATAGGGACTTTACTCAGAGACAGGTCAAGGGAGGTGGTTTGCCCTGGGCCCCTTGGTTTGAGGTGCTGGTGGAGGTTTGCATGTTGTTCCATCATCCTGCTGCCCCCTGTGACACCTGTGAGCCCTTCAGCCCTCCATCTTATCCCGCCATCATTTGCCCTGGGCACAGAAATCTGACTTTTGCTGAAGTTTCACTTACCTTGTTGGTAGTGAAGGAATCCCACACGATCACCTTCCCATCCTAAATGAAAGCACACAAACAGAGAAATTGAGGCCTTCCAGAGACATCCCCCAGTCTGTTATGTCATGAAATTTTTGTCTCCATTTTAACAACAGCACAATGGTCACAGCAAAGCACCGAGGAGACACTCCTCAGTAGTGCCAGTTATGTCTTTGACCAGAAGAAAAGAGTATCTCCTCTTCACTGAGATGACTGATGTTGGCTTAAAAGACTGATTTTTTTCCCCCCCCTTCACTTTTAGCAGGTTTATGAAAACTCCTCTCACTTGCAGCACACACCATGGACAGGACCATCTCCTCAGTAACTGAGGTAGTGAGAAACTCCTCAGAAACTGCCAGTAGTGAGCCCTCACTTGCCTCCTTTCAGCCACGATGTTTCTCCCAGCCTGTAATCACCACCTGCAAAGCCGACCACCGCTCCCAAGTGATATCTGTCAGTGGCTCAGTAAGGGGCCTTACAAATACAAGAGGTGACCTGTATTACAAATCACTTGCCAAGCTGGCAGCACTCATGGGGACTATTTATGGACATTGCACTGTTTATTCATCTTCCCTTTCCTGTCTTTTCCTGGTTTTCCCTTTACTTCTCATTACACTTATTTAACCTTCAATTATCCATTGATACAATCTGCTAAATAGCCATCATAAGAACCCTCCACAGAGAGTAACACAATCACTTTGTGTATGCCAGCTAAATTCATGCCAGCTACTTTGCCTTATGCACATAATATTGTTATCCTCCCCTATCATGAAAGCGAAATGTTTATTACTGAGCAACATTGTTGGTGTACCTGGACTCACTACAGTTCTTAAAATAGAGTAAAAATGCAAAAATGCATTACAACTTGCCTGTTCAGCTTTCTGATCTACACACTGACGTTTTAACCACTTTAAAAAATGTGACATTAATTATTTAAAATTATTCTCTTTGCTGAGATCACCATGAATGGTAAAAACTCACAGTAACTGAAGGTGGCTTGCAATGCAGATTGCCTATTTTTATCCCTCAAGTGAGACCCCTGACAGATTTCATGTAAGTCAATGAACAGCTGTGAGATGCAACAAGCTCACTCACTGGCATACTAGGCTCAGGACGAACCAGGGGATCTAGAAAGTAATTATCTCATTACCTCCTCCAGCTCATGAGACTGGTCTTGAGCAGGTGTTAGGACTGTTTCTCAAAATGCCCAAGTAAATGCAGTAATTTTGGCAGGATGTTTGAGGCTTTCAAGGTCGCAGCAATCATACAGACTGCAGAACAAATTTCTGTGCACAGAAATCTCTAGAAGAATCAACATTTCTTCCTTTCCCTTTTTCTGACTGTTTTCTCTGAACACATAAACTGAAATTGTTACTCAATATTTTATCTGTAAAGAACAAGGAAATAAAAGTGGCCTCAGATGAGTTCTCTCTATTTTCTATGGTAGTAGGGAATATGGGGAAAATCTGTATATGACTGGACAAGAAATACTTAGGGTATTAGCTACAACAGGTGTAGCAATGATCAGAAGCTTGGATTTATGCTCTCTGAACAGATACACTGCCAATGAACGGCTTTAAGGGCATCTTGAAAACATTTACATATACACAGGTATCATCTGCAAAGAGTGGCACATAGCACAGCCAAAAGATTTGTATAGTGCCCAACAGTAGCTTTGAAAAACACCTGCCCAACAGCATACCTGGGAAGAGCTCACAATTCTTCTCTTGTCTTTGCACCAGTCCATACAGAGAACTTTATTTCCGTGGCCCTTCAGGGTCCTCCTAGTCTTCATCACAAACTGGCCCAGCGCCTCCACACGCTCTGCCACCTGATGAACTGCAAACAGCTGATGGTTAGAGAGCCCTGCATCAAAGCTCTGCCCTGGCAAATCTCTATGTTTATGAGTCATGTCACTTGGAGGAATTAATCCATGAAGCTTGAGTCTATGGTGCAAGCCAACGAACTCAGCTTCAGAGCTGGCAGGTGGTAAAACCAAGGTGGGCGGTGTAAGAACATATTCACCAGATAGAGATAAGGATTAATTCACTCAGGGCTGGAATTCCAGGGCTGTAGCAGCTGAAGCTCTTGCAGACCATCACACCCAAGTGTAACTGGAAAACAGATTACCCCCTTGCCCCCTCTTATTGGGAAATCCTCAACCTGACTGAGGCTTGAAAGTGCACAGACAGCCTCCAGCCTAATACATGCTTCAAGGTACTCAGCAGAAGTGAAGACCACTACTGGGTCTTGGAGGAAAAATCATACAAAAGGAGGTGGTAGGCATCAAATCTCCAAAGTTTCAATGGTAAAACACTTGTTCTAAATGTGAGACTTCCAGACGCAGTCAGCTCTCTGCACCGCAGCAGTGGTACAGTGTGATACAGGTATAAGCCACTGGTGCTGGAGACTTCTCCTCCACTGTGCCATCCCTTCTGAGGGCCAGGACACAGCTCTGAGTGAGCAGGGAAGCTTGGCATTTGCTATGAGTGTGCGCTACCCAACTTCTCAACAGTGTCTATGGACATCGAGGACTTCATGGGCAGGTCAGCTTTTTCTTTTATGGGAAAGAGAAACAGAGAGGGCAGGCAAGCAACTTTCCTGAGTAGCATCCTTTGGTGGTGGTGAAGTCAGTTCTTTCGTACCTCATTTAATAGCAGTACTTTCAGCTGATATTCTTAAAAACCCAACAAATTTACATTTCCAATTGTGCAAACTCACTTTGACATCTGCACATGTCTGGGAGAAAGCACCATCTGAGGAAATGTATTTGCTCTGCTCCAGCGTTGCTCATCCAACCTGGAGCTGAGTAGGGCCATGATTTATCTTGGCACCCTGTGGCCGCTCTGACACACTTCACATGGAGCACGAGGGAGGGTGGGAGTTACTTCAAGTCTCACAGCAGAGTAGGGGTCCTGGGGCAGGAGACTCTGGCACCAGAATTAAAAATGACTCTGTCTAGAGAAGAGCTAATAGGATCCAGCGCTTCCCTGTGTTGTGTGTGTGTCCACGCTGAATCCTAAAATGATCCAGCTGCTGTTAGCTAAGGGGGCAATGCCTGACTCAAAGCTTCTGAAATAAATGCAGAAGCTCACACGCTTTAACGAGCTGGTGGAGGAAATCTTAAGCTTTTCAGTGCTATGCTGGAGGCTGAGCTCCACATCCCACATGGCAGGTGATTGCTCTGGAGCTGCATTGCTGCTTCACCCTTTGGTACTTTTCTAGAGCCGCAAGAAAGCTCATGGGCTAGGAAGGGCTGTCACAGCAAGAGAGCAGACATCCTTAGCTTTGAGATCATTCCCTGGCACAGGGTCAGAGGAGCAATTTCTGCCTAAAGCAGACTGATTTCTAGTGGATTAGCTTTTCAAGAGTTGTCTTTCAAAACCACCAGCCCCACAGGCTGTGCCAGAATAATGTTCTCACCTGAAATCTCTGCTTGACCAGTCTCACCCAGCCAGTGGACAAGTGCTGTCCACCATTCCTGACAATTTGTCTATACTATCTCTAACAGGAGGTCAGAAGCAAGTTTCTGAGAAAGTACCATATAAACCCACTGAGGAAAAGACACATTTCCCCCTACTTTTGCCCATGGAAACCTGCCAAATGATCCAATCAAAAGACACGAAAACACAGGAGGTTATTATGGCAGCTGGAAAGATGCTCGTGTCCAGAACATATCTGAAAAAACAAACGTTTCACAGACAATGGATGAAGTGTTTCCATTATGTCAACGCAGCTGAGACTCTGTGGAATTGTCTGGTTTAGCCTTACTGATTCTCTGAGGACGCTTATCTCCAACCACAGCCATAATAATCCTGCACCAGCCTAGCACAGGTTTTAGAGTCAGATAATTATTTTGAAGCATTCTCCAATATTGTTTCAAGATAGTTGAAAATTATGCACTCAGGCAAGTAGATCAGCTAAAGCCAATAAGTAGCCTGAGTGGTTTTAAAAGGTCCAGATAACACAGGCTATTTTTCTAAAACATATCGTTTGGCCTGAACAGGAGGTGTGGACTTGATGCAGATACTATTGGGTTTTTGATCTTTTCTGTGCTGGAAGTCAGTTGGTCCTAACAGTCTCTTCTGGCCTTAAAAATTTATGGATCACATGAACAGAACAAACTGTTTTATCTACACCTAAAATTTTAAGCGATAGAATTGAATCCTTAAAATTGTAAGATTGCAAATCAAATGCACGTTTGGTATTTCCTTTTTCTGCCCACATTTTTGAGAGCTGCTGTTCAAAACCAGTTGAACAAATAAGGGCAATCCTAGTTCAGCCAGCTGTTTGTTTTGGGAACCATAGAGGGAAAGTCATGATCAGAGCAAAAAAATGCAAAAGATACAATTTTAGATTAGGAAAAAAAACCCCAACAAAACAGAAGAGATGCTTTATTCTGAAACTTACAATCTCTGCAGAAATAGTTCTTGGGGATAATTTAAGTGCAAAAAAGCTCTGATACAGAACCAATGATATAAAATGTCATGAGGGAGCATTGTTCTACAGCAGCGTAAGGCTTTTGTCTTAAAAATCATGTTGTGGCTATGCAAACACAGCCTTCCAACATAAGTTTACAGATTTTACAAATGACAAAGACATAAATATCCTATGACTATCAATGACACACACAGTTATGGCATCACTGCAATCATAGGTAAAACTCTTTGTGAGCAAAAATGGGCTTAGGAGGTCTGCTAAACAGAGGCCCCACTACTTCTGATACAGAAATTACACTGTAGGAATATGATGATTTATAGTAATGTTTCTGTAATGAGGCCATCTCCATTTGTTTAACGATTCCTATTAATAGGACACTCTATATAATTGTCTAATTTAGACACGAAAATGCTCTATTTCCTCCAGAAAAAAATCTTTTAACCCTCCCCCACCTGAAATTTAAGAATGTTTGCCAGTCCCTCAGTCTTACAAAACACTAAGAGCTAAATCACTGGATACAGGTTCAGTGTTTCTTTTCAACGTTTAAGGCATCAAAACAGATAAAACAACAGTTTTAATGACTCACTAATATTTCTAATAAAGTGAGCTATACAATTTCAGAGGAATACAGTAATTTACATGTTTTTATCAAAAAACCCCCACCTGCAATATATTATATCATTGCAATTATAAAAATGAAATAATAAAAATAAAAGGATTTTTATATCTCAGGACAGATGAATTAAAACCTATTTGAGAAGCTCCATAAAAATAAGGTTAGCTTATTTTTTCCTGAACAGGGGGAGGGGGGGCGGGGGGGAGGGCAGGGCTGAAATCTGTCCATGTCACTTCTGTTACATTAACCATGGATCTTGAAGCTGCAGCTGATAACGGTGAGTTACGCATTGACAGCTCGAGCATTGACTCACCCTGCACCTCTGAATCAGCACTGGATCCCTGCAAGTTGTTTCCTTGCGGGAAGGCGGGGGAGAAGGAGCTGTGTTTGGCAACAATATTCCTTTCTAAGCCCTTCCACCTTGGGTGAAATCCTGGCCCCATGAAAGCAAATTCCCATCAACTTCCACAAGGCTGGGTTTAATGTTTGTTTCTGCCACTAAGATGTACGTTAAAACGACGCACACACATCTCAGAATCCACTGAGGGGGATATTTCACGGTCTCTTCCCCTCCCTGCCTCCCCCCGCCCCCCCAAAGGCAGTGCAGGGAGCGCAGCAGCGTGAGCGCAGCAGCGTGAGCGCAGCCCGAGCCAGGCCAGAAGCCCCCCGCGGCCGGGGCGCTGCGGGGGCTCCGGGGCGCTGCGGGGCTGCCGTGCCCGCGCCCGGCCGGCACTGCGTGGCACGGAACGCCCAGGGAGGCTGCGCCGCCCGCGCTCCCCATCCGCTTCCTATTTACCCCGGCACGGAGCCGTGCATTGTTCGAGCAGCGCGGCCGAGCGCACGCACCCGTCGTGCTCTCCGCTAGGCTTCAGCAAACACGGCAAACTGACTGTCGTGACACCTGAGGCGTGCACGGGGGGCAGCCCTCCCCGCGCTGCAGAGCGGGATGCCTGCCTTTCCCGGGCCGGCGGACCCGGCTTTCAGCTGCGCTCTCGTTTTGGGGCAGCGGCAGCACGTTTTCGTGTTTACCCGGCGAGGCCAGGCCCGCGGCGCCGGGCGTGCGGCCGCCGCGCTCCCTGCCCGGGGCAGCCGCCAGCGCCCCGCCGGTGCCCGTGGCCCTCGCGCCCCGGCCCCACTCACGCTCCACGTCATGCAGCTTGGCCCGCTCCTCCTCCAGCTTGCCCTTCAGGCTCTCGGCCTCATTTTTCAGCGATGCCAAGGTCTCGTTCTCATGCAGCCCCTCGGTTGCCATCTTTGCAAAGGAAGCAGGGAGAGAGACGAGATGAGAGCGGGAGGGAGGAGGAGTTTGCTTGCCTGGCTCTCAGGGATGCTGCTGAGGCTCCTGCTGCCTCAGCAACGGCGCCGGAGCTGGCCCGGGCTCCCTCCCCCTCCCCATGCTGACGTCCAGGGCCGGACTGGATGCTCCTCCAGCCCCGTGTGCAGCCAGCACCTGACCAGACACCATGCAGAAAAACGCCGAAGAGAGCCAGCAGCCTTTGCCCAGCCCCGCGCAGAGAAGCAGCGCAGCAGGCTCAGCATCCCCGCTGGCCTCCAGGCAGGCAGCTGGGACCAGCCTCACCTCCTGCCCTCCTCCCACCCACAGGGTTCCACCAGCAGGTATTTGCTATACATCCCAAGCCATTTTCACAGCCCAAAGGCTTAGTTTCCCCAGAAATACATGCAAAGGGGTGTTTCTGCTTTGTACCCAAACTTGCCTGTACCAGAAGCTGCACACTCCGTGGGGGAAAAGAAAAAAGTCATCCGTCACCCCAATGGCATTTTAAAACATCAGACTGAGAAGACAGATGCTGCCCAGCCTTAGCAAACCCCAGCTCAGCTCCAGCATTCCTTATACTCCTATGGGTAGGGGGCACTAAGAGACTCGGTCACTCAGAAGGTCTCTGGCCCAGCTCCTGTGCCAGCGGGACAGATGCAGTAGTCTGAACCCATCTCTCTGCTATGCTTTGAATTCCTCATTTTTAAATTTGGTGTTATCAGGGTTTCTTTCCTTTTTTTTCTCCTCTTAAACAAGGCACCTCTTTCCCCTGGACACAGATAAGCACATTAGGGTCCGTGGCCTTCCCAGCCCTTGAAAGGGACCAGTTTCCAAAACCCCAAAGGGAACAAAGAATCCTCCAGTTTGGTGTTGGTGTGAGCCCGGGGCACAGCTCCACGGCTCTGCGGACTCTGCTCGGGTGCCGACTGGGAGCGTGTGCTGGGCACACGGAGCAGCTGATGCTTCCAGAGAAAGAGCCGTGGCACATGGCCTTGCGGCTTTTTGTTCCCTGGGAGTTCGTTGAAAACGTCCTCTTCTTATTACAGTAATTGTCCTTGATCTACATGGAGTAACTTTGCTCATATTGACTCCCATTGTCTCCCTTTAGCCAGAAAACAGACAATCCAATGGCTATTGTTCAACCTGGAGATGTGCCAAGATTGGAAAGGGAGATAAGACAATACGTGTTTGCAGCTGTTGTTTAGACTCTGGGCACATCCTGGACACAGTGTGGGTCTCGGAGAAAATAAAAGTCCTTTCCCACACTGGGCTTAGCAGCAGTGTCACTGTCCGACCAGGATGCACTGGCAGAGCTGTTGAGCTCTTCACTGTCACTCTGGAGGCTGAATTCAGGCCCTGGTCTGGCCGTGCGCTCAAGGTCTCTCTTAGTCAATGGATCTGCAGGCAGGAGCTGGGTTACTTTGCTGGAGAGTCAAACGCAGTGGATGTATTCCCAGTCTTCTCACTGTCCACAGAAATTGGCGTGACCTAACCCCACCAGCCTGATGGCCACACAGGCAACCCTGAACTTGAAATTTTGAATCCTGAACTGAATTGATCCAGTTACATTCAGTATCACAGAAGAAAAAGTAGGCAGTATAATCTATGGAGTTCACATACTGCTGGATATGGGAACATCCTTCAAAGCCCCTCAGAGTAAACAGCACACTGGAAATGCCTTCCCGCACACTGACAGTGCCAAGGAAATAAAAATTCAGTATTTTTAAAGTGATACCAAAAGAACAAAAAAAAGCATCTTTTAGAAGGAAAGTGACAGGAAGCTTCTAGTGTGTTATCTTCATGTCTGAAAAATTAAACCTACTTATATTAAACTCGATAATGCAGCTGAGTCCTTGGGGAGTGGCAGGGCAAGATTTTGAAGAAGAAACTTCATTTTTGAAGGATTTTAATCTATGACAAATGCCCTATTTCTGGCACCTGATAAGTGTGAAGGGGCCCAGAAGTTAAATTCAACAAAAACCATAGGAAATTTCTTTGCCTTGACAGGAACGCCTCAGCTCCAAGGAATTTGGCTTAGATAGTTGGCACAGTTCTGACAGTGAAAACCCCAGACTTCCTTGCCTTACTGATGTGAACAGTCTCACTGCCTTGGGGAATGGGATTAAAATTCTACAAAGAATAGCATGGAAGGTGAGAGTCTTTGGGAATCACACCTGTTCAGACTGATACATGACACTAGTCCTGAGATGACAGGGATAAGCAGAGCCATGAGGTGAAAGAGAAGCCTCTACTGAACAGTGAGCTACAGAAGTGTGTGATACATAACGTGTATTTCATTAGTTTGAATTAAAAAAAAAAGTATTTAGCTCATCTGACCAAGTTGCTTAACTACCCATGTAGTTGTTAGCTAACCATGCAAAAAACACAGGTTAGAGTAAGGCATTTGGGAGCTTTAAATAAAATGAACCAGGGTTGGATTAGTTTAGAGGATAACATAGTACTAGGTCAACTAAAAAAGAAAAAATGTTACCATTTAGCAAATAATCAAGGCTTTTCTTTTCTCCCTTTTCATAAAATCTAACCATACTGAAGGCAATGTACTTTTAACAATGTATTAGCAATTGCATAGAAAAAAATTGTAAGTAGTAAATAATTTGTTAACACAGTATTAGAATCCACTATACTGAAAGCATGTTTAATTTGAAATGGCAGTTCAATCAGCAGCAGTGGATAAAGTATAGGTTCTCTTCGTCTGGTCTCTGCTTTCAGATGAGTTTCAAAACACATCAGCACAGGACAAAAGACTGTGAAAACATTCTGCACAGGAGGTATAGTATGTGGAATATATGGAAAAGCAGTAACAAGTAACTGAACTCCGCTTCATAATGTTATGATCCATTAATTGTGCAGGAATGACTGGCACATAAAAGTGTTTGTTGCTGTGGCTTCATACTGACCACCAGCATTCCCTAGAAAGCTGACCACTTCCAAACTGGCTGCTATGTCCTCAGCAGCAGTGAGCTTCCAAGTTGCCCAAAACAAGGACAGCTTCTTATAAGACAGCTTTTTTCTCTGACTCTTCCCGATGGATCAAAGGCAAGCTGACCCTTGGCTTCATATATTTTGAGGCTATTTTGAGGTAACCACTCTGAAAGTAGTCAGCTTTCTATAGGGCATTATTCTATGGAGCTGCTACAGAAACATTAATCACCAAGAATTGTGGCAAACCCAGTCATTACTGCAATCATAAACCTACCTTCCACACATGGCAAATACACCAGGTTGTAGTGATGAGCATGCATGGAAGAAAGTTGGTATACTGTTCCATTAATAAGGACACTGGGGAAAATGGAGGGTCTAACAGCGTGTCACAAATTGTTGCCTATCTCAAAAGTTAGGTCTTTAAAATAAGTTTTCATTCTCACTAATTCACCAGCCGATCTCTTTTTAAATTGTAAGCTAATTTACTAATACTTCTGTGGGGAGACTAAACCAGCAAACACTGATTGAGTTTCAAACGATTAGCACCAATCTCCAAAGCAGGCAAAGCCCCAGAGGGAAAAGATTATTTTGTCTAAAAGGCAAACAATTGAAGTAGGATGATCTCAACACTGGGAATCAGCAATTTCTAATTCTGTTATCCCTCAACATATGTTGGTTTTGGGGAAATCACAAAGACTGGCTGAGGAAAACGCATGTGTGCATCTGCTGGACTGAAATTAGGAGTTGCATGTGCAAATCAGGAAGCTGCAAAAAGATCAGCCAATTATACACCACATTACGCACATGCATCCACAAACACGTGCACAAGTGTGGCAAGGATATATTGTGCATTTTGATACAAGCCAAAGCATACCCACAGCTCTGAAAAATCAATTCAAGAAAGTAAAGGATACAATTTCCCTATACCCATATGTATTTCGGTGCTAGTGCGAAGAGCTCTCTGTGTTCTGAATATTTGTTTTTAAATCTTTTACAAAATAAATATGAAGAAGCAAGCTAAAGCCAGATCTACCAGAAAGCCCAAGATCCTACTGCAGTGCTAACAGGAAGCCTAACAGGCTGTTAGGTACTGATGCAATTCTTCCTGAAGTCTCAATCTGCTTCCACCTAGCAGCTGTTTCAGTTGGTAAGAGTCTAACTTCCATAATGCGAATAATAAGGAGAAAGTTGCAGGACCTGTAAATAACAAACAGCCAGTTTCCTGCAATTCCAGCATGCACTTATCAAGTCATGCAAAAATTTACTGGATAAATAGCTATTTACAGGCTGCTGGCCAAGAAAGACCTGAACAAAGCAGCAATTTCAAAGTCAGGAGAAGCAAATAAACCAGGAAGGGACTGTCTTTTGTCTTGCAGTCATTACATCTAAATTTCCTCCTAAACAGTGTAATGCATGAGAATGTGCTGCGTCAGCCAGTGAACTGTACACACCGCACCACCGACAACCATCAAATCAGTGCTCTCATCTGCCTGTAAAACAGTGTTTTATAAACACAGCTAGTTAAACCTTTTAGCATTCCTGCAGAGATCATTTCATCTGACACTCAAATACAACAAACTATTGGACCCTACTCAGTCATGGCAGAGACCAGTTCTGGGGAGGAAACTGAAGGATGTCTTCTTCAACTGATAATACACAATGATTCAGGAAGATAAAATAAAACTACTCCAAGTTGGAGTATAATCAGGACAACAAAATACTTAAGTTTACAAAAGGAGTTTTGGAGACCAGCTCTTCAGCAGCCACATAGGTTCATGACCTTAACTTTGTATTTCATCTAAAAAAAACGACCGTGACCTCTCTAGAACAGTGCTCCCTACCAGGAGAGAGGGATATCACCTCACCAGTAATTGCTGGAGATTAGAAATCCTCCAACATCATCCCTTCTTCATGTAGGTATTCTGGCAGGACCTGCTGGTCAGGCTAGCAGGTTTGCTAATCTCCCCCATTACCACCACCTGTGGTGATGCACACACATGGTGACAGAAGACACCCCACTGCTGTGCAACCTGTTCCCACCTTACCCTCATTGTAGCTACTTCCAGCTCGCACCCAACATACGAGACAACATGGTCTCAGTATGAAATGTGGGCCACAAAGGAGTTCTGACAGCACTTCACTTGTGTCTCATTTTTATTGAGACAGACTAGATGAACTTCATATCCCCTAGTCACTAGTGAATGAGTTTATTGCAATGGTTTCATCTTTTTTTGTTAAGTTCCGTTAAAGGTAATGGGAAACACTCAAGATCATAGGCCAAGCAGACTTGCACACATATACCTCAGAGCAGAGGTATAACATTTGCGCAGCTGAGGAATGCATTACCCTAGTGGAAAAAGCTCATGGCCATTTTCCAATCAAGAATCATAAAAAGTATCCTTGAACCCTGGGGCCTCTGTTGCAGGCTTGTGGAAACATCAGGTGTCTGCAGAGGTGTGTGTTTGGCAGTCTATAAGCCTAGCAATGCTTATTTGCTGTCCAGAAAAATCCAACATAACAGACCATTAATACATCTAACCCCTGTTTTTTGCAGTCTTTCCACATTCTGGCTGATAAAATCAATAACGTACCATTTCCACACATAGCGAGCAGTAGCTGAGTTGTTCTGATTTGATGTAAACAGCCCTAAGGGGCTTCTCTTTGGAGCACTTGTCACATGGACCAAATACAACTGCTAAAAAGGTCTGGTCACACATCTTTGCGGTTCGAGAGAGCTGAAAGAGATGGAGAAGAAGGAAAGAGTGCATTCCAGTCCAGCACAAAGCTTCCCACTACTGCTCTGCTAGCTACTGCAGCTTAGACTGTATATAGACATCTGTAGGCTGGATAATCTCGCTCTGTAACTAATCTCTTGAGCTTGATGACTGTCAGTATATGCAAGACAGTCACATGCTCTGCAGATTATATTTTTATGAAGAAAAATATAAAGCAAAATATATATTGTGTTATAATGTGCACTGATTACACACTGTTATAATGTGCACTGTGCACATGGATTTACTACATGCAGGAAATTACTCTTAGTTTTTACGTAACTCCTGTCAGCAGACAGTAACCAGAAATGCATAACAACAGCTGGATTTGTGAGAAATCTGCACTGATTTTTTCCACTGCATTATTAAATAGTCAATATTATGCATTATTTTTAAAGCTGAAAAGATGACCTAGGATTCAGCCAGCAGCTACATAAATATTATGTACAATGTGCTGCTTGAGCAGAAATTGATGCTTCAAGCACACTGAAAGCTGGGTCATTATGAATCCACTTTTGTTCTCAAGCCAGGCATCTCTAGGATCAAAGCACTATCACCAACAGAGAATTAAAAACTACTTGAAAGTCAGAAAAACAAACAAGAATAATAGTGTAGTGTCATTTTTCTCTGTACATTTTTCATAGGGAAAATGGGACCTTTCACTACTTCTAAAATGAAAGCTTTTAACATTATTAGACAGGTACATAAATAATGAGTTTATGGTTAACAATTAGAAGAAGCTATTGCAAGAGAGATTTAAATGGAGCAAAAGAAATTCAATGAGCTATGCAGATTTTAGAATTTGTTTGGTTGGACATTATATGAAAACCAAATCAAACTTTATTCTATGCACCTGCCTGCATTCTGCTGCTTATTCTTAAGTATTTCTGTGGACTACTTGAAAAATGAGATTATAAACTCAGAAATTCTGCCTACACTTAAGTCAATAAAAGTTTTGCTGTTGTCTCCAGGAGATGCATAACTTCATCCCAAAACATGTGGGAAGCAAGCTGCACTGAAAGGAACTACAGCGCGTTAATCTGAAATTTGCATGGAGCTTTCAATCAGCTACACGCAGTCAAGGAGGTTTATATTCCATTTGATGAAAAGCAACAAATATGTCCTGAAGTTTTTAATGCATGCTTTTGCAAACAATGAGCCTGAGACCACAAGCTGCCATCCTTTCAGGGAGCTTCTCTGTGCTAGTATTGCTTATAGCTTTAAAGTGACTACAGCACCAGGGCTCAGTTCTGCTATATTCTTAAAATGGATATTTACAACTGAATAACCTGTTATTCCGATATTCTTAGAATCAGTGGTTCCCACTGAGGGGAACTCAGTTGACATAATCACAGATTTAAATACCTGGTGTGAGGCCTCAAGACACTAGGCCAACTGGACTTTGGGAGGAAAACTTTCACTTCAGAAGAAGCGTAAAATGAAGGTATTACAGGGAAAATGCCATCTTATTTGAACAAAATATCATTACTAGACTTTAGACAAGGATCTGTTAGGCTTGGAATAAATACTCTGGGCAAAATTAATCCTTGATAAAGTGTGACAATTTGCTGGAGTAACATACAGAGTGAATCATACCTGCTATCAGTATTTTACTTCAGATGAGATTATGACATATTACAAAATTTTGCTACAAGAGAAGCCAACAAAACTTCCGAATAATTAAAAAGCAGTATTATACCTGAGATTGTTTGTGATAATGATAGATTTGTATACTATTTTATAAAGATATAAACTATTTAAACCAAAAAGGTCTAAAAATATTACAACTTCTTGTGCTGTAGTCTGAAATTTCAAACTTACTAGGTTTTTAAAGTTACAGTAGAAATTTAAAAATGGTAGCATGGTGAAACATTAAGAAATATGCTACTTACAGAGAAATTCTGTACAATGAATCTTGTTGATAAATATCCAAAATTACCCACCTTTTCAAACAGCAAGAACCTGGAGATTCTCAAGATGACTAAATAAGCCGTGTGCAACTGCTAACGTAGAAAGGCAACCTTCCTATTAAGTCTACTTAAAGGGTATTTAAAGCTCAGCCTCTCCGGTTGTATCACCTCAGGTCAGTTATGTACTGATAATTATAGTTTAAAGGCTTTAACTGCCCTCTTGCAGAATATAGAATAAAGAACATAAACTATTAGGCAAACCAGATCTTACCTGCCTGTTCATATAGCAGCAATTTTGGATGGTTTCCAAATGTTAAAGTTTAAACATACTGAGGTGGTGACTGACGACTGATTTTTCCATCTATCAAGATAATGTTCTGACAAATAGCACTGTCAATGTTAAGTTTATCTCATATTCTTAACAAAATTTAAGTCAAACAAATTGATTAGTGTCCATGCTGGTTCTTCCTTGGATATACTCTTACTATTCACCTGTTTTAAGACAATAAATTTAAAATCAGTAAGATTAAAAACTGCTGCTTTTTTGCACTCTTTGAAAAAATTTTGGGGAAATTTATGAAAACACGTCTGAAAAATTTAAAAAGTGCTGAAGGTCACATCTACTATTCAGACTCTACTGAAGTCACTGAAATCATGCCATTAGATATTTGCATTTGATAGTCAAGAGGATCTGAGACAAAATGAGGGAGAAAAAAAAAAAATAGGTCTCAGCCCAGCAGAGACTTGGGTAGAAGTAATCTATCCTAATCTTTTTTATTAGAATATTATGGGAACACAGGACTGAAAGAGGCCACCTATGCTACTGAGTCCTATTCCCAGAAACTGCAGGAGTCATATGTCTAAACTCATCCAAAGATGCCAACAGCATCTTACACATTCCTCCATAAGCCATTTCAGTGCTTTCCTGCTGCAGTAAGGATCATCATTCGACATTTTCCCATTTGAATGAAATAGCTTTCTCCTTTACTATCATTCTACGAAAGTTAACCTCGGTAATGCCTTTCATGTATCTGCCTTCACTAAAACTGCTCCTTGTATTTAGAAGAATTACAGTTAAAAACCAGAATTTTGTACCTACACTGGTTGAAGGCATTAATGTCAGCAAAAGCAAGATAAGGTTCTGAGAGCATACTGATAATTTTGAACTTTCTTTTAAAAATATATTTTGTTGTTTGCATACACAGTGTTAATAGCATACTTCACACAAACCTCTCAAAGTAACATAGCATCAAATTGTCAGAACAATTTTCCTTGATCAACAATTTTTGTCATAAAGACATACATGCCTTCTGACACTTCTATGTGATGCAGACATAAGAGTGGGCTGTGATTTGACTCATACCGTCCCAGGTAACAGACATACAGCTCCAGTAACTGTAAAGAAAGGCTATATACAAATTACAGCAACAAAACTTGCTTGCATTAAAATATTTACAGAAATTCATGAGGAGCCAAAGACAACATACCATTCTGACAGGAAGATACACAATACTACAGCAAAGCAACTGGACCATTAAGTAAATGTTTATGGTACAATACAAGACTGACAGTATTCCCTAATGTTCACATAGTTCCAAGTAACTTCTTTCAAATGATCCCATACTGAAAACATAACTATTGCATCACTCAAAGCACTACAAATTGATTTAAAAGCTACTTTATTTAACAGATTAAAATACTAGTCTACCAACATGCCTGTGATATTTTGTACAGTTTTTATTGTTATTGAACAAAACACAAAATTTTTCCTTCATATATTTTGAATATATCTCTGTGGATATCACCATGAATATTTCACTGTGCATAGTAAACACCAAGAACACTAAATAGCAAGAATGATTCCTTCTTTATATTTACAGAATGTTCTGTGAAATTAAACAAGCGGCACTAACACCGTGTAATTAAAAAAAAAAAATCAAATCAATTGTTCCTGTAACATTTAAATTAACTACATTAATTAGAATCCTTTAAATATTGCAAAGCTTTAGTACTTGATTTTAATAACTATGTCTAATAGACTAGCTAGAAAACTAGCATTGTTTACTGAGGAATTTCTAAGGACAGTCATCATTGTGGTGAGGTCAATGCTGTTTCTCCAGTTGTTCTGACAGGGTCCAGTACTAAATAAAGTTACTGTTTGTTGCATTCTGACTACAGGGAGAAGGCTGAACAAAGCAAAAAGGGGACCACTTCTGCTTCTACGGATCCTGCAATTGAGATTAAATAAATAAAGATGAAATGTAAGGAATTAAGCTTGGTTTATCAGTAAGACCAGACCACAGTAGCTGCATTCACTCCTACTCAGTGTCTGGACTGGAGGAAGGAAACCAGCAAAAAAGAAAGGGAGAAAGATGATGTGCACGTGCATGCATACTCAGTGTATATTCTGAAATACACTGCACTAGAGATGGAACCAAACCAGATGACTCCTGTTTTTTAGAGAAACAAGCTTGTAATTCAATCGAGGATCATGACATGAATTTTATATCTGACTTTTCTATTATAATGACTGATACGAAAATCCAGACTTGTCACTGCAGAGAACAAAACCGAAATCTGTCTTCAAGAACACCTGAGTCCTTCCCCTGGCTGAAGAGCTGTCTAGTGTGCCTGAGATGCAATGCAAGCGTTCAGTGACCCAAGCCAGCATGCCTACAAAAAGACAATGTGGGTTTGTAACAGCAATTCTCTTAGATTGATCTCAGTTCCCCAGTTTCAATGTAGCTATTTATATTGATTTTTTTAAACAATTGCGGAAGGACCTTCCCTTCCCTCCTACTACAGTATTCTGGAGGAACTGTTATAAAAGACTTCTTTTATGAAAGGAATAAAGGTATAAGAAGTATAGAAGGGTGACAGCTACTGTAAAACAGATCCAGTATATCAAGGCAATTAATAGAATTACCTTGGGAAAAAAAAACTCATTACAGGAAGCAAAGGCAAGTAAAATTGTGAAGTAATAACATTTATCACATGGCAGTCTTCCCCTCTGACTGGTGCTGACAGGGCACCAATGCAAACTTGTCAGATAAATGCTTTTCTTGTTAGGTTTGGGCTAAAAAACTGTATGGTTAGCTTTGTGTCCAGCTGATGATATAAAGTCATCATTGTAGGACTGTAATGAAGGGAGAAGAGTAAGAAAAGAGAGAAGGAAATCACAAGCTGAAATTATTCCTACTTTTTAAGTCTTGACTCAGGAACAAGTTTTTAACAGTTTAATTCACCGCAAGCTGCCATACTATCCACCAGCTGGAGAAATGAACCATGAAAGTCTGCCTGTCTTCATATAGTCTCTGAGGAAATACCAATGCATTGGTTTTATTAAACTCTCGTGAGAAAGCCAAGTTTGAAGCTGCTGGGGACTTGTATCATTTCCAAGGCATGTGGAGAGGGGGTGAAAGGAAACGTCACTTGAAAGAGATATTTGGTATCAAGCATCAACTGTGGAACATCCTCACGATTGTTTAGCATAGCCTGAAATTATAACAGAAAGCGTAAGAAAATATTGTATTAAGAATCAAAGCCAAACCAGTACATTGTTTGCTTCCCATTGCAAATCCTGCTTTCACATGATGTTAAGGAGACTTGTTTTGATCAGTTCCAAATGTCTAGAAGCTGAGCAACTTAGTAATAATATGATGTAAAGGTCAAGTACAATTATATAGCATCAAAAACTGTGTGTATGAAGTATCCTGTAACTTGAATACGAGAAATAATAGTTGCAGCTCTTACCTGGACTTTACGAACAAATGATGGAGTCACTCTTTTCTCAAAATCATCTATCGGAGTGTATGAGTTGAGGATCTTAACTATCTGTTCAAGTTACAAAAGGCTATTTTAGTATGTCACAAAAAGTGAGAAGACAAAAAAAAGAAAGCATTAATATGACATCTTTATTGATATTTAATTAAAGTTTCAGCAAAGAATTTTACAATAAAGAGAGAATTTTGACTGGTCACCTAATGAGTTGTCACATATATGATGATTGCTATGACTCATTTCCAGAGGTGTCAGCAGGATCAAGGAGATACAGAAAAAGCTGAATTGATTAAGGGAAACAACAAAAAAATCCTGTGACAAAGTAAAGAAAATACATTGTGGAATAAAAACATGGGATAGAACAAAGCAGGCAAGTATTCACCACAGGAGCAGTTAAAACGCTAACAATCAGGAATAAGGAGTTAAAAATTCAATTTAACAAGCGGTGATGTGGAACGCTGAGGAATGCTATTTTTATCAAATGAAAGGCCAATAGCTCTTTGCAACAAATTATTTTAGATAGCTAAGATTCTGCAATTGGTGCTGCCAGAAGAAAACAGATGGTTCATTACCTGCACAGTAGAAAGAGATGTGCAGTGTTCACATATTTCCTTGGCATCATCATCTGTGATCTTTTTGACCTGAAGGAGCCAGGCTGCTTGAGATAGAGGCTCCAACGTTTCTTTGGCATTGCCGCTTTGAAGATTCTTGTCCTTAAGCCATTCTTCCAAGTAGCTGATATTACATCTGGGTTAAACCATGAACAGACAACAGAAATGTCAGGTTCTCCCTAACAAGCAAGTTACATTAAAGACTTCTAAAGAAGGAATGCTCCTCTAATGCAGTGTTCAAATTCATACATTTTAAGTTAAAAACCATACCTGTAGATCATAAAAATCAAACAATTAATAGCTTATTGATCTGTAAGTTTAATTCCTTGTATATTTCAGTTCTTTTTATTTTTTTATTTCTTAAAGCTTGGATATAGAAAGCAAGTTATTAGTTTAGCTGTTGTTTACAGAAAATTACTAATATATACTGGCATTGCCTATTACACTGTAGCACTATATTTTCAACTGCGCTTGTACAGGAAATGAGAACAATCTTTGCACATTACAAAGCAGGGCCGGGCTTATAACTGATGACCTAAAGGTTAAAGCAGCTTTCTTCTAGTAATATTCCCAGATGGGTCAAGATTTTGCTGATTTTCTTTTACCTTAGTCTGCAGACTGTCTAATGGAGAAAAAATGAACTGTATCTTCTGCAAAACAGTTAGGAACATGTTCTCTTGATGCTGGTAACAAGACAGATGATGCCCAGTCTACACCCTCAAAGGCCCTGTCTCAGTGCCTTTCTCATTACAGAGCATGAAAAATGCAAGTCAGCTTTTGTCTGTCTGCCAGCCAGGGGACGCTGCACCTGTTTACTATAGTTAGAAAGAACTAAAAATACTATTCATCACATCATGAGTGCACTAGCATGGAAAGAATCCTAAACATGTCTGACTTTAAACTCCAGACTGAATTTTCTTTGTCTTTTCCTCCATTAGTGTTTCCATGGAAAGAACAATTTGTAATACGTTATGTTGAGAAAGCTCAGCCCAAAATGCAAAGATCTACTTTTTCAAAAAGAGTAAAAAACAATTGGCTACTTCCAGCAGAACGGTTACAGAATATCCAGCGACTTAGAGATAAAGGACGTTACATAGAAGTGTTAAAAATTCATTCTCAAGCTTGTTGAAACTTTACTGGCTTTACCTTATCTGCATTCCTTTTCTACATGAGCACATGTCCTTGCGGAGGAAGAGACTATTGAGGGTGATAGCTCCAATCAGAAAGAAAAGCTGTTTCACTGCCTGTTTTAGAAGCTCAGAGTCCAAGCCATTCTGGCACATAGTACTATAAAAATAGCTGAGCTGTTGCAGGATAGAGGTCATTGTGTAGGTATCCGTGTCGTCTATACTAGAAGAACGTTTACGGAACCCTGTAGGTTTCAAGCCAGAAATTCCCTGAAGACTTTCATATTCCAGCATGCCTGGTACTGAAATACAGCAGAAAATAACTGGTAAGACCAAAACTCCTAAGGCTCCTTTCAGTTACGTTAACTTAATTATTGAACAAAACCTACTTTCAGCATATTTTAAAAGTTAAATGATACAAGAAAAAGAAGATACTGACAAAGGCTTCTGGAGCACACAAATTTTAAAAAGCCTTTTGTTTTTGTAGAATGTTGATCAGTTTCAAAGCATTATCCCACACCAGGAAATGTTGTGAGGAAAAAGTCTTTCCAAACCCTGTGGGGATATACCATTCAGTGGAATTTACATGTGCAGAAACACACATGCAGGTACACATACGTATAAATCAACAGGAAAAAGAAGTCTGTCCCATCCTTTGTATAAGCTCTATTCGTATACTTCACAAGCTACATTTAAATCTGTTTGGATTGCTGCTGTCTTACCGATCATGGGCTGAATGTTGTTCTCCATTACAATAATGAATTGGTGATAAATACGAATTGCCAAATCACTAAGAATTTGTCTGTATTCTGAGAGATCAAAATGCTTCAAACAGTTCTTATTCTGACGTGGAGTGTTATACTTCATAAATTCCTACAAGTTGTAAATATAATTATTAGAAATCACATAACATTATAATTATAAATTGTTACTACAATGTAATGTATGTATTAGAGTAACTCATTCCATCTCTGGCTGAACACAGTCTCAGAATGAGTCAAAGCTACAGCTAACTTCAATGGATGCTTCTAGTTCTGGGCTTCCTGTACTTAATTTTCCAGTTTACGTTGACATTTACTCTGTTCCTAAAGCCTGCTAAAGCCAAAGGAAAGGCATGCATAGATTTCAATGAACTTTGGAGCAATTCCTAGATCACTTAAACAGAAAGCAAACTCCCCCTCCCTCCCCTCCCCAAAAAAGCCGAAACGCAGTTGTTTAAACTATGTTGGCAAACAAAAAAAAAATTACATTTTATTGCTGCAAAGGGATCTCATTTTTGGACTTTTCATCAGGGAAGTTCTGACTTCAAAAGTCTAGACTGAATCCTAACTTGTGTGAAGTCTTGAATGTTCATTAGAAATATAGATTAAAACTCTAAATTCTGGGTTCAGACCTTTCCCTACTGTTGCAACTGAATTATAAAAGACTGTTATTAATTAAATGTTTTCAGTTCTCCACTGATCTTCAGATGTTATCGATATGACCACAAGAGGGAGTATCGTTGTTCAGACAGTACAGTTACTGTGATTCCAAGGCTTTATGATACCTCTTTGCTTTAATCCTGAAGACTATATTCTTATGTGTCTATGCAATTTCAGTTCAGTCTACCTAAGTTTACAAAACCTAGCAAAAAAAAAAAATAGTAAGAGTTTTCAATTTAAAGGAATTAAAAGAATTTTGAATCTCAGGATAAAACTTAGCTTAAACAAGCAAGGGAAATAAGGAAAAAACTGGGCATTTTATTGTTTTGCTCCTTTCCTGAGATTTTCTTCTGTAACCTTATTTTGGTAGCAGTATGTGTTTGAATGGTGACAATTATAAAATAGTAAAACTGTTTTTTATATATATACACGTAGCTGGATATCTGAAGCCCAGCTCACATTAAGCTCATATGGAAGAGTTCAAATTAAGTAGCAGTTTCCATGTCATGTCTTTAACCTACTTCAGCACTTGAATGTTTCCTTGATTTCCCTTGATCCACTAGTTCTATACTGTCTTATTATTTGTGCAAGACATAACACCACTGCAGAGCAATGTGAATATGTAAATATCTGGAAGGAACAGTGGTGAGCTGGTGAATAATTATCTATCTATTATCACTATTTTTAATTCTAATTAAAGTCAGTCAAAGGTAAAGTAATTAAATTATTTGATTAAATCAATCCTACCTCTTCCCCGCTGTACTGCTTCAAACAGTTCAGAAAATAATATGTATTGGAAAGCCAAAAGGACAACATCTCAAAGTCTTCTGAATGTTCCTGAAAATGATAAATAAAGCAATCTTATAACAGTATTGTCTCATGAAGTTAATTTAATAACTAAACTTAAGACCATTACAGAATTGGTATAACAGAGCCTATCTATAGCAGGAGCATACAGCATCTATAACATGCTAGCTGAACAAATCATGCTGTGTTTTCAGGCTAATATACACATAGCAAAGATCCCTCTTTTATTTAGTAAACATTGTTTAAGTCTTCTTATATGACAGATTGGCTAAATAAACTAGCCTGAACCAAACAGTTTTACACATTTCTATTCATGGTGTCGTAGTGTAGTGGAGGCCTTCCTGCAAAAAAGTGTGAACATCACCTGTATACACAAATGAAACTGAACTACATATAAACACAATTCTAACTATGTGTAAGTATGTTTTATTTTTGTTAGCTAAGTAAACACAAGCTTTTCTAATAGATAAACTGTGGTATAAATTTGTTTGTGAACAAACTATAGGCATTCTCTATACAACAAATTCAACTGCATAAACCATAGTCCATTCCTGCCTGTGCTACAAAGCATGCCTGGTGTTTTATTGCATTATAAATCCATAATAAAGCATTCACATAGCTGAATTTGATATGTAGATGAGACAACAGGCTAACAATTCTTGTTTATAACTTGATTTTGTAAAATGGCTGGCAATATAACTTTAATCATTTTGATACTAATGCTGCAGTACCAAATGACATGTCAAAAAAAACCATTACGCTAGTAGAACAGCAGTGTAAAAACCTCTTAAAATTCTGATACCTGGCTGCTGCCAGACATACTAACCTTCATTTCTGTCCATCCGACTTTTACCAGTGCTGAAAGCACAGGTGCACTTCACTCAATTAGCTACTCATTGTAAAATGTAAAATACTTCAAACGATTTTGTCAACAAGCTCTTCAGATAAAAATAATTTGTTAATGCATTCTGTGCATTCTGTGTTCAGCACAGTAGAACCTTACCTAGAGGCTTTACAGGGATACTACTACAAACTTCAAAAAGAGTGTCACTAATGATTATTATTCTATTATAGGAATACTAGCAGATTATAGTGTCAGCATTCCCCAGGTACTATGCATGCATCTTGTAAACCTTACATTAAAAAACAAACAGTACAGTACAGTAAAGCCAAACATAATTCCTACCTTAACAACTTGTTTGATACCATCAATGGTTACATTCATGAAAGATTTCAGCATGTCAGCATCATTCAGATAATCTGCATACCTCACACACATGAACAGGATGTGAGCTGGAAGGCCAGGTATCATATTAACTACAACTCCACGTGGCTTTAAATCTGCATAAAAGGGAGTCATCAGGTTTATTATATAAAAATTCAATGATTCAATGTATCATTCCGAAAAAGACAAGCACTATGGAGTTCATTTCTTCAGTGACCAGTCACTTGATAATTGATTTACTGATTAATTGCTTGTTTCTGAAAATTTCTGTAACAGTATTGTTCATATAAGAGTATTAATTAAGTTAACAGTATTGTTCATATAAGAGTATTAATTAAGTTTTCCAGAGAGGTAGGAGAGTATCGTAGCAAATTCTAAGGTCCAGCATGGGCTATGCCAGACAGGACAACTTCAAAAAGCAATCTGCATTTAACTCCTCACTGGAGACCCCACCAAATTCTGGCATTGCTTAATGACACACCTTTGTTCACAAAGATATAAACATTCACAAGGCTGAAGGAGGTGAAGAAGAAAAGGAAGGTGTTGTTTCCAAGCAGTATTTAATAATGGTACTAATGTACATGGAAAATTTGTCGAGTTTACTATTAATTGTAAGCTAATGCAAAAAGCTGGTTTGGCAGTATGATTGGTATTGTAAAGTAACTCAGAGGAAGGACAAAATTCCTCTACAAGAGAAACATCAAAGTACAGTTCCTTTCAGTGAAAGGAATGATATGGAAAGGACAGACAGGAGAGTAATCCATCACACATGGATATAAGCCCAGTGACTGACAGACTTAGTAGATGACCAGGAAGAAAGTAAATTCAAGTCCTTGGCATGCTCTTGAGATTTACAGCTTTATAAGTGAATAAATAATAAGAAAGATAATAGAGTCAGCATTATGTAGAGTCAGACAAATTATTTTTACACAGATAAAGCAGTTCTGTACTTGTAATGTCTGGCAGTAGAAAAAGAGCAATATAGAGCCTCCAAGCTGTATTGGTGGTAACAAAGTGGGGAAAAAGGCAACTTTGAACATAAGTGAAATACAGTGCCTCGTAGTTTTTGTTGTAGTGTTCTACACTGAATATCACTGACTACTGATAACATTTCAAGTGTTACTAAAATACCGAGGATCAGATTTTGAATGATCCTTTCTTCGTCCTCTTTTTTGTACTCCATCATTCCAATGTACTCTTTGCACAAAGTTGGCACATGAGCTTCAGCTGTCAAACACAAAAGCACTGTTACTTGCAGGTAAACGGCTAAGCTAATGTTCACGTTAGAACAAACTATTGGAGAAAAGCAGTTTTCTCTGTAATAAACAGAGTATGGGCCCTGTTCACAATAACGTTCTTAGCTTATGGTTCCAAGCCTTATGAGTTAAGTAACATTTATATTATTCATGTGAATAGTTTCATTGGATTCAGTGGAATTACTTGCATTAATAAGACAAATAAACAGCAACAATACATCTCTACATTAGTCACCTCTGCAATGTTTTTAAGAGTATTCTATAGTGAACAATTACTTGCTATGTAAGAGCTTTGTACAAACTAACTTCATATCAGGAACCATCTGCCATTTGAAGGCTAATGGGAGTAGTTACTCATCTGATGCAAAACATTCTGTTGGCTCAGAGACAGTTTGTGTGAGGGTACGTATTAACTTTTGTTGACAGAACCTTATGCCTCTGGCTTAATCTTTATCGTACAGTCTAGGTTCCATATGTGCCCATTATTTAGCTGGGGAAAAAAAAATACAGGAAAGGACTTTTATGTAATTTCTATTGATGGTTCCCCTGGCACTTTCTTCTGAGGTTTTAAATTTCTAACCCTGCTCCAAACCCTACCTTTTTCTTTTTTTAAATATACTTTCCTTCAAACACACGCTGAATATTCAAAGCTATTAAAAAAAAAAAATCACATAATATCTTACCTTTTTCAATAGTCTTGGTAAGAGTTTTGATCTGATCCTCCAATTTTTTTATTATTCTATCTTTCATGTCTAGTTTTTCCTCAAGATCCTGTAATAATCAAAGTCAGTGAGTTCAGAGCAACCACAATTAAAAAATGTCTTCTACTGCTACATGTTATTGCCACAATGAAAGAGCACTATGATGTGCTTTTACTTATATTTGGTGGAAGAAACATGAAACCTTCATATCTTTTTTCTCCCCCAATGAATTGAGAAAACAACCTGTCCATACCACGAAATCATGATTTCTTTCTTTTTATCCTGCATTTCAGATACAGCTTCTTAATGACGATTTCATTTCCTCACCATGTTTTCCACAGTAAGTCGAGTTGTCTCTTGCTTTATCTTGCTTTGTACTTCATCCTGGATTTCATCCTGCATCAAACCATTGCTCAGCCCCTCAATCTCTTGGGTTGTGACTTTCAGTCTCTCTTTTTCTTTTATGTCTGCTTCATTCTGGGCCTCATTAGTTCTAAAAATAGATAGATAAGAAGCTTTGTCTTTTATTCTTCTTTCGTTAAAGCATAGTCATATCATACTTGTCCATTACTTATTAACTGCACACAAGGCTGTAAGGCAAATCTTACATTGAATGTGGTACTTCAAAGAGTTTAAGTGACTTTGTTACCGCAGCTATAGCAACTACATTTCTTACATTAAAAAAAAAATATATATTTACCGTCTTTGTGTTCTATCCCCTTCTAGCTTGTAATGCAGCCGATTAGACATCTCTTTAATTTTTTTCAGTAAATTAGCAACAAAACCCAAAACAAAAGAAAAACAACAAAATCAAATTTGCTTACTGTTCTGTACTAGTATTCAGTAAATCTCTTCTTACACTCATTATTTTGTTTCATCTAACGAAATTGAATGACATGCCAGACAACTTATCAGAGAAATATCTGACTACTCCACACCACGCAGAAGATTATACGGGGTGAGGAATTTTGACACTACTAACTTCTTGCAGTTGGCAGTAAAACCACTTGCAAATTTTAAATCAGTTGCCTAGGAATACGCTGCAGTTAGACAGACTCAGAATCCTCAGCAAAGTATGCTTTCCTATATTGAGAACTTTCAAACAAGCAAATTTAGCAAGAACTTTTCCCTCTGTCTCCCACTCTGAATTTTTCAACACCCTCTGAAGTCCACCTCACAGAGTATGTCTTAAGTTCCAAAACATCTTCCCTTTTTATGATTGTTTCCAAAGGGCATACTCCATTACACATATTCTTAGCAGAGCCCTATTGAACACACTTGCAGACATCCAAACCATAGAACTGAATGACTTCAAAAAGGTAAAAGAGAAAAAAGCGCACATACTTGCATGCATTTTATTCTTTAATGACAGACATAAAATATACACTTTTTTTTTTGTTGTGTTTCTTACATTTTACTAGCAAGAAAGTAAGTAATAAGGCAATGAAGTTATCATGTAATATTGCTTCAGCTTTTAAAAATTCAAGTATAGAGAATTCATAATGTTCATCTTAAACAACTGAAAGACTAGGGACCATACTGGTACTTTACCTTTCAACTTTACAGTCTGTTCTTGAAGACGGTTTTCAAGATCTAATTTTTGATTTTCAAGTTCAGAAACTTGCTGTTTAAGATCTGGGATCACCTTTTAGAGAAAAAGGAGATTTGCGTATTTCAGCACCTTCCTTCTTTTCAGATGTCTGCAACAGTCCCTATGACACCAGAAGACCTTCAACTGCAAACAGTCAAAGACAGAGGAGAGACTGTGGGGGAGTACTGCTACCTGCTTGCCTGACTTGTTTAACTTTTCTGGAGGCATCTGCTGCTGGCCACTCTTAAAAATGAAATAGTGAGCTAATGAAATGTTTGGACTGGCCCAGTACTACCATTCTTCTGTTCTAGTTTAAAGGAAATTACACTCTGGCTTTGATTTCCCTAGCTCAATTAACATTGGAAAACAACTCAATATGTTATAAAATCATTTTTTAAAAATAACATAAGTAACTTTTCCTTGTATCTTCAATTTTAGTAACTTTGTTTTGAAAATATTTCTTTAGTAATTTTTCACTCAGCAGAAAAATAATATGGTATATACCAATCTTCTGGAATAACAGCACTTCTTTGTGTTAGATAGGTTTTACACAGTACTAATAATTAGACTCTTAAGCCTTGCCCGCAATTTGTTAGCAACTTGATATGCTTAGCTGCCCTCTGGTGGGGAGAGCCTCAGAACTGCACAGATCTGTAACCACCATAAATCCCACCGGCATCTGGTTTTTCACTATCAAATCATAGAACTCGTCAACCTGAGACACAGAAATAGCTTTAAAGAGGCTTCTGAGAAAAAGATGCTAATTTCTGTCCTCTGACCACAGGGAAAGAATGAAGTAACTAAATTCTGAACTTGAATGCCTCAGTACAATTAAAATTGAAGCTGGTTGCTGTAGGTTGACCCCATCTGGCCAGCAGCCAAGCACCCACAGAGATGCTCACTCCCCCCCACCCCCACCCCACGCCCCAGCAGAACAGGGAAGGGAATAGGAAGAGCAGAAGCGAGAAAACATCTGGGTCAAGATAAAGTCAAGATAAAGCCAAACACCCCCTTTCTTCTTCCTCTATCTCAGTTTTTATAGGTGAGCATGACATTATATGGTAGGGGATATCCTTCTGGTCAGCTCGGGTCAGCTGTCTCGGCTGTGTGCCCTCCCAACTTCTTGCCCACTCCCAGTTTAACTTGCTGAGGTGGGGCAGAGTAGGAAAAAGAGAAAGCCTTGACACTGTGCAAGCCCTGTTCAGCAACAGCCAAAACACTGTTGTGTTATCAATACTGTTTAACCTACAAATCCAAAACGCAGCATTATACAGACTGCTACAAAGAATGTTAACTCCATCTCAGACAGACCCAGTACACTGTTATAACACTGACCCATAGAAAGTTATGGTATCACAAAACTGCTTTTCATTAAGTCTGAAATACCGGAAGTGTTCCATCAGAAAAATATATGGCCTGACCAAAAAATAGCTATTTTTTTTAATTATCAGGTGAGAAGTTTAAATTAGGTAGGTATCAAAAAAGGTATGGTGAGCTAACTTCCTGGTCACTGCTAAACCTCTGATGCATTTTTTAGTTAAAATTCTGTGTAACTAAAAAACCTAAATAAATACTTGTTTCTTCATGACTTCCAGTATAAAGCTGCATATCTGTAGAAATTATCACACCCCTCAAAAGTTCCTCGCATTGTTGAGAAACTGCAAAAAGCACAACCATAGTATTTGTACGAGCTCAGCAATGGACATCCTGGCAACATTCTGAAGTCCAAAACATCCTTTATAAAATCTGTATATTCAGCCACATAAGCATACAAGGGTTCAAATGTGTTCTAAAGGCTCTCAGTGTCTCCCTAGCTATCAACAACAGAAGCCAAAGCCTGTGTGTGCACTACACACCAAGTCAGAGTTTGTAAAATGGCTGCCATTCTGTGATTAGAATCAAATCTCAATTCAGGTTTATGCAAAAGAAAAGCAAAAAAGCCTCTGTGAGGCTGCCCCAACAAGCTGTACACTTGGACAATAAATTTGTCTGCCTCCTAACACACTACTCCAGCATGCAGGGAAAGAGCCTGTATGGATGTGCAATCTTAGATGGCCATATCTGTTCGAGCCTTGAGATTTCAAGGACATGACCGCAACATTTTGAGGGCTTTGTGCCACAAACACATTTGGATTGTATTACTAAGTAACAAAAACATATTTTGCTTTACTACACCTTGATCTTACCAGGTTTTCTGAAGTTAGCCTGCTAACTTCAAGTCGAATACCATCATTTATGTCATTTTCCTCTCGAAATAATTTTTGTAGATGATTAATATCTTGGCTAAGATGTTCAACTTTAAAGTTCAAACCTTCAATCTCCTTTTCATATATTTCTTTCTGAGACTGGAAATGACTTTCCAATACTCTGTTAAAAAAAGGGAGAAAGAACATGGCAGATGTAGTACGACCTCAGTGCAACGGGTCAAGTTTAATACAAAGTGAAAACAAAGTACTGTGGTTAACACGCAGACATTCCATTACATCACCTGTGCATTAAGGGAGTTGAAAGTTATGCATGGTATCTCAGAGGAAACACATTTCCCTGACTGACACGTGCACACTTAACTCACTGACCTAGTAAAAGTTTGTTAAACTGATTTTAAGCTGCTCAGCCAGTCATATAACGTAGTGTTTGTTCATTTCTTAAACAGATGTTCAGTATTGCACTGTCAAATTAGTTATTCACTGATCTTTCCGCTTATTTTCTAGATCACAGCTTGGAGTTATGAAAACACTGAAGAACTGAACTAACCTTGTAGCTTTCTTCAAGCCCTCGTAAGCAAACCACAGTTCTCCATCCTCATTTAAGTGTTCCAAATCCTCTGTAGAGAGTCTAGAATACAAGGCAGTATCATTAATGTGCAGGTGAACAAAATGCATTTCTTAAGCTTTTTTAAAGAGACCTCAGAACAAAATTACCTGCTTCTTACATCTTCAAAATCGTAACTTTCAAGAAGTTGTTTTGTAACTTCTGACATCTTTTCTGGAAAAAACAAAGTTTGTTACATGAATAATTTTCTCTGCACATTTCAAATTAAGTTTGATTACAAAAATCAAACCAACCTCTTCCTAAATCTACAAGGTTCCTTCCTGGTACTCAGTAAACATATCTGATTTACTACAACAATATGACGAGGGACTTGGTTCTACTTCTGGACATGTAAGCTGCACTAGATAGGTATACCACCAATATTGGGTTTTTTCTAAACAAATCAAACTTTCAATGCAAAGTTACATCTTTCTGTTCTGAATCTGGACAACTGCTAGAGTTGTATAGATGATTTGTCATCTAGTGCTAGGTTACTACATTAAATGCTGCAGATACAGGTTTGCTCTATGACATTGTCAACATTGAACAAAGTGCACAACAGTAGTGCTTCTTATTAAGTACCTTTTCCCAAAGAGAACCCAACTCAGCATGTTATTTAAGCATATTTGACATTTATTGGACCTAAGGCTAAAGATAGGATGAATGAAAGCTAGATAATGTATTGTTTCCGTATTCTTGGGTCTCTATAAGCTACTTGCTAAATTCTAAGCAAAGTTTAAATTATTAGTATTGATTTTTAAACACAAAGGAGAAATGTTTGAAATCAGAGTTTCTTCAAAGGGGTACCCCAGATCTCAGTATTCAGTGATCACTTTGTAAAACTCACCTGTTGGGTTTTTTTTTTTTTTCCCCTTGCAAGTAAAGGTATGAATAGAATGAAATCACTATGGGATGGGAAAGAGAACTGGGTTTTTGTCAAAGCTAACATGGAAGAAAACTTAAACTGGCCTGGTTCACACTGTACTTCGTAAGTTCTCTGAATTATCTAGCATGTAGCTTACCCCTCAATTCTCGCTTCTGTGACTGGGCCTGCTTTTCAACATCCAATTTTTGTGTCTGCAGCAGTTCAATTTCCTTTTGCAACTCAGGTATTTTCTGAATCAGACAAACATTATAGGAGACAAGAAGTAAATTACAAGGGCTGTGTATCAGTTAAATCATAAAGATAATTATAATTAAGAACAAGTTCATATGGTGAAAGGCTTAAAATGTGTTGTGTTTAAAGCATCTGGTTCTCAGACATCAGAGCAGAGCAGTAATGTGATGTAGTGAAAACATATGTCTTTGTGTCATGGAATTGACTCAGAGAAAAAAATACGACTTTATACAAAAGTACTATTTTCAGGTTTAGTTTATAAACTACATTTATGGAAAAATCCCCTGAGAAACTAATACTTTCTTGGAAAAAGGAAGAAAAAAGATCCACACATTTAAACGTATAAAAATTCAGGCACAATTACTCTTCAAAACATGCACTTGTTTCTGCGAACAGGAACTTACTCATATTGTGTACTACATGAAAACAATGCAACATAGTGGTGTATCAAATACAGCTTATTAACTACAACTTCTTCTAAAAATGCACTGGAGATAAAAAATATAGTGAAGATAATCTATAAATAAAACACCCACATTCTCTACTTGCTTTATCTAGCAAAGACTCCAAAATGGAGTGCGTCATACTTTACCTGTGCTTGTTTTGTAAGTTGTCCTACTTCCATTTTCAAGCCATCCTGAATGACAATTTCTTGCTGAATTTGATGTTGTAGCTGAGCTTTTTCTTCTTTCAGAATCTTAATTTCTCCCTTGAGCATTTCAATATCCTTTTCATAGTCCTGCTTCTGATTTTGGAAATTTTTCTCAAGTATCCTAAACAAGACAACGAAAAGGTGGTTTTATTTTCCTACATTCATAAGTGAAAGACTGGGTTTTGTTTTTGTTTTAATTTGAAAGACATGTTTCATTGAAGAAAACCATAATTACTTGAAAATGGTATCCTACCTCCTCAGAATCAATTTACAAAAAGGATGATAATGGGATGAGAATGCCCCTAGATTTCCCTACATCTAATTCAGATATTGGGACTGAATTCAAGGCAAAACTGAGTTTTTTCCACTTAAAGGCTGATTCTCTAATTCTTTGAGAGTTAGCCTACCTCAGTAGCTTTCTGCTACATTTATGGCCACAGTCAGCACTGAAGAAGGACATTGCAACAGAAAACCCTGTGTCCTTCTCAGTAAAACATCGCAAGCAGCTTTCCATTTTCTGCTAGTCCCTACTGGAATGGACTGGCTTCCAACATAATATAGCTAATGGGCACAGCAGAAAAACTAGCAAAGAAGTCCTCTTAGTATAGTCTGAAGTTATTTGCAGCTGAAATCAGACTGAGCTGAAACACCACACAGCTTCCAATCCTCAGGAACAGTGACTGATTGCACTCTTCACACTTCAGAGAACAGCATTTACCTGGTACTTGAGGTTCTCTGTCTTATACTGGAAAAGAGTTACTGGGAAATAAACATTTGATCTGAGAAAAGCATGCTGCAAAGCAACAACCATTTACTGCTAAATAATACGATTTTTAATACTGCAAATGAAACACCAAAGGGGAAAAAAAAATTAAAGTTTTTCCCTATATTTTTAACCAAATGTCCTTTACAAACACTGCCTTTCTTTCAAGCTGAATCTTTCAATTCTGTCCTTTAATATTCACTTCACAGGAATTCTGACTGATCTGGCCATCAGCTGCTCTTCCAGTCCTGACTGAATTCTGAGGATATCTCCAAAGAAACCATTATGACCAGGGTTGCCTTTCAATTCTCAGAAAGACACATGAAAAGACAGGAAACTGCAAAAGCAAGAACAGTCTCAAGTCTACAATATAATTTCCTGCATGTGACTGACCCACAAAAAAGCATGTGTTTTTCCTGAACTGTACATGAAGTACTTCAGTACTAGCATTAATGTCCAAGACACCGATAGATTCATAAGTGATGCGAGCATAATACATTCACAGTAGGAGAAAGAAAGGCAGGGAAAGAGAAAAAATAAATGCTATTTCAAAGCAATAAAATTCAGATTCCATACATTCTCTGATTTTCTTCTTTTTGTATGTCATTGAAGAGTTGCTTCGTGAGGTCATCCATTTTCTCTGTCAAAAAATATTTCAACATTTCAAAGACCTTCATGCAATTATGTACATTTACTAAAACAGTATGACCACAACGAGAAGTTTTGTTTTAATAAGTAATCCTCAACATATTTTAAGGCTGAAATTACTCTCTCAAGTGCCAAAAATTACCACAGTAAATCTTACAAGTAATGCTATAGAATAAAAAGGTTCTGAGACACCATAGTGTTACTCATCTAAAGTATACTTGATCTCATGTGCTGCCTGTGTCCTTTGAAATTAGATCCTTAAAAGCAGTATATCAAAGGAACCAAGGATGAAGTGACACTTTGAAGGAACGTGCGTGCATGAGAAGGAAATATAATAGCAAGAGAGCTTTTGCTACTGAAAGAACAAATTTAATTTAATTATTAAATTAAAACCATTTGCACTACACATTCTAAGCAGGAGAAGCTTAGGGCCAACTTTTAATTTACTGTAAATTCAGCATTTATATTGCTTTTATTAGAAAAAAAATCATTTACCTTTGCTGAAAACCTGACTTTACAACTTTACCCACTATAACTCCTTTATAACTCCTTTTAGTTATTGTACCTTTCATTTCCTCAGTTTTTTCTTGGAGCTTTATTTCTAAGGTCTCTTTCTGCTCTTGTAATTCTTTATTCTGATTCTCAAGTTTTAGGATTTTCTGTACACACAAAAAGCAAGCATAATATACAAATTACAAACGAGGAAGAAACAGGTCACAGAAGGTCTTACATTTTAACAAGCATATACGGACTCCCTTCCTTCCCTGCCACTGCCCCCCCCCAAGCCCCGGCAAAAGTGAAGTTACTTAGTAACTCTTGAATGATACATTTGATAAATCCAGTAACTGAAAAAATTATTTAAAATAAAATAAAAGCACCCCGATGGCAATTAAAATTTACCTGTTCATTGTCCTCTTTATATTTTTTCCCTTTCTCTTCATATGTTCTCTTTTGAGCAGTTAACTTTTCAAGATCTAATTCGAGTTTCTGAATTGTATCCATGTCATTCATATGAGTTGAAGCCAGATTGGTCAATCGTTCCAGCAAACCATGATTTTCTCTACTCTACAATGAGCAAGACAGGTTAAAAGAAAACAGAAAAATGCACACCTGAAACTGTTTAATAGAATTTTGAAGGAAGCACCTGACCTATTTCTGCTCACCATCCCATATCAGTCATGATTATTTCAACCAAGGATTGTTTCCACCAATTAGGTTAAAGCTACCACCTTAAAGATGATTTGGCTGGTATGGCTCTCAAAAATAAGCTGCAAAATAAACATAATATGGAATTCCCAAAAGTTACTAAATATGTTGCACCGGAGCAGTATCTCACACATCCTTCATCCTAATACAAGTAACCCCATCCAGGGATTGGATAGACTACTTAAGAAACAGTAAAAAAAAAAAAAAAGTGCATTGCAGACTCTTCTCATTGGCACAACTCACCCAAAGATATAAGGAAACCCTAGATGATTCTTCCTACCCTGGATGAAAGAAGAATACTAGTGGTTTATTATAAAGGACCATATCCCTTACATATTCTCCTGTCTTGTCAAGTAAAGTATGGATATCGTAAGTCACATAAGCCTCTCATCAACATGAGAGCTCTGAATAAAACAGATATGATAAAAAAATTAGTACAAATCATAAACTGACCGGTGTCCCTCACCTGTTCTTCTATCTTTTTCTGCAGTTGCTGAACTCTGTATGAAAGCTGGATATTCAATACAAACCGACGAATATTCTGAAATCTGCGCCTGGCAAGCCGCGCACGGGCATATTTCTGAAGGATCACAGCCTTGTGTTCTTCAAGCATCTTTAAAATAAAATATTAACATCTGTCTGTAATTATCTATGGCTCAATCAGCATCAATTATTACATTCTGTGAATCTACATACACTGGTAATGACAATGCTTCTCATGGAAGTATCAAAATACTGAAATACTCAGACTGCAGACACATTTGAACCACTGTAACCCCACTAAATGATCTGCATCAAGTACAAACCAGACTGAGTTCTTGGTAGCTCAGAAATTAGATCTAAGCTACTGTGTATCAGTATTTTTATAGCAACTATATAAAAATAGAGTAGAAGATATGAGAACCAGACATGCAAAAGGTAAAGTATTAGGGATCATTGCCCTTGTCTCCATCTTTCTTATAGAGCAATAGCTGTTTCCAGTTCCTGAAATAAAATTTTTGATAGGCTGTACCTTCCGATATTTTTTTCTTGCTAGAAATCCTCTTGTATAAGCTTGAATTGTTACAGCAGCCACATGGATGAGCTGGCAAAGTCTACGGACCAGGTAACCCCGACAGTATTTCTGAATAATTATAGCTGCCCATGTTTGCTTCAGAGTTCTTGCAGTAATAGCTTGCCTTAATTCAAAAGACAATAAAGTTTACTTAGGTCACATTAGATTTCTCATGCTCATTCCCTTGGTCAGTCAAATCACACACACGAAAAGATACTGAAAACAGGCATCCACTATCTAAAATACAGCTTTTTCTTCAACCTAAGTGAGAGGGAATTATCCACAGTCTTTGAAATCTGTTCCACAAGCAATTATTCTGATGGTCTCTCTCTGAAAATTTCAAAGCCTACACAGAGCCATCTTCCTCTCAGTCTGCTCTGTGAATGACTGGTGCAGTTTCTCTGTTGCATAATTCCTCGTAATAATTTGTACACACTAATTTGTAGAGCCTTGTAAATTGCTTTTCCTTTCTGCTACCTGATTTCTTCTCTGGCTCTCAAGCTAAGCAGTAAGCCCAAGCTGACAACTGGGTCACGCATCATTAGCTAAGGACCGAGCTTACGGGTAGACAGGCCTCTCGGGAATCTGGCAGACAACATTTGAAATCTGCTCGAGTACTTTCTTCATATCAGCTGAATAACTTGAACATTTTCAAGTCCATAATTACAGTCAAGAGGAAATGGAAATACAATCTGAATTGCTCTTTCGTAAAAATTACACTTCCAAATTAGCGTTGGGCATTAGTTTGACCTTCTATATCCCTTCAGGCACGTCCTAACAGCAAATTCATTTATCAGCCAAAAGTACCGTACAGTCCGCTGCCCCCGGAAATACTGCTGTATTGTAATAGCTGCTTGTTTTATGCAAAGGAATTTCTTCCGCTGCAGCCAGCCTCGAACACTCTTTTGGATCATGATGCACGCATGTCTCAGTTTATCTGATCGCAGTTTTTCTAAGTAAGCAACCTGTCCTGCTCTGAAGAAAATTTTTGTTCTCCCAAACTGATATTGGTTACAATCCTGAAAAAGAAAACAATAGGTATATTAAGTTTTTAGTTTATTATTGTAGACCAGACACTCTCTTCCTTTTATAAATTGTCACTTCAGGCAAGCTCTTCCGAAATGACATGATCTTGCTAAATAAGAATATCCTCTCTGCCTTCTTTGTAGATAGGAGTATATGGGGGGAAAATCCACTTAGCAGGAAAGAACCAGAGAATTACATCCAAAAATCACACCCTAGTCATCTCAAATTAAAGGGAGGATCTGCACTTATCATCAAGGCCTTGAAAGCAACCTCTTCACCCCCTCCTACAAGTCTGGTTCCCTGGGCTCAACACTACCTTTTGGTGCACATGTCTGGCCTTGAATCAGTGAGCTGTGTGAGCAAAAACTCAGGGGAGAAGCTGCTTTTAAGCTCAGGCTCTCATCCTTGGCCTGTACCGGAGCTATGCTGCAAGTACACCTGTGTTTGGTCTTATACATCCCTGAGTATGAACTCAGTCCTGACAAGCTGACTTGAATCGCTGGCTTGACTTGCGCCAGCCTCATCACTACAGGCTTGTCTAACAAATAGGAGCAATATGCAAAAAAGCACATTTTTAGAACAGTTCTCCAATATGCTGCATTCCACCGTCAAAAGCCCTCTTGTGTGCGTAAACTTCTAATACTTGACAAATGTATACCATTTACTGTTCACTGGTTTATAAATATAGGAGCAATATCTTCCATTTTACAAGTGAAGATACTAAGCACAGAGAGGTTAAATCATCTGTCTACAGCCACATCATGACTGTGTCACAACACAAGGTTATTGACTCGCAAGCCTATGTGCAACACACTAAATCAGGAAAGATAGCAATAATGTAAATATCTTTCCTGTTTGAGAAGTGAGATACTACTCTTGGCAAAAGAGACCTTTTATTAATAATAGATGCTATAATACATAATGGGTCAGTGCATACAAACTAACCTGGATTAGCCGCTGCAAAACAATCTTGCAAATCTGCTTCTTATCATTTATGGAGAGTTCCTGCTGTGTCATAAGAATGCTGTAACGGCTGAAAAACTCAATGTAAGTCCACCTGGAAAATCAAAGGTTAGCAAATGTAATTCATTTAAGAGACACCTAAGTATCTTTTGACATACGGAGGCCCACTGCTATCCCTACCTGGATGGGTAGCTCTGTGCACTAATTCGAATAGTTTCCAAAACACCACATGCTCGCAGTTGCTGAGCAACTCTTTTTGAATCAAACCTAAAAAAGCAGAGTTATATTTTACATTCTTGCTGGATTTGTCATGCTATAATAATTAGAACCATTCTACTAGCTGGATTTCTATTTCTGCCCATAGGATGCAAGGCTCCCTACTTTTTATATGGCGTCTTGGGTTTTTTTTAAATACGTGATAGGGAGTATCTGAGTTTTCTTCTTCCTCCTCAAACCAAAAGGAAGACTGTATTTATTTCTCTCTTATGAAAAGCCCTGTTTCCTTTCAATATTAACTGTGACAGTTCATATCAGCAAGTGGCAAAGAATCATGCCACTCTCAGCACAAAACATACACAGAAATAAATTCCCTCAGCAGTCTATTGGGAAGAAACTCTCTCTAGGTACTCTTCAGCACACTGATTATAAATAAACCAGGATTTAATCTTGAACCCAGATATTCATGAGTATCAACACAAGGCATGGAAAGAGCCTTTCCAATTCTGGACCAGGGCTGATATGCCCACAGAGCACTATGCTACAATGTCGATCCAGTACTAGCTAAGAGATCCTCGTGGCTGACAGATGACTATATTGTTCTTTCACAAGCTTATGGTACACTCTTCTAGTCTAATTCAGACATGTTTTTGTATTATCCAAGCTATTTCCCCCCTCACTGCTATTACACAGAATAATGAGGTCTCACTGCCCATGTTTTGCACGGACAGGATTTGTCTGGCTTCAAGAAAATGAGCTAATACACTTAAAAAAATCAAAGTTTGCCTCTTCCCTCCTACTCAGATATAATAAAAGTTTTTATTTCATTTGTCAGTACACTACCTTCCAGCTGAAAACTGTATAACTGAAACTAGAGTGCTTCCACATGTCTGCCCACAAAACAGACCAATAGCTGCATCAAGGTTGACTCCTACTTGCAAGTTAGTGGTTATCAAGCTAGTCATAAGAACTATGCAAATTATCTGGCATATACGATTATATTATAAGATTAAAGTGATATAAAATTGTGGGAAAAAGCCAAGGCTATGTTCAACACTGCTCATGCCTTTTCAGAGTTCTAAAGCTCTTCTAAATATCTCTGTGGACAAAAGGGAAGTTCACAAAGAAAAAGGCAGTGACTTTTACTCCCTAATATGAATTGGTGCTAATCCATACTGTGCAAGAGCGAACACACCTATACAAAATATCCATCAACTTAAATCAAAGGTGGACAACCTTTCCCCTAAAAATGTTATGACAAATACACAAACACCAATATCCAACTTGAAAAATTTTAGGATAATAAAGAATTTTTAAGGTATCAATAACTATTACTGGATGATTCTATTTTTGTAAGATGACATATTTTTTTTACTTCAGCTATCTTGAAAGGAAAAATATGTTCTGTATGGGAAGTTGTTCGACAATAAGAATTTAGCTTGCTGACATGTAGCTACTGTGAAATAGAAAAATACTCTTTTCATTTTACAGGTAATATAACAGCTCAACGCCACTAACATACTTACTCAAAAGGCAACTTCTCATCATTTGGCTTTATGCATCGTACATAATGAGGGGTGGTTGCATTGAGTGTCACCATAAGTAAAGACAAAGAACTCCGGAACTAGAAAATATCGGACATAACAGTTTTGCTAATGAAACATTTACAGCTAAGTAAAGAGTCAGATCTCAGTTTTTTAATTATTTGTTAGGTTTTGGCTGGACACTGGGAGATTTTCTTAGGGTTTAGATCTTAAACGCAGGAAATGTAACAGTCCTGCTGTACCTAACAGTCTCCTATATATATAGTAAACACAGCTACTTATACCCAGACCCGGAGCACTGCACTGTGGCTGGCTCTTGCTGTACTGAAAACTGGATAGTACCCCGTGAATAGTAACAGAATACAGTGTCATAGTCTCAGACTGCCCAGTACACTTCCCGAAAGTACAAGCATCACAGAAGAGCACGTTTATGTAGTACCTTACTGCCAACAGTCATCCGGAGTTGTTTGTTAGGTGACTTGAGAACAGGTCTTGCAGATTTGATGTTTATAGTTGAACTGAAAGGTGAAACGGACACTGGATTGTCTTGAAAAAAATTTGCACACAGATGAAACTAAAAGTGTGGTGAAAGAATCACAGTTAAATACTGTGTAACTGTAATAACATTTAAATAAAAATTACATTTACCATAACGTAAAATGCAAAACCCATCCATCTTAATGCTTAGGCCAGGTATTGCAGGACTTGGAACTGGATCTTTAAGCCACAAACAACAGTTGAAGAAACAGTTGCAACAATTCCGAGTCTATTGTGAAGCACTTACACATTTCACAGACAAAACTCAACAACTGTTAAGTAGGCCTGCAAAAGCTATTTCAATATGAGCAAACATGGACATAAATACAGAACAGAGTTAAAAATAAGACCACTTAAGGTTATATTTTCACAATATTTAATTTGAATTAAGAATATGTTTTTTGGTCAGATTAAGTTAGATTCTTAATAGTAATCCTGAAGTATCAAGGCTGTAGACTTGAAAGGGACAGGGCCTTCAAGCAGATGGGAAGTGAAGACATCTGATGTTTTCCCTGCTCTGGCATTCTCTTAATCTCTTTTGAAGAATAAACAAAGGCAGCAGTTAATGATAAACTACCTATCAAAGCTAGGTGTAATGACTACACAAAAAAAAAAAAAAAAAAAAAAAATTTAAGTGAATTGTTCAGTTACAAGGATTCCAAAATGCTCTTCAAGGGAGATATTAAGGAAAAAAAAATACTAACACAACTAGTAAAGTAAATGCACATATATGAAAAAGTTGAATACTGTGTTTTTCCATCTTGTATGTTATTTTGACATTAAAAATGCACACTTGTAGAATATTAATAAAAATTAAGACTAAACTAAATTGATTCAACCTATTAAAAAAAAAATCTTTTTATCAGAAAAAATCTTTTAAAATCAGATCTGAATGAATTCCAGTAAAATCAGGTATTCAGAAAATTAATCATTACTGATTGTTCACAAACCTTGCTCTCTTTCAAGATTTCAATCAATACTTCATGTACTGTATCTCTGTTTTTCTCCAGAAATCCTTCACATTTATATTCTACCTGTGCAAACAGGCGAAATCATTAACTTTCCAGCATTACATGAACAGTTAGCAAAACAATAATTTTTATGCTCTAGCTGTGGTGGCCAACAGCTCTTTATTAGTCTTAAACATGATGGCAGAAACTCTGCTTTTTCCAGTTTCATTACGGCAAGCATACATACATGCATATTGCAAATTTAGAAGCAGGACAAACTGTCAGAATCCACTATCAACTGCAATTTCTTTCTGCCTTCATTAGGAATTTCTTTCCTCCTCTCTTCATTATTCTATGACTTCAAATCAAAATACCAAAAAAGGAGTACTATATTTGAAGTGTAAATAACTGAGACTAAAATGTGTATGGACTACAATCTTAACTATTTCATTTATACATTGTACTCTTTTTCTGCCTCTTTATGTTGATGATTTATTTTTATACTCTCAAATTCATTATCTTAAGCACTTCTTATGTTTAAATGGCATGTTACGGGCAGTATTACCAATAAATAAATAGTACTATGTATTGAAGATCGATTTTATAGACGTTCCAAACAAGTATGGTTAATATTTCCTCTATTTCCTACGTTTGTTTCTTTTCTGAATGAGCTACGGCTAGAAACATGGCGAAACAATACTGGGTTGTTTACACTCTACCTTATCAGCAAAGTGTTGAATGATGAAAGACGTGTTTGACATCCTCGGCTTTTCAAAGAGTGCATTTTTATTGACAAAATTATTATATAGCTTTTGAAGCCAGTTGTCATCTGTTCCATGAGGTAACTGTAAAAATGAGAAGGGAAATCTCTTTAACAAAACTCTGTTGGACTGTTAAAAACAGCAAAACTGCTTACTATCAATAAATACTGTCTGAATAAAGCATCTTCAGTGAGTTACGAGGCCTGATAACAACGAGTTTCTCTCTTTTCAGACTAGCCAGTGGTTCCTTACAGCAAATCATTTTAAGAAAGAAGGTCGTATTAATCCACAAATTTGCTGACTAGAGTTAATTCTCTGATGAGACATAAATAATTTTGTCCTGAGAGGATGTTACCTGCAATCAGAGACAACCTGATCCCTGAGAATGCTACTGAGCAGAATAACAGATAAGCTAATGAGTTAGGAAATATTCCCTAATTTCTCCCAAACTACTCCATGGTTTGGATTCTGAGAAGTACCACTTGCCAATATCACCAAAATACCTTTTACAGACCTTTTTTAACAGGGCTTATCTTCCCGTGCCCTGTTCTTCACTGACAAAGCTACTTCAATAGGTTCGGAAGCCTAAGGGAACTACATATATGTAGAAGAAAAAAAATACAGATTCAGGAATTGCTACAGTCAGGAGAGAGCAGAGAGAAAAAAAACAGTGAGACTGAAGAATTAAAAGCAAAGATGTAGGTTTGGTGCATTAAACAAGAACTTATAAAAAAGGAAAGGAAGACTGTGATTCATGGAATAACTGAATTGTGGAAATATCGATGGAAGAGACCCCTGGAGATTGGGTAGTCCAAATTCCTGCTCGGAGCAAGACTACCACCAACACTAGATCAAGCTGCTGTTTGAACTCAAATCTGGAAAGCATCCAAGGATGGGGATCCCACTGCACCTCTGCTTAACCTGTTCTAGTACTGCACTACCCTCACAGCGAAGAAATCTAGTTGCTGGGTTAGCTTCTCGGTAAGAAGCTAGTTTTAGGTTCTTAATTTTATAAGAGAAAAATAGACTAAGTGGCTTACAATTAAAATTACCAAATAGAGGGCAAACATCAATGTTCCTTTTATGAGGAAAATGCTCTACTTCCCATTTAAAAGGACAAAATATGGATTACAAGCCCAACTTCTAAAAATCTATATAGTTTTTTATGAGCTCTGACTACAAGAATATTTAAATTACCAAGCACTCTTCATCCAGAAGTTCTAAAATTCCCATTTTAGCTTCAATAAGGTCAATGACAGGCTGGTTGTCATAGAAGTCTATTAAAGTCCATGGGATATCTTCCTTCATATATTCTTCTTGTTCAAGTTTAAAGACATGCTAGATATGTGAAAATTATGAAAACGTAAGGTTACAATTAAGGAAGAAAATAAATACAATGTGTGCACATGTGTGATTGTATACATAAGATAGAAACAAAATATTTATATATTTTGTAGTATACTACATGTCTGTCTTGTAAGAAAATAAACTCAGAAATTTTCATTTACATATATGTGTGTGTGTATGTATGTATATAAAAATAAAATACTTTTATCTATTACTGGATAGCCATTATCCAGAAATATCCATTACTCAAATACAAATAGCATTTGCTAACATTCATTATTGATAATCTCAAAACTGAAGCAAAATAAGATAAAGAACTGTAACAAATAAAAGAACATACCAGGTTAAATTGCTGCTGCAGTTTTTCATTAGCATAATTGATGCAAAATTGTTCAAAACTGTTCACATCAAATGTTTCAAAGCTGAAACACATGTCAAATAAGAAGAAAAAATCCCTTGACATTTAAATACAAGTGGTAGTATCCTTGTAAGACTTTGGAGCTATCCTAATATTTCTAAGAAAATTAAATAGCCATAAGACTAGTGAAGATGCTAAGGCATTTCAAAACTTCCCTAGAAGTTAATGTTACCAGACATAACAGAGCTAAAAAATCCAGAGTTAAATCTAAAAGTATCATATCAAAAGTTAAATTTAAACCTCATTCACAAAAAATACTAATATTTATAGTTGCTGAACACTTTCACTACTCTGGAAGCTAAAGAACTTGCATGACTGTGACCTTTTAGCAAAACAAACTCCTCCAAATTCATTAGCAGCACAAATTGAAAAGTGCCTCTTATCAACTCCAAAGAAAAGGCACAACTTAAAGTAAATTTGTTTCCAGAGACATTCTTACCCATAAATGTCCAAAACACCAATAAAAGTATGTTGTTTGCCAGGGAATTGCAAAGCTTGGTTAATTCTTTCCACAATAAAGTCAAATAAATGAGAATAGATCTTCTTTGCCAGAGCATCCCTTGCATTAACAGACTGAGCTTTTGTCATTGGCTTTATTACAGTCTCTGAGGTAGTGATAATCTTTCGGTGGCACAACCATTGTGCCATTTTGTCACAGTTTAAATCCAGAAGTTCACAGAATATATTGAGATGTTTATCTTCCAGCTTTAAAAAAGATAAATAAATATTATTAGATTACATTTAATACTTTAACTATTGTCTAGACAGTGAAATCACCACTGACATCAAACTATGACTTTTATTTTTAGATAGACAAGGGGCTCTGTTCACTTCTTCGTCTGGCAAAATATCAAGAAAAGCTAAAGCAAATAATACTGGATATATCTCCTGATATAGGAGAGAAAAACTTAGACTAGATGAGATGCTTTGGATTAAGACACTGAAAGAAAAAGTTACTTTAGTCTATGTTTAGGTGTCCTTGCTTTTTAGACTTGCATAGTCTGCTGGGACACATTCTGAGCAGCTTTGACAATGCTCTGTTTCCTGTATCCTGCAGATAGTCCCAAACGGCTTTTCCAACAGCGGTGGATCAACTGGACATGGGGTTCTCTCAGCCACATTTTGCCTGTTGTTCAGACTTTCTGAACTTGGGCATGAAACAGGATTTGCATAAACACTCGTTGTGATTCTATACATATGAAGATGGAGGAATCTCTCAAGTTTAGTATACCAGATTTAATGCTGCTCTGAGCCCCAGATATGAGAAAAACTATTGCTAAAGGACTTTTGGCACAGAATATAAAAGAAAATGTTGGTATCTGAATGAGCTGCTTCCTTACACTGATGGATGATCTTTCATCTCCAACAGCTGTTATTTCCACGTTGCCTAAGTGTAGGATTGCTGCCAGCATTTTAAAAACATCCATCTGAAAATCTCCCTTCAGACCTAAAAAACCAATTCTTGATTATTTTAAACACTCAGAAACAGTACAATTAATTTAAAAAGTACAGTGCCGGATTACTTGCTTTGTTGTGTAGCCAAGAATTGTATAGCATCCCTGCAGACTACTATGCAAAGCCTTGGTTCTGCCTACTTTCTGCCTGTCTGATCTGATGAGAGATTAGGCATAAATTCCTGTACCTCCTTCAAGTGCCAGCTCAAGTCTGATTTGGCTTTCACATATGCCAGAGGGGCAAAGAAGCTTCCAATTCCAATTCTGTCACAGCACGTTAGCTTAAGGGCCAAGAAGACTCCAGCCCTTAGTGATTTTGACCATTAACAATGAACACCAATTGCTAACAGCCATTTGCTCTTGCCTAGTACTTTTAAAACAGACCAACAGCACAATGGATAAGCTATGAAAGAAATTATTTTGGTAATTACTACTAACATTTTAGACGTTTCAGAAACAATACACCTTTGCCCATTTCAGAAAAAAAAAAAAATATTTTTAAATCTATTGAAAAGGTATCCCCAAGAATTTACCCAGTAAGGCAAATGTCTTCTGAGTCTCCACCATATTTGCTCTGTCATCCACTCCTTCTATTACTGTGCTGCCACCCATTCTTGTGTAGTTAAATTCTTCTGCACTTCCTGTAGATAAGAAACAAAACTTGTAATGCTGGAAAATTTGGGACTGGGGATAGCCACTTGTTAAAGACTCTTGTAATACCAGAAAATTAAAGATGTTGTCAGACGACAGCTCCTCAGCAGCGAGCTGGAGGTCCTCTTTTTCTGAGGGAAATCCATGCGCCTAACTCAGTTAAGCTGACACAAATTAGTATTCATAATTCCTAACAATCTTAATACTTGATCTAATAAACAAACAGGAATGAAGACTGAGTAAACATACACCTAAGGTCTGCTTCTCCCAGGTGGCATTAAAGCTTCTCTGTAGGTAAATGAATCAAGCCCCTAAACCGTCATTATGGCATCTGTCACTACAGAAAGTATTAGAATAAGATTTTCAAAGACACTTAGGTACTTGATCATGCACTATTTAAGTTACTAGGGATTTGCTACCAAATTCAATACAAGCAGGATTAATAGCTAAGTGACTTAAAAATGCAAGTCCCATTGTAAGTCTGTGAGATTTATGCTATAAAGCACTTAACATCCTAGCATTTGAAAATCCAATCTTCAAAATACTGCACTGCAAAAAAGAAGAGTAGGTTATTTTTTTGAGACCTACCCAATTTAAGATGCTTAAATTCAGGTTGCATAGCAGATGCACACAACTGATAAAATATATGGTAGTTTCTCTCATTCTCTGACTGTAAATTAAAGCAAAGGATACCATTACAGAAAGAAAGAAAAAAAAAACCAAAACAAGAAACAAACAGAAAAACATTCAATATTCAACACTACTGTAAAGAGGTAATGATACTCAAAGGCTAAATTCTGCTGCAACATAGTTTGGCAAAGAAATTGCCCAATATTAAAATGGCACATCTTAGACTTCAAAAAGAGCTTTGAAAGTGATAAATTCAAGTATACTTTATTTCCATTACCGACATGCTGAGTTCTTTCCCCAAGGCTGTTAGCCTAATAATTTCTTCAGCTTGAACAACCATCTACTAGTAAGAACTGACAAATACTGTAATGAACAACTTGTAGGAGTGCCAGCTGAAACGCTGCCCAATGGTAACCCAGAAAACTCTCTATTTCCAAACCATCCTTCAGGCAGCAGATATATAGAAGTCTTTTTCATAGTACTTAAAAAGTTACAATACTACTAAAAAGGAAAACTTTGTAAAAACAGTTTTATAAAATTAAATTCTTTCTTTAGTAGATTATCACAATTATGCTCTGACAGTGTAATGAGTCACATGCAATAAGCCCTGGCCTTATAAATTTTCAGCCAGTTTTTTACCGAGACCCTCTCTGCCCTATATATGCTGTTCATTTCCAGATACAATTGGCACGTGTTACTATTGTGACTGAAAGTCACAGATTTCTCAAATACTTCTTGCACTTATCTCAGGGAACTGTCCCTGAGATACATCCTCCACTTAACGTAAGGAAGAACATGGAATAAATTAGTTTCTTATTAGAAATAAGATTAGCTCCTATTAAAAAATAAATCAAACGCTGATTAGACATACTATTCAGAACTTCACATAACATTTTCTATATGAAACTAGTAAAGGATAGTACATTAGTAGCTATACTGACCATTGACTGGTTTTAACTTTATTTTACCCACCTGAAAGACAACTCTGGATTTCTCAAGCAGGTATGTTCTCATGTTAGCTCCAATGATCTGGTAACTCTGATCAAAACTGATTTCCGTGTATTTTCCAAATCGACTGCTATTATCATTCCGCGTGGTTTTTGCATTGCCGACAGCCTACAAAAATTATAAATGTTTACACTTTGTTTTACTTGCATCTTTCATAACTTTGTCAAAACATGACTCAACCTCAAGTTCCTAAAATCAAATGTGCTCAAGGATCAATCTCAGCATTGAGGTGTGAGATTTAAATTTTGAGGCCAAAATTTGAAGGTAAGCCTCAAGTCAAATAGTATAACACTACGTAAACTGAGAATTAGAGAAAGTACGTTTTCCCACCATAAGGAACCTTAACTAGTTTCTATTTCAATTTAAAAAAACAAAAAAACAACTTCAATATTGTTTTCTCATCATCTAATTAACAGGATGCAGTCAGATAAATCTCTGGAGGCAAACTAGTGCCTCCAAAGGGCCACTGGTAAATTAGGCAGAACCTGGGTGTTCCTGAAGCTGACTACCTCTTTCCAGCAGTAACGTTCAGAGGCTAAACTTCTAATTTAGATATCTAACTCAGGCAGCTAAAACATCCCTAAAGATTTCAAACAAAGATTCCCAGCAGCTCTCAGAATTCTCTCCTTGATGAGTACAGACTTCACAGATACTCTCTGAAACTCACCTCAGTTATTGGATTGGATGCCAGTACTTTGTCCTCCACACGTGCATTGCTGCTTGACTTACTCACAGTGGCAAAGTATCTCATAGTGTATCTTGCAGACACAGTCTTTCCAGCTCCTGATTCTCCACTGACTATAATAGACTGATTTTTGTTATTTCTAAAACCAAATAATCAGAGTTTAAATTAGACATGTCTAAAATGCACGTATAAATGTAAGAATTATATATATGAAAAACACTGAAACACAGCTGTGGTCAACCCTCATATCAGTTCCATCTTTCATCTGTTCTTCTCTTAGTCCTCTTCAGTTGTAACCTCTAGGCTGATGTCATTGCTATTCACTCAGCTAAGACAGTATTTCGCCCCTCATGAAATGAAAATAGTTATGAGTTCTAGAAATTCCCCAGCTGGTTAAGGAATTACTCCTCCTCTAGTTACGCTGCCCGTTCAAAGGCATTCTTAATAGCCAGTGGCACATACACAGTTAAATTAAATGACAATTAACAGTGACTGCCACTAGACTTCAACTGTTATTTATGGACATTAAACAACATACTGAACCTTGCCATTTGCTTGTATGCCTCTTCTGCCACAGCAAATATATGTGGATCCATGTCCCCCATGTTTTGCCCACTATATGCATGGATAATAGCATCTCCATATATTGGCAACTGTTTATAGGGGTTTATTGCAACCAAAATTATTCCTACAACCAAGTGTACAAAACAAAAATAAAACACAGGTTAGTTCAATGAAATGCCAGTTTTCAGCAACAACAGTTAATAAACTAATACAAAGTAGCGATATTTTCTAAACTAGGTAGGAGATCCTGATCAAAAAACAAGTCTATACTCATACAAAAATGAGCTAACTTGAATGAGTTAAAAGACACTTGATGGAAACATTACTCACATCATATTGCAAACTAACCTAAGATTATTTTTTTTTTAAGAATTTTTTTTTAAACCTTGCATTTTACTTTGCTTACCACTATAGGTGTAGATAAGCTTAGACTCCACAAAACGAACTTTAAGATTGTGTAGAACAGCTGGTTCATGGAGATAACTAAGTGCAGTGAGATCGTTTTCACCAACAAGAATGTCAGGATTTCGTAGGGGTGGCAAAGCAGCTGGATCAACAGGGTAATTCAGTTCCTGTCAACAAAAATGACTTGAAATATCATAAAATGCATTATGTTTGCATAAACACAAATTAATCTTCTACCTTTACATGAAGTTACAGGGTTGATGGAGCTCTGTCTGATCTTGTATTTCATCAATTCCATACATCCCACTGCACTTAGGGGACTTGGAGATCATGAAAGTAAGTTGGACCTCTTTGTTGTTTATGAGAAAGAAAGCTACATTCTCTTTATTTACAGTATTTTGTATTGAAAACTGTAAAAATGGGAAATGCGTTTAGCTCTCTAAACACATGCATATTTCAAGTACAGACGAAAACAGCAGACCAGCTGCAACTGAATGAAAGTAAACACCTGGTCAGAACTTAAGTCAGCTCTAAAACTATCCTTGAAACCATTCATTTTTCTTTACACGAAGTTTAAAACTCACTTCTGTTTCTTTCAACAAAGCCATTTAATCATACATTTAATACTTGGCTTTACAGAACAGGAATGCAGAAACACAGAAATACTGTGTCCCGGTTTCAGTTCAATATTTTCAAAATATTAAATCTGTAAAGAACTCAGATACTAAAACTAACAGATCTTACATAAAGCAACAATTTTAGGAAAAAAAAAGCAACAGCTAGCTCTGTAAGAGATAACTATGCCTGCCTTGCACTTCTGATTTACTTCAACTTAAGATGAGTTTCAGTGCTTGTTTCAAAAGTGAAGCGATCTTCGAGGTATGTGTTCTATACTAATGTTATACAGATAGTAGAATTGCACTCTTCATATTTGTAGGTAACAGCTGTTTACTGTACAAATTTCAATATGATAAAATTCTGGTCACTGTAGGGTTAGCATAAAAGAAAATATGGACAAGTCATTTAGATCCCGTAATGGTGAGTCTTATGTTTCTACATAAACATATCTCAGCAAACCCCATAATAATTAAGGCTTTTCTCCTTACAGTTCCATCTTCTAATTGCACATGGAGAAAACGGTCTCCAGCTTTGTAGTTTTTTGTGATTTCTGCAGACTGCCAAACTTCTTCATTATCAGGGATCCAAACCCTATTGTACTACAACAGAAAAACAAGATAATAGTTAGCTTAGCTATTATCATAATACCAGACTAGCATAAAAAAAAGTTTTCAAGTGCAACCTAAAAGCTGAACTGGATGCCAGGACTTTTTGGGATTATTATTAGCTCTGTACAGCAGGCTGTATTTTTGTGTTTTAGTTATTCTTCCTGAAAGAAAAAAACAAGAGCAGACTCATTAACCTCAGACATGCTTGTTCTGCTTCTGTTTAGTGTAAAGTCTGCAGAACAACACAGCGTGCAGGAAGGTGAACAAGGGCCAGACTGTTGCCAGGCTCTTCAAACCCTCTAACACTGAACAAAGAGAATAAAATCCACTTAAGGCAGAGCCCTGATTTCTAGGAGATGTCAAATAAGCAAGTACTAGAGAAAGCACCTCGTTTACCAGAATGTAGACAATCACTTCCCTGAATTCAAGTATAGGACACTGAACTTAGAAAGCATTTTGCCATAGGCACAGATGTATACACAAAAAAGACTCTGCACAGTTACCTTTCTTTTAATGGGACTGAAGTGCAACCTCCAAACATCTTCCCCTGTTCTAGGGCAAATTTCAAAGACTACTGGCAGGTGTCTTTCTTTACAAGCACTCAGCTGGCTTAGCTGAGCTCAGTCCCAGTAAGGTACTTTAGCTCTGCCTCAGGAAGAAAACACCCTTCCTAAAAGCACCTATTTCCAATGGAAGCAGATGAATTGTAATTTTCTTTTAGATATTTGAAGAATCAGACAACAGAATTACCTCTAGCCTTCTGAAGCATAAATGTTTGAATGTAAATTACACTGCTCGAACCACCTAGTTCTCCTATGCTGAAGTTAAAATGCTGAAGCATTAGCAACATCTTTAAATGCTCTGCCGTAGAACCTATAGGAAACACCCTTCCTTAAAAGGACGTAACACAGCTGGCAACGTCAGTAAGGCAGGAATTTCTTCACTGATGTGGAGTGTGTCCTTCTCATCCTGCCAGGGTTTAACAAAGCGGCAGCATCCCTAAAAGCCTCTCTAATGCATCAACTATGCATTAATAGACACTGGTTTTAGTAACATTGAAATCACTTCTGTTCAGGGATTTGCAGTTTGAGACCACTTCTGACATGTCACCATCTTCCTTAAACCTTGGTGCAAAATATTTTTTATACCGTATAGCGTGTATCTCAGATGGTAATGAAGATAACATTGAAGACTGTATTTGGATGTAAGGAGAGGACAGGAGGAAGGACAGTGATGTCACAAAAAAAGCCTGAAAATCACCAGTACACGCTAGTACTGAGTTTCTTACGGGCCATCTCTCCTCTCATTTGTGATAAAGTAACACTAGAGAGCACAGAACCATTCAGTCCCTACTTGCACAAGCAACCATGCCATATAATCTTTTTTCAGCATCTTTCTCTTTTGATAGCCAGAACCCTTCATTTAATTCCCCTACCCTAGCTATATTCATGCTCAGTTTAAACCAACTGTGTTTAAATAAACCCGTGAGAACTGCTGCAGCTGCTTACTTGAAAAACTAACATTAGTCAAGGATTTCATGAAGTGCTAGCATACCCACAGATACCTTGGAGACTCATATATCTTCTCATTTTGGTGTTGCAACTGTTTTTTTTGGCACAAATGACTTTTTTCCTCTCTAATTTGGAGGAAGCCCTGAAAGCTCCAGCAGATCCTCAGAACGTGAGGGTCTCCGCCCCGAGAACCCCACTGAACACACTGCCAACGGTGGGTGCCTACAGAGGTCCATACAAACTGCACTGTACCTCAATAGTAGCTTTCTCACCTCTAATCCCTGAAGATCAATACCAAACTATTTAGGGTAAGACAGACTTTTGCAGTGACGTCCCGCAAGTTAGCTTGGGTTGCTCAGTGACCTCTCCAGTTGAGTTTTCAGTATCTCTAAGGATGGAGATTGACCTTTCTGGTCAACCGTACGCCAACCTGGCATGCATGTCAGGTGATGAACACTAATTGAAACCTCAGCCGCTTTCATGATACCTCTTTTGCTGATGCCTTCAGCATGATGGTATTTTCTCACGCAATATCCAAAATCACAAAGACCTTTTCTAAACAACCCCAAACCACTATGATGACAACGTTTTCATCTATCCAACCAAGCGGAGAAAAAAACAGCTTCACAAATATCTATTTAATGGGTAAATGAAAGACATGGCTAAATTAAATCAGTTTTAACTTTGCTTTTTCCATGTGTATCTAAGTATAAATTGATTTTTGTGTCATTCCTACACTACGTTGATTTCCTGACTTACAAAAAATACTTATCTATTCACAGCTGTTAAATTGAATTCTTTATTTGCTGTTATTTTATGTGAGCCAAGAATATCACCACCAAATAGCCTCAGGGGCACATAGCGTGTTCCCATGTAAGAAAGTGAACGGCACTAGGTCACGGACAAGAAAGGGAGGAAAAAGCATGTGATCAAAGTACTGATTCTTCAGAAAAAGTCCCTGCAGTTCCAGGAGCCTCCATTGGCAAATGTACCCAGCCTACCAAAGTTCGCTTTCTCCAAACCCTGCCTTACAAGCAAACAGAAGAGAGTTTGCTCATTTTCGTATCAAGTTACACCCACACTCCTTCCTCCCCTTCACCTGCCTAACATTATTCCTGATTAAAAAAAAAACCCCGTTTGTTCTTTCAGCTGCTCTGAGTGTGGTACCAACACAACAAATGAATAAATACCACTGCAGCACAAGCCTAAACAGGAGTTTATTATGGCAGCTGCTTTTGCGATAGAAGAGATACAGGCTTATAAATTAGTAATATATGCATGTTATTTTTGTTAAGCTAAGCAAACAACTTATACGTCACAACACTCCGGTGACTGCAGGAAACGTGGGAAAAATTGTGCAAAAAATACAGCAGCCGCATTAAGGAGGAAGAATCTTTGTTTTAGTACCAAGTTCTGCCAAACATATTCAATATTCGCGTAACAAAAAGAGCGAGCACTCCACGATTAAGTGACCAGGGAAGTGCTGTTAAACTGTAAAATTGCATAAGCGCTGGCTAGCACATCAGAGACCTACACCTAAAGACCAAAAGTCTCAAAAAAGAAGTATTTCTCAAAAAGAAGATTTTTCCCATGCTGCCCCGGGATTTTATAGCCGCCCAGATGTGCTTTAGCTCAGCTGCCTGACACAGGCGACGCACCCTCACACACAGGGCACACGTTCCCTCCGTCAGGTCCAAACCAGCGAACTCGGTCAGTAACACAAGTGGCTCAACATTTTAACGCGCCGCCGCCGCAACCCCAGAAAGCACCGAAAGCACAAGCACGCTCCGGCGACTTTGGCATTACTCGCCCGGCCGGGCCACCCCTTTCCTTCGCCTTTCCCTCACAGGACGGCCGTCGCCCCCTCAGCGGGCGCGAGAAAAGGCGCCCCCGCTTCCCCTCAGGCGCCGCCCCTGCCACGGCAGTCCAGCAGCCCTCAGGGCCGCTCCCCGCCGCGCTCACCTGGGTGTAGAGCTCGGCCAGCGCCATGGGGGCAGAGCCGCTGCCGCCGCGGGCCGCCCGCGGGGAGAGACGTGGTGCGGCAGGTTCCGCAGCGGGCAGGTGGCCGCGGCGCCGCGGTCCGCCCCCGGCCACCGCCCCCGAGGCGTGGGGAAGCGGCCCGGCCCGGATCGTGGGCCTGTCCCAGCCGGGCACGGCCCTTCCCCGCAGAGGAGGAAGGCCGTTCCCCGCCGTAGGCACAGGTGAGGCGCGCTGCTCGCCTCAGTGACCCGCAGCACCCGGTTAAAGCATTCGTAACTGTGTGGGGCTTTTTATGCGGACAGCTTGCACGCTAGCTCCTTATTCTGACAGGCATATAAGTATAGCAGAGATGAGGAGTAGTCCCAATTACCATATTGGCAAAGCTGGCATCTTGGATACGTCTTTAGGGATTAGGAATAATTGCCACTCTAGCTGCCAGAGAGATCATGAGGGGAGCCATTCCTGGCCGAGTAGGGAAAAACAACAGAAACATTCATCACCTTCCTATAAGACACCAGGAAGGAGTTTCTCTAACAAAGCTAGAATAAGGTAAAAATAAACAACTCAGAATGCATTTAGTAAGCTTAGGGCACTAATAGGTATTACATTCAAATAATCCTTTATGAGGAAGAAGATTTGAATAAACATAGTACCAGGTTTTGGCAGGTGGATATATGCCCAGAGGCCCACTAGCCCTCCCTGCCTGCCTGGCACCGAAGAGCTTTCAGGGCACAGAAGACAATGTTTTAGCAAAGTACAAATCTTAATTCTTATTTCAGTAACAGTTAATATTTAGCGACAAAATATCGTAACAGAAGTGGGTTATGTCGAACAAAATATTTTCAAATATGCACAGCAGTTCATGGCACGCTGTTGGTATCTGGGTGTGTATTTATACAATCCTCAGATTTTAACCAACTCCCTTGGCAGTCAACACTACGTCTGCCATGAAGGTAGAGGGAACCCGTGTGATCGTCTGGGGGCTATGCCAGCACACAGCTTATGAACAACCAACTAACCAAGCAAACAAAAAAATCCAAAGCAAATCTTACAGTTGTATTTTTATTTGGACATTTTCCAGTGATAGCTATCAGGCTACAGTTTTTATGATGCATACATTTACTAAGTACAACATCAGACACTACAACAGATCAGAGCTCAGGTCGTTCTGACAATGTTTTGGTTTTCATCTATGTACTGTAGTGGCATCGAGTGAAAACCTATGTTTAAAGGCTTTTATTTATCACATGAAGTATCAGCATCTTAAAAAAAAAAAGTGTTTACTCATAGTTTTTGTATGGTATTTGAAATGTGTTCAGTTTAAATCACAAATTACACAGACCTTCAAATTGCAAATGCTGGTGTTTCCAAGTTGGGAACAAATGTTATTGGATATCAATCCACTTTTCAACATTGAAGCTGATCCTATTTTTTTCCTGGGATAGAATAGATTAATCGCATTTAACGGACTTAAGCACTTTCATGTTCCATCCCAGACTGAAGTCTGAGAAGCAATTTTTCAAAATTTGGATAGAAGACTGTGTCCTAAACATCAGAATAAAATGATCACTGGAATAAAAATACACCAAACTGAATGAGGTAATTATTGTGCAAAATTTCTAGAATAACTGTATATAATTCTAAGGGGTCACTGACAAGTATTTTCCAGCATCTGGTAAAATCTATCATAGCAATAGATAATAAATTAAAATAGAAAAGATATGTCCACATTAAAAGAGCATAACAATGATTCAAAGGAAAAAAAAAGTTCTTAAAATAATTCTGCATTATATTCCATGGTTAAAGAGATATTAGTCCTGAAGTGAAAGATCTATTATACACTGACACTAAAATTTTACTTCTGAAAAGTGCATGTAAAATACTGCCATGTAAAATGTTAGATGAATTACCAATTACACATCTATTCCAACTTAAAAATATTTTCCTTTAAAACATGTCAAGCAGCATATACTTTTAATGTGATATAAAAGTAATACCAGTCAAACCACTGAGTTTAAGGATAATACCTATAAATTACTAAACACTACTTTTTGTAAGGAAACAAGATACAATAAGGCTTTTTACAGGTAAACAAACAAAAAATAAACAAAAATACATTTAGGCATACATTTTAATACACTAATGCTTAAGTAGTGGATACATTTCCTGATCTACAGTATCAACATACTGTAATGCCAATTGTTTGTTTTTCAATAGGAGAAAAAATTTGTAGGTCAGCATGTTCTCATGTATTTTCTTTCCTAACCTCGTTACTGGATGTGAAGGCTTTCCCATTACATTCTCACAAGTACAGTACCCCTAACAGTCTGAAAACTACATTATGCCATATTTGGAGCCACTTAACAGTAGCCATAGTTTCAGAAATCAAGTAACATTTGAAAAAAGAGTGTTTGGTATACCATGCACAGGAAAACAATCTAAGTCATTTAGCAAAGATCGTTCAAAACATTTATGCAATGCAGTATTAGGTTCTTGGAAGTACTGGCATGAGCCATCAAACATAATATGGGGCATACACATTTGAAAATAAGACATGAGCATCTTAAAATGATACTGACAAAGTTTAGGTTGTCTTTACTACCGATTTTAGCAACCATACGAACAGCACGTCTACCTCTCAAGTGAAACATAACTGAAATGTTTCAGCCTGCTTAACAGCAAATCTTTTTCTGTGAGTGTGCAGGCAAACAGATTAGTACCAGATAGTCTAATAGTGTACCTCTAGATTATTTATCAATATTTTAAAAGAAATTAATGTTAATGCTATGTTGCTAATTATTATAATACATAAAAAATATTGCACAATGCAATTGAGCAATGTGTGTGGCTTTTTTTTACATGTATATTTGAGCCATACACCACAAACTACCTGTTTTAAAGTTCAGAATTGGAACCTTAAGCAAGGCTTCTGCACTTATGTTGCACATTGTGAAATGTGGATTCTATATAGCAGATCCAAGATGTATGAGACAGAAAAATCTTTCCAGTAAGATGTGCAATATCCAAAATAACTCAGTTTCTCATTATGCACTCTGGCTCTCCAACCATTAAATCAGCATGAATCATAGTCAAATGACAGCATCATAGTCAAAACCTACTTAACGTTCTTGTTAGTCAACCTTTCAAAGAATGAGAGCCTTGGGCTACTGCAGAAATTTTCTATTAAAGTTTTTCCTCTCAAATTCCAATATGAAAGAATACTTTTTTTTTTTTTTTTAAGTGGCAACAAAACAAAAGAGATTATACTCAAAATACACACTGTCATCTCTGGGGTCTACAAACAAAGAAGAACATTAGACAGGCTACAAAATCTAAATAAATACTAAAATCATTATTGACTTCTGATCATTTGCTTCAAGATTCTGTATTTTTAGCTAACTACTTTTAAAAATAACTAAACGTGTAATTTCCAGTGTGCTACTTGTGCTTAGTTACCATTTTCCCCTACAGGTGTTATTTGATACCATTTGCAAAAATCCAGTTAAAATAACAGACTGCATTGGACTGTAAATAAGGTTGACAACAAAAAAATGAAATATCTTATTTTTAGTGCTTAGTATGATACTGTCATACATTTAAAAGAACACAATATGCAGCAGCGATTTAGTATGCTTGCTAAACCACAGTACTAACAAATGAACACCTAAGTTATAGCATATAGTGAGCTGTAAGACTTATCACTAGAATTGATGTCAAACTGACATAAATAAGGAAGTGGTTTAAGAAATCATTTTATATATTGCCAGTTTGTGTTTCTGCATTCCAGTTTTTACAAATTAAATGTAACAAGCTCCCAAGTGACCGTGTATTCTACTATAAAATGCCTTACTTTCAAGTCTTCCGTGTTCAGGACTGTGACCGTCCCTGTTGGTCCCTGCCTATGAGAAAATTACATATGGAGTTTAATTTACACTATTTAAATATGTTACTAAAGATCTAAAAATGTCTCTAGACAGCTGAAGACACAATTTTTGTCCAAGCCCAATTTCCATATTCTGGAAATGTGTGAATCAGTGATGTCGTCATAAATGCGATGACTGAACACAAATGCACATCTTTCTATTAGCCTTCAATCTGTGGTGCTGTTATGTAGTTTTCCAGCTACTTTTACTACAGATCTGGGCATAATATAGACTGTTTGGTCAGAAAATGTGTTTTCAGTGGCTCACTATGTTTTAACGGGTAAAGATATCAGGCAACTGATTCTCCATCTAACACTGATGGTACATCCTTGGGATCAGACACGTGATATGAAGCCCAGGCCCAAGCTGGCTGGGATCTGAATGGTTTCTAATGCCAGAGAGGATGGATTAAATGGAAAAGTAACAGGAAAGATGTGTTTAGCATCCATGAGCAACTGAGGAGAGTCCTTCCTGTCTCGCAGACGCATCTGCAAAGATAAGAAAGTGATTACATTAGCGTTTAGCCACTTCATTTATAATAATCAGCTTGCAAAGAGGTAGTATTTCATCTGTGCTTACAGATACACCTGTATGTACAGACACACACTCTATGCTAACTTGACCCGACACATTTGCAACAATTGTGCCATTAAACTGTAGTTACTTTTGTCATTTTCGGTTCTGCCTATCTTCCCCTTACAATGCAATCTGAAGATATTTAGATTCCCTGCAAAAGGAAGAATTTGCCCACTATCTGGTAACTGCATCTTTTCAGTAAGTGGAATTATAGTTTTAACTCAGTTCTACCTTCCCAATCTCCCTTATCCTGCTAGTAATGTAATTCAACTTCTAACAGACCAGAAAGATGATCTTTGTTTCTTTTATTTCGCTCTACTGGCTGCTTTTCTTTGGAGTTTTCAAAATGTTTCATTTTCATCAATATATATAAAAGTAGAAGGGCTAAATGAAGAACTTTGGAATGAACATGGGCCTCAGTTTTCAAAGCAGTTGGAACTTCTCATGCAGACACACGTCTGACAAAAGTAAATTTGCATATATAAATGTTACCACTTGAAAAGTTGGCATGTTAAGTGTGTTTACATACACAAAGATGTATAAGCACAAAAACCTCTCATCTTCCAAAATCTCATACATACTGACAGGGAAACTAACATTTTCATGCAAGTCTGGAGGCAGTAAATTGTGATTGCTTAAAATTTTAAGGCTGACATCACCTTTTCAACATAGCTAAAAAACAATAGCTAAAAAGCCAAGTTTACTTCAGATTCCTGAACGTATTTCAGGACACAAGCTATTTTGGCTCATCAGAGGGTTTCTTAAAAATAGTCAAATGATTTTTGATGAAAAGATATAGCCATACCTGTATTGTACGTATAAATGATACCAAGACTCTCTCTTCAAACTCATTAACTGGAGTATACAAATTCAGAACTTTTACAATCTGTGAAGAACAACAACCATTCTTATGTTCATTTTACTGATGAATCAACAGATGCATCCACGGTTACTAATAATATACTTTTAAATTAGCTATTTTAAAAAGAAAATTCTTTACAAGTATTTGTTATTTTTTGCTTTATTGATTCATACAGAATTCCATCACCTGCTTAATGCTATGTTATATGACTGCCTCCTTCAGAACATGTGTTCTCTAGAGGCAGAAACTCTGAATTTCTACATGTGTGTGGAAGATACCAAACTATGGAAAAATCAGATGATAAGTAACTGATTGTGTTCCTACACCCCCTGGAAACATCCTGTATTTCTCACCCTAATTTTGACCCTATAACTATGACCTTCTGTAGCTTCCATTCATGAGAGTCTTATGACTTCACTGTTTTTCAAGAGAGTGAGCTATTTCTCTAAAAATAGGGCTAAAACCACCAAAGGAAAGAACTGTATCACAAAAACTTTACATAATAATATGGGTTAAACTTGTAAAACCTATAAAAAATTCTCTTTGGTTTCTTACATGATTCTCTTTTAAAAAAACACAACACTTTTTAACAAAGTTAAAACACTTGAAGCATGTGGAATTCTAACTTCTTATTTCAGTACAAAACTAACAGATTTTCCAGCAATGTGAATTACTACATCAAAATGGCTATATCAATGCAACCACTAGTGCCGACACCATTGTGAAAGAACTGGAGAAATTTCTTCCTTTTCCTGATGGGAATGTTCAGTAATCAGATCCAATCAAAGATGCTTGGATCCATTTATTCCTGTACAAGCTCTATGCAAATGTAGCATGGTTAAAAAAAAGCGCAACTTATCTGTACAAAATCTAAGCTTTCATAAATAGAAGTCTTCAGCTGTTTACTGAGATACACTTGGTTCAGCTTTCTGAGGCTAATGGACACAGTAACTTAACACTGTTGTTTGCAGACCCTGAGACAACAGCTCTATGTGCATTGTCCATTAACTTAACTGGATACTAACTCTGACAGCAGCAGATCATTTCCTAGTATCCTAGGCAGAGCTGTCTGGAGTACAAAGATCTCTTTGAGTGAAAAGTTTTCTCTAAGGATTTTCACAAACTGAGTGACTATGTATAGTACTACACACTGCACAATCTATTGAGCTTCCTCTCATTTGTTCAAAACTTATCTTGAACATCAGACCTCAAAAAGGTCTGGTCCTTTTTTTACCCCTCCAACTTAATCTGTTTTAGTTGTACTAATGCAAAATGAAGAAAGAAATCTTCGATCCATGTGCGACAGCAGTGCAGGCAGGCATAGCAAACACCAACAGAGCAGAGAACTGCTCAAAAGTGACAGCAGAACAGACAATGAGAGTTTGCTTACCTGGGCAGTAGTCAGTGCATTGCACATTGAACAAATGGCTTCTGCATCTTCATCCGTTTTCTTTTTTACTTGCAACAACTGTGCAGCCTGGATGAGGGGTTCCAGTGTTTCTTTAGCCCCACTATTCATCAAATTTTTATCACGTAGCCATTCTTCCAGTTGACTCACATTGTATCTGTACAAAGAGGTAAGAGTATCAAGACATTAATGCTTGATTATGGCTAAATTGAAAGCATGTGCAATTTCTCTTTCCCAGTGTTTCTTCTTTGTCCTTACATGTTTTTCCTTCACGCTTGTCATTTCTTGTAATTTTGTCTTCATACTGTTTCCTTCTGATTAACGCAGGAAATTTTGATTTTCAAAACAGTTAGAAACTATGGCCAAAGACTTTCACTAACTAGCTTTTCCCATTTGTTTCTGTTCCTATTAATTGCAGGAATGTGACGAGCGTAAGAAGAAAGGCAAATGAGATTTTGTCCATGCAAATGTAGTGAGGGTTTTCAAGGTTACCTGAGGGACTGGAATGCCTTGGCTAAATTTCCTGGCATATGCCAGTAGAACGCATTGGACAACCGATGCCAAATGCAGGAATAGAATAAGATGGCTTTACCACAGGATGCAGCAAACTACAGTGTCGATGAACACAGTAGGTATCCACTGTGCCACCAGCATACAAGAAATGCAGCAGGCATGTTTGCTATTCTTCTCTAAAAGCTGAGAAAGTAACTACCAACATTTCACCTACAGTTGTGATTCCTACTTGATGATTAAATACTTTTCTTTTGCGTCTACCACATTTCCTTGAAAGCCAGTAGGATTTGGCCTAAGTTAACCAAGCTCTTTTTAACTGAACCTCACAAAATCAGTTTAACAGCATCTGCAACTGTTTGTGTGCGGAAAAATAAATATTCAAAATGTACCTGCTATTGCATCAAAATGATGTTCAGCAGTGTCAAGAGTTAACTAAGATTTCCAGCAGCATATTAAAGAAAAGTATAACATGAGCTCTCCCACCTTATCTGCATTCCTTTGCTCCACGAGCACATGTCCTTGCGCAGGAGAAGATTATTAAGCGTTACGGCCCCAATGATGTAGAACATCTGCTTGACAACCTGTTTGATCAGCTCTGGATCCATTCCGTGCTGACACATCACTGAATGGAAAGAGTTCAGCTGCCGAATGATGGAGTCCAAAGTGTAGGTTCCTTCATCAGCAATGCTGGATGTTCTCTTCCGCAGCCCTGTTGGTTTCACCCCTGAGACACCTTGGATAGTCTCATGCTCCAGCATTCCTGAAACTGCATTTGATTGACAGCATTATTATAATGACTGAAAATTGCTGATATGCAAGCATATTGTGGAAGACAGCAAAACAGTATTTACACAGAAAGAGCAGGCTGGGCTTTCCGCTAGCCACACTTTACCATGATTTCCAGCAATTCTGTGTCCCACTATGTTCTGCAATATCTAAACCTACAGGGTTTTTACAAAGATTCTAGCATGTGTGTTTGAAAGGAAAGTCTAACTCTAGCTCAGCAAAATACTTTTTTCCTCCCATGGTCATATGAGCAGCAGAGTCAGCAAACCAAGAGCTGCTCCATTCTTCTAAATGTTATGATCGGAAAGCAATGAAAAGTTGTGTGACAGTACTGTCTGACAAGAAAAATGAAAAGTACTTTTAATGAAAAAAAAAAAAACTCTGAATATGAGCTTCATCACTGCTAGCTATTTCATTGCTAACTGCTGTCCATAATAACAACCAACCATTTTTCTCCATATTCATTTTAATTATGAGTTCTCATGTAATTAACGTCTAATTTTTCCATGGGATATTTCCCAACAGACAGGGCAACAAATATCAGACTGTCCTAACAGTTTCTTCCTGTAAATGCATGATTTATGACAAGCATGAATAGGGTATATCGATTTATTGTCACTGCCAGAAGAACCAGCCACAGTTTAGTTTTTCCTCTAATCCAACCTGTTTGGTGTAGTCCTTGTCGTCTATAAACAGAACACCACAAGAACTATTAATGAAACTCTACTGGTTAGGAAGAACAAGATATAGTACATTACCACCACCACAATTTTCCTTTTGGTACTACGATGTGAAGTTTAATGAATTCAGCTTTGCCTTACCAATCATTGGTTGCAGAATGTTTTCCAACACTCGGACAAGTTGTTGGTAGATCTGAATAGCCAAGTCACTCAGTACTTGTCTGTATTCAGCTAAATCAAAATTAGTGAGGCAGTGTTCATTTTGACGAGGTGTATTATGCTTCATAAACCCCTGAATTCATAAAATAACAGAAAGGAATGCTTATAACAGAAATGAATGCTTCAATGGAATACAAAAATATTACACAAACCCAGTATTTGTATTTTTTCATGCAACTGACAAATAATACTTTCAAAATAATAGTCACAGCCCCTCAAAACTTTAATCTGGAACTTCCTCTGATTGAGGCTAATGCTAGGATTTGCTTTTCAATTGTGATTTGTGCAACATCTGCTTCCTTGACTTGAAACTTCAAGTATCTGACACAGGAACAAACTCTGCCAACTTTCTGGCAGGTAAGACCCTTCCCTCCCACTCCAGCATGGGCATTCTCACGTGGCCATTTACAACCAAAAGCCCAGTTAAGTTTGAAAAAGGAATTAGGCATACCACAGCCTCCAACCGTAAATTGGTCTGCCATACTATGGTTAAAGGGCTTAATACAGCCTTTTTCATAGGAAGTGCAGTGAATCATTACTAAACAACATAATGGTAGCAGCCAGATTCTTCTACTTAACCTGAGCTGGCACTTTTGGGAGCACAATGTCATCTAGCCTCTGGGCCCCCAGCCTGCAATAAAGGGAAGCTGGTTCAAATCTTATCTCCCCCTGCTTTCCACTGACGTCATCACCATCACTCCAAAAAGTGTAGCTGTTTTAGGAGACTTTGACTAGATTTTGAGATATTACAGGAATTTGTTAGAGAGTAGTGCTCACAGTAGTATTGTAGAGCAAAAGAATCCAGAGTAGGAGCACTGCTTACCTCTTCTCCGCTATATTGCTTCAAACAGTGCAAAAATCTGCAAGTGTTAGATAGCCAGAAGGACACTGTTTCAAAGTCATCACCTCTTTTCTGAAGATAAAAACAAACACATTTCAACACAGACTGGTAGGACAAATAAAATAATAAAATGTTAGATAAACAATTAAACACTGAAAATCCACTTTCTTGTAGCTACTCAGGTTCTGATGTTTTGCAAAACGTTGTGTATTTCAGTAACGTATTAAAAAAGCAAGGTTTTTGGCAAAATGCCATTAAACACCCTCCCTGTTTTCTGTAATATTTTTCAAGAACTTTCAGAATATGATTTCCTCCACAGACACGATCTTTCTGTGTTTTACAGACCTGTCCTAACTGCTCTGTGCAGAAACCACAGGGCAATATGACTGTATTCCCACAACACCCATTCTGTGGCACAATGACTCTTGTGAAGAGCCCAACAGGGAGGATGGGAATGATGCAGAGCCAGCAGGAGGAGCAGAGGACAATTCAGTTTTCATGAATGTCACTTACATCATAACCATTTTGGCAGCCTGATATGGAAAACAAAACAAAACAACAAACTCTCCTCACCAAAGAATACAGAATCTAGTATATGCTGAGTAATTAAAATTTCTAGACCTCTGTAGCATGCACTCCATTCACTTAAAAATGTCCAAAAATTTCTATGAATATCTAAGCTCCTCCAGGATTGTTTACTAATCATTTTTTCAAAACATGTAGCTTGATTAAATGCTTGGCTTTTGAACACATCTGTCATTTAAAAAATAAAAAACTCCATGAAGCATAAAGCATATTTACGTCTTAATAATGCCTTCAAGATACCACTGGCCTAAACTCTCCTAGCCAACTCATTGCAAAGACTTTAGGCAGTAACATATTATCATCAATGTAATCTGCAGGTGAAGCAAATAAGGAAATCTGTGAACCAAAACTGCAAATGAAACATTTTAATTAAGCGTTCTGGAGAAGATTAACAAAGACTCACTATGCAAACTTTGACTACATCTAAAACTTCATAAGCATAGCTTCAGGGGAGGAAGACTATTCAAAATAAAAAGAAGGTAGTTCTTTTTCCACTAATTCAAAGCATCTATGGTATTATATGGAAAAAATGCTATCAATGTAATTTGTTGCTTGTTAAGGTAACTTTTTTGTGACTTCAGTGGGAGGAGTTTACTGATCAGAAATCCAGAGCCAATTCATTGAAAGCCTTTTCCTCACTCCTCTAACATAAAAATCAAAAGCAAATTTTAAATTAACTTTTTTCTAAACCAAGCAGACTAACTAACCTTCAACACTTTTTTGATGCCATTGATAGTGGAAGTCAACAATGACCGCACTTTTTGGTCATCATTAAGGTAGTCCGCATGGCGTACGCACATGAACAAAATATATGCTGGTAGTCCTGGAATCAGGTTGACGGCTACCCCACGTGGTTTCAGTTCTTGCGAAAAACAAACACACATTGTTTTGTTAAGTGTAAAGTCATTGGAAGGTGTTATATGAGGTAATCACAACCTCGTACATACATATCTATATATGGCCAGTGAAAACTATGAACAAAACTAAGAGCCACTTTCTTCATAAAATATCAGAACAGAATAAAAAAACATAACTGCCTGCTAAAAAATATGCAAACACATTAATATGTACTATACTCATCAGGAAGGATGATTAGATTACAATAGACATTTAGGAATTTTAGATAAACTGAACACTGTCAAAACCAAAATAAGCTATTCATTTCATAATGTAAATCCTGTGTTCTTATAATTCATTTTTCAGAGTGTGTGGGAGCAGAGGAGGCCGCAAATGAGAAAGATGCTTACCTAAAATAAGATTCTTGACAAGTTTTTGTTCATCCTCCTTCTTATATTCTAACATCCCTTGGAAGTCTTTTTCTTTCCGTGGAATGTTAACTGGACGAATAGGTTCATCAATGATTTGTCCAGGTGATATGTTCTCCATCTGGCCCACTTCAGAGGAGAAATGAAAAGAAATTATGTAATGTTTTCCAGTGAAACCAATGCATACCAGAGGAAACTATGACATTTCTAAGGAAGAACTCCAGCATATAGAAGTAAGAAATGTTTTCTTTGGTTTGGGATAACACTTATCAACAAAATTTGCATTAAACAAAAAGATAGATTGTTGATAAATGTATCTTGGGGTGGCATTCTTCATTTGAAGAAGAGTGGGAGTGTGTGAATAGCATCCGTTAATACAAACTTACTGCTGATTTCCTGGATTTTATCCTATAAAAGCACAAAGGCGAAGCGATAGCCATTAATCAGTTAATCCCAGATTAATACTGCAAGGGTGACTGTTAATTGTTCTGCAAAATGCCAGTATTTTTCAAGCTTGATGTTTGTTGCCTGTTGTGGTAGGTTTACCTCTACCAGCAGCCAAGCACCCACACTGGCTCCAGCAGGACAGGGGAGGAAATATTAAGAGCAAAAGTGAGAAAACTCATGGGTTGAGATAAAGATGGTTTAATAAGCAAAGGAAAGAGGTGGGGGGGAGAAGCAAAGCAAAGGCAATCACTCACAACCCGCCCCCCAGGGGGACTGATGCCCAGCCAGCCTCCAAACAACAGCTGCCTTGTATGCAAAAAACCTCCTCTTCTGGCTCCTGACATTAGGTGGTATGGAACATGGCATATTCCTTTGGCCAGTTTGGGTCAGCTGTCCCGGCTGTGTGCCCATGTGCCCTCCCACCCCCCAGCTTACTGAGGGGGCAGAGTGGGGAAAAAGAGAAAACCTTGACACTGTGCAAGCTCTGTTCAGCAATAGCCAAAACACCAGTGTGTTACCAACACTGTTTAGCCACAAATCCAAAACGCAGCATCATACAGGCTGCTATGAAGAAAGTTAACTCCATCCCAGCCAGACCTACTATACCTTTCTAAGTTAATTAGGTAATAAACACAGACAAAACTATGTTTTCAGAAACATTTTCGCACTCCGTGTTGTGTATGAATACTACTGTGATCTTGTCCACAGTAGTAACCAAACAATATTGAAAGACTTTTTAAAAACAAACTTAGTTTGAGTAACCTTTCAAAAGGATGTATGAAATATCCACCTTGTTGCATACAGTGCCTCACGGTATCACATTCAACACCTACAGACCACCTGATGAGGTTGCATGTTTGTTTTTGAAAAGCAGAACTCAGCTTCATCCCATGAAAGCTACATCCTCTTCTCACAACCCTCCTAGCTGCATGCAATTATAAACTCTTGCACATCCTGTAAGTGTGCTAAATGTGTGCACCTGTCAAATGGGATAGAAAATGCAGAAATCCAAACTGAAGCTCAAGGAGAGCTCCCACTAACTAAAGGATAATATACTCCTGTTAATCCAGGTTTAACTTGGTATCACTGTTCTTTTCAAACACTGAAACACTGAAGACTACAGTGTCACTGATTTCAATCTTAGTACTCAATAAAACAACGCATTGGGCAGTAAGCTTGTTTCTGGAAAAAGCAAACGACCATAAAAAGCTTCTGAAAGGTTAGGACCAGGATTATTTAAAAACAAATTCATACTTCAACTTTATAACATTGTTAATTGCTTTTAGCAACTAAAATTACTTTACTTATGCAGAGACATAATAAGCTCTCAGTCTCACCAGTCCCAAGATCCTAAGGCAACTCACACTGACGCTCATAAAAATAAAATTAGCTTAGTCCGTATCTCAGCATTCTCATATTCAAGTTTGGCCTGCAGCTCCGAAAGGAAACCTCAAGTGGAGAAAGACAGTCTCAGCATTCTTGGCTCCAGTGATACAGAAATTCACATTAAAAGGAAAACTGGGCAAATTATTTCTGCCTGGTTCATACTTAGTATTGCTTTTGTCTTGACAAAAACAGATACTGTCTTTGAGTACACAAACAGCCCAGGTAACGTTCTTTTATGTTCAAATGGTTTCTGCCTTCAGAGAAACACCAATCTCCTTTACTTATTGCTTCAAAATATGACAAATCTTTTAAAGGTTTATAAAGGAACACACAGAGCTCTGAGCGTACTTCCTGTTTCTGGAATCAATTAGCAGAGGCTAATGCTACTGAAGACCTCATGCCCTCCCAACTGCTAAAACAGATGGATATGATGACAACGGGATCACAAAAAGTAAACTAAAATCTTTCTCTCAAAATATAAAAGTACCTTCAAGTTCACCGATCTTCTTAGCAAATACTTTCAACTGTTTCTTTAATTTGCGAACGGTTTTGTCTTGCTTTTCAAGCTGCTCCATTAAATCCTGTAAATTAAAATGAGAGAAAGATTAAGATATGAGAAAAATCCTGTAACGTGTGACAGAGACAAAATCAGTGCTGTTAGAATTACAAGGTAGTGAGGAAAGCTGAACAGTGGTGCCATCCTCTGGCTGAGGTTTGCAAGCTGGTACACTGCCTATAACACAAGCCAAATATCACAAATATTATTAAGTTATGTGCAGCATGACGAAGGCGAAGCTCTTAGGCAGGTGTATTCTGCAGACACTCAGAACTAGGTCAGTTCTTACGGCAGAAGACATTTCGCTGCAAACACATCTCCCTACTGCTTCCTCCCTGCTCTTCCAAATGCCTCACAGAAATAATTTTATTATTTAACAGCTAGCCTGTATTTCTGCATCACTTATTCATGCCTTCAGGACTGACTCGTTATTCAGACCTATCCATTTTATAAGATGGTAAGAGAGATCTGCAGAAAGACCATAACTTGCACTCAAATTTACCAAAATCAAACATCCAAACATATGACATTTCTTGTGATGCTCTGCCATTTCCCTATTGCTTGCTGTCATCACATCTCCTTACACTGAACCTGGTGCCTTACATCTTTTTATTCTGTACCTGAACAACACCTAGCACCTAAAAGTCCTACTCTTGCAATAAACCTGTATTTTTCGTTCAAAGGAGCACTTCCCAGAAATCTATCTTTGAATAATTCTGTGACCTATGGTAGTGCATTCATAAAATAATCATATAATTAAAAAAGGGGAAGTCTTTCTAAAGGAAGCAAAACCTCAAGCTCAAAAAACCTGAAAGCCATTCCAGGTTAAGGGTTTGAAAGCAGCTTAAAAGAAAAATGCTCTTTTGTAAGCGTGATTCTTCATGGCACTGGTAAGAACGTAAGGGACCGTGAGCTCCTTGCATCAAAAGCATCATCTGGGAAACTACACCTCTCCTAAAGTATTGAAAAATAATAGTGCAGCATGGGCAACAACTTAGAATTAGGCACAAATTATTCTTAATCATGTAGTAAAGAGTTTACAACCTAATACAATATACTTGAGCAGTAAGATATTAGGCCTGTTGAAAGAACAGAATCAAGGCCATGCTTCCCATTCAAAGCAGCGTTCAGTTTTACAACAGAAATCCTGTTAATAACACAATACGCTTATTGTCACATACAACAATTTCTCCTGAAATTAATAAAAAAATACATGTAAGTCCAACAGACTGTTTCAAATCTATCGGTGAAGGGATATGATTTCTGAACAACAAATACGTGAGGAGGAATAAAGTTCTTTCTATGGTTCCTCTAAACAAATTGAACAGATTTCACATCTCATTAAGATTCAGAATCTCATAAATTGCATTCTTTCAAGCTTACATATGGTGCTATCTTTAATTATTATGGAAATATTATTTCCAATTTTATCCTTCATATTTTGCATTTTTTTAAAAATATTAAAAGGTTATGTATTTTGATTCTGATAGATTTATTCATTCCAGATGTCAGCTCTATAAAGAGATCTATGAACAAATTCAGGCTATGACTGGATAGCAGGCATTATTCACCTTGATAAGTATCTGTATGATCAGGCCTGTATTTTGCTGAACTGAATTTAAATGTATCAAAGTTTTAAAGCAAAGAGTGGTTCTGAAAATGGAGCATCTTTTGCACCATGTACCTCTTTTTCAGGACAGTATTAAGTAGTATTCAAAAAGAAACTGCTTTGCTCACAGTGCAAGACTTATATTAGTAACAAAACTGTGCATCAAAAAGAGACACAGATTACACAGAGGACACTAAGACTAACAAAAAAAGCAGTGAGGGAAGTAATTGGCATCGTGAAGCTCTCTGCAGGGGATTTCCTTTGAAAGGGAGAAAGGGAGGCAGCCTGCTTTTCAATTAGTGCTCCAGAAATAGCGGACGAGACAACAGAGAAACAGGATTCACGTGATCTACATACAATCATCCGTTTGTAAAGTGAAATCCGGTACGATTGATACTTCTTGGGATCATCTGCATACAACTCCTCATAAAACTGTAAAAATAGGTACAGGATTGTTTTTCCCCCTCCCTTTGAGACACTGATACTTCAGTAAGCACTATATAAATTAAATCAGATTAAAACAAGATCAAGAATCTCTAATTTCTAGGTAGTCTAGTCCTTAGTTGTGGTGTTCACGTCAGCCTCTCCCAGAGAGAAGCTGATGTAGATGAGTTGCAGAACAGTCAGATCTTTTAAAAACGGGCAGTACTAATACTGTGAAAGCCTGGAGTATAACCTTTGTGAGAATCTGGACAGGACGTTTTCTTATGGTAATCAAGATAGGATTGCAGTGAATACTGCAATTCTAATATCACATCTGGAAAGCCTGTAAATTTTTTCCACTCTAGGGCTAGGAGTGGAAAAGAAGCATATACCCGACTTGGAGTGGACTTGTAATACTCAAACATCAGAAGTGAAATACTAAGGAATGAGTCTACATTTAACAAGTAAAATTACATTTACTGTATTTGAAAATAAAGAGAACTCCTCTGGGATGTAATTACATGACTGTGTGTTGTCTTGGGAACACAGAATGTGATGAGTAGGTCTCTGGGGGGAAAAAAAGGCTAAAAATTGTAACATATGACTAAGCAGCAGGAGCGAGCTGTCAGAGACGGAAACATTCACCATTTACCTTTGCCAGTGGGCGACAGCTGCTGCTGAGGCAAACTTATAATATACTTTCAATCATTTTTCCAACATCTATTAGCTGAATTATCTGATGCTTTCCTCAAAACCTTTGGTACTAAGACAAGAGCCTGACAATGATAACTTCTGTAACATACATAAGCAGGAAAGACTACACCTTGGCTTGTTTAGAGGAAGCAGTGAACTCAGAGCTAGGATTTTTCTTCCTGAAGTAGCATCGTTCCCTTTACCAATTAACAGTGATAAGCCAACGATATTCCAACATGGTCCTCTCTGGAAAATTCCCCCAGAAATGAACTAGCCTGCACATGATGAACCTACTCCTTTGCAGGCAAAGGTAAGGAGTTTCACCCAATCTTCCCTTCGTACAAAAATGTTGTGCAGTAAACAAGGAATACCAATTATTAGCTAAGTGACTTCTAACCAAGTTTCTTTTTCGGAACTATTTCTTTCTTCAAAATACACAGAATAGCTGGAGCTCATAACACAGTGGATTATCTGTGTAGCTTCAGGCAGGGAGGAGGGAAATGGGAAGAAAAGTGGCATTAAATAACTGAAGAACTACATCAGAGTTTTTCAACAAAATAAACAAACTAATATATTTCAGAGGAAACACCACTACTTGGCACTAAAATTTTTTATGAGTTCCCTGGATATCAGCACTCTATTTAGCGATGATTAAACTCATCAGTTGAAAGCTGGGATCCACGAGATTTCTCCATGCCACAAAGTTCGAACAAATTCCCTGAATCATTATTACTTCACCAGCAATCATCAGTCTCTCTCTCCCATTAGCTTACCTACAAAAAAACCACTGCACTCATGCAATTTTTTGCAGGAGGTTGCCATCTGAAAACTGGTAAGACCTTACAGGCGCAGCAAGTCTGTAAGTCCCCTAGCCTGCTCCTGCAGCATCGTTTCCCTTACCAAGTTCTCATTAGTCAGCCGGGTGATCTCATGCTGTAGACTGGCTTCAATGCGGGCCTCTGGAGGCAGCTGCAGATTCTGTGCTAGGAGCTGCTGCTGGCGATTGTTTTCTTCCTTCAGACTTTGGATCTCACCTCGCAGTGATTCCAGTTCGTTCTCGTGGCTCTTCTTCTGCGACTGAAGCTGAGACTCCAGCAGCCTGAAGAAGTTGAGCAACAGTTGCGTGAACACACTTAGAACGTTACATCCCCAATTCTCAGAGGGAGTGTAAAGCTTTAGCTGCTGCTCAGGAACAATTAGCCATGGCTTGCAAAGGAAAATGAAAAAGGCAGAGTACTCTTTAAACCCTTCAGTATGCCTTCTAATTAAATTAGGCTTGCATGATCAAAAAGTGGAGAGAAACTAATTGTGACACTGCTTTGCATTTCCTTTGTGATTGAACACATACTGTGTATGGTGCCACTGGGAACATGTGGCAATAAATGTAATGCTAAAATCTTCACAGATTGTCACTGCTTTTAAAGGGGCTTTAAAGAGGTTTTACCTCTAATCAAATCAAACAAACTGTGTAAGATGAAGAAGACACTGTGTTCGCTTAAGCTAGGACCCTGCAATATTAACAAAGGAAAATCTTTTTAGAGGTAACTCTGTTCAGTCAGAAACCATTTAATTGCAAATGCACATAAACAATCTTTATTTTTACATTAAAACCAACATTTTGCAGAGGGTTGTCATTAGTGCACGAAAGATGAACAACAGAACCAAACTCAGGACTGGGATCCGGGAGCTCTATTTTATCCTCACCACTGACTCACTCTTTCCCCTTGGGCACATCACGTCTCAAATTCTTCTCATGTGAAATGGAGATAACACGTACCAGCCTCCTTCCGAGCAGTGCTGTGGGGATCTACTCCTGCTTGCAAGGCACTGTCCAAGTGCTCTGACTCATCATTTCGTACGTACACACACACAGGAAATTACATTACTAGTGACTACTAGTGTTCAATTAGACAATCTTTCAGGGTTTAAATATGCATAAGGCAGGCACACTTATTAGTAACTAGACTGATCAAGCACGCAAGGGCAAATAGTCATTTACCTGCATTGCTCTGCCATTTAATATAAAGCTTCTTGTCTCTACAGTGCTAGGACAAGAAATAAGAGGCGCAGAGCAAACACTCTCACACCCTGCTCTGCAGAACACTTGCTCTAAGTTAGATCTTCACAGGCTTACAAAACAATGTTAGGTGTAGAATTTGTTAGCACAAGAAAAGGAAAGACTTTAGTTAGTAGCATTCATTGCAAAATACCTCCTTCTGTAGTTACTGCTACCAAACGTATATTGAAGAAGATCAGCACTGCTGATCTATTGAATTAGTTGCCAGTGTAGGACTAGGAACCATTTTGGAAGTCTGGGACGCATGTATGGATATGGGGCCCAGATGTGCACACAGAGCCAGAACTGCATTTCCTAACGAGGTGAATCTTGCCCACTGCCTGACCAGCATGCAGTCTTTGCAGAGATCGCAGTGATTGCACTGAGGCTTGAACAGCGCCACGATGAACTAAAGATTACTTCTGTTTGTTGGTTATTTTGTGTCTTACATTTTGAATCTGGCATGGAGAGATGTGGGAGAAGAACGTTCAATTTACTGAACTTGAGTCACAACAAGGAGAGTAAGACCCATAACTGTGTGAAAGTTAAGAGTACGCTGAAGCTACTCAAACAATAGTTTTATAATTACTAAAATGATTGTACTTCTTTAGGTTGAAAAACTGTAAGGGACATTAATTTTGATACCCAATGTAAAGGCAGACAAGCAGTACATGGCTACAAATCTTTTCCAGTTGTGGAGCTTCTGGTATTTTACAGTCTATTTTTGTGCAAGTATTCTTACGAATTATGTATTAGTTGTTGCGCCATCTTAACTTTTTAAATGATAAAACTTGACAAGTAGAAAGGTTTGGGGACTAAGTTTGAGGAAACTCTTTAATTTGTATAATTTGTGATTAATGTTTTTCTAACTGTTAAAGCAATAGAAATACTGTAGCTAAAGCAAACCCATAGCAAGGGGCACAGTTAGCTAGAAAAGAAGATGCAAATGAAGAAAAAAAAAAAACATTCTGAGAAGTCTGGTAACCTGTTGGCTTGTTTTAACCCTTCATAAACCAGCCAAAGTTCTCCGTCCTCATTCAGCATATGATAGTCCTGGGGAGATTGCCTTTCAAGAAAAGTGTTTAAAAAAATACAAGAGAGATACGTGATGGTGATGAGATGACATGTTAAGGACATTACACACTAAATTACAGTTACTATAAAAGAGAAATAAAAAATGCTTTAAAAGAACTTAGCAAATTACTTCTCTTGCTTATACGTATTTCTTCTTAATGACAAAATTCAGTTCTCGGTGTTAGCCCAACTGGTTACAGCATTTCATGCTGTTACAATAAATGTATTACAACAGACTATCGTGACCACTGCTAGACAGAAGGTAACAAACCAGCACGGGGAATGGCACCCAGTTTGAGCAATGTAGCAATTAAAGGCTAAGAAGATGTAAATCCAGGAAGCTTGATTTTGCATTTCCCCATTGTTTCCTAATCCTTTCAAATAGTGCATACAGCAATTTTGCTAATCGAATCAAATTATAACCCCAACTAAGTGTTCTCTAAGTATCTAGACTTACATGGATGGAACTTACTGACTATGATATACGCAGTGTGTCACAGCAGACCCCAACTGATCATAGATTAAAGAAAGAGAACTTGTACCTGTTTGTTTCCTTCAGTCCAATATACGCCTGTGCTATTTCTCCTTTGTCTTTCATCTTTTGTACATCCTCCAAGAGGATTGTAGAATCTGTCATGGTATTCTGGAAAAAGAATGATGATTTCCAGGGTAAATTTAACAATGTAATTGTTCTTTGAATCCATGTTTTCATCACTTTACCCACGTGGAACGCTAATCATTGAGTAGTCACATTAAAATTAGCGTGGGTACCTGAGCAGGAGGTTGGTCCACAATTTCTACGTCCATTTGGTGTATCTTTTAAAATGAATGCATGCAACATGGTCAACTATCAGTCTGTCTAATAAGCGAGTACATGTGTTAACCTCTTTTCATTTGTTCATCATGTAAAAGGAACAAAATAAATTTCATGAAATGATGAATTTGCATTTTATTTCAAATACCAGGAACAGCTGCTAATACTGAAACTGAAGAAGCATAATTTTGCAAGCTTAATTCTATTAATATTTCTTAAACACAGCATTACATGTAGTCTTTCAAATCTCATAAATAAGGTCTATTCCTCACTTCATATATTTTAAGTACTCTGGTAAAGCAGGAACTAATTTACAAGGGCTTGAGATTTTTTTAAGTTAGATAATGTCATAATACCATTTTGTTTCAGTTTTGATCGTTTACTATGGCACTTTTGCTTTTTCTTCAGTAAAACTTGAAATACTTAACAGATGTTTACAGTCACCTTGGCCAGCCTGATCTGAGTCATTGCTGTGGAATAATTACAGCGGAACCACAGGACTCTAATGAACGTAAGAGATGGAATCCTGACTTTTCTTTTTGACTTTCAAAACAATCAAATGCTATTTTCCTGAGTAAAATGTTGCGAAGTATTTACAATAACAACTTTATAGATGTAAATTTTGGAGCCTAGGTCTCTATGCCTAGTACGATTCATGTTATCTAATATGAAAACCAATAAAATATATAAGCTCCTCAAAGAATTATTCCCAACATCCTTATGAGATCTTTGTGATTTTTCTAGTATTATTTTATTACACAGTAAAACTGCTGTATCTCACCTGCCAATCTATCAAGCTTTAGCAGTCTGAACATATTTATTATTTTTGTGCTGATGGAAAGAAATGCTAATTACTCTTATATCTTCAAGAATACCCTGTCTGCTCTAGTTGTAATATTCATTTAGTCAGTTCAGTTTCTCATACTCCTAAATACTATGTGTTCAACTACATTTTCTAATCAAACATTCAGCAATTCCTATCTAATATCTACAGATCAGAATGTGAGTCCTCAATGTTTGCTGCATGCCGAGTATAACAAACACTATAAAATAAGATAGTTCTTCATATCAGAGACTTTTTTTTGGTGACATTTATGGAATTTGCAAGTTAACAGAGATCTGATTCCTGAATCACAGTGCTGGTCTTACTCTGCAAACACACTCAGCAAGGCACATTGATTGAGCTGACTAGACCAATTCCTGAATCCTTCCTTTCACATTCAGGTTACCATAAACCAACAGTTCAAAATTGTTAAATCTGCTTGTTTTGACGTAACTTGTTCCCTTGCACAGAGCAGGAAGATGGGGATGCGAGGGACATAGGATAATGAGAAAGGTTTTTCAGTAACAGCAAAGCCAAGTGCAAGAACAACAATAACTTGTTCCCTTGCACAGAGCAGGAAGATGGGGACGCGAGGGACATAGGATAATGAGAAAGGTTTTTCAGTAACAGCAAAGCAAAGTGCAAGAACAACTTCAAATACATGTAGGTTACTTATGAGAGCCAGGGAAATGACAGCTCAAGTAGAGGGTTTTTTTAGCATTTAAGAGTCCTGGTTTGTAACTGTAAAAGAAAATGTGTACCTTATCCTCCTGGCAATCAAATTGGTAGGCAAGAAAGAAGAAAAACAAATCATTAAAAAAATCTGTCTGTGCTGCAGCAGTCCAACCTAACAAGCAGAAGCTATCTGCAAACTGGCTGTTAGCCATCCCACCGGTCACCTTCGTATTTCCCTCATACTCATAACTGCTGTAAAAACAACACTTGTATCCCACCACTGCTGAGAATAAGTTTTTCAAGGATTTACTATTCAAGTACTTCATTACCACGTTCTAAATCTTACAGAAAAATGAGTTTCGTTTTCTTTATAATTATCATTTAAAGCAAGATATGTACACCTTCATGCATCACAGACTTCCAATTTATTTGGGACAAATATAAATATACCTTTGCAGTAGCAAAGGAAAGATGACATATCTGTTCATTCCTTGGTGCAGTTATGAAACACTAGATAGCTCGCTTCAGTGGAAATGACTAGTTCCTGGATATATGTGATACCTTTTCACGTTGAATGACTCTTACTTTCAAAGCTATTACTTCCCTAAGTACCTCATCAGAATTAGAGCTTTTTCGAAGATATGCATTTCCGTGGTTGTAATCTACTCTTCTCAACACAACTACATAGCACCCATCAAGCAATAATATGGAATTTACATATCTTCATAGGTCATCTTTATGAAATGTTACGGATTTGCAATCATCTATGACCCCACATAGATTTAAAAGAAATTGTTCCTTGTACCTCCTACTGAACTAGTAATTAAAAAGAATTCCTGAGTACTACTGTAAATTTTCCAGTCAAACTATATACTCACTAGAGAAATCATACTGCTCCAAATGAGAATTATTTCTGCATTGTTAAAGGAGTCTGGGGAGATCCTGGCCAGACCATTGGTATCTGCCAGCCTGGTGTGATCAGTACGCTATCTTTACAGGAGTGCTGGTAGACAAACCCAAAATTGGTTTATTAATAGAATCTCCCAATTTGGACTGCCACAATTTGTGCACTAATAACAGATCAATGGATTACACTTAGGCTTTCAAACCTACACCATTTTTTTCTGCCTTTTCAAGCGCGCTGTTAAATTAAATAAAGCACATCAGTGATGCAATGCAACTTTACTACACAGTGCATCTGCTGACTATTATTTACCTTGGGTTGAATAGCCTCTTTCTGGCTAACAAGCTGAGACCTCAGGATGAGGACTTCTTCCTTGCGTACTTCAAGCTCTTCACTTACTGAAGTCAGCTGATCCAGGAGCACTCTATATGCAGGGGCACCAGGAGCAGTTACCTCTGGAGAGCGCGTTTCTGTGAGGGCCTTCTGCAGCTCATTCAACTCATTCTTCAGTTTTTTATTCTCAGATTCAAGTTCTTGACGCTGCAAGAAATAGGGACAATTCTGTCACCCAGCAGCATCCCAACGTGCCTATAAACCACATGTACAAAACTATGGATAGAAATGGTAAAAATGATGAGTAACTGCAACAAATCAATCTCTCCCGTATCCCTGGCCTCTTGACTACGGTGAATGGTGCCTGGGAGGATTTCACTAATAGGGCTTACCTTTTGTCTGAAGGGCAAAATCACAACACACATACATGAATCATACAGATCTGATGGGAAAAAAATTACCAATCTTTTCTTCCTCTTATTCTCCCCTTAACAGAAAAAATAAAGTTCACAAAAAATAGTGGTCAGCAGGCTAAGAAAATTCTGCATCATTCAGTGATACTAGGAAAAATTTTTAGTTTTAGTGGTCTAAGGTATGCATTAATTTAAATAATGTGTTTGGAAAAGAGGGCTACATTTATCACTGTATTTTTGCTCAAATTAACTTGCAAGCTGTACTAAGTGTTTCAACAGAGAACTCCCCGTTTTAAGGGACCTTTTTGTTCTGCAGCCCCAGCCACACATTCTATACCTCAAAACAGGCAATCCTACAATAAAATGATTGCTGGGGAATTTTTGTTCTAGTTTCTCCAGCTAATATTCTGAAACAGGAGGGCTGATGTAATTTTCTGTGCCAGCACATACAATATTCTCACTAGAAAATATCAGAAACCTTCTTTTTAGAATTACCTTGAGCGACTCATACTCCAACTCTGCACCTCTTATTGGAGGCCTTTCCTCCTCCTATGAAAGAATACAGACAAGTGTGAAAAATAAAAATCAAATCCTTTCTATTCTTTAATTTAGTTGAGGCAGGAAAATGAAAGGGAGCTGAAATTATTTTCCTATAAAACTGGAAAACACTCATTCTGGTACTGCTAAGTGCTTTAGTTTGAATATTGGCATTGTCTCCTTTCACGTACTTATGAGTTTATGACACATAATTGGTTAATGTAAAACCATGTACAAGTCACACTACTGTCACTGGTAATGAAACAGAGCAGGATGAATCCCAAGATGCTCAAGAAATTCACTGGTGGAAGAGTAATAAGAAACAATCGCCAAAACTGGTTTCATATTTTTAAAATTACTTAAGGAGACCAAATCAGAGGAAAATTTCAAATAAAATCTGCTAAACATGTCTAATCCCAGTGCTTTGGTTCTGCATCCTGGTTGAAACACTTCTTATTCTGCCTAAAATGAACAATTACTCATTCTCCCCATCATTTAAGTAGATTTCTATATTGCTATTCCTCAGTAAAAACAGCCTTTTTTTTTTTTTTTTTTTTTTTTTTTTAAGCAAAGTCCCAAGCACTTTTTGTTCCTGTTAACATCCATCAGAGGATCTCAAGGACCTTGGAAAACTAAATAACCAATCCCTAGTACTAAGCACCAGGCATAAAACTTGTCGTTAAATAAAGCAAGTACTAGAAGAAGATAAAGATTTAGTAAAAGCCAGTCAGCATTCACACAGCTACTATTTCACAAGAAGGGATACTCTGGCATCAGCATTTGATCAGCTAGAAAGAGTCCACCTTAGCTTTAGCACGGAGAGCCTGTTCTTCCTTTCTGTCCAGTTCATCCTGCAGGGATTGCTTTTCTTGCTCCAGCTCCGTAACCCGTTTCTGCAGCTTGAGGAACAGAGACATATCCAATGGTGCCTTCTTCTCACTTGGTTCCTGCTTTAGAAAGAACAGAGGGAAGTCAAGAAGTATTCCCTTTCCACATCACAAGGAAGCACTACAGTGAGTAAAGATGGCAAACAGACTGGGGAGAGAGGAACACAGAAATGTTACTTGATTCTGAGAGTTGACTATTGGCATCTAAAATATTTCAGCAGCTGTCAAACACTATTTTAAAAGAGGATCTACTAGTATAAAATGTGTCTAAGCCTAAAGCCTAGCAAAACAAAGCACTAGAGACTACCTAGCAGACAGGAGGTCTATAATTAAGCATACCTTTTATTCTTACTTGTTTGGAGGGGGAAAGGAGAAAAAAAAGTCTGTGGTTAGACTCACCTGGAAACAACTGTAAATAGAGGCTTTTTGTTTGTTTGTTTTAGTTTTACATTATTTCTACGGTAAGTTCTTCAGCTACAGAGAAATCTCTCTGCTGATTGTAGATTTACAGGTTAATCTAGTGGGATGTGACATAAAAAATAGGTACCAGAAGATGTATTTTATGCCTTTTTCCTTTTATTATGCTAATTATACAGCCTGTTCTGAGCCTAATCCACTAGCTTTTTCACTATTTTCTGGGCAAGGACCAGCATTTGTAATCTGAAGGTGCATCAGAAATTGTCCATCAGCCATTTTGTACTTTATGTAGCAAGAAGATCAAAGCATTTACCATGAAGTGCACCACAAAATTTTTAAGCCTAGAAAAGGAACTAGAAAATTAATATTAATGACTCTAGCAAATAAGCAAACACAGCCATTTCCACTTCATCTCCTTTTACCGTTGAGGGGAAGAGTCATAAGCCACACCAACAGCTCAGGAAAAAGAAAACAGACTTTGAGTTTTCTGGCTTTACTGGTTCGCATTGAGATGGACCGTATTTTTTAATGTGGTTTTGTATCATTAATCTATATTGTTAGAGTCAAACTAGAGTTTGAAATCTTAAGGGATTAAAACAATACAGATTTAATCTTCTCAGTGCTGCATTTATTCACACTCTTGTGTGAGTTAATTTTTTTCATTTATATTCTAAAAACCAAAACTGGCTCAGAACAGTAATTCAGTAAGCCAAAGGAAAAGATGACGTTTGGCTCGTATGTGAAATCCATTCACATGTAGTTGCACTGTCCTTTTCCTGATTATCCATGAAGGTAGGAGCATCTTTCTGAAACAATTATGCAAGGTGAAAAACATAAGTGGGAAGGCAAATTATGAAAGATTCTGCACAGAATATGTGTCAGCATCAATGTGTCAGGGTATCTGCATCCATACTAGAAAATATTTTTCTGCGGAGGCTTTCAAAAACAGTAATGACAGCCTGTAAAAAGCAACTGTGGAGATAACTAACCTAGACAGAGGGCAAATGGAGTGAGCTGTGCGATGGCTTACAGTTAAGATCTCTAGAATGCACAGAAAAAGCTTTACATCTGCAAACTGCCAAGCACAGTCAGACCACCAACCTGACGGCTCTCTGCTGTGTTAGCAGTCCCACTTCTTTGGGAGGGGCCAAAAGGCGGAGTTATCTTCGAAAATACTAAGAATGGCTTGGAGTTGCACCAAAAATTATTAATGATTATTATTCATTAGCTGAATCAAGAGAGTCACCTTTCTGAAAATTTTTATATATCCTGGGATTTGTATCACTGCATATGCAAAGGTATAGTACCTTCTCAGAGTTTTATTCGTCTCTATGAAATAGAGGAAAAATGAATCAACATGAGGTTCTCACCCCTAACAGGGAACTCATTCCATGTAGCTACTAAGAATGTGGCTAGCCACCTTGCCACTTTTAATCCTTGAATATACAGTGTACAGACTTCTCAGGAAGTCGCACTGGTTTTCTGAATTCCCACTTTGTGCTGAAAAAGTGATTGTGCTTACAAACACTGGCAAGCAAATACTTTACAGATGCAAATCAACTGGATGGCCAAGTATCTAGTCTATGTTTACTGTAATACAGAAGAATTCAAAGCATACTTTCACAAAGTCTTTTTACATAGGACCACAACTAGAGAATGAGCTGTTTTCAAAAAGAAAATGGAAAAAGTTTGATTAAAGCATTAGATATCTCAATATAAGGATATGGTGTTCACAAGCACATACAAAAAAAAGAGAGAGGAACGAGTTCAACCACTGATCACTGAAAAGTTGTGGGGGTTTTTTAACATTACCTCCATCCTCACTGGTACATCTTCTGCTTCTGTGATCTCAGAGCTAAAAGTATATTCAGATTCATTGCTACTGTGAGTTGAATCCGTTCTTTTGTGTCCAGGCTTGGGGATGTTCTGGAGTGCAAATGAAACAAATCAATACCACTATATGGTTTTCCCTGTGACTGTCTCTTCACAACCTATAATTTAGCTTGTAATATTTGGTGTTATTTCACAGCTATCAAAATTGGTAAGAAAATACTTTTGATTCTGGTCTCTCATACCACCTAAAGCCTATGAGATGTAGTTCACAATCAAATCTATGGAGACAGGTCAGATCCTACACCATCAAGTATTGCTGCAGAAAGCAGAATCAAACAACGACGCAGCATTTTGTGGGAAAGAAAAGCTCGGTTTACACGAAGCACAGGCAGCAATTCTCTAACTTCCCAGACATTGTATTGAGGAATACTTTTTCTTCCTGCCACATAAAATATTCCTAGAACTACTTAAAATTTAACGCTGGATGAATGTGGTACAAACAAACCTAGCACATGTAAATAACTTCAGGGCAAAATAAGGGCGGACAGCATGTGCAATACCACTAGCAAAGTCACAGCAGAAATTTAGCCTTCTTCACAAACATGAAAATAAAAATAAAATTTAAAAAAATCAACCACGAATTTTAAATGTATTTGTTTTGGCTGAGATAATCTAATTAATCAATATTTAAAAGGACAAATTCTCTTTTCAGGTACAGGTCACCACCACACAGCTGACAGCAGAATCAGTTACTAACTTATACCACTAGATTCTGCCTAAAAACATTTCCGAACAGCTTTTGATTTCTCAGATGTTTAGCCACTTACCACCATTAAGTTCATTTCATCCTTGAGATCATCATACCGCTCCTCTAAACGGCTGAACTCATTCAGCAGGTTCTGGTACCGTAACCGTTCATCATTCAGATCTAGCTCTAGCTGTTTCGTTTCCTCCACTAGCTTCTTTTCCATCGTCTCTGCCACGGAGAACAGGAATCCAAAGTGAGAACTCCAGTTCTACCTACCACGCAGTGCATCCATCCTCGAGGTACAGGCATGTGTCTGCACCAGGAACACAGATGGTGAAACAAGTCTGCTGTTGGAAGCTGGTGTATGGTATTTGTGCTTCTGTAGGCAAACATTAAGCCAAATATATGAAGGACCAAAGCATTACTGTGGTAACCGCAGAAGGGTTCAGTCAGTCAAGTTAGTTATTCTGCTAATACCTTGCATTAGTAATTCCAGGAAGGAGGAAGAAGGGGCACTAGCCCAGTGCTGCTTTATGTGAAAAGCAAAATGTGAGACGCTTTACATCTCAAGCACACTGACCCTCCTCATTGCAGCTGCCTCCACCACAGCCTTCGCATCTAGAGTTATGCTCTTCTGGCTGCTGTCTACATAGTCACAGCAGCCAGAAGAGCTGCACTAGATTAACTGTATTAAATATGAGAGCCTTCTTTTTAAAAGTAAAACGCTTTGTAACAGTCACCCTCACCAAAAAGACCCCAAACCCTTCAGACTTCATGGAAACTCAAACAGTAAATAGTTCTGATGCATGTGAGTTCTTAAAACAAAGAAATGAAACGATTAAACTAAAAAGGAATGCAAACTAAGGCAAATTAGCCCAATCTATGCAGTAGAGTGTTGCTTTACGAGGTAACATGAAGTAGAAAACCTGAGTGAAGAGAACAGAGCCAACCTGTTATTTCCCTCGCCTGGTCATGGATGCGGCGGTTCAGCTCCTCCTTTTCTATTTTCAGTAATGTGTTCTGCTCTTTCAGCTCCGATACCAGCTACAGAGATAATAAAATATTTGTCTCGGAATGCAGTTCATCTTTCATCAGTAGCTCTAACAGCAACAACATCCTTATTGTAAGAGTTCAAATACTTAAACTTTTCTTCAGAGAATGAAATCAGTGAACTAAGTTACGACATCTTCATTTTCAAAATTACATTTCTTAAATACGTCCCACTGCAGATTCCCCTGTATGTTCTGCACTCCATTCCTGATCAGATGCCAAAACTGCCTTGAACCACTCTACTGTGCCATAATATTTTTCAGTAAAGTCCCAAAGATGTACTTTATTCCTTAAAATAGAAATATTCCTAAAATAGGAACAAATTTGGTAGTTCTGTTGTATATTCCACTGCATTGGGTAACACCATAATCTAACATCTTGCCTCTGCCCAAAAGTTGTGTCACTTTAACCGTGCCCAGGTTTGCCAGTTACTCATTTGTCTCTGATTATGGTTACTACGCATTCACTTTGCTTAATCAATTAATATTTTTCCTTATGTTTATCTGATCTTGAAATGTATCACTGCAGCATCACATAATGAGGGAATGGCTCTTCTAATATTCGAAACGTGCACCGTTATCAGCAAGTAATCTTGACAGGAAACAACCTGTTTGATATGTTCGTGGTTAAAGCAAAGATAAGGGGTTAGCCAAAACCTGTTGAACTAGACTGTGCACACATACATGTGTTTAGTAGGCTAATTGTTTAAATTAGGTAGCATGCAAGCAGGTACCTTTGAATACTGCGTATGGGACAGATTTCTGATATCTATGTGATTACACTCTCTAGGTAGGCAAAATGATTTCTTTTTATGAAGGCGCTACCTCTGACTAATTGAGGAAGCTTAAGTATTTGGATTTGCAAATACTTTCAATATCAAAATCTGAATAGATTGAATACATATATTTACATACAATATATAGATTTAGTATATTCTTCTACCATAGGTGTAGTTATTTAGGTATCAAGCCTATTTAGGATTGTACCAGTATAACATTGCTTAAAAATACTGTAAAAATATCAGCCACACAACCAAAGCAATTAAGCCTGGGCAAAACCTGAGTGGACACCAGGCCCCTATAAATCTTCTCACGCATCTGAGACTGCATACTTGCCTGCTCGGTTTCATGTTTGTATTTGTCTGCCCATTCCTCAATGGTCTGCTTCTCAGACTGAGTTTGGTGCAGCTCCTTCCGGAGCTTAGCAATCTCCTCCTGAAGGCTGAGGACACGGTTGGTCGCGTTCTTAGCCTCCTCCTCACTCATCCGAAGCCTTTCCACATCACTCCGCAGCTTCTCTGTCTCCGTACTGTACGTGATCTCCAGGTTGCTCAGCTTCTCCAGCAGAGATTTGTATTCTTTGTTCTTTGCAAAACACAACACAGACATAGCAGCTGTTGGAGAAGTTCTAGTTTAAGGGAGCCTTCTAGTTCCTTCTCATTCCCTATAGAATATACCCAGAAGCTGCAAAAGAGCAGCTTCCCCATTTAAAAAGTTTCAGTCTGTTTTTGCAGAATTGCTTAACAAGGTGACAGAACAGTCCAGTCTCGAAGCCTGCACATTAACAACCCAAACTAAAATCAGACAAGGAGCCCACATACATCAAACATGATCACCTCACCTTCCCCTTAAACAGAGCAACTGACTTGCTTCAAATGAAATACTGACGTTAAGGGAGCAGATGTTTTCTCTCAGTGCTGCTGAGACACACAAACAGATGCTCTACTGTTCCAGTTCTACTGTGGCCTCCCTTTCTCTTCTATCAATGTTCTTCAGCAGAAAAGAGAACTGATACCTTACAATGAAAATTCAGTGCATTCTTCTGTGAATGCCCGCAGTGCTACTGAGAAAGGAAATACAAGATTTCTAAACATTTTGCCTGAGGCCAGGGAGCTTTTACCTGCTCATCAATTTTTCGCTGCAGCTGCATGATCTTGTTCTCCAAGCCAATGTGAAGCTTCTTGTAGCGTTCTACAGACCGGGCCTCTATCTTCAGTTTCTTTAGCTCCCTCTTGGCCATCATGCGCCGGTAACAGCATTGCAAGTAAACAACTGCCTTCAAGGTCCTACGGTAGTGCACTCGAGCCAGCCAGCCTCTTACATGTTTCTGAATAATAATAGACTTGTGCTCCCGAAGCATCTACAGTTAAGAAAAAACACCACCACAGTTCAGAAAAAACACATTAGAGTGGCAAACTACACCTGCTCAGTTAAACAGACTCCATAATGAGAGGTGTAAAGATGATGTACATAGAGATACCTTAGCCTGAAAAGAGAAACTTCTGGTGAAGAGTAACAAGAAATGAATATGGAATTAATTTAAACAAAAAAGAAGAGGAAAAGAAGACAGGAATAAGGAAGATGACAGGGAATAAAATGAAAAGGAATCAGAAGGAAAAACATGGAAAGAAAGAACTGGAGGCACACTGAAGAACCAGGCATTCCTTTGTGTTGATGTCAGATCCAAGCTAATTACAAAAATATATGGTACCTGTTGGCAAGATTACAAATACAATCCTTTTTTTTTTTACCGCATCTTTTATCTTGAAACCTCTTAGAATCATTGACATGTGCTGCATAGGATACAGTTTAAAATTACCACACTTGATACACAATGCAGCTAGTACCCACTAGAACCCAGAGTACCTTGTAGCAGCTGTTAAAAACACCAGCCGCAGTCTAGCTGACCAAACTACAAGTTCCAGTCAGTTTTCCTTCCCCCCCGCCCCTCCCCTTCTCCTTTTTTCACCTATCTTAGACTTGCTAGCATGGAAAAATCTCCCTTTATTCTAATCAGAAATTTTATATTGTAATAATTCCAACTTATTTCATGGCAGAAATTTCAACCATAGCTTTGAGGTGTAAAAAAAAAAAATATTTCATAATAATTTTTTTAAAAAAAATTTTTAATGAAGAACAGTCAAGAATGCCAGCAACCTTCACCAGTGTGTTAGCCAGAGACTTCCACTAGGAAGAGTCTACTACTTGTTTTCAGATCCTTCACCCACTGATTCAATCAGAGATCCACCTGGTCTGGAGCACCTGAATTCCAGCAGACCACAGCTATGCTCGAAGAGCATGCCCAAACCCACAAGGCTTCCAGGACTCGAGAACTTTAGAGTTCACTTAATAAAGCTTCTGCAAATTAAACAGTTGATTCTAAAGAACAAAACTATTTAAGATTTTATGTTACTTCTGGCATTTAGTAGTTTAAAGATTACATTCTTACACTGCTTTACCACAAAGCTGATAAGACAAACTAGTAGGGTAACAACAATTTTATTTTCTTTTATACTTCTTAGCAAATGAACTGAAATACGTTAGAAGCGTTACATTTCCAGACCAATGAATTTAAAAGGTTCACTGGCAAAGTGGCAAAATTATAAGATACACAAACTTTCTCCCTTAGCATTTACTACTGAAGAAAAAATGAGACTTGAAATACCAGCACTCGGTTAAATAGCACACCGAGGTAAGGAAATAGCTCTCTCAAAAGTACAGCAAAGTCAAAAGCCAAAGTCCTTCTGACCGCATGTCATGCAGTTAGCATTCCTGCCTCCTTCTTACACATTTCCTGGAATAGTCCTTCAGGTTACCGATGAGTGTCTGAACAGCTCAGATACAACTAGCTTTCAACAACATTTTCACCTCAAGTTTGAAAGCAACAAGTCACATAAAATACCTCCATCGCGCAGGGATGGTCCTCATCTGCCAGTGAATTCTCACACCCATGCAGTCCAGTAAGGAAACAGGACACTCCAACGTAAGGTGAGAGTATCAGAAAAGTTACTTAATTCACCAGGTATTTCCCAGGAAAGCTTATGTAAAAGCTGTGGAGGAACTACACTCCTTGTTAAGCTGAGAAGTACATCGCAATGTCTCAGGCAGAAGCTTCCCTCAGGATGTGTGAAATAGATGATTCAACCATTTTAAATTCCTTGTATTAGTCATGTGACTGCAACACATGCCCACTCTTCTAACAACAACAACAGGTACCTTTCACAATCCTAACGAACAACGTGTGTACCATATATTACTGACAGAGTCAGAGCTCAGCCCAAGTGTGCCGTCATAGGGCAACCTTTCGGTTTCACTCACTTGCAATCATCATGAACTTCAGAATAACCGTGTTTACCTTCCCATGGCATGCAGAGCTTGTGCTTCTCTCTCTGACCATCTCTGAATCTCAGCTTTAATAAAATTCCACCTTAGGAGGACAACATATACGCAGCACACTGCAGGTGCATTGTCAGAACTCCATGTTTTACTGTGGTGAACAATTCACTGCTCGAGGGGGATACTCCCTGACAAGCAAGTCTGACCACCTCTTATGGGGGCCCCTCCAGAAATCTGCCATCTCTATTAAAAGGGAATATAACAGGTTTATAAAACTCTGTGCTACAGGACAGATGGGGTGTGTACCACTCACGCAACCAACTTCAGGCATACAGAATCATCTCCCATTTTCCTAAGGATGGCTTTTAGTCCACATATTGCTGTGACCCGTGTCTCACTTTGTCACATCTGTCAGATCACTGTTAAAAACATCTTATATAGTCTCACAACATAAAATATGGTTTGTAATAACGAAAATGCTAAGAATTCCAATAAAAAGGCAAGTAGATACCCACACAAAAGAACAGCCAAGTCAAGCATGGGGATCTTACTACTTAGAAATTCTTATCAGGGATTACTTGTTTTCAAACTTCCTGGTTAGTTTATGTTAGAACGTTGTAATTTAGGCACATTCACATGTGACTGCGTAGGCAACTTTAATACAAATGAAAAATACACAGAAACTTCAGATGTAAAAGAGAAACACGTGGAACATAAGCACCAGTTGGCTTTTGGTTATATGCCTCCAATATCTACCTGCTTGGGAAAAAAAATAGAACTCTCGGCTAACTTTTCGGTGAAATATAGGCTGACTTTTGAGCCTAGTTAGAACAATTCATGTAGACAAAAGTGCCATGAAACATGTTGGTATTTTCTAGTCTAACCATTTGAATTATAATTCTTTTTCCAGCCCTGTAACCACTGAAGAGCAAATTCTAATTTCTCAACTGCATTTTTATTTTTTATCAAGTCTAATCAGGAAAATATTATCAATATCACTAGGACAGGGTTATATCAATTTCTCTCTAAAACAAAACCAACATCAATACATTAAAAAAACCAAACAAACAACCCCCCCCCATGCTTAAGTTTTAATCTCCTATTTTTGTGAGTATCTCTTTGCTAACATTAATCTCCTCCATCATATTCCATCAGCCATGTCAGAATCGCTGAAATTAGAGATGGAATAGGAATAGTAGTGCATCACATGTATACTGATGTGACCAATACTGATTTGGACTCATGGAGGCACATTCACACAAGCCCATATTCAGCATTTATTTTAAGTGCCTCGACATTCTATATAACATATGAAAAAGTCCTCTCAAGAGAAATGCTGTAAATCCCTGTTAGATTCTCCACTGACTGCACTGAAAGTCTAGGTGCATCCATATTAGATGACAATGTGAATATCTAAAATGACAAGTTCATTGATTGCAGTATCAGGTCTTTCTAATTTCCAGGTGCTGTGCTTCAATCCATGCTGTGATATTTTGTTTGAGCATTATGCATAACAGCATGCACACAAACATTTCAGATTCCCAAGGGGACACCACAGAACAGCTTCATCCTGGAGGTATGTGGAAATAAAGCTAGAGTGAAGAAGTAAAACATTATGATTGCTTACCATTTGGTACTTGTTCCTGGCCATGTAACCTCTTAAGAGAGCCTGAAGAGCAATAGTAGCAGCTCGCATGCATTGGTATCTTTTGCGGACCACATACATACGCTGGAACTTCTGAATAGTGATGGCAGCCCGTGTTCTTCGCAGGAATTTGGCATAGCTAAGCAAGAAAAAGATTACAAATAATACCTGTAATTACTTTCCAGTGCTTGAATATTATTTTTTTGACATCCTATAACTTTACTCTTGTTCTCAAGAGCTACATTTTCTGCTTCAGTTTCTTCCTAATGTTGCCAGTGATACAGCATATTTACTTGCTCTTCTACCGTATGGCGGTACAACAGAATGACAAATGAACAGAAACCTTTCAAGGTTTTCCAGGAAATATTTTTACTTCCTCTGAGAACTGTGCTACAGATCTGACAAGATGAATTCAGCTTAATTTCTCATCACCTTTTCTCCAGCTTTAAAGCTATTTCCACTATGCCACCTTCCAGATTTCCTCTCCTAACCTCAACCTGTAGAAAATGTTTGCTCGTTCTTGGCCCTCTCAGCAAGACAATTACAAAGCATCCTGACATAAGCCTCTTTCTGAAGGCTGATTCTTATGGTCTTCATAACCACCTTGTCTTTGAACGATACCACCTGTGCTCCTACCCTTTTCTCTGGCCCATCCATAGCCATCCCTTAGAAGTCAATCCAAGCGAATGACTTTGGCTGATGTATCTCCCTTCACAGCTGCACCCTGGATGAAGAATGGCTTCTCCAGAAGGACAGATACACCCAGCTGGGAGGGCACATGGAAACTCGGCAATAAGGACTCAACCAAGAGTCCTGCTTTCCCTCATCTGCAACATATCTCCTAGTACTACCTGGACTCTGCTCCCACTAACGACATACTGTTCTAAGCATCATACAGCCAGGGTGCTACTGTCCTTTCAGGAAGGTCAAAAACAGGCAGGACAGACACACTCATTATATTCAATTTCCTTCATTTCCCTGGAAAATCGTTTCCTCTCAGCCAGTATAGGAAGGAGAGAACAAACGTATCACGTTTAAATGTCCTACTTAAAGGGATCTGAATTGAGGCTAGTGTGGGTTTTCCCACGAGCATTGCTTACCATCGTGCTTGGTACCCTCTGACATATCTCTGAATGGTGATGGCAGCCTTCCTCATACGCACGTACTTCTTTCGCATCAGCCAGCCTCGGATCGTCTTTTGGATGCGGATACAGGCAGCTCTCAACTTATCTGCCCTTATTTTTTCCAGATAGGCTACTTGACCAGCCCGGAAAAATATTTTTGTCTTACCAAACTGGTACTTATCCTTGTCCTATTTTCAGAGGTAAAAAGAGGATCAGTTACAGCATTAAATGTTAGTGGATAAAAAATGGCATGAAGGGCTAAATGAAAGTACAGTTAGTAAAGAGGCAAAATTATCTGTGTAATATTTCAAGTAAACCTAGACTTAAATTAAGTAGTGGAGGAGAGCATTTTCTCTGTATGATTCTGTTAACAAATTAATACAATAAGGCCACAAGCATGGCCTAAAGGAGTAACGTGAGATTTTTGCTTAGACAAGAATGCCACAAAGATTATGAGAGATGTGGAAGGCTACAGGAGGTGACGAAGGGGCCCAGAGGATGAAAGCAATACAGGCAATGCACATGTACAATTTCCTGCTTAAATTGTAGATGACACCTCTGAACGGTCCATCTTCAACCATATTACACAGTACAAACAAAACATCTGGGGCTTCAAACATGTACGCATCGTTTACTGCATCAGGACTAAGCCAGAACAAACCATCTCGCTGCTGCTCAAACGTATCTGAAATCTCAGAACTAAACCAGAAAGAGAATAATATTCTATCTCTATAGGCTGTAGGACTCCTTGGAGGGAAAAAACTGAGAATATACAAAGGTACATTGAAAAAAATTAATTTTGTTGATTGTTTGATGTGAAGTTAAAAGGAACAGCAGTCAAAAGAGCTACAGCTTAGGATACATTTCACACTATACATTAACACTATAAATACAGACACACGCATATAAACCAGAAGATTTTAGTTAAGTCCACCCAATGACACAGAATTTAAAAAGCCAAGCCCCAACCTGCCTGCACAGTATTTATTTTTTTGTTTCCATAAACATCCTAACATTGGCATTGCACTTCAGCAAGGTAAGCTTTCTTGCTTTTATATCTTCAGTAAACTTTGTCTCTTTCTCTTCCTAACTGACACTTCTGAGTAAGTCTCAATCAACCACCTTCTACTGAGAACTGGCTGGAACTGTCTCTTTGGAGCCTGCCTGCCCTCTGCTGTTCATCGGTCCTTAAGAAATCCCAAGAAACACATCAGTTCAAGTGCAACGCCAGTGGTGTGGATGGTGCAGCCTGGGAATGTAGGGCTGTAACTGGAGGTAGGAGGCAAAGCAAGAGGCTGCCAAGGTACGAGGGCAGCCGCAGTGCTAAGCAGGGAGACAACGTCACAAGGACGAAAGGAGTGAAAAAGGTTGACTTCAGCACAGGAGCTGAGAGGAGCAGCGTGAAAGACACAAACACATACACAGACAGAAACACCTCCACATTAGAAAACCTCCAGATAACTATACCTTACGTAAAGTGTGGTTAATACATCTTGCCGTTAAGCAAGGTAAGGCTCACCCTCAACCCACCCACACTTAAAATCACTGTCTTCCTTTCCTGTGATACACTGGGAAATTCTACAGTTCCTGTGCTAATATTGGTGGTTTAGTACTTTGTAGAAGTACTAAAATAGTGTGGCTATGAGGGAGCAAGGGCTGCTATCTTTACTCCTTCAGATTCCAAATGCTCTCAGCACTAAGGCTAGTACCAGAATCAGCTTCTCCAGGACATTTTTACACGTCTGCTTTCGGTCACTAAGGACATCTCTCTGCTTCATCAGAACACGGTAACGGCTGAAGAACTCTTGGTACGTCCACCTGTCCCAAAAACAGAGACAGTGTCAGTCCCAACAATGAATAATTCTCTTAAGAAGAACTGCAGCTGAAAGCAATCTAAAAAGCCGCAAACACACCTGGAGGGGAAGCCAGCTGCACTGATTCGGATGGTCTCCAGGACACCACAAGCTCTCAGCTGCTGGACCGCCCGCTTTTCATCGAATCTACGTAGGAATAAAAAGAGCCTGTGGGTGTGGGGCTAGTTTTGCTCTACATGGGACCTCTGGCCCTGCGCACACCCAGGACAGGAGTGGCACGGAGGGGGAGCAGGGGTGGGATGTGATGGGTGGTTAACAAGTCCAGCTAGTGCTTCTGCAAGTCAGCGATAACAGAGGACAGCCTGACCGGGGAATTGCCTGAGCCCATCTGCTGCTGCAAGCTGTTCATCCTGTCCTGCTTCCCACTGGCCTGCCCAATAGCCATGGGAGTCTTTGTGTGCCTGGATTTTAGGCAGACTTTTTAGAATAGCTCTAAGCAAGTTCATATATGAAAAAAAGGAATAAGACATTGGAATCCGCAAAAGCAAATTCCAGCAAACGTCAAATGAACTCAAGGAGTACAAACTGCCAGTCACATTTAAAACAGCTACCAATGAAAATGCTGGTATTTTTTCTCATATATCACCATAAACAAAAAAAAAGCATCAGGAAGTATTTCTCCCTCTATTCATCCCAAAACATCTCCTGCTCTAAGTACACGTACACACGCACAAATGAGTCCATAACAAGGGAAAGGAGACACACCACTTGACTCCTGAGTGAGCAAGGTTTAGCAGAACCTCGATCCTCTGAGGCCTTGGGCAATTCCCTTCCATGCACAGGCTATATGAACCATACATGAACCAGCTTACGTGAACGGAAACTTGAAGTCGTTAGGTTTAATACAGCGCACGTAGTGTGGAGTTGTAGCGTTCAGGGTTTCCATCAGCAGATGAAGAGAGTTTCGAAACTTTTTGAAAAAGAAAAAGGGAAAAATATCAGGGAATAGCCTCAATAAGCTCATTCATGTTTGAAATAACCTCAGGAAGCAGACCTAGGGATATTTGCTTATTTGTAATAATGTTTTCGGTAATAAACACCAGCTTGTTTTTGTTATGGCAATAGATTTTCGTTTCAGATACCATCTTTGGGTGAATTATGTTACAGTGAGACGTCCAAATGTTAGGCTTTACAGGAGCAAAGCTCCCATATCAGCATGTGATAAATTACAAAAACATGGGACAGACTGAGTTATTTTCAGCTTTTGACTGTCTCATCTACCCTAATCTTTGTCTAATCCATCTCTTCATGACTAAACCTCATGGCATATTACTAAATAGCCATTTAGTTTTAAATAAATTTTAAATCAAATTTAAAATCAACAGAGTGGTAAAAAAAAAAAAGTATCAATTTCTTCAGCTCCACTGATCCCAATGTCAGACCTACTGAAGAGAACTTTGAAAGTCCAATATCTGAGAGTTTTGGGAGCTTTGCTTTTAAAGAAGTATCAGGACCACAAATACCTAACATACTGCAGTATATCCTTCTAACCACAGAATACCCTAATAGACAAAGAAAACTATGAAAACATGTCTTTGATGTTTTAAATGTATTGGTATGGATTTCCCTCTTTCTGTTGAACTCATGATTCTAAGCCAACCTCTATTTCTACATAGAATATGATAAAAATCACTTTTGTCTTAGCTTTCTTTAAAATTCATAAGTTAATATACACGGTTGATTGATAGGAGTAGTATGAGAGTACCCCTAACAGGGGTCTGTCTGTTTGCAAAATCAGAAATGAAGTTCAAATTAAAAAGATACCTGGGCAGGGGTTCTCTTGCATGAATTGCAGAAGATTGGATTGCAGCCTGTACCACGAACACATGCCAAGCAGATTTGCATTCTGAACAGCAGGATGAATAACCATTCCTATTCCTACCCATAGCTTGACATAGCTTGCTTGGGGAAGGTTACAGAGAAATTATGAATATCCAAGTCAAACATTCTCTGAATTCCCTGATTCTCACTTAGCAGCATGACTAGCTCATGGCACTGCACAGACACTGTGCTAACATCTTGGTTAGGGGACTGACAACCATCCAAGGCGGTGGACAAAGCCCAGGCATTTTTGGTGATTTCATCAGAACCCTGAGCACCCCAGAGATGTGGCTGGTTCATCTTCAAGAATTGGCAGGGGACCCTGATACAAAGAATTTATGCTCCCTGAGAGCCAATTTATATTCCAGGCCATCCTACAGTAACACAAAAAAAGCGTCATCCACACAGACCTCCTGGAAGCCCCAGGCAAAAGAAGAATACCACTACTCACTAGCAAAGTGGTACAGGCTGGCAAGTAGATAAAAACTGAGTACTAAAGTGTCAAAAAAGTTCCCCTTGGCTCCTATGTATAGTCTGAGGGACAATCTGTCATATATAAAGCAGTGACTGGGGACATAACCATCTTGAGAAAACACCTGTTAAATCTGTTGAGTGGAAAGTAACAAAGAAGAATAGAGTTCTCCAGCCATACTGATCTGCATACTTTTAATTTAATTCTGGCACATACACATGGATATTTTATGTTTAGCCCATTGATAACTGGAACCAAGTTTTCTGGGCACTGAACTCGCACTTTTGCTTTGAGTCAGACAATGTGGCACATGACCAAAAAGCCCAGTAAAAGATTTTCAAAGGTTCTCAGCATCCAGCATGTTAAATCTGTTTTGAAAAACATGAGTTTTGGTTTTGGCACCACATAAGAACTGAGCTCCCTGAAATTATGGCCCAAAATATATTCGTAATTAGGGTATATTTGCTCCAAACTGTAAGTCACAATCAGCTGCACCTGTCTCAAAATCACAAGGGATCCCAAGAAGCATCAGCACACCCTAAGACCTATGAGACAGAGGGAGGTAGAGGGAGAGATTATTTAATAGAGCTGCATCTTCAAACTCACCTGATGTCCCACAGTTTTCTTATGCTCCTTGTTGGCTTGACCTGGCCTGGCCTTGGCAGGTTTTACAGCCGTTCGAGACAAAGGTACGCGCCCTGAAGGGGTTGCTGACGTGGGACTGAGCACCTTCTCCTCATCCTGGAATAACTCTGGTAGCAGCTTAAACTGGTATAACAGCAGAAAAAATACAGAGGTTAGGAATCCAGCAAGTGATTGCACCCATTTGTGCTTAAGGTAGTTAGAATCCAGGCTCAGTTTTTGTAAGCACTGGGTTTTTATTGAACTCCACATGAGGACAAATGCAAAAAAGCATTCAAGCTAGTAGTATAGTGAGTGGGCCATGATTTAATACTAAAAGTTTTGTGGGTTTGATCAGTGAGTCTCCTTCTGAAGATAAAATTCTGATTTGAGTTTTTTTTCATAGAGGCAGCAATAGCTTCCACATGAAACTGTTAGATACTGACAGCAGTTTCATAAGTACCAACTGCAATTATAAATGGCTGCTTTGATCTAAGAAGGAAACAACAGGGTCCTCTCATATTCCATTGGTGCATCAGACTCCTTTGTGGTTGAGAAATATCTAGGACACTGAATAACCCAGCAGGCAACAAAGAATATTCCTGCTTTATCACTCTAAATCGAAATAATCAACTTAAAAGAGGAACCATCAACTAAAAAAAATCATTAGCCAAATTAATCTGACTGAAGATCTACTCTCAGGCCAGTGGGATTGGAGGAAAAACCTGAAACATCTTTCCAAATATCACTCAGGGCTTCCGGTTCCCTTTCTCTCATGGCTACAAAATACACCCATACATAATAGCTGCTTTGAAGTAACTTATAACTAAAAATAATACCACCAGGTCTTTCTACTGACAACTATAGCACTTCAGAAGCATTATAAGAGTAAGAAAATCTGAACTTGTCTACCTGTCAATGAATAATCTTTTATCTAGCATCTGTGCATTTTCTCCCAAGAGATAGGAGCATTCAATTTTCAGTGCTAGAAAGTGCTTGGGCTAAGTACAACCTAAAAAATAAAAAAATTGGTTTTGCCTTATAAAACTTGGTGAGCATGCACGATATCCAATGAAACATGCTGCGCAACAAAATGGTACTTGTGCTCTGTGGTTGTGCCAGATGGGCTAGCAGAAGGCATCAAACGTTCCTCAGTAGCATCCAGCACAGCACTCCAGCATAATATAATGACTATGAATGCTACAAAGGTATCCTAAATTCCTGAACTAAAAAAGGAGTATCACAGCTTAGCTTTATCTCACCTGAGTCTGCCGGATTAGGAGCACAATCACCTTAGATTACCTCTGTAGCTGGTGGAAGAATGACATTTCCAGAGGGTGATTTGGCCCGTCTCCTTCCACTGACTCAACGAAGAGTTCAGGATGATTGGGCCACCACCACCTCATTCAGCTGCCTGCGGTCAGATGGAGTGAGTCGGTATGCACAGGCATCTGAGCTACAGAGCCAAGTCTTTTCATCCCATACAGAAACTTATTTGAATGCAGTATTTTTTGTCTGAAACTCCTGATGCTCTCACACACCAGGGGTGGGAAGGGGGTCCCCAGTGTCTGGATTGCAGATGGATGAGCTTTTCTAAGCTATCAGTACGTAAGTCTCATTCCCTTTTTTCAACCCTGGGAAAATCTGCCTGTAAAAATGGGCAAGTGCATTTTAAAGGCGCCATTTTCATAGACACTGCCTCAGTTACTGCATGCAGAAGAAAGGAGCTATGTTTGGCCTTCTGCAGCAGAGGTCAACAACAGGAGAGCATTGCTGAGATGATCCACGCTGTGGGGGCATTCATGTTTTCATTTGGTTTTGGTTTTTAGTATCTTACCGATATTCTTTGTTTCACAGAACACTAGGAGTGTTCAAAGAGAGGGAAAACACTGATCAAAGGGCAGATAATTCACGTGGCAGAAAACAGGCAAGCAAGCATTTTTTCCCTGTAATTTTTTCAGATGACTTAACAGACATGCTGCTAACAATCTTACAGATCATTTCTTTCAATACAGAACCACAATAGAAGATTTTAACAACATGCCAGTAGCAAGCATAAAAGCTGAGGACTGTTGTATTGCTTTCATGATACATGCATGGAAACTGAACTAGTTCAAAGAGGTCCTGTGGGTGGATTTACAGAGAAGGCCAAAATAAATAGCTAAACACTACAGTGCCTGCCAAGAGCAGTGTGTCATGCACTTTGGAAAGCAAAGAAGCATTCAAGCTGTATGTGAGAGTGGGCATGGGCAGGGTGACAGATGATGCATTCAATTTAGAATTACCTTCTGTTGAATGTGCACAGCAAACCCAGAAAACAGCAACAACAACCAAAAAAAAAAAAATCAGAAATGCAATCCCACTACAATTACTAATAAAGAGGCCCTGCTGAAAAACAAAAATGAAACATTCTTCTTTTGAAAATCTCTTTTCTTCACAGTTGAAATTTTTTTTTTTAAAAAAACATTGGTTTTGGTAAAATTTACCATTGGGGAAAACCATGTTGTTTCTTAGTGTTTAGACTGAATTGACTCAACCTACTGAGCCCGCCCGAGCTGTTGTCATGCTCTTATGGCAGCTATTTCCCCATCATCCCTTACTCACTGGACTACATCCCTCGGAGCACCCCTGCACCTCCACCCTGCACAGCGCACTGCCGCGCCGTGGCAGAGCCGGAGCTACACAGGCGGCTGGTCCCTGCCAGCTCCCTGAGGATGCCACCTGCCTCCCACACACACAGCAACTGACTTCACTCAAACCACTTCAACACTTCTCTCAGTGGAAAATCTGCTGTGGTTTTTCATTATACTACATGTTTTAATCATTTGGCTTCATATACCTGCTCAGAATAGAAACAGAAAAATGTTGGTTTTCCTGATGGAATAGCATAATTTTAAATAGCCTGTCCTTGATACCCAGCTTCCTGGGCCATTAGAGCTAGCAAATTTCCAACAGCCATCACAGCGCAATGTCAAGTTAGTTGCTTTTACATTTCAGAGGGGCACAACTAGCATTTTTGCCATTAAAAAAAGCAGACGATGCCACTGAAGGCCTGTTCTATAATATTGCTTCCTGCAGTATTTTTCAATTTAGATGTTATCTTTCTTTCATAGATACCAAGAAGGCAAGACTCCATAAATTCTGGTTAGTGTTCTTAGTGTCTATCTATTTCATTCCTCTCTCATTTTGCTTCTGGAACAGAACTTGTCTCTCCTCCAGAAGTTTCCGCTCAACTGTCAGGCCATAAACAAGGAGCTTCTGTTTTCAGGTTACAAAATTAAGAGCTTAACTGTTAAGCCTTCTTATACTACTATAGTATATTAGAAGTCCTTGATGCCCTTACAGAAAATATAGCAAAGTTTTGTGAAAAGTAAAAAAAAAAAAAAAAAAAAAAGAAAAAACCAAAACCCAAAAGAGAAAAAAACCCAAACAGTGAAATCACTGGCTAAATATAGATTGATCTTACATGGAGCAAAATTAGACTACAGGACTTTCTAAATTCATACAGATAGCCAAGTAAAACACAAACTATGTTCAATTCCAGTTGATCTGATACTAAGGGAGAAATATTTCCTAGGTTTATAAGAAATTTTATATGACCCTTAATTCAAGGATTCATAACTGCAAAAGAAGAAAAAAAAAATAATCCTTATACTAACCTTACTTGATTTTAGGACCTTAATTTGTTCTTCATAAACTGTGTCTTTATTCTTTTCCAAAAAGCCTTCACATTGATATTCCACCTGAAAACAATCAATTGACAAAAAACTATTAGAAGTATTTAATAAGAATATTTTGCATAGAATTCACCAGCTATAACATTCACATTTGAAACAGATAATTCTTGTGGATGTTGAAAATATCAGCTCCCAAGTGCATCTTTGTTAAATATAGATTTTCCTCAAAGAGAATATTTTCCAGTAAAACGTAAAACATGAAAACATATAGAGATGAATACTGTTACTGCAGTATACCAGATATATTTCACTGCTGAGAGATGCTTGTGGTAAGACAGCACGATTGAATGGTTACAGTAAAGGTGAAGAATCAAAATGTGTGTTGAGCATCTCCTTCACTGAAGTTACCAGGGCTGCAAAATTGTATGAAATCCAGATGCAACTGAGAACATAGTATCTCATCTCATTAGCTGAGAGGCAATAAGTAGATCTGCCTGCAGCTTATTATGAAAATGCCTCATTTGTACTCAGAAAGACTATTTTTACCAGAAGCAATAAAAAGTCTGAATGTTGTGACAATACGTAACAATCTTCTATCATGGGGCCACGGAGTCTCCTGGACCAAAGAAGAGCCAGAGCGTCAGATAAAAACCTAGTATTTATTTCACTGTCCTAACTCAAGGCTGAACAGAAACCAAAAACTATTGTCAAAAGTCTATACCTTAGAATTCAATATGAATTAAAGTAAGTATGCTAACTCTCATGAAGTGTCTCACACTAACTCTTTAATCTTGTACCACCAGAAGTGCAGACTATAAAATACAAGAGCAGACCCTTATAGCAATTTTGTCCTTTCAGAGCAGACAGACTGATAGCCATCAGCAGCCCCTCTTCCAGTACAGCCATTTATCACTACTTACACAACGATACTATACCCCGAGCTGCAACACATTTCAAAAAATTCCTCGGGGGCAAGAAGGCAGAGGATCTCCCCAAGGTCTCTCCACAGCTGAAAGCCTGCTCTGAACATTACTTCAGGTACCATAAATGTTCTTACTGCGGGAGACAATGCCACGAGAGGGCAGCAGAATCTCTGCCTTCTCCCAGAGAAGACAACGTCAAGGCACAGAGGTTACTAACCTGCCAGCTACAGCTTTTTTTTTTTCCTTCAAGATGTCTGTATGCATGCACGTAAGCACACAGGAAAGCATAAAATGCTTAGCACAGACAGCGCATCAGAGCTCAGAGCTTTGTCAATACCCGCTTGGAGCTACTTTCAGCTTTCCTTGGCCCTCACTGCTCAGACTAGGCATAGGAAAGCCTTGTTTTCAAATATCAACATCTAGCCTAATGAACAGTATATGAAATATTAATTAAATCCTTCTTGTTCTCTCATCCACCAAATAAAACAGAACTCACGAATCTAAACAGTTACAGAGATGTTCCTGCTGCTTTCATTAAGGTAACACTAGACGCAACAAGAACAGGATGCCTCTTCTACGCATAAATTCAAGAACCTGGGAGAAATCAAGTGGAGGCAAATAAAGGCCTCCAACCCCCCATGTCAGCACGTACAGACCTACTGATAAGAATCCCAGAGCTTCTCCAAACTTTTTTTGACAAAGCTGACAATATTCTGAGGCAGCTTCTTTGTTTAACAGGACATTTATCTTAAACAGGATTTTTAATTTTTTAATTTTATTTTAACCTGAGGAGTTGCTCAGTTTGATGATGCATGTGTGAACAACGCATGCACTCCACTGAGATACCCCTCGTCCAGCTTCCTAGAAATAGCTGTTCACTAACCAGCAGAGGTGAGGATGGGAGCAGTACACACTGCTCCAGTGATAAGAACAAGGGTGTGTTAGCCTCTTTCCTGTTTACACGTTAAGATGGCAGCAAAACCAACATAGTTTTGTTGTTGCTCTTTAGCTAAAACTACAGTGAGAGATATGATTTTCTATTTTGTGTATTTCTATAGCATAACTGGAATTGATACAATCATGCTGTGAATTGCAAATATACTAAGCTGTCATATTTTGAAAAAGGATGGTTAGTGGTTACAGCATGTGACAGGAGTCAGGAGCTCGCTTGTGTTCCTGGCTCTGCAGAGCTGCCAGGTCAACTTTCTTCTCCTGATCGGGTGTACAGACAGGCACACATTTTGCCAGAAGCTGAGTAGAGCCAGGGATGCCGCTGCCCAGTCGCTGCCTGCAACAGCCGCTCACTCCAGGATCCCCTCCCGTGCACACACTCAGCAACACCAGCCACAGAAAGAGGTACCAGAGGAAAAGTCCTTACCTTGTCAGCAAAGTGCTTGATGATAAAAGCCTTATTTGACAAACGTGGTTTTTCAAAGAGGGCACATTTATTCAAATGAGTATTGTATAGTTTTTGGGCCCAAGTATCGTCTGAGCCTTTTGGCATCTATGGAAGAGAACACACAGCCATTTAAAACGTCTTGAAAACTTTTCAGCAGCAAAAGAAACTAAGAAGACGTGGGACAACACTCTGTGGTTTGCTTTCAAACTCCAACTCCTCGCATTTCCAGCACTGCCATAAGCAAGGAAGCCAGTAACCAGCTACGCACTTGCTTTTCTAACACTCTGGACTGGGCGCAGCCCAGCAGCAGGTACAGCTGCTATGTGACACATACGACGCTAGTAACGCTTCCAGTGTCACACACCTGAAGGCGGGGATCCAAGAGGTATGTTATCTGACTGAGCAGCATCTCAGCGGGTCAGAACTCATCCACCACCATTAGAGATTTCTTGTGATGCTTTGTGATACACAAGAACCCCAAGCTGGGTTTCCACTGAAGTAGACACCACACGCCATCCCCTGTACATGGCTTGGCATAAATTAAACTAAGATAAAAGACAAAAGGTGAGACACCAAACGAGAGGCAATTTGGATAAATCTGACAGGACCAAAGACTGCACTTGCTACACTCGGGAAAGAGAAAGTTGCCAGAGTCAAAACAAAGGTTGATCACAGACCCAGAAACAGATACATGATGAAGAGGAGGGGAAAAAAAAGCATGACTAAAACCATTTTTTCTCCTCCTGTAATTGCCAATTCTGTTTGTATGTTCTCCAAATCCTTTCAACAGCAGAGTGTCAAAATGATGGCTGTATGCAGATGACTTTTCCCCGTGCGGCCCCAGAAGCAGGACGGCTGATGACCTCTTTCTCTGTGAAAGCCCTTGAACACACACCTTGCACTCCTCATCCAACAGATCCAGAATTCCCATTTTGGCCTCTATGAGGTTGATGCAAGGCTGATTGTCATAGAAATCAATCAAGGTCCATGGTATTTGTTCCTTCATATATTCTTCTTGTTCCAGCTTAAAGACATGCTACAGGACAAAAACAAAACAGTTTTCTGTGAAATAAAATGCAGAACAAATATATCGAACTCTCACTTGAATTCATCTTGGCACATTAATCCAGGCTGTCAAGTGACACACTACTTCAACTGAATAAACCTTTTAACAAGTGTATGAAAAATAAATTAACCTTTTTTCCTGGCCTAAAAACAACAGACTAAATTAAAGCACTCATCCATATTCTCTGCAAATAAGGTCTGTTTTTTCCTATCTTTTTGCTATATTGTCCCACAATTACTATAAGCTCTTTTCTCTTATAAAAACAACATAAAACCCAGAAAAAGCCTCAAGTGCAGGAACAGCAACTTATAAAGTAGGATGTGCCATGCATTTATGATTTTGAAGTTATGAATACTGCTCTATTTCAAGTAAAATTTCACTATAAATACTTTTGCGTTTCCTTGTAAAAGAACAGAGCTCCATTTTCTCTTAAATGGCTGCTGATTTTTTTCTAAGATGACGCATTGCATTAAAATTTACTCTTCAGCAAAAACCTGCAAGAATGACTCTAGGAGTATTAGCACAAGAAATCCTTTAAGCAAAATTTTGTGGAAGATTTATCTGGTACGAAGATCAATAACAATGTAGTTGCATATTTATTCAAAAATATTACCACAGAAAACCCGCACAGCTTTAATGAAATGTGCATAGGATACAAATTAAAACTTCAGGAAAAAAAGATAATAAGATATTAAACAGGCAAACTGTGGTCTTAATAGCACAAGCACTCTTTTTAAAAACAAAAAGACTGCTGACTCCAGTTATTTTAAATGATGTTTTATCTCCCATTTAAATTTTAATGCATACTAACTGCTCTGGCAGGCAGAACTGAACTCAGAGCATATCCTACCAAGCAGCAAAGAGCAGCGCTGTGGGCAGGGTTCGGGGGCCGCCACAAACACAAGCCTCAGCTGCCCCCTGAGCTCAGCACACAAGCCCACGAACACCTTGCAGCTCTCCGGCACGCATCTGCCAGACAGGAGAAAACTACCCTGACAAAGCGGTTTATCCCTTTTATTTCATTAGCTTAACGCCACCCTTTCCAAAGCAGCGCTCCTTAATGGCACCCGCGGGAGCCATTCCCACCCCGCCGCTTAATGGCTGCATTACGCCGAGTTAATTCCTGACAGGAAAGCCGTGGTAGTGTTTTATTGGCGAGTCATATCCAACCTAAGTCCTGAAAGAAAACATAAACCCATTTCTTCATGGTAAAGGAATTAGCAATTACATGGTGAAAAATGTCTTCAGACCTGATCTTCCTTATGGGCTGTGGGTGGCCAGGCAGGGGAAGGGTGGCCAGGGAGGCCGAGCAGGCTGTGGAGACACGAGTGGCAGCCAGGCAGCCCCGGAGTGGCCTGCCTTCAGCTGGGCTTGGGCTGCCCCGGGTGGCACATGAACGCTTGCTGGCTGCCACCACACACAGGGCTTTAATTTTAAGCAACTTCCACCCCGTGTACCTGTACGGCAGCCCAATGGGTCCATGTCCACCGGCGCTGGGTTTGGTAGCTTGGCAGGGCATCAACACAAAAGCCCCGTCGCCTCGTCCTTCGTGAGACGAGTGCTTACAGCAACAGCGCGAGAGGGAAGGGAACACAGGGACAGCAATCTTTACTAAAGAAGCGAACCCTACAATTCTTAGAGTGACTAGATTTATGCTGTAGAGCTGAGAAAACTCTGAGATACTTTGCGCTTAGCAGTTATGACATCCCGCTTATGGAGCTGAAGCCAGCCATGGCACTACCAGCATGGAAAGGGCACTCTGGGGCTGGAAAGCCCAGCCTCCACTCCAGCACCCAGCTTACTCCCCAACATGCATCCCTGCCACTGGGATGAACAACGGCGTGGGGGGATCCGGTCCTGTGAGCACACACTGCCATGGAGGTATGCTCGTAAAGAGAGTTCAAAGCTATTCCTGTACTGCAGCACAGCCTAGCAACAGACCTGGCAGAAATAACTTCTCATCATTATGCAGGTAAGATATATAATTACAAACATCACTAAGGCTGAGGAGAGAGAGAAAATCGTGATCTCTCTGGAGGAGGGGGAAGAGGCGCCTCTTGCCACATGTCAGTTATCAACTTCAGGATGAGGCTGAAAACCCTCAAACAATAATGCCAGGAGAAGAAGCACGAGTGGCAGATTTCCAGCCGCGAAGCCCTGCTCTCTGCTGCCTGTGCACAGGCTCTCATTGGAGGTTACGGAGACACAGCTAACTCCAACTTCATCCACACGGTGCTCTCATTGACAGGCAATCTTGGGGTCTTAATTGCCAAGCACTGCTTCTGTCTTATAATTGTTACTGTGATCGGAATTTCAAATAGTCCCAGAGCAGCAGTTAGTCATAAAATCTATTTCTAGGAGATAGTCGATCTTTCCCCATCCCCCAAAGCCCACGGCCAGGACAGCTGGTTAATAGACTGAAGGAATTCGTCGTAACCACTGGGGACCCAATTAGCCGAATGGACTTGGGTGAGGGGAAAGGGAAGAGGAAATGCCAGTCATTTCCTACTTACCATATTGAACTGCTGCTGCAGTTTTTCATTGGCATAGTTGATACAGAACTGTTCAAAGCTGTTGATTTCGAATGTCTCAAATCTAAAATATGCAGATACTCAAAATTACTAGTGCAGTGAAAAAAACAGATTAAATGACCCCATAATTTTAAATTCCCTCCCTCCAGTCAAATTCATTGCATTATTCCAGGCACAAACAACCACAATCAAGCAACGAAGCACAGAGGGAAATGGCAAATTGCAGCACATGGGCAATTCAGTGATGCTCCCTCTTTACGTAGGGATCAGGAACACAGGGAAGGGACTGATGTTCCTGGAGAGCATGTTAGTTATCTTTGTCCTCTCTAGAAGTGCCACCCTGTAGGAACCATGAGATGACAATTCCCTTGTAACTTTCCCCAATGCAATACATAAAGGAACTACCAATAGTAAAAATCTGAAATCCCACTATAAATGTCAAACCTGAAAGTCAAGACAAAGATCTTAGATAGCATGTCAAAACTAAACACCTACTTCCTTCAGCTGGAATAAGCAGCTGCTAAGGGTTAGGTGTTTTTTGTGTAATCCACACAGCGCTACATGATAAAGACAAAGACGCTTTGCAGTAAGATAATTACGTAAGAGGTGTCATATCTCTGATGAAAAGACTCACCCATAAATGTCCAACACTCCAATGAAAGAATGCTGTTTTACAGTAGCGTGAAGGGCTTTGTTCACATGATCTACAATCCAGTTAAAGAGATTAGCATAGATATGTTTGGCAAGTGCATCTCTGGCATTGATGGCATGAAGTTTAGAAATTGGCTTGATGTAGGTTTCAGTGGCAGTTGCGAGTTTCCTATGGCAAAGCCAGTGGGCCATCTCTTCATACTCCACACCCATGAGGTCGCAGAAGATGGTGAGGGGTTCATGCTTGGGCTGATAAAAACAATCTTGTTAGGTCTTGAAACAGTATTACCAATAGCATACATGCAATCACGCAATCAGAACTACCTGCCTGCAGTGATCCAACAATAAGCACAACAATAAGCAGCAACAGCAGCTTCCTCAGCTCTTCCTCCTTCAAAACGTAACAAGTTCCCTACCTACTTACCACATTCACAGCACTGAAGTAAACTAGTGAATCACAGTTTCCCTAAAGGCATTTTACTATACTTATGTTCACCAAAAAGCCCCACACAGGGAACCCGCAACCTTCACAAAAATGAATCACCTAGCTTCACAGGGATGGACTTGGTATTTTGAATTCTTATAACTAACTCAGTTTTGAGTGAAGAAGCTAGAGAAATGCAGAGGACAGGACATCAGCTGTGTGCTGGGGACAGAATGGACTACAGCTCCCGAGTGGTGCTCTCGTCTGCACCACGCATCATACATCCATGGCAGGGAGTGATTGGCAATGCAGCATCACAGCCCAACAAGAACAAAGAAAAGTATGGAAGGGCTTTAGTGCTCTGGTCTCAGTATTTAACACCATATTTTGTCAGTGAACTCTGGAGACAAACATGAAGAGATTGGAGCACACAAGTGATGTTCTCTAACTCTCAAATTGGACTGCACAAGTGAAAAAATTGACCTTTGTTTAACCAAGTAAAATCAACTAGCAAGGCTTGCACACTGAGATCGGTATATAAGATTTCTGCATAAAAAACATGGTACGCTTACCACTCAATGAGTTAAGATACTACACCTCGTGACTAACAAGCAAACCAATAGCTAGAACTCAAGGAGGACAGACAGGTCTTTCCTCCTAAGGAACTCCCCTAACACTACTTCCTCATCACATTCACTTTGCACCCAGTGGCTCAACAGCACGCTGACAAGCAGTATCTTGACAAGGACAGATTACAGCGGACTGTTACTACATGCCCAGTAGCTTCAGGGTACATCAGCTTTATCTTTCTATTTCCACATCCTTCTGACTTCTCTGGGGCTTCTTCCAGTCCTTACAGCATACAGGTCTCATGGCAGTGCTGTGACACCTCCAAAATGCAGTTAACTGAGCATGTCTTCTTTCAGTTTAGCCATGCCACTTTAAGCGGCTCAGAAGACAATAATAAAGTAATAATAATAATGAACATTGCACAAAAGAGTGTCACATTAGGGTTACTCAAGCTGACATTAAACAAACTGATTCATTCACACAGCACCATGCGGAGCCCTTTGCTGAGCTCCCTGAAGCACCACCATTGTATCACCATGCCAGCGCTTCCTAGGCAGACCGGTCTGCAGAGCTCTGCAATGACATGGCTATTATCAGAGAACAGCACGGCTCAGGTAGCAGATGCCATTGAGCAGACATTCACCGCCTGCTAGATGTTGACCAGGTCAGGATAGGATTGCACAGGAATTTGCAGCTTTGTACTAGCTCATTCAGTGGGATTCCTGCATTGGAGATACCCATTACAACACAGGCTAGCTCATCATGTCCTGGGGCTCATCAGCTTTCTACCTGTGATCATTAAATGATGCTTTCTTTGTAGTGAAAATCTTTTTAAGACACACCAAAGAGCCAGACTATTGCTGTGGTTTCACAGCAGCTATCCATTAGATCCCACGGACAGATGGTGTCAGACCAGGCACACTGATCATCTGTGGCCCGATGAAGGACCTGTTGTCTCAGCTCCAGAAACTGCTACTGCAGATTCTTGAGAAAGCGACTGATAGTAAAATGAGAAAAAAACCCAGCAACTGTTGCTACTATTTGAAGAGAGAGAAAGATGAAGGCTGTGTAGTCCAGCAGTAGACATTCAAGGAAAGGCAAAAGGAGAAACCGGTCGCTTGTCAATACAAGGAAGAGTGATAAGCCAGATCTTTTTTGTTTCTCATCTCCAGAACATGGACTTCAGTAAGAAGCCTTAGTCCTCACATCATGAGGAGTTTTTTTTCAGATCAGACTATGCAGTCCTCATTGCTGACCTCCACAAAGGTAAAAAAGGACTGATAAAACCACAACATTTAGATGAGTCACGCGAATCAGATCTGTATATCCTATGCTTATGTCTAGACATCCCAGAGGACTTTGCAAAGCATTTGCTTTGCAATTATTTAGGCCATTTTGGCATTTAACATTAAAAAAAAACCATCCTGCAAAGTATTTACTGTAGGCAGGGAATGTATTCATGTAGGAATCTAGATCTAGACACCTGCCCAGGACTTCAAAGCTAGCCTGTCTGGTATACTTCTCTAGGACAGATCAATTACAGTTTTGAAATGAAATTAAGGCAGCCACTGTTATAATACAGAGAGTACTGTCTAAAGCCTCTAAACTGAGAAGAGTTGAATCCATCTGCAAAAAGAACTGTGAAAATGTTAAAAAATTAGAAATAAACACATTGCTTGCGTTTTTATATTGTTACTCTTCTTCAGAAGGGGTCCCTGCAAATAAGCAGAAGGCAGAACTGTCAGAGTAGAAACCATGCCCTTCAGCTCATCTACTACTCACAGGAATAGTGCAGCTGTCAGAATCCCGAGATGCAAACTCCACGTTGCCCAAGTGAAGGATGCCAGCAAGGATTCGAAAAATTCCCATCTGGTAGGAATCACTAATTCCTGAAAAATTATGAATAAAATGTTTTGAATGGAGAGAGAAATAAAGAACCACAAGCTGCAGCTGATGAAAAGTTTTATTAAGAGAAAAACAGTGACCGCTGCATGTTTTTTTCAGAGACTTTGGCATTTGACAGTACTGCTTGGCTCCACTTCTATTAAAAACATTTTACAACCAGATGCAAAAAAAAAATCCATTAAAATGAACTATTTAATTTGCTGTTTCAAAGTGCTTTGTCAGTGACCTCCAACACTGTATATGCTACACCAAGGGAATCCACCATTTATGTTCATATAATGCATGCTCCTCCTACACTAGCTATGTGATTCCACTGCAATTTAAATACCTTCTTAATGCAATAAAAGTATCTCAGTCCCAAAGTTTATCAAACTCTCCTGTTTTTAAACACAACAGAGTATGAAGAAAACATACACAAACAACATAGAAAACACTTGCTAGTACATTGGATTTGGGATATGACTGTTTTACAAATTACCTAGCAAAGTGCAGGCCTGCCTGGTGTTTACCATTTCCTTAGCATCATTGACACCATCAATCACAGGGCTTCCACCTTGCTTTGTATAGTGAAAGTAATTTGCATTCCCTGTAAGAGAAAAAACAAATCTTTTACACACACTGATGCAGAAATTCACAGCACATCTGTAAAGCTGTGTAATGATTAAGTTGCTCTTGGCAGAATCCATGACTTGAAATATGTCAGTATATTTTTGCCTTCTGGCTCATAGGACCCACTTATTCTGGAGAAAAATTTTTTCAAGATCTAACAGTGCAAATAAGTATTCTTAAGCTACCTGGTTCCTACAATAGGCCCTCAAGCATAGTCTCTACCTAACCTTGGTTCAGACTTCCACACCTGTGGAATTATCACTTTGGAAGCAATTATTCTCCAAGTCTGAGCCAACCACCCAGGTGTAAGGTAGGTGCAGAGTTGACAGCAGCAGCACTTTGGAATTATGTGGCAGATATTATTATGCTCTTATTGCATCAGGATATTTTAAAAATTCTATTTTCCCCATTTTCTTCTTGTTTCTAATTTATGGTCTGGTTTAGTCTTATGAGTATCTGTGATCCGTTCTGGCTGAGAAGTCATGGTTGGAGAACTGATAGCTTCACACCACTCTGGGGACAGCACTGGGCTTCACTGGGAGAGCAGTAGCTCTCCTGGGTACTGTGTAAATTCCTATGGTTTCAGTGGCCATGCTTCCAGCTGCAGTAACAGACTCCTTTTCTTCTGATCTGCTAAGGTTTCAAGAATGCTGAAAGAGGAGTCTGCTAAATGGCTTCTTTAGTTATAATTACATCAGTTCCTTTCTTTCCTGTGTCAGCAGATGTGAATCCTAAATGTGCCAGGATAGTGCAGAAGAGCAGAGAAACACTTCAAAACCAGAACGATATTTCAGAAATCAGCACTGACAGGCTGTGCGGTTTTCCCACTATGAAGCTAACTTTTAAATATATACAAGAAGCACTGAAATTTATATTGTATTTTAAAAATGATGAGGTGATTGCCTGTCTCAAGGTCATCATCATGCCTTTCTTTTACAAAGTACCAGTTCCTGTTAAATGAGAAAGCTTTCCGTTATCAACACTTTAATTTGAAAAATAAAAAATTTCACTTATCAGTTTTGTGATCACCAGGTTAGCAGAGATGGTAAAGTAATTGTTGGTAACAGCCCAAGTGAAAGTATGCAGATGCAAAATAAGCTTTTCAGGTGCTTATGCCAGAAATGGTGAAATTCTCTAGTAGCTGAAGCCATGGAAAAAAGGTTTTAAAGGACCAAGAGAAGAGAATGTCACACTTGCCACTGGAAAGCTACTCTGGAATCCAGGACATAGTAAGTCCTAGTGATTACAACTGCAGTGTATTAGAGTATGCTGAATAAACAAATCTGTTACTTTCGTTCTATCTAAAGAACAGAAAGTCTGAGATCTGCCATTTTAGTTATTTTCAATATATTTTAGTATTTGAAGGTTTGAAAGTTTAGAATTTAAAAGCCAGCAATTCTTCTTTTGGTTCTATGGATCAAAAAGCTCAGAGATGCTGCTTTGTACCTACAATTGCACAACACAATGAATGTGAATTTCATACCTAATCGTAGAGTTTTAAACTCAGGTAATGCTGCAGAGGCACAAAGTTGGTAAAAGATGTGGTAATTTCTCTCCTCTTCTGCCTTTAAAAAGAAAGGAATTGATTATTTTTCACAACTTAACAAGTGCCAGAAACATCAATGAGTAGAAAAGAATTACTATATTTAATGCTTTCTCTAGCATTACATTAAGAGCATAGAAGCCACATGGAAAAAGGAAAGATAAATCAGCATCTATCATTTCCTTCTTGATTAATTTAATCCAGTTTCAACAGCAAGAAGCATGCAGACATTTTCATTTCAAAAAAATGTATGATTTCACTTTTCAGAACTGTGGATTACTATTAAATATACATCAGGATTCTATGGGTGGGTGAAATGATCATTCTTAAAAGCTCTTCTTTTTCCAAAAATAACTAATACCATTCGCCGCAGCATTTATAGTAAGCTGGTGAAGGGAGTATCTTTCTTGCCAAGGCAAAGCTGGAATTTTAAAATGAAGGACAATCACAGCTCAGAAGGTTATGACTCATGACCAACACCATAATTCTGAACTTAAGCGCTCTAAATTTCGTTTTATATACCTTTTGGCAGGCAGTCAAGGATAAGTCCGTTTTTACTGAGCTGTAGACTATAAGTTAGGTAAAGATGAAGTGTGGGAGACAAAAAGGTTGTGGATCGGTCCAAGTATGAAATACAAAAATGAAGAGAGTTCAAGAAAGATGAAATTACATATTCTCATTTGCCTAAATAATGGCAATTAAGACTCATTCGTAATTATTGCGATGGCAGTGGGTTTTAACAAGAAAGTGAGCTAAGATGGCAGCTTTACAAACCACAACAGAGAGCTCTTCTTGCACATGAGTAGTTTCTGCCAGGTTTTGAAGCCCCTGTTCTATAATACTATGGTAAGCACAAAATCATATCTAGTAGTGCACTGAAAGTAGTTCATGTTTAAATACACAGGCTTTTTAATACACATTTTACAGCTACGAATAATTCATATAATGAAGGGCTGACTTGGTTTTCCTTTTCTCCCCCCTCCCCACGTGCTACATTAAAAATACACTATTACAGCCATCTCTTAGGAGAGATACCTAATATCAGCAAGCAATAGCTTTTTTTTTTTTAGCATAGTCACACAAATATACAATAAGAAGACTGCATCAGTATTACCTGAAACACCACTCTTGATTTTTCCAAGAGGTAAGTTCTCATGTTAGCACCAATGATTCGATACCTCTTATCAAAACCAATTTCAATATATTTCCCAAAGCGACTGCTGTTGTCATTCCTCGTAGTTTTGGCATTTCCAATAGACTGAAAAAAGGGAATATTGTAAAGGTTAAACAGCTTTTAGAGATTATCGACTCTATTTAATCATCTACATGGCTCATAAATACTTAACAACATTAATTTTCTCCTGGTTTCAAAATAATCAAGAATTCAATAAAGAACAATCTCGGCCCGGTCAGCAGGTTACATCAAAATATGGTTATTTCATTAACACAAGATCGGGAGCCGATCTTCCTAGCAATGATTTCACTTCCACATAGTCTAATTTTCCAGCTACAAAATCCTTTATTGCTCTCTGAAGTCTTTTAAAAGGAATTAAAGAGTCTAAAAGAATGCTCACATATACCCAGATTTTGTCTAAGGACTTAATAAAACTATAACAATTATTTCACATTGTATATATTCATATATGTATGTGTACAGATATATGTATAGTACTTGCAGCCTCTGTAAGTCTACCTATCATAAACCCACAGTCCAGCAAACAGCCCCTATGTTCTGTCTGGGTAACAGTTCATTATTATCATGATTACTCTATAATCAACAATATTTCCAAACTACTTCTGCAAACATATCATTATAAAATATTTACTGTGTGCCTAAATATAATCTAAAACTTAACATGTACAGACTCATGTCATTTGCCTGAAACTGGATCCCTTCCATAGCAGCTTGGTTACTGACTCAGAGACAGTCTTCAATGCTGCCCTACGTGCCTAACTTTCTTAGATTAATTCAATACCGCTTCATACACAATAAACAATATTTAATGTGTTTCCTCTACAGTATGTGGTCTTCGGATGCCCAGGGCAAATGATGACTGTGGTTCCTAAACGGTCTTGGTGCACCTCTGCCTTACCTCATCAGCGTTAGGATTCAACCCGCAACAGGTACCAGCTGGATATATCAGAATTCAAGGCATGCAAATCACAACATGCTGAACTTCAAAGAAAAGCATTTTCTCTTCTCAATTAGATCGTGTTTTAGACATCATATAGCAATTCACCTTCCAAAAAAAATCCTAAAGATATCTCTGTATCAAAAGGAACGGCATTTGGAGTAATTCAGATAACAGCACACTGCCTTTTATCATACGCCACTGTGTGTATGTTATCAAGTACCTAACTCTGAAGTGCACCATAACTAAAGAACACAGAGTTGTATCTATGTCCTAGTTTCCTAGTTCACGTAGCCATCCATAGGAACTCTGTACTGAATAAAACTTGGGAAAAACAAATGAGAGCAAATAGCAATGCTGAGTATCGGTATTCCAAATCTGTAAACAAAAGGCCAGTGAATCGGTAAGGGCTAGCCGGGTACAGCACGGAAAGCGGGGATTAGACTTTCAGAAACCCCATTACAGCAGCAGCAGCACACACACCTGACCGAGCAGATGTCAAAGTGGCTATCAGATGAACAGTTGCTATAAAGGATGTAAGAACAAATTGCATCTCTGCAGTTCTAAGAAATACTGAATTCATTCAAACTGAATGTACTCAAACTGCATGTCTTCTGTTTTAAAATTATTGCTACTGTGACATATTTTGGTGGTGGTGGTGGTAGCAATATAATATTACAATATTTTCAGAAACCAATTATTACTTTGAAAGGTATTACAAAAACAGTTAAGAAAGTCTTTGGTATTATAAGATTGCTTATCAGAGTACATACTAAGCTGTACAATTCGCATAGCTGTAACGGGTAACAAAGAATAAGAGGCAGGAAATTACATATAAAGATGTGTTTTAAGACTTGACAACTTCTACATTTGCAATAGGAAAACTGTATATAGTTATTGACTAGAAAACTAATTACTCAAATATTTGCTAGAAATGTATAGTGGTCACTTGATATTACAGAGTATTTAGTAGGCAAAAATGATGTGAAATTCTGACACTAATGATGGTGGCTCATAAAATGCTGATGTTTAGGTTGTCCAAACAGAAATTAAAAAATAAAATTACCTTCTGCTCCTAAGATTTTACAATCAACTTAGCAAATGAGGAGTTTCCTGTTTCTAAAATGAATTACTCATTTTCTTCCTAATCTACATGGGTTAATTTTTGTTTCCGCTGATTTACCAACTGAGGAATTCAAAACATTAATTTTGCTATCCTAGAGTCTGTCTCAACACCAGATTTCACAACACTCACTCTAAAGCTTATTTAAAGTTCAAGTGTTTGAAGTTAAAACAATAACTTTCACCCACTTACAACAATGTTTAAAATAATTGAAATTTTAGATACACCCAGGTTCATGAAATTGTTGTTATCCCTAGAAAATAAAAATAAAGCACCACCATTGTTTTTTAGCAGATAAAAAAAGGTATGGATGGAAAGTTCATTTGTAGTCCTCAATTTAAAATTTCCTTGCTTTGGAAATTAAATCAGACAATTAGTGGTGAGCTGATGGCCACTGACTGGGAGGTAGGGTCCAAGGAGTGAGAGAAAAGGATGTTTGGTTTAGGCTTTGAGACCAAACAAAAGAAGTGGCACAGGGAAACCTGTAGACAGTCTGTATTTCACCCAGCAAACAAATAGCAAACCACAGGCCCATCCTGCAGAGTCTCCTACCGTAGCTGTCACTTAGCAGACAGGCGGTGAGGACGCGGCCGCCTGCCTGGCCCCAGGTACCACCTCCGTGGTACGCAGGGGAAGGCAGAAGGGGCGTTCGGCACCCCTGGTCCTGTTAGCCACGCACCAATCTGAACGTGGCCCAGGATGGTATGACACTTACTGCAAACATTGGAGCAGTGAAAGGAGTACTCTGGGATTAGCTCACAGCTGCAAAATTGCCATTGCTCCCCAGGGCCCAGGCTGCTCCCGCTGGGGTAGGTGCAGCTCAAGGCAAGTCTCAGCTCCCCTGGCTTCCTCCCATAGCTGGACATTCGGATCCCTCAACAGCAGAGCCCACTGCCCACCATGGCACAGCTTGTTTTATCCCACAAAACAGTTTCAAAACAGCACACAGCACCGCAAACCAGGCACAATTACCTTGTGACAGAACACACACAACTGTGATGGGGGCAGCTATAGTTTGAGTATCATGAACTCCTCATGGCAGGAGGAAAGAAGGAATAAAACATAGTTCATTTTTAAAAATACCTGAGAAAGAAAACAATGGCAGCATTTTGCATTTCACATTTCACTGCGCACACGCCGTTTACTCGTGTCCATCTACTAATACTTTACACTATTGCATAGACATGCTAAACATCTACCAAGGCATCATTTGTCCTAAGTATTTTCTTAGGTTGTCCATAGGCACGCGCATGTGCGTGCCTATAGACAGTGCTACTTCTTTCAAGGAATTCCCCCAAGACTTCGTCTCTGATGAATCATTTAACGTAGTTCCAGAACTTCAGCTATAACTTGAATCTACACAGGTAGGCAAAGACACAAAAAACAATTCTGATGAGCCTAAGAAATGTTTTATGCTTGGCCACGACACCAGAATTACAGCATCTCCTGAGCTTCTCAGAGAACAGAGGTCCTGAAGCAGGAGGGAACCGTACATGTTATTTCAGTCTACTGCCAGCATCTACACTCCCCAGCCAACGGCTTTGGGACTTGACTACAGTTAGTTACACAAATTTCCAGAACTGAAACTTTAGTCTGAGCTAATTATAGCAAAATTATGTCTTCTGTCGTGTTCTTCCCCTCTGAAAGAAACTGTGTGCATTCCACGTAACTTTGCTTTTTCATCTCAAATTGAACATTTGCTTTAGTCAACAACTCTCTTCACTTCAAAGTATAATCTACCTGCCCCCACTGTGTGATGTACATGTTCGGTGGGTAAGACCAGAAGTTTTAATCCTCTTCGGAATTTTACACACAAAAGCAGTCTTCTGCACTTGCATCTGGCCAGCGGTCTGGGAACTACCAGTGTTACAAAGCTGAACAGATTTAAAGCAGTATTCATACAAAAATTACTTTGTTATGTGAAATACATTAACAATACTGAAACGTTACCTCCCATTTTCTCTCTATCTTTCATAAATACTACACAAAATGATGCCTAAAGCACCTCTTGGTAAATGGATTAAAAAACAAAATTTTGAAATATATTTATTCTAGGTTCTTTGATCCTTAAAAAAAGTATGGATTGCTCTCTCTATTGAATGCTTATGTTAGCCCCAGAATAACAAATGCAGCTGGAGGGTGGGGGTTAGTGCAGTAGCTCTCTTACCTCCATGATGGGGTTGGAGGCCAAGACTTTCTCCTCAACATTGGCTTCACTGGCAGATCCACTGACCGTGGCAAAGTACCTCATGGCATACTTAGCAGAGACGGTCTTTCCAGCTCCAGATTCCCCACTGACGATGATTGACTGATTTCGCTCATCTCTGAAACACAAGAGACATGTTAATTACCAGCTGTTCTCTCAAGGACACTTATTTTTTGTGTCCCCAACTTGGCAACAACCCTTCCACCATAAATGTTAGCAATACAGCAATAATGTAAATGCATGTGGCAGAAACAAGGCTGTTAGTGACCAAGCTGCCTGAATGGCTGATTGGACTGCCTGCAGCCAGGATGCTCAGTCAGGACTGATGCTGCCGTGACAGTCCAGCCAGCCAGCAGAGCTGCTCTAGAGAACCTGGCTACAGTAAAGTACTTGTTACCACTATTCACTACGTGCTTCTGCAGCTACTTCTATCCAGAGTCTGCGGTACAGTGCCCCACTAAATTATCAGTGCTCATTAGTAAAGATCATTAATGCCATCTTACAGATAGAGAAATCAACAGCAGAGTCAGCAACAGAAACCTTTCGTCCTTCTTATCTAATCACCAGCTTTTCCCAGAATTGTTCTGAATCTGAAAAATTCAAGCAGGGCTGTTCAGGACACAAATAGCAGCTCTGGAGTGAAGACGATCCCTTTGTTGTGAAGTAATTTCTTCTCATTTAAAAAAAATAATCTCCATTTGCTACTAAAACAATTTTCTCCCATCTCAAAGAGGGCTCTATCCATTATCCCCAATTGTATGACTAATAAACACACTACAAAATAACAAAGATAGAAATTAGCATTTATATAGACTGAAACTTTTAAAATAAAGACCATACATGCTTTATACAGTATTTTTTATTTCCAAAGCAAAAGAAGTTAAAATGAATGATATGTCAAAATACTCCTATGAGCTGGGTGAGCTTAACTCTATCTTACATACTAGGAAGTGGAGAAAGGAGGAATAAAATTTTACCCCAAAGCTTTACAGAGCTGGGGCTGGAACACAGAAAGTATAGCCAAGCCCCAGACCAGGCTACACTTACAGCACAGCAACTGTGAATGAAATTTCAGGCACGCACATGTTCAGGCAGCACATATACAGTCTGCACGGCCTCCAAATGCCTGCTGAGGCCATCAGTAAATGCTACGCAGAGGAAGCGAAGAAATATGCTTGGAAAAACTGTTTGTGGTTTCTGTAGCCTAAAGGTCCTCCAGAAGACCTGGGGTTCTATTTCTGAGACGGTCAAAAAAAAGCTGCTGATGAAATTACAAAGCTAAATTACAGATCACTTTGTTACTCTCAAGCTGTTACCTATCTTCAAAAAACATCGCCAAGCCCCCAGATAAGAGCACAACTCCAGCATCTACTTCGTGCTGCACAAAGACGTAGGCTAAAGTAGCCTCTGGTTATGTCACGCATCTCCAGGAGAGCCAAGGTGGGATTCGTTTAACCAAACGAATGTATCAGTTGAAGCAATTTTCCACATTTTGGTAAAAGGAAATTACTTGAAATGGCTGACTGCTGATTTAAATTTAATAGGAAAGTGTTAAGAAGATCAAAGCAACCTAATTTTATGTTCTCAACTTCCATTTAACACATGCGATAGGTGCGAATGACTACAGCACAGTTCACACATTCACATACACCAAGCTGTCAGTCCCAGTGGGAAAGTTGTGGGAAAGCATAACTATTCAGCTTGATACTGGGTTGTGTGTAGTCCAGGTTACAAAGACTGAACTGCCAGAGATGCCAGCCTTGGCCACAGGAAGATGAAAACACCCGTCTCATTACAGTGGCCATCAAGTCTGCTGCACACGCTCCTGAGGGAGGTCTGTGGTGCCTGGGATGGCTTGCAATAGCGATGAAGATTTCCAGCTGGGAAAGGACGAAGAAACACTCTTGCTTCTTCCCCATTCCCCCTCCCAGAGTCCACTGGTGGTAGATAGATGTGCATGAGGGACAGCCTGTAGCTCTGCATATCAGGAGGTGGCGTGAGTTATATGGATGCTCATGGCCAAAAAGAGCAGCGGAAGGACGTGGGAGAAGTCCAACCGGACACATAACATCTAGACTTAAATGGGACAACCGATAACAAACAATTTTCCTCTCACACAGACAGTTCCTGCAGTGAGTCAAAAACAGAGAACAATTTCTTCACAGGACTGGCACTGCTGTCTCTTTTATTCCTACTGTGCTCTTTCAAATAGAAAAAAACAACCCCATACCATTCTAAAATATGAAACTTCTGGTCTGATTTCAGGAGCTGCCTAACACAGGAGATGGGCAACAACATAACAAGCTTTTCATCTGTAGATCACCAGCTCTGCTTCATGTATTAAATATCATTAAATATATGAAGACTTGGGAAGCTCAAGTCCTATGAAATGTATCCTCTGATGATTAAGCTTATTTTTAGCTTAGTTCCCAAAGTACAAAAGGCTTTCAGAAAACAAAGTAATGCAACCTCAGTACTACAGACTTCTGACAAAACTGTCAACAAAAAACTAAGTCTGTTGCCAAGAGAGGAACATCAAAATAAAGGTGTCTCATTCTAACTGTCACATCCCTGAAGGACATGTGTGAGAACGTGGAAAGTGCACACTGGTTTTGCAGTCCCTAGTCCCTCCTCGGGAGCTCAGGAGCGGTAGGAAACACTAGGCTCTTCAGAGCACTGCAGACGAGGGAGCTCCATGTTTTCAAAGACAGTAATGGAAAAATGAGGTTGAAATAATTTCTCCTTAAGAATACTGTTGCTAATTAGCCTAGAGTTTCCTTCCCCCATGTCATAAGATACGAAGACGTACTCTTCTCCTTAGCACTCATTCATGTGCTCAGGAATAAGGGATCCATTATTATATTACTGTATAAGTACATATACACGTACGCTTTTCATAAATTCACCTAGAGAAGATACAGCTGGCTCTGTGCAAGCTGAAAACGTTGCTGCCATCTCTTCTGCAATGAATATTTGTGTTTGCAGCAGCTACAGCAATCATGAGAAACAAAGGGCTCACTCATTGTCTGCAGCGGAGTCCTCTCGCATCACCCTGCCAGCGCTCCATCCACACTCAGAGCCACTCTTGTCTTCAAAAGTATATTAGTCCATTGTTTTGCTTTAACACACTGGAGTGACCATCCTCTAGCATATTATTCTTTCTGCTTTTTGGCAGAGAGAAAGGAAAGCACAACAAAACGCCCAAGATCACACTCGACATTTGAAGAAGGAGAAAGGACAGTGTAACACAACACCCCAAACACAACAGTGGCAGGGGATGAGCTGTTACTGCCAGAACCCCAGGGAAGACTTGGCATATGGACGTCCTACCACAGGCAGCAAGATACTCAGTCTTTCAAGAAGGAGGGTGGGGTAGTCCTGCCAGGCAGCTGTGTCAGCTCAGCAGAGGGCTCTTTTATGTCATTAAACTTTAAAGAAACAAAATGCCACATTGAAAAGAAAATAACAAGTAAAATAGAATCAAAATACCTTGGACAGTGCATGAAATGGCAGTGAGAATTATTTTTAATGGTTTGATATCAAGCCAAGCAATGGTCCATCTAAAATATAACCTCTGCTTATGCCAAATGAAATTTTCATAATCAGGTTGCATCAAAACCAAAACAAAATAACAAAAAAACAAACCAAAAGAAAGGAAAAAATCCCCAGAAAACACAAGTAACAGCACCCTGAGTTCTTTCTCAGGTATAAATAACACCTTTGGAGTTATTTTTAGTTAAATCATTAGTCCCCAACCTTTGACCTGACATTTTGAGCACTTAACATGTCACCAGTCAGAAAAAAAATGTATAGTTAAAACTTTCAGCCAACGAAACAAGTAAGTAGGGCAACAGCATTATGTGTGACACCACTTTGCAGCCTGATGCCACAATCCATTATCTATGCAATATTTCTTCATCTTCTTGGAGCTTTTTCTCTGAATAAAGCACATAATTAGATGATTTTAAAATAAAGATTACTTCTGAATGGAGGGAACATTTTAATTACGTTTTTACAAAGAGAAATGAGGGAAAGCAAGCTGGGAGACAAGAAGGTGGAAGAGTCCTCTTTCACCCAAAGGTGGATAACGATCGCATCCTAGGATACAGAACTACATTATAGTGATATGATACTAAGCCAAATTGTCTTGAAAAGAGGTGTTTAACCCCAGCAGACTGAAACAGATTGACTGGGAGCAGTTTACTGTTCACGGAAACACAAAGTACGATGTTCAGGCATCGGTCAGGATCACATTCAGCTTTTGCCATTTCTGAACAGTGCAGAAGAATAAAGGAATGACAAAACCAAAATAAAACTTCAGTTTTACGATGATAGGCCCAAACATTTCACAAGCTGAAATGTGAAATGATAGGCTGAGATTGTTTGCAGTAGCAGGGGACTCGATTCAGAAATCTTCCATATCCATTCTCAGGCCTATACTTTAGTCTCATGTGAGGGTAACAGCTATTTCTTGTCAAATAAAAGAACAGTAACACACTATGGAATAAACAACTGATAATTTAAAATAGTGTTATCTATCACAAAAATAATGCTGATGTCTAATTTTGAAAGGTAATATTCAGATGCTGTATGCAAGCCATGCACAACTCCACTCCTTATGACAAGTAATGGCCATAGAATGAGCAATAAATGTCACTGATTTTTCATATTATAATTCCGGTAAAGGACAGAAACAGATTTGAGCATAGGCTGGTAAATTTCAAAGACAATTTTGCTTTACCTATGAAATTCTGTCGACAGGCAATATATTTATGAGGAAATTCACTGTCAGAGTGCTGAAACAGAACAGATGTAGACTCACCTAACTCCTGCAAGCTTGAGATTACAACCTACATTTCAGCAGGGTTTTTTTATGCTTTGAAAAACCACTGCAAAATTCAACACTGAAGATAGCTTCTGCTCAAAGGAGGTTCAGCACTGGGGAAAAAAAAGAGTGCTGCAAACTGACTTGAGATACCTTACATGCAGAAAAGGGTTTTGCAGAATACGAATGAAATGACAATGCACAAGAAACCAGAAAGTGGTTTAAAAAAAAATAATCTTGTTTTCAAGACATGAAAAAAACCCTTTGTTGAGGATGTGCATATATCTTAATGCAACACTTTTAATAGCATTGACTACTACTAACTTTAAATTCTGTATTTCATAGAAATCTAAGGGAGATGCTTTCAGAAGGGCTCAGAATGGAGGAAACGCTACTCCCATGAGCTCACAGCTGTCAGCTGCAGTGGAAGCAAGAGCAAGACTGTCACTGGGCACCTTCAATGTGTACAGAGTGCTGCAACAACACTGACTAATCATGGATAGCTGTCATTATCTAAGGCAGCTTTTAATGATTTCAGTTGACCAATGGAAAAATTGAGGCAAAAAAGAAAAAACGGTGCAAGAAATGAAACATTAAAGTCACTAACATTAAAGGCAGAGTTGTCAATTTTCAAACAATTTTCATTCCTTAAGATCACTACACCTACTGAAGCTGGTTCCCTCAAAAACCAAAACAGCTTACTGCATCACAGCCATTATTTCCATAGCAAACTGTCCAGACAGATCAGGATAATCAAGACATATAGACTGAAAAATCCCTACAGATATCTTTGTTTACCTTCTTCCTCTGTACCAACAGAAAATCCCTCTCTGAAGCAGGAACACTAAAACAGTTAAAAACCTATCCATCAATAAGCATTTCAGAGGGGATTAAAGAAGCCCAGAGCTATTCAATTTAATCATCAAAGCACAACATTGTTTTTGTGTTTTTTTGCTTCCTGTGACTGATGCATCGATGTATCACTTGATCTTGTCTTTCAGACTCATGACTCCACAGCAAATAACGTCAGATAGATGTATATAAGCACACACACCACACAAACATCAGCCTGGGAAAACAAACAAAAGGAATACAGAATTATTGACATCAACCTCAATATTCGTATCAATCCATTCATACCCAAGCCACCAGCATCTCTATCTGGCAAAAGTGTATCATTAACAGCTGATTTTAAAAGATTCTGATATGGACTTTGAAATGCTTGCCTGTGATGAGCTACTTCAAAGTTGAGTTGTCTCAATGCCATATAACATAGATGAGATTGGCAGAAAAGATCAGAGTGAGATATCCTTAATTAAGGATAATAAGGAATGAGATTCCATAAAATGAAGAGACCAAATAACAGGGCAATTTGATGAGAAGAACATTAGCACTTACTTTGCCTTTGATCCTAAATCATCTACGTTTGTTAACCTTGAGGACACTGCCAAGGTGCTGATGTTTTTAAGGAAGCTTCTTGTCAGGGTGGTTTGAAGGCCACCACCTTCAGGACATCATCTCCCCTCACTGCCCCAGTGCTAAGAGGTTTAACTAAATCTACTGCCTTTTTTTTGTGGAGTTGCTACTGGTTTCTTCTTTTCTTTTGGAATAACAGGTTTAGCTTACGGCTAAGGGCACCAACCCCATGGCATATGACAGTTTCATTTTTTATTTAAATCAAAACAGCACAAACTGCTGCTAAAGGCCTGATCCTGCAATCTTCAAACATTGAAATCTCCTACTGCTTCAATGCAAGAACAAGAACACAATAAACAGCTTTTATTTAGTCTAGCAGTGACAGTCTGGTCTGCTTTATCTCACTGCTGTTCCTCTACTGCAGTTCTGTGGTAATAAGGTAGACTTGTAAGCCTGAAATTGCTTTACATTTTCAACACAGTGAATTTTGAATGATCAAAGAACCTGACACAAACTCCCAGGGAAGGAACCTGTGACTCAGGGAACATTTGGGATAGATCCTGTTCTCAGCGTACACACATAATTACCACTAACATCAATGTGTGTTGTGCTCATCAAAGACAGATAAGGAACTTAGTGATATGCCATCTTACAGCTGAATTATGGCAGCAGGAAAACCAACCCAAGAAAATAACTTAAAAACTAATGACATTGCTGAAAGGTCAGATAGGATTCATTCTGAAATGCTGGCATGTTTGAAATCTTGCTGTACTTCCATTAGCTGCAGCTACTCTGAGAGCCATAGGGACCAACACAAACCTAGTTTAAGCTAAGTGACATGTTTTACACCCTACACTATAAAGCAGATTTCCAAACTCTGCAAGGATACACGTACATACATGCAGCTGACATGATTAAGTGTCTCCGGCAATGCAAACATAACTCTGACCTAAGTAAGCATCCTATTTTTTGCAATCAATCTCTCAGCATCCCCATTGCATATTTGTAACAGCGTACGACCAAAATAACCTGCAGCATCTACAGTCAGAACATTCACACATCTTTGTATCTGAGAGCATGACTAAACAAAGCTGTTTAATAAAGATCAGTTTCCCCCCCATGAGGCAGCTATAACAAAAACAAGAGCACAGAAAATTTTACCAAATAACTTCCTCATTGATAAGATGAAGTAAAAGAAGTTTACACAATGCACTGAAAATAATAGCAGTGTGGAAGTGCTAAATATCATTGTAACAGCTTTATTGATGTTCCCAAATAATTTAGAAGTACTGATGTTATAGGAATAGAGAAACACATCTAATACTCCACCCGTTCCAAACAGTTTATTCAGTCTTAGAATAATTACCCACAGAAGAGATTTTAAACTCCTTTCTTGTGAAATCCATCGGCTTTCATCAGGTATCAATATAAAGTTAAGAGCTCTCTGTAGTATCAAATGTTTTGTGAGCTTCACAGAAAGCAGCTTGATTAACTTATTAAGAAATTTAGGAGGGAACTTCCCAGCCACAGAAGGCCAGCCCCAGCAGGCTAAAGGGAGCACTGTCTTCAAGGGACTGGGCATCTTCTAACATAGGAAAGAGGATGCACAGCAGACGAACGCAGGGAAAAGAATAAAGGAACAGAAGGACAAATCCATGGTATAAGATGAAATGATAACATTTTGCACACCTCATCTGAAGGCTCACTAAACAGGTCTGACTTCAATAAATGTTGAAATAAATAGAGTGTTTCCTAAAAATACCAGTGATCGTAAACTTGAAACCAAAATACGTCCATATTTTTTTTCCTAGAACACTCTTCTTTTTTCAGCACGAAGTGTGGTTTGGGAGACATACAAGGATTTTTTTTGCAGAGCTCACCAGCCTGTGCTCTCCCCAACACCTGCCCTCCCCAGCCCCCTGTCAGGGTAGGTCCCAGGTTCACTCTTTGGGCAATCGTGCTCCACTTTTGTGTGATGCTTCCATTGTTACAGTTATTTGCTTTTCTAAAAGACAAAAATTGCTTTTTACACTTACCCTAAAATGGAAGGCAGCTGTAAAACCCACCAGCCCTGGAAGGTTTAACATGAGTCAGTGCAATATATTTAGCTTCACCTTTGCCTAAGCGCAGTGTTGTGGCAGCAAACAAGGCCGTACATGTTTAGCAGCACTTGTTCAGTACAAAGGCCTTTGAAATTCAGCCCAGGGTATGCAGCATCTGTTAGGAGCCATTATAAAAATTGGCAACTCTACAGGCCCAGGATTTACTTTTCAAATAGAAGTAATTTAACTGTCCAATAAATAAATAAATAAGAATTCATTCAGCAGTTTTCTAATGCTCTCCGACCAATCGAGAACAGCAGCGGCCAGGTCCGGGCAGCCTTCCTGGCACCTCTCACATCAAGGGCAGGAGGCAACATCTTGCCCTTCGTCAACCTTCTGAACAAACCATTTTAATCACAAAGTTCTCTGCATACCTAAATAAGTTCTGTAATCCCCTGTTTCTGGATTTGGCTCTTGGCCTCCTTAAGATGGGAAAGCACCTCCATTTTGTCCTCCTACTTTCCAACTGCTTCCTGTAGGCCACATAACACAAGCACATCTTTCCATTCTCTTTATGTAGCTGCTGAGCCCCCCTCCCTGGGAGGTCACCTTCCTCTGGAGAAGTCTGCCCTGCAACTAGGCAGCACCGATAAATGCCACCCCAGCACTCTACCTTCACCTGTACTGCAGGAAACCCTTTTCCCTCATTTTTAAAGTCTCCTCCTTGCAGTGCTCCTTTGCACAACAGGCACAGCCGCTCCTTCCCCGCAGAGCCACATCATCCCGGTGTTCCCAGTGCCAAAGCCTCCAAATTCACTTGCATTGGCACATCCCAAAAGGTGCGGCCTGACACAGATAATTATTTTTTCCACCCTCAGAGGGCTGTTGTGTGGATTAACAAGGTAAGTTTTATAAAACGCCCAGAATGTGCAAAGTCCTATGTAAGCGCTAAGGATTATTACTAGAGACAAAAGTGCTTTGAACCATTCTGTGGCGATGTGATGGGGGGAAAAAAATAGAAAAGAAAATGTGAGTTACTAGCGCTATGCCCCAGGAGCAAGCGTCACTTCTTGCACAGAAGAGCAGCCACATTTCTTGGTCTGTTCCACCTGCACACCCTGTACCCATCGGTTTATTTTGACTATCTGGATCTAACATGCTCTGACCTGACACATCCCGGTCTTCACAGACGCCACGCATTAACAATTCAGAATTGGTCAGCTGCACCTTGAGTCACAATTGCTCCCAACTAAGCAGTAAATTAATTCTTTGTAAAATCATTCATTTTTAATCGGTATGAAACATTAGTCCAACAAACCATGTTCTTTAACCAAATTTCTAAATATATTTCCAGTTTAACTGTTTTTTTTAAGCCTAGCAGCATTTCTCACTGACTTCATCTTTAGCCACTGGAGAAAAGAGGACATTCTGAGCACAGGACTGGGGGCTGGAAGCTCAGTGCCTGGGACCAACCCTGGGCTGATCCAGGCATGGCCACAGCCCACCTTCTCTGCCTTACTTGTCTTCTATACAAGCAGAAATTGATACACCAGTATTAGGGGAGACAGACTGGTGAATCCCTGTAAAGTGCCTGGAACACATGAAGCCTTCCGTGAAAGCAAATGTTACTATGCAATATATGTTACCTGGCACAGACACCCCTTAACGCTGCAGGAAATGAAGGCATGCAAAATATAGCATGTTAATTTTTGTCTATTGAAAACAAATTAGCTTTGGGAGAATGTTACCAGGAAACCCATTCAACTGCTGCACTATCAATTACATACTCTATTGTCACATATTTTATTGTCAAGCTGGTGTGATCAAGTCATCAGACACTGGATCAGGATTTTCGATTCAGGGGCTCTATGTCCTGCTTTTGCTGCCTTGGTGAATTCGCCAAAGTCGCTCTCCCACTCCCCATGTCTGTTTCAACTTATAAAATGGAAATGATGATACTGATCTCTTCTGTAGAGGACTTTGAGATCTGCTCATGGAAAGTGCCAAACGAAGGTGAAATGTTACTATTATACATAACCTGAATTCTCTTGAGTCTGTTCCAGCTGCGAACTCAGCCACTCTGAAACACTTCAAGTTCTTAAGCATCTTTTGGTCCTCTTCAACAACAGCTTGGTAAAAACATTCTGCAATACTCTCAAAACCAGCAGACATACTTTTTTTTTTTTTTTTTAATTAACAAATCGCACCACTTGCCTTTTTAATTGTATCCAGGAAACACAGCTCTTGACTGTAAAAATGGCAAAAGGTGAAAAGATAATGAATTGATGGTAACATCTCTCGACACATACAAATGAAGAAAACTGAGGTCAGCACATGCTGCAAAATCATGACAGATTGCACTCCAGAGGAGCACAAAGATGAGCCAGCACTATGCAACTGATTTATCTAGGGATTAGTCAGAGGTCACTCCTGCAATAGTTTAGGAAAGCTCATTGCTTAGCTACCAGCAGAACACCTCACACGAGCTCTAGCTTCCAGCTACGACCATACTTAACCCTTTTGTTGCCTAAAAATAATCACTGCTCAGACAAGTAGGTCGCTGATGTTACATCAAGTTGATTATCCCACCTGCTGTCTTGTACCCGTAACATCATAAAATGTCAGACCCAAAGTACAAGAGACTATTCCAAAATCATCTGTTCTCACCAGAAAGGACAATTTCCCTTTTCATTCTAATTTTAACAGAGCCCCAAAAGTACCATCTCTTTTCAAGGTACGCATTCCATTTAAAAAGTCATATGTCAAAGCCATAAGTCAAAGAAGGCCATTGTATGTTTGTACAGTACCAACCACAGCAGGCTCTCATTTCATAACTGGATGCAGATCCATGATGGGTTGTTGTCGTGGTTTAACCCCAGTCAGCAACTCAGGACCACGCAGCCGCTTCCCCCTTCCCCCTCCCAGTGGGGTGAGGAGGAGGAAAGGAAAGGAAAAAAAGTAAAGCTCGTGGGTTGAGGTAAGAACAGTTTAATAACTAAAGTAAAATATAATACTAACAATAGTAAAAAGGAAATATAATAATAGTAATGAAAAGGAATATAACAAAAAAAAGGGGGGGGGGGGGAACAGTGATGCACAATGCAATTGCTCACCACCCGCTGACCGATGCCAGAGCCGTGATCTGCCCCTCCTGGCCAACTCCCCCCAGTTTATATACTGGGCATGATGTTCTATGGTATGGAATACCCCTTTGGCTAGTTCGGGTCAGCTGCCCTGGCTGTGCTCCCTCCCAGCTTCTTGCACACCTGCTTGCTGGCAGAGCATGGGAAACTGAAAAGTCCTTGGCTTAAGATAAGCGCTACTTAGCAACAACTAAAACATCAGCGTGTTATCAACATCATTCTCACTCTAAATCTAAAACACAGCACTGTACCAGCTACTAAGAGAGTTAACTCTGTCCCAGCCGAAACCAGGAAAGTTGTTAATCATCCCCCTCCCGACTTCTGCCAGGGAAGAACAGTATCTATTTATCAAATACTCGGAAGCAAAGCAGCAGCTGATCAAACGTGCATGTTTATAAGAGGACATCATCTTGGGATGCCTGGAGACTGTCAGTCAAGGTGCTTTCAAAAGACCTACTCAACAGCTCACTAAGGTTCCTTTTGAACAAAAACTGATAGAAAACAATCTTCCTGTAGCTGAGAGCCATCAGACACATGCCGAAAATCTGACAAAACAGAGAGGCAGCCTGCTTATTAAAGGTAATTTAATGAAAAAAGATACACGCTAACATTGAATAAATCATTATACCTCGTCCAAACAGAAAAAGCAAAACTTTGGAGATTGATGCTTTAAACACTGTTGCTTTCTGTCCTGGTATTCGTTGAGTTTTATAGGGATCTCATCAGTATGTAATTCTGTTTGCAAATGTCGTAGTTTAACCCCAGCCGGCAACTAAGCACCACGCAGCTGCTCACTCACTCCCCCCCCGCCCAGTGGGATGTGGGAGAGAATCAGAAAAAAAACCCTCGTGGGCTGAGATAAAGACAGTTTAATAGGACAGAAAGGAATGAAAAATAACGATAATGATAATAATAATATGACAATAGTAATACTAAAAGAATTAGACTATACAAAGCAAGTCATTCACAATGCAATTGCTTACCACTCACCAACCAATGCCCAGTTAGTTCCCGAGCTGCGATCCCCCCCTCCCAACCACCTCCCCCAGTTTATATACTGGGCATGACGTCATATGGTATGGAATAGCTCTTTGGTCAGTTTGGGTCAGCTGTCCTGGCTGTGTCCCCTCGCAACTTCTTGTGCCCCTCCAGCCTTCTTGCTGGCTGGGCATGAGAAGCTGAAACATCCTTGACTTAGTATAAACACTACTTAGCAACAACTAAAACCATCAGTGTGTTACCAATATTATTTTCCTACTAAATCCAAAACACTGCACTATACCAGCTACTAGGAAGAAAATTAACTCTATCCTAGCCGAAACCAGGACAGCAAATATTACTTTCAGCTTGCACTCTGCTAGAAAACTTTACTAATTAATCAGAAGGAAATCTCCAAGTTAATTTATTAAATTAAAAAGCACTGAACTCCGCTGTGTCTGTCATCAACCACAAGTAAGATGGAACAAACCAGACCAACAAAGTGCTGATAATGCTTTATCTTAATTACTGCAATATACCCTTACCAGGCAGGGGAAGGGATCCCGTGTAAGAGTCATTTAGAACCTCTTTCCCTAATAGTGTTAGGAAACTGATAATCGTAAGTCTCATACATTAATGCAATTCTTAACAGTTTCAAGAGTATAATCATCAACATCTCCTCTTATTGCAAACCATACAGTTAAAAATGGAGGCTTCTAGTGAATATTACAAAGAAAATGAGCTGCACCTGCTGATGGTTATGATTCCTACAGAAGTCGTAATCTTTCAAAAAAAAAAATAAAATCAAATACTTGCCAATTGAAGCTTTGCCTCAATTTTCATACTTACCACAGAGGGGTAACCGTGAAGACTGAACTTCTTTTTTGTTAATAATTTGGAAATGCTGACCTACAAAAGTGGTATGTATTGCAGTTCAAAGGGTTCAACACATGCAAATACCCATGTGCTGACATTGTGGTTTATATTTCTGAGACAAAAATAAGTTCTTCCATAATAATTTACTTCCTTTTAAATCGCTTGTCTGCCTTAAACATTGTCCCGAACCTGTATACATTTGCTCAGATGAAGCAAGCTATCCACAAACAACACATTGCCTACCCGTGAGAACAGAGAGACCTCTGAGGGCAGGTCCCAGCTCCTTCCAAAAGCACAGCTCATTACAGCTGTTCCTACAGAACTACAGAAGCCCCCAAATCACTCTGCACAAAGGCCCTGTGGCAGGGGGGAGCCCCTCAGACAGGTCCCCATCTGACCGATCCCCCTCCCTCCCACTGGGACACGCTCGCAGGTGGATTTCCTCCCGCTCGGACAGAGGAAGAGATCTGCTCTGGAACCCTTACACCTGCCGTCTGGAGGATCCTACAACCCAAATCAATAAAGTTATCGGTAAGTATGAGGCATACATAACCCTAAGTCCAACACAATTTAAATGCAGTTGTAAAACTAGTTCATTGCTTATTTTGGGCCCAGCAGAGGAAAGGTGTTGGAAACGAAGCTGTCAGTCTGTGCAGAGGAGCAGTAGGAGATGGAGAGAGAAAAGGAAAAAGGCACAAAGATACAGATGAGAAGGGGGGAAATAGAAGGGGAGAGCGGGGGGGATAACGGATAGGACATAACGGATGCCCAACTGGGCACACCACTTCACAGCCCACGCATACCACACCATTTGGCTCTCTCTATGCAGAAAATTTCACAAGCGAAGGTATCTTTATGTGCTGCTTTATACTGCAATTAACCCCGAGCAGTTGCTGAATATCACTTTTTGTGCACAAAACAGATGTGAGCTCCATCCTTGCCATACCAGTGGCCAGCATTTTTGCACTGTATTTTTTCTGAAGATGCAATGCAAATATTCAGTGTACAATCACCAGCTTTCCTGATTGCTGTCATGGGGCACTTCCTTTGGCTGAAGAAGACCACAGAGATCATTTAGTTACAACCATGCACATGGAAAGAGTTTCTCAGCCACAGCAGATGAAGTAATGAAGCTGGCAAGAACAAATTCTAAATCATTAAATTATAAATTAACAAGACCACCTAAGGAGTAAATATTTAGAAGAGCTCACTGAAGCCTTATGGATAGGAGCATCATGACTAATTATTCCAGTGATCATTTAAACATGAAGTTAGGAAAGATTAGAAACAACAGAGAAATAAATCTCACCAATTACATGCATAAATGCAGATTAATGCCATATGAGTAGCTACCATATGAATATTCAATGCAATTATTAAAGCATTAATGAAAGTCACAGACAATCTGATTTTCATTTTTAAATAACCAGCTGCAGAAATGTAAACCTGCACATTTTTTTCTTTAACTTCATAATTCAGGAGTAAAAGGCAATTTGTTCAGAGTGTATAAAGTATCACTGAAGTTAAAGGGCAGGACAACTGATTAAGGAATTGGAAACAGCATTAGAAAACGAAATCCAATGAGCAAACTCAGTATGTCTGAATGACAGAAAAAGTTCTTACAAACAAACAAGCCAAAAAAAAAAAAAAAAAAAAAAAGAGAGAGAGAGAAAAGGAAACAAACATTGGGAAACTAAATAAACAATGAAATTGTTACTTCAGTGTAGAGGAATTTTTTCATCTTCATTGTGTGCTCAGATTTCATTTTGCACCAATGAAAGTACTGTCAGTTATTCATAAAAGAATAACAAATTGTTTATAACAGGTTGTAGACACACAAAGGAATTAATTCATTAATGCAAAACGATTATTTAAGAACATTTCCATACTTATATAATTTCTCATCATTTGTTTTAAAAAGGAACTTCTACCACATCTTATTTGTTGTTATTCAGGACAGCAGAATTGCTGGAGGGCGCAGCGAGAGCTGAAGAGCAGGCAATTAACACAAAAAGGAAAAACCACAGCAGAAACTCTAGCCAAAATCTCAGCCCCCTGAGTCCTCCTCTGACAGCAGAGAATGCAGATGGTGGCAATAGAAATCTCCACTGCACAGGCTTCAGCTAACAAGCACACAGAATACAGGCGATCTGGCAATTTGAAATTTCAACACAGGTAAGAGGTAAGCCCGCTTCCGACAGTGGTTCGAGGCAGCCAGTGGAGAAAGATCCCCCTCCAACCGCTTACTTCCACTGGTAAACATGAAGAACAAAAATTCTGGGAATTTGGATTACATCCATCACTGACACATAATTGCAGGTCACTGTACTGTGCCTCAGATGTAAAATAAGGCTAATAAACTCTTATTTTGTAGAGCCTTCAGAAGGACTTGAGTAGTAAGTCTGTCTAAAACAACAGTGATCTAAATCTGTAAAACAACAGCGATCTAGACTGAAAGAGCCACGATGCAGATGTGACTGTCATAATACACAGTTTTGCCTTTATATTCCCATACCAGATTATACGTCTATTTTCTTAGCAGAAAGGAAGTAAGGCGAATACCTCTGCCATTCAACAGTGCAGATATAGTATATTTTTGAAACATTGGCTATTTCGCAATTACCCTAAGTCATGAAATGTTGCACTGTACCGTACTGTTTTCTTTTGAAATTATCTATTACGTGGGTATTGTGAATCACCATGTTCACGTACGCAGCTGACTAACTTCAGACTGTATGGAGCATTTTATTCATTCTAGCTCTCATATGGATTCTTAAATGAACAGATAGCTAATTTCAAAGATGAACATTTTGCCATTTTCAACCCATTCTCCCCTTGCCTCCCCCTCCTGCAGTACAGCTTGAGGACCATCGCAATTAATCCAGAGATCTGCCACTGTTTTACTTGATTAATTTGATCATGGGCTGTATCGTCAACAAGGAAAACTGTATCAATAGCTTGCAGCTAACTAGTGATGATACCAGGGACCATCTTGTTAACCTAAGACCACACAGTAGCCCCAAAAAATCTTTATCCTAGAAACGAAATATTTCAAAAGCTCCTCAAATTGGCAGGCTCTCGGGGTGAAGGGGAAGAAGTTTCTAATAACCACTCTCCTTGGGTGACAAGTTCATTTTCATGCAATATTTAAAGAAATGAGGATTTCCTGCGCAGCTGTTACAGTGTCCTTAGAGACATCGTTTTCAGTCACTCTGCGCAGTCGTCCCTCTGCTCCCTCTTAATTCTAGTCAACAACAGCCACAGGCAGATTACGTAGCTGGGACTTTACCGAAAAGACTAGGAGCCTATAATAGCACTCATAAGCCAAGTGATTTTTTTTCTGTGGCCAGTATCATATATAAATATGTTTTAGACCTAAATACTGACGAGATCTGTGGTTATTCCTGTTACTTGTCAGTGGCCATGATCTCCATGGCATTCATAATGCTTTACTGTTCGCCAACTTAGGCAACTTATCCTCTTGTGAAATGTACTAAAACACTGGATAAAAGACAGATCTTGCAAAACATTTCATGAGCTATAAATTAAAGAGAAGGCCAGCAGCCAGAAATTTTAAGTCTTATTCCTTTTAGAAAAACAATGAATTCAAGACTCGTGGTCTACAAACCTGGCCATCTGCTTATATGCTTCTTCAGCCACCGCAAAGATATGTGGATCCATATCCCCCATATTTTGGCCACTGTATGCATTGATGATATCCTCGCCATAGATAGGCAATTGTTCATAAGGATTTATGGCAACTAAGACAATACCTACAAAGGAAATGAAACAAAAGGAATTATTAATAGTTGTTTCAAAATAAACCAAAAAACAACCAACTATTGTTCTAATCTTTCTGAAAATATTAACTAGAGAAGAATAAGGATCTGATACTACTGATGTCAACAGATATTTATTCTGACCACAGTTTTGCATACAAAAAGTATCAGAAGAGTTTACTTTTACTCTGCTTTAGGAAACACATCAGGGACAACTTTTTACTTTTTCTGTCTATCTGCCTTTTCTAAAGCTAGCATGCATGAAACAACCAGATTCAGAGTGTGTTGACTTGAAATACCGCCTGCTCAGTGCAGTAAACCAATGAATGTGCATCATACTTCCCTGTGTTTTACTGTGAATTACAAATAATAATGTGATGTGTGAATTGTAACTACTACGTGGCCTCGCTGACCGTCAGTTTGGATATGTGAAGTGTGTTAACCCTTCAGCCGTTATGCTGTGCCCAGGAATAACATCTTCAGTTTTTGTAACAAACAACAAAGTAGAGTCATGGTGTAATTTGGATTCCATGGTATCTCTGCCAGTCAGGCAGGACAACCTCCTGCTCAAAGGGATCAAAAAAAATACATGTAGACATATTTCATAGGGCTGATATACAGCGGTACACAGTCATGTCAGGAAATTAAGTAATTACAACTCTAGAAGGCACCATAAAACCCTCATCTCATACATCTGTGTGTATAACTACTTACACCTTCCATTTTCTAGTTTTTCCATCCCAATTAAACACATATCTGCCTTTTTTAACACCACTCATTACTACAGCATTTCAAAACTCATGCCATCCTTTTACTCTCCCCACACAGGAAAACTTAAGTCTTACTCCATACATCCTTCCTAAGCACAAAGTGCGATCTCAAATGCTTTTGGTATGATTTTCATGAGAAATGAGGATTGCTCTGCCCACAGGGATGATTTGACAAAGATTACGTATACCTTTCTCTCCTGCAGCATTTACAATGGATAGGGAACACTTATTTGCTCCGTGAAGGGGTGAAAACACTGATCACTGCCACGTGAGACCCAGCCGTGTCAGGCAAACTGTGCTCTCTTGACATGGCAATTCCTCCTCACCTTGACAATGTGATAAGGGGAAAAAAAAGAAACTCTAATTTTAACTGTCACCATTTTAAAAATAGAATTTCTTCTTACATACATATTTTGGTGCCTAAAAGCAAGAATGCAGGTGCAGATGGCTGCATAGTGACTATAGGAAGCATGCTACACACACTCCTTGGACAAACCATCCCTGAAGAACCTGCACCAGAAGCATTTCCATAGCACTCAACTCACTTCTAAATTTACTCAGAAATTCACACACACACACACACACACAGACTTCCTCAATGCAGATCCCAGCCCTCTGCTCTGTGCAGATTACAGTGGTGTGACGTCTATCTAAGAAATTTTCCATGGAAAAGCTGGGAAAAGGGAAGTGAAAGCATCTACAGTCTGGCACTGCTGCTGGGAGCATCATCCCATTTTTAAATCCTGTCATGCATTTATAGATCAAGCACAAACCATAGCAAAAACATTAAACAACAATAAAATATCTTTCACTAAGAGATCTGAGAGACCTCGATCTATTTCGTCAAATATACGGCAAGTTTTAAATCTAGACACGCCCATGTAAGTAGAGTCAGTGTTTTTCCATCAGCCATGACTCCACTGAAATGACTCAGGGGCTCGAGTGAAAAGTCTCTATAAAAACTTATGCCAAGTTCTAATGCTGTAGTGATGAGCCAAAAAATGAGAGGGGTTAGGGAGGGGAAGGGACCTCATTACTAGCAGACTCGAGGAATATTTTTGGTGTCAGTTTTTAACATCTGTCCTTTGTAACTGCAAAAAAGTAGTAAAAAGTTAAGTAAGGCCACGCCGCTGAGCCGAGCCTCCCAGGCTTGCAAGTCCATCAAAGAGACATTAAAAAAAAGCTGTGCGAGGCTTCAGACAATTCCCTCCTGCTTTTGGCTACCTTGGCAAAAATAAACCCTTGAATTCAAAACAAGCAGCCCCATGACAAGTCTCCAGCACCTTAAATCACTTAACTTCAGTAGTGATCTGTAAAATCAACAAGCAACTACCATCCGGAAATATCCAGAACAAGTGCGTTAGGAATTATATGCTTTCTATGGAACTTTTAAATCAGTCTGTCTCACAGGACTATAATCCAGATTAATTTACATATAACTTCTCTTCATCTCCACTAAATCATACTGCTATTTTAAGAAATATCACAGCCTTTCCCAAATCAGACTTATGTGTGTTTTCGTTCCTACAATTACACTAAATTGATCTCTAGCTACTCTTTTTGCCATTCTTCTTATATATACCCAAAATAAGTGTATCTAATTCTTTTATCTTGAACGTATTCACCCATCTGTGGACAAACAGGATATTAACATAAATAATTTATTAATTTAAATTAAAGTTTGCTCTCCTGCATAGCAGGCAGTACTTCTATATCTGAACTAACCAGCAGTATTCACTGAGTTTTCATCACAGCCATAGCAGTTTTTCCATGTAAGCATTCAAAGTTTCCTTTGTAACTTTTCAACTTCCTTCATTAATTCTTCATTTCACATTCCCAACAGTAAAGCAAAGTTATAAATCACCTCTGAATTGCTGGTGAAAGGCTGACTTGAAATTAAGAAATCAGGAGGTTTTCTGTTTAAAAGTTTGGATGACTTCAAAGTGAAATTTTAAAGAATTTAATATCTATTTGACATATTACACTAAGACAGCATGGTTGAATTCATTTCTAGGGCCGTGGACATCCATCTGTCCCAGTTCTAGTTCTGCTGGTTGAGAATAATGTTACTGTAATTCTCTTGGTGGATTAAAGTGTTTTTAATCTCCTTCGGGCTGAATCAGCTGGGTTAGCTCAAACCACCTTCACGGGGTATTTAAACTAACCTGGCTAATGTGGGAGTCAGATTAAGGAGGCAAATACAGTTCCTTCCACAGGCAGAGCTCTAAGGCAATAATCTTTGCAGACGGTAGATAACTTGTACTCAGGATGGGAACTGAAAGAACAGTTTGAAAGGTGAATGTCTGTGGCCAAAGGATCAGGTTTTTAAAGGCCGACAGGTCAACTTTATTTTCCTTAGCTTATAACATAACATACATATGCCTTCATCCCAAACTAATAAATCCACAGCATACTGCATTCCTCAGGTCACCAGATAGTGTTAAACCTCCTTCACCCGCACTTTGACCACCAGGAACCCCCACACTATTGGATCCACATGTTTCTAATAAACCCACACGCAGCTCCCAGAATCATCACTTGAGTCTTGTTTGGAAGCAAAACAGCCGACCAAGCTCCACCATCCCAGGCCCTTTGGCAGACCCATCCATGAAGAGCTAAAGGCCTTCCAGCCCGATGAGAAACTATAAAACCAGCCAAACCCACAACTAAAGCTGCATGAGGGAAAACATGAAAACAACATGTTTTCCCAAACACAGCAAAACAGAACTAGCAGACAGCACATTCCTTCTGAAAGCCTCTTAAACGATGCTGAACACAGAGCATGTTTGCAAGCAGCCGAAACACAAACCAGGCAGGCTGTCTTATGGGAGGGGTATGGTGGTATCAGTAGGCACGGGACCACGAAACTCAGACTGAAAACGCCTTACAAGCTCAGGCCATGAGACTCCGATTGCACAAAAGCCCTTTCACAAAACGTTCCCCCATCAAGAGCTTTGCCGTGGGAGCACTAGGGAGAGAAACACAGACAATGTCTAAACTGGGGGAACTGAGGTGGTTTCCCAGTGCCGCGACCAGAACATGCACCCTCAGCAGGGGTTGCCCAGAGAGGCTGTGGTATCTCCATCATTGGAGATACTCAAATACTCAGATACTTTGACTGGTCCAAGCCCTGAGCAACCTGATCTGGTCAGACCTGTCTTAAGTTGGGAGCTTCACTGAAGACTTCCAGAGGTCTCTTCCAACCTAAATTATTCTGTGCCTCTAGTCATGTTCTGACCGCATGATGGGATGAGACGTGGGTATGAATCATCTCCCACTCCTACAGGAATGAAGGCTGACTGCAAGCAGAGGGTGGCAAAGTCTGATTCAGTCTGCCGTGGTCTGGACATTGCTGAGAGCAGGACTGGGAGCAGATGCACTCTGCTGAGCATCCGCAGATTAGGAATAGCCGGAGTGAGCAAAATGTGGCAGGATGTTAACGCCTGCAGTCTGTCCATCACAACATGTTTAACATGCTGGTTGCCTTAGCTTTCCATACCCATCACCATGGGTGGAGCTGTAACAGTGACCAGAAGGGGGAAAATCTGACCCTTGGCATAGTCCATACGCAGAGACCAGGACAGGACGAGGCCTTCAGCTGCAGAACACAAATTCCTCCTTCAGATACCTGCAGCCATGATTAGCTGATATCTGTCAAGGGCCACCTTGCAACATGACTTCCCTACTCTATAGTTTGCAAAACAGCGCAAAGTACAATGAAATTCTAAACAGCAAGTCTAATAACATATGATAACATCAAGAAGGCTCAGTATACTCTGGCTTGCGATACCAAGAACTGGGACTGTCCTACAAAAGTCTGATTAGAGACAAAGTGAAACTGATATTAAGAAAGAAATCATGGGGCATGTTTTCTGCTGGCATAAACTGGGCTACAATGAATATGCAAATGATAAATTTGACTACACGTACTGGAAAAATGTGTCTTTGCCTTAATCAGACAATTACGAGAAGGAAATTTTCAATATCTGGTTTCTAGCAATCACATCATCACGTTATGTTTTGTTTTACTCAGCTTAAAATGTAAAAAATCCACTAATGACTTAAACTGTTTCTTATGCACGAGCACAACGTCCAAAGTACAGATAAACTAGAGAAATATTTGAAAAATTTACAAAGTTTATGTATATTGAAAGGTTATATTAAAAGTTAGCAATGTATTTTGACTAAACACTGAGATTTAAAAGAAACACAAGCACACAGAGAAAAAAGCCCAGAAGCATGAAATCTAAATTTTAAGCCTCAACTATCTCACAATGTTTCTTTAAAATAGACCACTCAGCTGCAATTTCGCACTTATGGCAAAGTGATCATTAAAGTAACTTCTCCCCATTCTGGCCATCTGAAAATATCACAGGCAATTACAACTTCGGGTAACCTCTACTGTGAGTTAAACGGTATTTTTAAAACAAAGATTGTTCCTATTTGTGACCGGACAAGCATTGGCTCATGCACTATTACAAATTCACTCCTATAGTTGCACTGATTAGATAACATGAAAAAGAAAATAAACTGGTATCTTCCACACAGAGATGGAGGAGCTCAATGCAGAGACAGGCAATCATAGCTGGGCAACAAATCCACCAAACAGCAAGGCTAGCCTCCTGCATCTGCACCATGTGAAGCCCTCCTCCAGCCCATGCCTATCTAAGCAAGCCTAAGGGGAACACCAACCAGCCAGGAATCCCATTGGCAAGCTAAAATTGCTGAATACACATTTTATAAACAGAGTCCATTGGGAAGCTAGAGGAACACACAGCGAAGTCAACTTTCTCTGAACCTTAATACTTTCAAGTCTACTTGATGCACTTAACCACAAACATAGCGCCTTCCATAAGAATAGCCCAACATGCCCTATCATTAAATGACTTTAAGTTAAAGGCAGACATATCAATAATCAACTTTCCTTTGCCTGTCTAGGGCATTCTCTGTAAAGATTAGGGTATGAAAAGACAGTACTTGCCACAATAGGTATAGATTAGTTTAGAGTCTATAAATCGAACTTTGAGGTTGTGCAAAACAGCAGGTTCATGGAGATAACTGAGCGCTGTGAGGTCATTTTCACCAACAAGTATGTCAGGGTTTCGCAAGGGCGGGAGTTCCTTCGTCTTCGGATCTAGGCAATATTCTAGGTCCTGAAAATCAAATGGAAACACGTGTTGAAAGAGCTGGTGTTTAGGTTTCTTCATTCAGTCCCTCCAACCATTCTTCCCAGCAAAACTTGCCCAAGTTACAAAAACACAATGCAAGATTTAAATTACCTGGTGATTTGAGTTAGCAGTTCTTTCTCCAAAAACATAATTTAAAATTTTCCAAAAGGGTTTTCTATATGCATAACAGGCAACCGTAAAGAGATATCATCTTTTTAGACTATTACTTAAGCAAATCCCTTGCTTTTGCTGCCAAATCTTTTTATTAAACAAAACAAAATACATTATATCATAAATCTAACCAGTTTTTCCATACTATTTTCCTCGTGAGCGGAGCAGACAGAGGAAGCGGATTCCCATCAGTCTGTAGTCAGCTTCATACACAGTAATATGACATGAGAATGTTGGCAGAACACCATGAAGAACACAAACTGAAAAAATGCTACTTACAATTTTTGCAGATATAAATTAATCTCTAATATAGATGTTTTAATTACATCTGTCTCTAGATCTAAAGTAACTTTATTTACCTGCTATTTCCTTGTCCCCACACAATGTGACTTAACTGGCAAACACCCCCGTTCTACCACATGCAATGTGCAAGTGTGCAACATCTCCACACAGCCTGGAATATGTGGGGGCAAAATTAATCTTGTCAGATTAAAAAGGTTGTATTCAGCTTGCCATATAAGAAATGTGAGTGAGTCAAGGACTGAAATTCATTCCAGAAAGATATTTCATTTAGAAGCTATTCTATATATATAATCTGTTCTTTTTACTTCATTGCTACGTAGGCCTTTACATGAAAGTAGGATCTAAGCTGCCCACTGGTAAGAAAAAAAAGAAATTAAAAATAAATATTTGACCAACTGCAGCAAATCTTTATTTTCCATTAAAGATCTGAGGAATCACCATCATTATATATTAAAATTAAATAACCATTTAAATGGCATGAAAAAAAATGAATAGGCCTTTACTAGAAGGATATGAGCTTTTCGTAGACATGTCATAATTTCTCTACACTGTATACAGCATCATTTTCGTAATGCCCTTAATCCTTGCCCCTTTTTATCTTTATTAATCTTCTGATGGTTATGCTCAACTTAAAAGTCACAGCTCTTTCTCTGCAACACTGTTCTCCTAGCAACACTGTTCTCATTGGAATATCAAACCAGGGTTATAGGTTTAACAGCATAAGTAGAAAAAGATGATGCAATTGAACATAATAGGCAGTTGGATAAAAGCACCAATTTTTTTATTTACTTTAAAAATCAGGCAAAATGGATTTTTGTAACTAAACAGTATAATTTATCACACCAAAGAAATACTACTGGGAGTCAGTGGACAATAACAAATGCACATACATAAATACTGATATATTTTGACAGTACAGCTTCCTGCATTAGATACATCAGTCTCCAGTCGAGAACAAGAACAATCAGCTTACAAACAATATGCAGACCTACCTTGCCCGCTTCAAGTCGAAGCTGGAGGACTTTATCTCCAGGTTTATAATCTTTGAGAAGTTCTGCTGACTTCCAGACCTCCTCTGGATCAGGGATCCAAACCCTGGCATACTGCAATACAATAATAGCAGCAAATGATCAGTGACTTCTTGTTGCAATACAGTTAAATCATCAATATACATGACACCAAAACTGTTTTTTTTTTCTTTTTTAAATACATGTTTAACAGCCAAACTCTTAAGCAAGAGACAAGTTAATTAGCATGTCTGAGGTGAATAAGTTGTTCTATTGATAAAAGGCTACACAAGCTTAATTTTATTGCCTACACAGAAAGAAAAAGGCATTTCCCATACAAAATAATGTTCCAAGATACACATTCAATGCTGAAAATCTACAAAGAAAAAAAATCTGTATTTTCAGAAAGATCAAAAACTTGGCAATCAAAAAAATTACTTGGAGTAACTCTTCTGAGTAGGTTCTAAATGCATTTGCAGCATAACATTATATAGCTTTTTTTGTGCATTCTTTTTTTTCCCCTAAGAGAACACTTTGGCACATCTGTGTTAATTCAGGCAAAGCTACCTCATCTCAAGTATTATAAGCTCTTTCCTTTGCAGTTGCAAATAGGGCAAGTTTAAAATGGATTATCTCCAGAATGCCAAAAGAAAAAAACTGAAAAGATTTTGTTGAAAAGGCCTCCAAATAACAAGGAAAAAAAACAAACCAGCATTCCAGTTAATGACCATTTTCACCCAAACTTATGAATAAAAGTAACCCAGAACAAACATATGACTTGTTTTCAAAAACAGAAAGAATATTCATATTTTTAAATGAGTGAAGATATAATGGTTATCTCATATTCAAGAATCAATTAAAGGTGTACAGAAACCACCTAGTTACTTATACAGTTGCATGTACATGCAAATATGTACATGTGAAAACAGCTCTTGAGTAACACAAGGAAAAGGCTACGACATTTTTAATATATTAAAGCTTCTGAACTGATGCTCCTGCAATGCCTAGAGAGCACTGAGATCATCCCACACCCATCACCTTTGCAAACAAAGCAGCTTCTTGGCTTTAGAGGTGCAGCCATGTTGCAAAACATTCTCAATCCACTAAATTATTTCAAAATAACTCTAATGTATTTGTCAAAGCATGGCATTTGATGGCAGAGAAAACTGCATTTGGTCATACAGCTTCATCACCTAATCTTGCAGAACTTATTTTTGTATAGCATCTTCTGCCTCAAAGAATGCTGAAGCTTCCCCCCCCCCCCCCCTTATTAACCGAGTTTTCCCACTACTTAAAATGATGAACTTCTTGTTTCTACTAGGGATTTTTTGAAAGACCAAACTTCGTATTGCCTTCTTGTTGCCCAACAGAAAATGATAAAATGTGTTCAGCAAAGGCAGCGGGTTGGGGAGCGAGACCCGAGGAGCCCCAGCCCCTGGCCCAGGAGAGGGATATGCACCCTGCCTAGCTGGAGGCTGCCAGGGAGGCGCAGTGCCTGGAATTATTTCAAACTTCACAGAGCAATTTGCTTCCCAAACCCAGGATGCTTCTCAAGAACAGTGTACATGAGTAATTTACAACAGCCTAAATCAATGGCTTTTACCCTTAACACATTGCAGCCTTTAAAGCCTGCCTCTGCCTTCATCTAGAAAGCTCTCAAACTCCTGAAAAGCTTATGCCATACATGTAAACCAACTCTCTCTACAAAGTGAAAGGAGAAAAATAATGAAATAAAGAATTAAAAATTCACTGTCATTGTTCGCACTACAGAGTGTGTTATGCTCCCACACCTGGTCTTTCTTCATCTTCACTGAATGTTTATGCCAGCCCTAAGAATCTACTTTACACAAAGACAAGAAACTTTGTTCTTTGTTGTAAATATGTGGTTGTGTTGGTTTTTTTCTTTGAGTTTTATTAGTTTCCATATATATTTGCTATTGTTTTCAGTACAAAAGTGCAGTATCACTTTATTATTTACATACCCTCTTCCTCACTCCCCCAAAAGATACGAATATTGATGAATTATTTGAAAAAATTAAAGATCCCCAAAACAATTCTTCAGTATGTGCTCTTGCCATTCACAGAGCACTGTATATAACAGCAATGGAGGCCAACAAACCAGTAGTGGAGCAGCCGGGAAATTAGCAGCAGAAGCCATGGTTTGGGCACTTGGATTATTTGTTTATTTTCAGCCCTGCTGTATCCACAACTCACAGGCTAAGAAACCTCCTTTGAGTTAAAATGAAGGTGTGTGCTAACAACTGTACGTGCCAATGCAAGTACAAACCTACAGAAACTACAGAATAATTCCAAAATAATTAACCAGGACATGACAATAGAGGTGCAGTATTAGAGTCAAGTAGTGCACTCAGGAGCAATGTCTTCTTTCCTTTCCGCTTGGTTTTTAAATGAAGGATTCCCTGTAAAACTTCATAAACACACATATATCCAAACTTACCCCAATGTACCTGTTCACGGAACTCTCTTTTATTTAAAAAAAAAAAAAACAAACAAAAAACCAAAAATCAAAACCCTGCCAGAAAGCGGGGAAGTTTTTTAGTTTAACACAAAGATGCTACAGTGCCAGACATAGCTGAAGACTAAATGCGTACCACACTTTGCCCAGGCTTTTCCACCCCGCTCCCCCCAGCTATAGCAGCAGTTCCCCATCCTCAATATTTCTGATGGGATATTGCTTCCCTCTCATCACAGGAATTAACAGAAAGCAAAGTAAATTTAATACGAAAGAGGAAAGCATTTAAATACTGTCTAGCAAAACAGGTTAGCAGGCTGGTTTCCTCTAGGCTACACAAAGAAAAGTTTCATGATGTAAAAAAGGCAGCAGCCTTGTAAGACACAAATACTGTTAACTTCAGGCAGCAAATGCTGCGTAGCAGTTTCTAACTATGTGATCTATGCCAGCATGAAATAGGCACCTTTAATTTATTCAGCTGAAACTGTACATTTTCTACTGTCTAGAGAAGGGAAAGAGAAAGCAGAAAACAGATCACCATAGAAACCGGGTTACTACAGACAGCTGAACCTTCCGCATGACATAACCCTACAGATATTAAAGTCATCCTATGAGCACTAAGCTGCAGCTTTTCATCTCTAGCATCACTGCGTAGCCTTAAATGCCTGCCAAACAAAACACCTGGTAAAAAGAACAGGTGGGAGGAAAGAGAGAGATGTTCCTAATTATAAGCACTGAATCATTTCACAACATTCTCACCTCACTAATTTAGCAGAATGATTTGCAAAATCAGATTTTCATTCTCTCTTTTATATAATCAGTTGATGTTCAAATCCCATTTTTAAACCAGTTTAAAAAAAATCAGAATGAAAATATAAGGCACACATATGAGATACCCTTGAATTCAGAAGGAAAACAATTAATTAAATGCATATTGACAGGACTATTTCAAAACTCTGTTTCTCGCCTAGACTCTCTTCCAGCCTCAGCAGACTAACATAAAAAACCCCACCACCTCCAAAATCACATGGAAGTGTGGAAGTTTTCATTTTTTACTGGTGGGTCAGAGAGCTAGCTGTATTACCACAATTTTACATAATAAGAAAATATAATAGGAAATTACAGTATTCTCTCGTACCTCATGATTTCATCTTAGATCACATGAAGAAATCAGCAGACTATAATAATTATCTATCAAATGAGACCATATGACTCACAAAGCCTCTCTTCTGAGCTATCAACCTCTTGAAGTACTAATCGACATTGCTGACAGAACGGAATTAGCCATGCAAGCGGCTCAGCAGTCGCTTCAGCAGTCAAATAGTTTTCTACTTCCATTGCACAATCACAAATACTGGAGAAGGAGATACAGCTATCTTCCCAGCTTAACAGCTCTTTTGATAAGAGCTGAAAAAGTTCACGAAATGATCTACATCCTAAAAAGAAAAAGGAAATTTCAACTCATAAAAAGCTGTCCCTAGTTTCTCAGCAAGATCTACCCATACAAGTGAACTTGTATGATTTTCACTTCAGCAGAGATCACCTTTTTACTGATTTACAGACAGCCTCAAAAAAAACCAGTCTTTCAGGTGTTAACCATGAAAAACTTACAAGAGACATTGCCCTCTCTTTGTCCAGAATGACCTCGGGTTTGGGTAGGAATAAAGCAGCTTGTTAATGTCTGGATCAAAGAGATACCGTCAATTCTGGCAGCACTAGCTGAAGGAGCTGATGGAACAGCAACAGCTGGTGAAAGTCAAAGCCAAATTTGACCAAAATCATTCAATGTGAACCTGTTGCTAACTGAACACAGCCACCTGGAGAGAGCAGGCTGCATTATTAGGCTGGAAAAAGAAAAGTGTCTATGCTAGCAAGGCATAACAACAAAACAGAGCACAAAGTCATAAAGTTCACACTGCAGAAGTGTTGAATTTACCCATGCAAAATGCAAACTTATTAGAAAAGGATTTCTGAGCTGTGTGATTTCCTTGGATGGGGTTGCTCTGAAAACATAATCTGATGCTATTAGAATAATTTGCTTCCAGCTTTATATTTTCCTCTATACTTGGTTCACAGTGCCACCACCATGGATGATAATACTGAGCCTAGAAACACCTGAAACAGAAAAGTTTAGCTTTTACATTAACAACATAAGCAGATGCATGGCCAGGTGAGTAACAGGTCGAACACAAGTCTTAACTTGACCAACGTGGATCCCCTACAAAGGGATCCTCATCACTCACACACGAGGCGGGAGGAAGTCTCGTTTCTTCCACTGCTGAAACCACTAAAATTTCTGCCATCTGTCCTGCGATATGCAGGCAGATCCAAGGAAGCACTGCATTTCTATTAACAAAGTGCTGCTGCCGGTTGCTGTTTGAAAAGAAAGACAAGACCTTACTCTCCTTTCATAAAAATGCCAAGTAACCAGGGAGGATCGGAAAGTAGAGCATTTCCATGACAAGCAGGCTGCTGCAAAACCTCTGACCAACTCCTCTAAATTCTTCTTACGGCCTGAGGGAAACGGCATCGTTAACTTTGCAAAAGAATCAAAACAAAAATTATCGATTTTCTTGAAGGCAGTAGCACTCTTTGGGCATGGAACATACTTTCTGTCTTGTTGCTCAGTAACAGTCATTTATATACCTCTTGTATAGTTTAAGGCCTGATATTTAGAAAGCAATTTAAAAAGACATTTATATCATGATATATAGTGAGGAAAATATATGTGACAATCTGTATTAATGTTTTATCTGAAAAATAATCTCACACAGTTAGTTTACCTAATAGGAAGATCAAAAGCCCCATGTTATTCTGACTGGTGGGAATTCCCTGACCGGCCACATGCAGAGCTCCCCAACAGCGGCTGGGGGACAGTGGTGACCCAGGCTCTGAGCGACACCTTAAGACACCACCACTACAAGCTTGCATACTACTGACATTGGGTTTGCAAATTTGGGTCACTGTGCCTGCAGTACTCAAGGTTAGGCAGGTAAGGCACCATATCCTTCACCACGTACAAGGAAACTACTTGAATCGCAGCTCAATGACAAAAAAAATCTGTGGTACCGGAGTATTTCATCTACTGTATAAATATCCACTACATCTGAATCCTAAGGATATAAAAGCCTTTTTTTTCTTCCTCTTTCTTTCTTTCCTTCTTTCTTTTAAGCATTTTTATAAGGCATTCTTTATATTTAGGGCCTAGTGACTTGTAACAACAAAACCAACTTGTACGTTGTTCGCCAAACACGCCTTGATTGTACAAGGTACAATCAAAAACTATCAGCATCCCACAAAGAATCACTGCAGCAAGATTTACATCTTCAGCCACTGGAAAAATGTCCGTTGACTTACATTTACCTGAAACTTCACCTTACTTCAAAGTGATGCAAAGAAAGCTAAATCCCAAACAGAGAATATATATACATGCTACTACAGGCAAATTTGATCAGCAAACAGAAATGTAAATTTTTTTATTTCTTTAAATGTTACAATTATTAGCAACCTTTCCACTGAAATTCAGAGAAAATTACCACCCTGCAAATCTACACACTGGGCCTGACATCAAGGCCAGAAAACTCAGTATTTTACTTTAAGCTACGAAATATATCAAAGAACAGTTATATTCCCAGGTTGTAGTTGATATGATTTTTACAAGAAACATTTTTCAGCAGTTAAAACACATGAAATGTTTAAAAGTTGTGAATTTTCTTCATCTTTAAAAACACAGCTTTCTACATTTTATGTTGATTGTACTTGGCCTTCTCTTCAAACTGTCATACAGAGGGAGACAGATCTGGTTTATACTCAGTCATTACTAACCCAGACAACGCTTTAGCCAGCAAAATGTTGCCCATTCACCCCCTGAGATGCTGCATGCTCCTGTTGTATTTCACCGACCCCCTTTCACAGGTTCTTCTCCATCCTCCCCAAGCAGCCATCCTCGGCCAGCAGCCACGGTTACAATCCTGTACTCTGTGACTTACTCAGCTTGTGACGCCAGTGGCACCTGCCACTGAAGACCACTGGACAGCGATGGGAAGTCCCATGCAACACCGCTTGGGTACACCATGAATTTGCCCACATGATGCTTCTGACAAGGCTTAATTAAGGCTGTATGATCAATTACAGAAAAATAAAACGTTTCACAAAGTGCCACACAAAGACTGGGACAGAGGCTGGCCTGGCCAGCTTGTCAAAAGGGAAGTGCAGCTACATCCTTCCCTACGTCCCCGCCGCTGCCATGAGCCTGCACAGGACGACGAGGAGTGATGCCCCTGCACCGCTGCGCCTGCGGCTCCCCACCTGCCCTGGCTGCCAGGATTCCTCATCCATCACCAGTCATCAGCAGACCTACAGCGTAATAACCCACAATAAAAACCCAATGAAACAGCAGTACTTCTATCTTACTTGCTGCAGCATGCTATTCTTATTTAACTCAGCACACTTCTCAAGAAATGTTCATTTAAAGTAAATCAGGCTTAAAAAAAAATGTTCAAAGAAAAAATCAATGTTTAAGAATACTTTGTGTTTGAAACAGTTTTGATTTCTAGACCTGTCAAAGGAATGAATGCAGCTCTGAAAGATCTTCAAAAAAGATGGCAATTACAGCTAGATCAAAACCACCAATGTTTTGGTCACTACTTGAGACACAGAACAGCTGAATAACCACAATAAGATCAGCGAAAACATCGAGCAGAAGTGTGACGCCTATCCTGGACTGAGTGCCAGGAAAATATTCTGACTCATATAAAATTTCATGTGGGGTCATACCCATGCAGAGAGGCATACACTGTATTGCATTTCGATCCATAGCACCAAAACAAAGGCCAACACTGAATTATATGCTAGTGATTTCAAAAAGAAGTTAATTATAAGTCTGCCTTAAAACACCTAATTCATTCAACCTGAAAAACATGTTACAAGAGTTGTAGAAGACTGGCCACAAGAAATTTAAGGGCAAATGAAACAACTACAGCTATCCCCTGAATATTAAGCTAATGAGACATGTTGCACTGAAGAAAGAGTATTAGGAAAAGGATGCATAATTTCATGTTTGCGTGCTTACAGTGAATGTTGTGGGTATATTACAAAAATACTCCAATTTAAAAATTTTTATAAAGCCAATACTTAAGGAATACACAAAAAAACATTCAACATGTCATGATTAACTTCATGGGTGCCTGAATTTAAGATCCAAGAAAACAAATACTATGAGGCCAAATGAAACAAGTGGTTGTAGGATTTTGTTTTAACACTAAGATGATGCAAGTCATAATATAGACTTCACAGCATAATTAACTAAACACTGAAATAAGTATTATTTCCAGACCACTGGTACAAAGTCAGTCAAGACCTTCATGTTTCTTATATATTTTTACACGCTGATGTCACACAATGAAACACTGATTTCATTTTCTCAAGTTCTTAAATGGATTTAAGATCTTACAGAAGCTTTTTATAATTATTTTCCCCAAAGTTTCTAGAAACCTCACCCATAGGAGGCAGGATAACTGAAGCGTTTCTTGCAACACGCAGCGCAGCCCAAGTTTTGCTCAAGGACAGAAGGGGCTCATAGCACGGGCTGCAGCTGGTTGTTCATCCTGGGTTCATACACGCAGAATGAGGAAGCGCTGTCTTTTGTCTCAGTGTCTCTGCTTCAGCGCAGAGCCATCTGCATCACTGCCATGAGATTATCTGGTGTATCTAGCATTCGCTTAGGCAGGAAGGGAAAATAAAGGGCTGTATTGATCAGACAGATGCACTGCGTCGTGCCGTGCTACAGGGCTGGAGTTTGAAACAAAAAGTTACTGAGAAAAAAGTAGTGGAGCCATAATTGATCACCTAGCTCACAGAGGTGAAATAAGGCTAAATTTTCTGCTATCTATAAGCATCTGGAGTATGGCAATTGCTGACTTAACTGTGAAAGCTTAATTTAAAAGTTAAAAATGAAAGGAAAGATATTTGGCATAAACTTTGATAGTGGATAAGGCTGTACTTTTCTGAGTATCTTTCTGTAAAGTTGACCTCAAGTCCAAACAGCATGCTTTTGTTTTTACTTAATCCTAGCCCCCCCAAAAAAATCGCATTGAAAGTAAAACACCTGCTTGAGGTTCTAAAAATCCAAAATTAACTGATTATTTTTCGTTAGAACAACACAGAAGCCCCAGGCTGAGATGTAGTTACATCATTAAAACAGAGCTTTTACTGACTTAGCTTGAGTTATTCAGGGAAAACTGGTTCTACTCAGCTAACCCAGAACATAACTCTGTCAATATGGTCACGTCCACACCACAGACACCTTTCTGCCATATTATAACAGCAACCCGACACCAGTGAAGCACATCTAATGAAGCTATATTTAGTCCCACCATTTTTTCATGGGAAATTAACAGTAAGTCCTCATGCAAGGAAACGAGAATGAGCTGGTATGAATGACCTGGCAAGCTCTAACTTAAAACCAGCGAGCAGAGTTAAACCTCCCCAAGAGCCTCCACAAGTGTCGGGGGAAGCTGTGAAAGCAGAACTAGGGCTAACGGCCACAGCGTTGCTCTCAGAAACTCTCTGGCGAGAGCGGCTGCATTTCTTCCCCTGCCATCTTCAGCCCTGCCCTCGTAAATCCCCCAGTGAAAAGCGTGCACAGGAGTCGCGGGTGCAGCAGGGCTGCGCTGGCTGCGAGCACCGCCAGGCCCCAGTGCCGCCTGGTCCAGCCCATTTCATCAGTGCCATTCTAACCTTGATTAGCACGAGAAATTACGGAAGACACCTCTGTGCTGGAGAGGGGAGTGAAATTAAAACCTTTCACACTAGTTGGAAATTGTATACCACATTTAGCCTCAGAGAAACTACTCCACTCCCTTTCTCTACAAGAGTTATTTATTAGATTGTTTGCAAAAAGTTTATATTGCCTTTGTATTTCCAGTACATAAGATTGTCACAAGGAAGAAGCGCACTCTGACATCAAATTCTAACAACTTCTGCAAACGCTTCTCCTCATACAAGATTTTTCTAAGGGAGACAATGTCCTAAACAATGAAATTATTGTCTGGCATGTTTGAAAAAGTCTTCTGTATGTATCTCCAGATCCTAAGTCAAAACTCTACTTACTTTAAACCTTTATTAATAAACTATTATACTAATAAGCTATTATATGCTTGGCTATACAGCCTTCACCTATGTTGAAACCAAGAAAACAACCAAATGTATTCTACTTACTTTAACGTATGTATAGTCTAAACCATCTATTTCCATCCTGTATCTCTTGTAACACAGATTTTCAGCACTTTCAGAGGCAGTTGGTGTTTCCTTTCCAGGCAAAATAGGCACACTCTCCATGGAAAATATTTCCATATTTATTGTATTGTTGTACACTAACTCATAAGGCAACTTGGGAATCTCTCTCTCTCTGGTTTCCTCAGCAAAACAACTGAGGTCATCTGCTTTAAAGATACTTATGAATAACCCATGGAGTCTGCAGAGAGTAACGTGTGACAAGCCATGTTGGGGCAATGAATTCGCGCATTGTTAGACCGACTCATAGTATTTTTAGTTTATTTCTCTGGCTCTACAAAGAGCAAGAGTGTACTCCTGTAAATCACAAAGGAATTGCAAAATTCTCTTGTCTTGTGATAATCAAATGGAAGAACTCAAAGACACCGTCAGTAACTGCAGCAAGACTTCATGGTTTTTCATATCCATTTACAAAAAAGAGTCCATATGGGTATGAAAGTCACTCAGATGAGAAGTCTCTGTTCTTCTACATTTAGGACTGTCAAGCTAGAAACGTGCAGTTTACACCTAACCACACAGCAACCTTAAGAAACTTGACATGACAAGTCACATATCGTATTTCCCCCCTGTGTTAACCACTATAAAGACAGAATGAGAGCTCTTCAAAGCAACGCTGCTTTAGCCCTTACATTTAATTTTAAAGCACGGGCTCTCATCAGACCACAGTGTAAGTAAGTAGCCTGGAAGAGTCTGCTCTCAACCATCCCCACTGTCTCCTAAGAGCTAAATAAATTCAACAAGCCACTTCTGCTAATTACCAGGGGCAGCTTTTATTCTATGTGAATTACCCTGACAGACTTACCTACAGCCACACCTGAAGCGGGGTTAAAAGGCAAAAATGAAGCCTTGATGAGCAACGAGGGAAATGCAACAGCTTTCAAGATGTTCAGAAAATAACCACAACTTTCACCAAACAGCATGGAGGTAACAGACTCAAAGATGACCCTGCAGGCACAGCTGCCTTCTGCATTCCTGACTGCTTCTCCTCCAGTTTAATCTTCATACTGCTCCCTCAGACCGTTCATCAGCATGGTGATTTCTCGTTCATACTTGCTTATCTGATGTTAGGTTTGTACCTTCTTCTCCCTTAACATTTTAAGAAGCTTTACCCCAGCCTTGAGTACCTCCATGCCATTATTATTCAGGGAAAGATCTGTGACAATTCTTGCTATTGTCCCCGATTAACAGGCCAAAGACATTAAATCCATGCCGCCAAGGAGAACAGATGGTGTAAAGACACAAGATCTCTGCTTCTGTAAGTAATCCATTTTCACCTTCTTCAGAATTTGCATTAAAATTCGCAGACACTCACATTAAAAGTTGGGTCAATATCTGCAATCCACAGACATTCAGTAGGACTGAAGTCTTTAAACTTTATTAGTAGTGCCTAATGTTTCCTGTGCTCACCTTCCAACTGCTCAATGCCCAGAATTCAGCAAGAAGGGCACTCCTCTAATGTAATCGCACCAAATAGTTATCCTCTTTTTAAAAACAAACAAAAAAACCAAAAGAAAACAAAACCACAAACCTTTTAGCCAGCACTGATCTCTTCTTTACATTTTATTTGTATATAGACTGATATATAGAAATAAAAATACTAAACACTGTGACTAACTGAGAACAGGCAGCAAAGCAGCTATATTGTGACAGAAAAGGCGCAAGTTATGACCCGGATGGCCAGGAACAGAAAGACCTCCAAATCATCACGATCATCAGCTCAATAACTCTGGTGCTTTTCACATTTGCGCAGTGCTGGGCAGTTCAAGTTATCCACCTCACACAGTATTTCACGTTAGGCTGCTGCCTGTAGCAAACTGAGAAAGTGGGCTATGCTAAAAGACGATGAGTGGAACCATTATCTCCCTGAGATGGTGGGTGTCCTGAAAGCGGATGCTACCCCTGAAAATATACTCTTGCTATTAAATATTAAAATTGGGTTTTAAGTAGACAGGTCCTAATTTACTGCAACACTGCACACACAGAGCTTAACGCAAAGAACTTGACAAGACAGCATCCCTAGGATATGTTTTAATTTGTTTTCCTGCACAAATTATTCTGAGCAGGTATACGACAGCAAAGTTATTTCCCTGCAATAAGAGGAAAGAGAAAATAAAATGCCCAATCTTTCAGATTTACATGCTTGATTTCAAAGCATAAAATTAAGCAATGTGATTACTCACACGGAATAAAGATAAATCTTTGCAGCATCAGGCTTAAGCAAACCCAGGGTTAAGCAAAGCCAAGCAACATTGAGAACGAGAAGGAAATGATGCAGTCCTAAGCAAAGGGCGGCACAGAGCTTGGCACTGGCACGGGCATGAAAGTGCTGTTCTCTGCCAGGAAAGTCACTAAAAGCCTTGCTATTAGCATTGGTAAACGAGGCCTTAGCAACCCAGTCATACAACTCTCCATCCTGGATGCAGCTCAAAAGTAAAGCCAACAAAAGGAAAAAGTTACTGGACAAAGAGCCTTTGAATTCAACACGGTTTGAATTTTCTCTGTTTTCATCTCCCATAACCTTTAGCTAACAGGTTTAGTTTTGTGCCTAATGTATTCCTACTTACTTATGTTGTGGTGTATCATGAGTGGGGTTATGGTCTATGAATATAACTTAAGCAGAAAGATATAGTTTGAGGAAAAAGTCAAAGTCACAGACACGATGAAAATTTCCAAGAACCATGGGTTTATTCTGACCCTAACACCATATTTTCTGCAACAAGAACCACCTATTATTAAGGAAAAATAGGAAACTCTTCCTTGCTATTTCAGCAGCAGAGAAGACAAGCAGGTGCACACTGCTGCTTCAACTCATTCAAGTAGTTTGCTAATGAAGCAGCAGGAACAATAGACTTGCCCAAATACCATTTCTTGGCCCTGGGCACAACTGTACCAATACTCACTATCAGAGTCAAGCACGATACATGCAGTAGTGAACACTGCTCCACCACAGCGAGCACAAAATTAGATCAGAGAGAACCTCTGCACCTTCAAGCATACAAAAGAAAACCCAACCAAGTAAAGGAGTTCAGACTCTGCTCGTCCCTAACTTCATACATTGTCCTGGTTTCGGCTGGGACAGAGTTAATTTTCATCTTAGTAGCTGGTACAGTGCTGTGTTTTGGATTTGGTGTGAGAATGATGCTGATAACAAGCTGATGTTTTAGTTGTTGCTAAGTAGCGCTTATCCTAAATTAAGGACTTTTCAGCTTCCCATGCTCTGCCAGCAAGCAGGTGTGCAAGGAGCTGGGAGGGAGCACAGCCAGGGCAGCTGACCTGAACTAGCCAAAGGGATATTCCATACCATGGAACATCATGCCCAGTATATAAACTGGGGGGAGTTGGCCGGGGGGGTGGATCGCTGCTCAGGCATCAGTCAGTGGGTGGTGAGCAATTGCATTGTGCATCACTTGTCTTTTCTTGGGTTTTATTTCTCTCTTTTTTTTTGTTATATTCTTTTTCATTACAATTATTATTATTATATATTTATTATTACTAGTTAGTATTATATTTTATTTTACTTTAGTTATTAAACAGCTCTTATCTCAACCCACAAGTTTTAGGTTTTTTTCCTGATCCTCCCCCCCATCCCACTGGGAGGGGGGAGCGGCGAGCGGCTGTGTGGTGCTTAGTTGCTGGCTGGGGTTAAACCACCACACACATGCAAACCAAGCTAAGCTGACTTTAATCAAGAGGTATAAAACAAACCACTGGCTCTTATCAGAGGAGCTCTTGCTGCTTGACAGCACAAAGTGAAACTGGGTCCATCATCTTCCCCCTAGCCAAGATGCCTTTCAAACCAGCAATGTCTGTACGTATGCTCATGTGTACATGCAGGTGTCAAAGACTCCAGTAATATAAGCAAGACTTCAAATAGTTAAATATTTGTTTTGTATATGCTTTGTGTTTTCAAGTAATGAAATCTGAATTCAATGAATGTCCCTGTAGGACACCTCCAGTGGCTGGCTCCTCCGAGGTCTGCTGCAGAGGCTGTTCTGACTTGCCAGAAATCTAGGCACCATCCCACTGGTACCCACCGGACAGTAGACTTGCCAGCTGCACACTGCTTTTCCCTCACAGCAGAAATACCATCTACGATTAACTTTACGATCACTTCTTGCTTTTTTAAAGTCCTATTAAAAATAGATCATCCAGAAACAGTGAAACCTTGTGATACGAGACGTTTCTGTGACTTCCTCCAATTCAACTGGTTCAATGAGCAAATTTCAATAACAAAAATGCTTTCTTTAGTCCTACAGAGATTAAACAATGAGTCTCTTTAATGAGAGAGACAAATTACTTTGTTATTAGAACACATGGAGAGGATTAAACTCCCAAAAGCCCCACGAGGAGACCCTAAGAGCCAGGTACATCTGCCTGACTGGCCGCCTATCCCTTCCAACTCAACCTGGAGCTTTGTGGCTCACCAAAAGGTAACGGTGGTCATTGCACACATTTCCTGACATAGCAGGAGCTTGACAGCACTTTCTCTGACCATTTATTTATCTAAAAAATAATAACAATCCATTACCTAAGCCATCTGGCACATGCTATAAAATCACTGCAGTAGAAGCAGACTGCAAATAAGCAGTGGCAGCTCGATGTACAGACATTATTATTCTGCAAGGATTGCTGATGACAGTTTGTGGGGGATCCCACATAATCCACTAATATTATTAGGTAAATGTTTTAACATGATACTCAAAGAATTAAACAAATAAGACCAATTATTATAAATGGGACCTTCACAATTATTCTTTACATGTAACAAAGAATTCACACAACTTTCAAGAGTAGGTCTACAGGGAAAAAAAAAACCCAAAAATTTTTTTTAATATAAAGCTACGATCTCCTCTCCACCAAAAGTAGCTCCCAATGATGCTACACTTTCAGTGCTTCATTAGCCCTACAGGATACGCCCCCCCAAGAACTATTTGTAGGCTGCTAGAAGCTTTCACAAAGAGCTTGCTATCTCTCGGGCCCCACCGCCCTGCCCAGGGTGGTATCATTTCCTCCCCCGGACACACTCGGTGCCCAGGGGAGCAGCTCTGGCACAAACTGGGTCCAACTCAAACCATCACTCACCTTGCTTCCCAAGGCTCACAGTTTCTTTTAACAAGAATGATGGATTGCTGACATGTCGCAAAATTGCCATTAGAAAGCTAAGAGTTTTTTCAGTTTCTTAGGCTGCTGTGGTTGGCATTCGACTACAGGAAACATTTTTTTTACAAAAACACAATAAAATGTCAAGGTTAGGTTAAACCAAGTATTGTTAGACTGTTGGGTAATTATATCCCCAGCACCTTCAGTTTAAAGGCAATAGGAATAAAGTTGGGGCACACAGTTGTGAGTTGTCACTGGCAGAGTTGCCATCGCATTTATTCCAGTGACAGCAGGTCCCCGAAGCAGAAAAGCAACTGAAATATCCCCTCTTCTGCTGCTGCACTAGATTTTTAGAAGAGGCAGAGATACAGTTATAAAATATACTATAAAGGTTCACTGTCATTTGCAGATGTAATTGCTTGACAGTACACATTTGATTTCTGCAACAGCCTCTCTGCTCTGAACGGCACGGGTCCAACTCAGAAGCAGAGCAGGACACCCAAGTTGTGTGCGGAGATGAACGACTCCCATCTCTGCATTACTGGGCAGCACAGCTCTGGCAGAACAAAGCAGCGATCTACTCAGACAACTGGTTACTGTTTAATGTTTAGAAAACACTTAAGTCACATGCAATAGTTTGAACAGCAATATACAAGACTATATAATTAAGGCAGCTTTTTTTTAACCCCCAAGAAAAGCCCACTAATAAGCACAGAAATTTGGAAATACAGCTGTATTTTCTCTCTTACACTCAGGTTGGTTTTTGCTGTATTTCCTCCCCATGTACCATTAACGTACCCAAGAAGAGCGATAACCCGGTCAGAATCTGCCTTTTGCCATTTTCGCTTGCAAGGACCCAGCACAAGTGAAGGGGAAGACCAAGTCTTGTAACACCCTGGCTTCACACCCGAAGCCTGCAGACAGCCCCAGGAAAGCAAGAAAGGGCTCCTTGCGGCGCTGGGGACTGCACAAGCGGTTTTTTGTTCTATGCAGTTCCCTCTGACACTTCCCTAACTCAATTTACTGCTTATAAACCCTCAAACTGAACCATTTCAAGGAGACAGCAGCAGGACTGAAGGTCAGCTACTGAGTTCAGCTTGCCCAGACCGTGCTCTCCAGCGAAAACTGTTTACTGATTCCTCTATGTTCAAAGGAGTATTTCCACTCAGTTTAACTGAAATGGGATTACGCCCTAAGTTAGGAGCAAGCTAGCTGGAGCTAGCTGCCCCTCATCTCAAAGATACTGGAAAGGGACAAACATATTGGTAGCAGCAAGAATAAAAACAAATTAAAGTCTGACTGAATGGATAAATAAATAAATAAGCGCATTGCACACAGCCATACAAAACTGAAACAGAAATCCTGAGAGGGCAAAGCAGCATGCTCTAGGAAAGCACAGCATGAAACAGAAACAACTCAAACCCAGGGAAAAAAGGATGGAAACGGAGCACAAAAATGACTGAATGATGTCAACTCTTCACTCTGACTTTAAAAGAGGCAGCATAAACACAGTGCCTGATCCGCTTTGTTAATTTTCATGTACAGGCAATGACAGCATGTGCTGGGGCTTGGTTTTACACACCTGAAGGTGACATCTAACATGAAACGGGGCAGTTTGGCCAGTGTGGAGAAGTCAGATAAGTTCCAGCTCTAGGCAAAGCATTCTCACTTGTTCTTAATTTCCAGGAAAGCAGATTACACTTAACAAAAGCCAACGCATGGCCTAGATTGTCCCTATCAATTTTTATGGGTCAGCAGAAGTATGCATATATCTGTTGTTGGTCAACAGTTACTGAAATGCTGATCAACTACATCTGAGCACTGCTCAGCAGAGCTACGGTGATTCAGGAAACACATCGCGATTCTCCTAAGTTTGTTTCCAAAGTCAAAGAACCAAAACTTTCAGAAACGATCTTACAGCAGGACCACCAACCTGCCAGCGATAGCTGTCCAACAGGACAAGTTAAACAGAGCTCAGAGGCATAATATTGTAAATAAGAATGCCTGGGATATAACCCATGGAGCAGTTTTAAACTGCTGCACCCCAAAATTGAAGCTAATGCCTTCAAGTAGAGTCTGTATTTGCAGCATCACCAGACACAGGAATACAAAGTCTGGCACAGTTTGGGCCCATTGTTCACAACAGGCTTGTGCGTGTAATAGAGCCAGTCCTTTTACTTAAATCCAAATTTCCAGATTAACTACTACCATGCGCAACAATGAGGCTGTCTATAGAGTCACCAGGTTTAGATATACACCTGGATGAATCAAAGGAATAGGATTTTCACAGGAGTGGCACGACTTCCTCAAAAATGTATATCGCTGGTTTCGAACAAAAAATAATTAGCTTGGGAAAATAAGAGTTCCTTTAAGCTATTTCAAGATGGCACATGTAGTTGGGATAGTGGGTGCTATTTTTATGCTGGCATGCAAAGAAACCAAATTTGAAAGCTTAACAGTGCATGTTAGCAAAACTGGACACACTGAAGCATACAGCAGAAAGCCCCATTTCCACAAACAATAGCTGGAAATAAGAAGTCTGCTTCTCCCACTCTCAGGCAACATTTGAAGAGATGCTGACAACTTCTTTGCAACACTGGTTATCCAGTCATTAACATAATTTTACCAGCTGTTGTTCCAAGTAACTCACATGAACACAGCTACCTGAACAACTCAGGCAAGCTGGGACGTGGGTTTCCAGTGGGAGAGGGGTACAAGAGCTGCCAGGTACTTCGCTTCAGGACACACGCACACGCACAGCCAGCAACGATGTGCTGCAAATTCATACCCTACCCTGCTTGCCAGCAAAATGTCTGTGCCAATACCATACGTTAACTGTCGATGCTATACTGGAAGCTCTGGTACTTTAAGCAGCTGTCCTGAATGACAATCCTGACTCTGCCTGCCAGTATAAAAAAGATGTGAAAGTCGCTCTTTCTGTGCCTACATATGGCTCTAAAGAGGACAAGAACAGCCTGTGGTGTGAGAGTAAAGCACAGAAGCAATCTCGCTGGCCTTCGTCACCCAGCGAGTCCCTACTGGAGGATCATCCCTGCGTTTGTTTGACTTTGTGTTTGCTGTTTTTCCCTCTGCGTGCCAGGACCTTAAATCCATTATTTATGTTACTTAATCAAGTATGAGATACTGAATGTAATTTAAACAGCATGACGGCTTTACTTGGGGAAAAAGCCAGCAGAGAGGGAAGACAGCACAGACAGTCTCTCTTGAACGCCCAGCAGCTTTCCTATCCTGGCGCTCGATTCAGAGCCATGCCTTCCTCGGGAACTACAAGGGGCCCTGAGCTTTCCACTGTAACGCAGTCCCAAGACAACAGGACACCCACATTTTTGCGGCAGCTTATGACCGAAGGATTTAACCACTCAAGGAAGTGAATTCAAGGACAGATGGGGTTGGAAATTTTTAAAAATAATTAAAAAAAAGAAGTATTTCTGATCAACTCTTTATGAGACATTTTAATTCCATAATAAGAACATCCACAGAGAGAGATAAATCAAGGATACCTTTCCAAAAAACTCCTTAACTCCTTACATAGAGGAGGTCCATTGGGCGCCCGGGAACAACTCTGCAGTACCACTGCTCTCTTGACTAGAATGCTAATTTTCATCCTTTTTTGCAATGACAGTTAACAGAGGTACTCCTCTATAAGACACAAGACACCAAGATGCCTCATATCAACTAATGTATTTAGCATTCTTTAGGGGGTGCAGGCGTGCACCTCACTTCCTCACATTCGATCTCTCCTACACAAATATACTATTCAGATATGGTCAAGCCTATTGAAGGGACTGTTCAGTGTTGATTTGTAGTGTTGCACAGTCAATGTGCTGTCCACCACATCTGAGTGGGAGGACTCACAAATAAGGTGAACTATTCATGCCAAAACAAAAAGGCTGTTTCCTTTTCTTTCTCTCCTCATACAGTGAGCTAGACTGTATGAGGAGAGATAAGACTGTATGAGGGGATAATTTTGGAGTATTTCATAAAGTGGCTCAAGGATCTAGATAGCATAGCTTTCGATAAAACACACTTTGACTGTGCAAGCTTTTTGAAAGAAGTATTTGGAGCTTGCTATGTTGTACTGTGGTGCTCAGTTCTGGTGACCCCAGTCATCCCTTCTGCCCTTAAAAACCTGTGGTCTGTCATCTTTTTCAGATTTTTGCACTAGATCAACACAGAGCAGTAAATGCAAAACAATGCATTGCTAGCGGATAAAACAATCATTTCCACAGCTCTCGATTTGCAGGCATTGCCATCATCAAGATGCGTAGGGCAGTAACTGTTTCCGGGTAGAAGCTGATGAGATACTAACACACAAGACTAAAAATATTAGAAAAATGTCCGTTTAAAAAGCATATGAGAGTCATGCACTGCATCATTGGTGACTGTAGGGCTTCTGAACGACTGCCAAAAGAATAAACATAATCTAAAGGTGCAGTGTCACCAAAAAGGTTAGCTTAATATCAAGGCGCCTATGTTGTAGAAGGTGTTTTTCTACAAGGAATAGGACGATATTTCTGAAGGAGACAACCGAAGAGCACAGAACCGCGTGGAACGGCTATTCTAACCCAAAGCGCTTCTTTCAAGGAGCGGCGCATCACTACGGAGCCGGCTGAGCCGCCCCAGCCGCTTGCTCCCGGCAAGTCCCCGGTGCCCACGACGGGAAGGGCAGCACGGCCGGCTCCCCTGCGGTGCTCTGCGGGCGGACGCCGCCGCAGCGGCGCTGCCTCCCCGCCGCCCCCGGCCCGGCCCGGCCCGGCCCGGCGGGCAGAGCCTCTCCAAGGAGCGGCGGCGCGGCGGGGCCGTGACTCACCGGTCCGGGCACGTACCGGCGGCGGGGACCTGCCCCCGCGCCCGCCGGGATGCGAGTCCATCTTGGGAAGAGGCGCCGGCTCCCGCCGGCGCGACCCCGCCGCGGGGCGGCTGCCGGGGCCGCGGATAGCAGCGCCGGCCCCTGCCCGCGCCCTCCCTCCCTCCGTCGCTTCGCTCCGCTCGGCGCGGGGAGCGGGGATGCCCGCCCGGGCCGCGCTCCCCCCCCCCCGCCTTGCCGCCACCGCCTCGCCCGCCCCGCGGCCCGGCCGCCCCCGCGCAGCCCCCGGCCCCGCCGCCGCCCTACCTTCGTGTAGAGCTCGGAGGCTGCCATGGCGCAGGGCGCGGGCGGGCGGCCCCTCTGCGGCAGCCCGGCGGCGGGAGGCGGAGGAAGGGAAGGAGGGAGGGAGGATGCTCAGGCGGCGGCCCGGGCGCGGCGCGCCATGTTACTACCTGGCGGGCGGCGGGGCTGCCGCCGCTCTGTGCATTGTGGGAGCGGCGGGCAGGCGGCGCGATGCCTCCCACCGGCGGGCGGGCCGCTGCCCGCGGAGCGCGGCGTGCCGCGGGGCCGCCGCCGCCGTCGGACGCTGACCGCTCCCCTCTCCGCGCTGCCCGACCCCCGAGGGTCGCGGCACGGGTTTTACCGAGGGCGGAGGAGAGCAAAGCAGGGCTGCGAGAGACCCGCGGCGGCTGTCCGCCTCCCGCGCCCCGCCGCCAGCGCCGGCTCAGCCCGCTCCTCCTCCCGCCTCGGCGCGGCCCCACGGCGGCCTCCCGCTTTGTGCGAGAACCGGTATTCCTCCCCTCTCCTGACCCTGCCTTTTTTTTTTTTTTTTTTAAACTCCTAGACTGAACAAATTACTCGTTTCTTCATCAGGGACGTTTGTAATTTTTGCTGCTCTCCAGCCCGCGTACAACTTGCGGTGCGGTTCCCAGACCCGCAGGCTCTGCAGGCCGGGCATCACCAGCGCCAGGTACAGGGGAACGATCTCTTCCTTTCACAGGCAACTCTCCTCTCAACGCAAAGAGGAGATGAGCCTTCTGTGCAGCAGCCTCATCGTACTGGATTTACATCTGGGTTACAGCCTACGGCAGCCTCTGTGTGCCTGGCTGCCATCCTACCGCTTATCCCGTTACTCCCATTGTGTATTTCTGCACGTATTTCTCAGGTGCCAAGTTTTCCATTTTTTTTTTCTCTCTCTGATTCTGATCCCATCCTTCAAATTGTTTACAGCCTCTTCCAGCTTGATTGCATCTTTATCATTCAAACCACTACTGAAAACACTGAAGAGAATTGGGCCCATAACAGTTCCTTTGATAAGCAAGTCCAGTTCTCACCAAGAAATGAAGGTACACATCTTTGAAAAGTTTAACATCCATGTCAAAAGGGAATGAAAAGCATAACCCATGTTCTGGCTAGGTCTTGAGATGGCACCTCATTGCTTTATGAATCATTAATGGGTGTTTTCTACAGCTCACGTTATGGCAAGAGTTCTTTTGACAGCAGAACTCAAGCTATTACTATCTGTATTTTCCTTTTCCACCTTGGGAATGCATCCTACCAGTCCAAGTGGTCCAAAATACAAAACAAGTTTGAAACAGTTATCTTTGCCACACTCCCCACCAAAGTGCTTTGACTTTTTAAGTGGTATCATCTCTGCAAAATTCAACTGTTAGATAACAGCTCTGTATTCAGTGGGTAGTATCTGTACTCCCCCTGAAACTTGCTGTGACTATCAAAGAAACAGACGAACCTGTTCTACACAGAAAATGAGTCATGAAAGAGATGGGTGACCTGCTCAAAAATCACTCATCAACTTAGTAACAGCCAGAAATAAAAATCAAGCTATCTCCACTCCCAAAATAAACACTCCCAATAAATGCTATTATCTAGCTGTACTTTACTGCTGCTATCTGAAGGAAAAGAGATGGAGAAAGTAGCAAGTACAGATGAAAAAGAAAAATAGTTAAGATGAAAATACCGAGCCTTACCTGGAGTTGTTTGTATTAGGCACAGATACATGGTCTTCACTGCTAGTAAACTAAGGTTAGTAAATTCAGAAAAGAGGTTAAAAAAACCCTCTTGATTTTGCTGGGAGAGTTCAGAGTTGAAACTCTAATGAGAATTGAATTAAAAAAATACCTTCCTTCCCATGTTCTGCCAGTATGTCCACCATTATCAACCACGATTACTGTTACTGTCCCATGCCTAGGAGGCTCACTCCCATCAGCAGAGCCGGACATTTGCTCTCAGTCCTACGAGAAGCCCAGAACTGGTTCCTGCGAACTGCTGTCCAGGTCAGGGGTGAGGTTTTTGGCTAAGAAGTTTGCACAGCTGCTCTTCACGTGTACACTGTGGCAAAACAGAGAGATCTGTACTAAAGATACCAGTCATCTTTCATGCGTAACACACAAAAGCAATCTGGGGTTCATTTAAGAGTGCGATCATCCCCCTTTAACAGGCTTAATCTAAGAATCTGGATGTATGAACCACAGAAATCTCAGTTTTGTTTTCAGAAGGGATCTGAACCTCCCCTCTGACTGTGTGCCGCTTCATATCCAATATTTAATACCCTTTCTTCAGAATGATATCTATTCTAAATTCAAAGACACTCATTTCAGGAGTTCGCTTGGACTGTGGATTACTGCATCAGCCATTCACAGCTGGAGCTCAGGAGCCAAATGTAATTATAAGCCCCAGCAAAAAATAGATAGCCGAGTCCAAAATATGCTATGATTTGACACAATTTGCATAAACCAGGATTTCAAATCTGTCATTAAGGACAGGAATTGGGGGCACTGAAAGTTGCCAAGAAACAACCTGTTTGTAATGTATCTAGACTGACTACTTAATTATTACTTTAAGATGGGTCTCCTGCATCAAACATTTGCTGGCAAGATTTTAAATATCCTCATATCTTGCACAGCATCTTTTCAAAAAGATCATTTATGGCATTTGATTTCAGAGCATATATCCCAGGGTATTCCAGCTGACAATGTATGGCTGATGTAGCTGATAGTCCACATGCAGAATTTTATACTGAATTTGAACCCAATCAAAAAAAAGATAGAAAATAATCTTCCTATGAATTGAGGAACATTAGTTTATGTATTTTTTTTTCAGAAGTGAATACAAAGCATCTGTCCTATCTTTTTTCTTACATCTATGTTCTGTCTGCATCCATGATCTGTTCAACTGTGGCAGAAAAATTCCCTTCTCGATTAGGGCTTCCTATTCTGTTGTTGTCACACTGTACCGCAAGCGGGCAGTGGATTCTCTGTCGGCCAAACAAAAAAGGGAAATCATGAGAGGCACAGAAATTATATATAGTGGTAACATAAGGAACATGAGATGGTTTACGTGGCACAGTGGATGGGCCTATCCACTCCGTCAGAAAAGCATTTGTATATTCAACATTGTCCATCAGTTTAACTCCAAGCAGCTTTCACTGGAAAGACAGACAAAGCTAACTGAGGAATTCATAGGCTAAAGTCCTCCTCCTCCCCTTTCCTATATTCCCACGCTACAAGGATTAGGCCTGCAAATTCTAGCTGTAGAAAACAAACACGGCTGGTTTCAGCCAGTACTGATGGAACAGTTACCAGTTAAGAACTCTGAAATGTAACGCGAGAGATACGTAGGAAGAAATAAAATCATGTACCATGCACATATTCTCCCGGCAACATTTGGGATTTACTTCAAGGAGTTTTGGCCTTACAAAAAAGACAAGACAAAACCTACATGATGAAATTCACATGCAGAAAGCTTGTCTCGATCCATCGACGCCTATAGTAGAAAGATTTCTCTTGTCCCTAGAACATCATGTATGTTTCTTTTCAATGTATTAGCCAAATTTTTTCCAACAGTATAAAAACCATCACCTGAGAACAGACCTGAAGTTCAGAAGAATCCACAGCTCCCATTCTTGCATTTAAGCATCCTTGTAATTTCAGCCATATAATTCAATGCTGCGCATTTAAAAAATCCAAATCCTCTTTCTCAAGGAATACTCTTACAGTTGTTTTTTCCTCAAACCCAGTAAGGAAACAACCCTACCATGCTAACACAGACAGAAGTACCAGCAGAGGTTGAATCCAGTTTCTGTGGAGACTCCCTGTACGAGGAATGTCAATGAGTTATTTGATTATTCTGTAATATTGTCAAGGGAAGTTGACAGGTTGTCCAACCATATTCCTCTTTCAATAACAGCTACAACACTGTTCTGCAATAAGGTAGAAAAACTAAGCCCAACTGAAATCTGTTACTAAATTTAGACAAAGTCAGAAACAAAAAGTACTCCATCTTCCCATTTTAAACCAGTCAAACAAACATCCATGTGAAATCGGTGGAGGCTTTGTCAATATTTTCCAAAGTAGTAAGTAAACAGACTTCTGTACCTGCTATAAATATGCAAGAATATTTATCATGAACATACATCAAGCAGCATCCTTGTTGTAACAAAGATGTACTGCCTGAGAAAGACAGGGACAATTCAGTCATCTGCCCCTAAACGAAAGCTTTTTCAAGCACATCAGTTGAGCTCAAGGCTGTCTGCCTCTGTACTAGTACTCCAGAAACATTTTCAAGATATTTAATGGGAATAAATGCTTTGAGTATGCATGGAACTTTTCAGATTTCAAGTTACTCTGGATCTATAGATGCCAGAAATTGGGATGAAAAAGCCAAAGACGTGAATCTGAAAAAGGGTGGCTCACTTTTACTAAAGCAGGAATAATCAATCAAACCACACATTCAGCCCAACTCCGCTTTAAGTTAAAAAAACAAACAAAAAACCCATTCATCCTGCTTGCGCGCTCCCCCAGTCTGTTCTTCCCAAGCTCACAGAAAGCCCCCCAGCCATCAAATAAACAAGTGACTGTAATCTTGCCTCCCTCCTGCATAACATGGTCATGCTCTGCGAGCACAGCCACTAAACGCAAAGCTTCTCTGAGTGCCAGTCTGTGAAACCATACCTGCCTCAGCTCTAATTAGAAACAGATTTGGGCAATAAGCCTGCATTTAAATGGTTTGTCTTTGCCTGAAGATTGATGCCACTCCCCATACAGAGATTCAGGGAAGTTACTTTAGGTTACTAACACCAGTGTTAATGCAGCCTTTGCACTGCCTCAGCATGGTATTTGAATGCCACTACTTAAATTGGACATTTTTCTCCTCAGTTTGTTAGAAATGGAGAGTATAGAGGGTGTTACTATGACCTTGGTGACTAAGCTAATTGTGTAAATATACCACGTGGAACTTCAAGTTGCGCAAAGATCAGCACCTAAGTCACAGTCTGAATATGAAATTAGTTGGACTTTTTCCAGCATCTTGATTTCTTGGAAATGTTGCCATATTCAGGCCAATAGTCTATAGCAATGCAAACTTCTATATGCCAAGCTAATTCCCAGATATCCCCTTCACTCAGTGCAAGGGACCAAAACAATCATCTGTTACGGAGTTTTCAAACAATAAGCTTTAATTGCCTTATTAGAAAAATAAGCACTGAAATATATATAAATGTGATTACATTAAAGTAATTCTGTAGTCTAACATACTAGAAACCAAAGCCCAGTCATATTTTTAATGATACAGAGTAGGAAGATTTAGGTTTTAGAAATTTTCCATAGAGAATACCGAAGTATGCAGTATCTTTTAGGAAACCACAGTAAAGACGAGACAAATCTCCACATTGCAATAAAAACTAAGTAGATCAATTTATTCTGTATACTATACAATGTGTAAGTTTGTAAAGAACAGTTGACATTTTTACCACCTTAACATCTTGACTGGGTGTAAATATGTCCAACAAAATGTACTCCTGTGGCCTTTACACAAACACTGTCCTACTACATCAAGAACAATGAGAGCGAAGCCTTTGGTGCTACAGATTCGGGGACATATCTGTGAAGTTGTAATTAATCCACTTAACTATCTCAAATAAAATGTTGGTGCTATCTGCTATTATAAGCCTACATGAGTACTATCCTAATAACTAAACACTGTCTATCTTTAAAGGCAAGATATGAAAGGGACTGCCAGTCTACAGTGTGGACAGGTTTTCTTTGAAAAAGGCAATTATCAAATGGTAAAACTCATATAATACATTATGTACATAAGTTTGGATAGCTGAGTTGTCTTGCTGGAGTAAGCTGAAAGTAAGCATCGATTTGCAGTCATGTTTGATTTACTGTTAAGCGATTACTGGACTTAAATTTTCTACAGTGTATAGAATCAAAATAGCTGTGCCTGCTGCTGAGGTCTGTCAGATGTGAAGGCTCATTATCAGTCGTTGACCTAGTTAGTATTACAGTACTTCAAATATACACATGGATAATATATTCATAGCTGAATTTGTAGTAATCTTAAGAACTGCAAGTCACCAAGTGAACATCGGAAGAGCTTGTGTTGTCCAACCAGCAGGACAAGCTGCGTTGTAGCTGAGTGGAATGTTTAAATTTAAATGGCTATTTTTTTAAACCTTCCCAAACATCAGGAAAGCCCACCTTATGTGAGCTACAGAATAGTGGCGCCAGACAATACACAGCAAGTCACCTTGAATTGTTCAAAATTTGTTTCAGGCCCAGTCCTATCATTAAGTTTCAATTTCATTTATACATACAAAAATAAAGAGGGATTTTCACATTAGGACAAACATCTATAAAAAGCAGTTTGCTTCAATACATCCAGTTTCCTTGCTATTCTCCCAGCCTCACTTCTTACTTAAAAGAAGTCAAGTCGGTCCGTTTCTTCAACCTGTTCTGCAAAAATCACAAATTCTTTATAATACTAGTGGAGGATAAGGAATAAGGATAGGCTTGACAGAGCCCATTTAATTACTAGAAAAGGGCTACACAGACTTGAAAAGAATCAGGTTAGCAATTTCGAAATTCTCTGCAATGAATTCTCTGAACTGAAGACGTTATATAGACACCGATATACTTTGCTCATATTCTGATCAAAACAGGACCAAATTAAGATTATTCATTTTCTCTTGATCGTTTCCTTATGTTTACCTTTAGAAGAGAACATTGCAGAAAATACGGGCCAGCGTTCTTTTTGACTAGCAGTCCTTTATCCTGTTAAGACCTTTCTGAATATGTCAACACAAAGTGTATCCTTCTAAAAACAGGCATCTTTAAGAGTGTTTTCTCTTACAATACCCACACTGGTGCTTTGTTTTTAATAGGCTGTTTCAGAACTGTTTCTTTAAATAAAAAGGTATTCAGTAAACTGATCTTTTTAAAGAGTTTCTTATACTCCCAAAGAACCTATATGAAAATCAATTACATTATGGATCATACTGCACTTTTAATATTCTGATTTCATTGAACAAACATGCTTTTAAATGCATCAAGTTACCTGTCTAGCATCAACTGTGTATTTTGGCAATCTAGTACTTACGACCTGCGTCATAAAGATGAACTGAAGTTCATTCCTATTTTCTGACATGAAAAGCTACCTATTTCTCAATAGGTCATCATACAAATACCACTTCCAGTTCTTTGTTTCCCCAAAGCCAATGAGGGGCTGCTGTATAAGAAAGAGAAAAGGAGATAGTTTACTACCACTTCAGGAGTCCAAGAAAAAAAAATTATACCCTTCTGCTTCCAGAAGTCTAAAATAGCCCAAAGACAATTGCATATCAAACTTTAGCAAGCCTAGATTTGGTGTTTGCCACATAGGAAACTCTCTAGAACAGTACATTTAGCCATCTTCCATGTCATCAGACACGGCATTTCAGCTTTAAAAGCTTAAAGAGCTGCTGAACAGAAAGGGCACTTGCCTCCAAATATAGGTACAAATTCCAGATTTATATTTGAATGCTGGACATTGTTACGAAACAGAACATACAACCGCAAAAGCATAAGGCTGAGTCAACTGTAAATGTGTTTCACAAATTTCAGGTATACAATTTTTACTTTCAGTAGCAAGATTCTGGGCTCTTAGTTTCAGGACAAGACTTCGAAAGATACAGAATCACTTGTGCTTTGATTGGCACATTATCTGCTTTTTAAAATGTAAAACTAATAGACGTTTGCAAAAGGTTGTGCAAAACTATTGTATTTACAAAAATGGCACAAGAGTGAATTCAACAGTCTATGCACATGCACACTTCATTCACATCTTCAACAAAAGTGTGTCCTAAGCTACGGAACTGAAAAGAATACCAGCTTCAACAGGCAGTTGTCAATAAGCACTAGATTCACAAGAGTTACACCAGAATGGGCAAATATTGCCCAAGTAAAAACTCTATTGTTAAAGCTGAAACAGGTTTAAGGCCGTTCAAGTTCAAAAGCAGAAACAAAATTCAATCAGAGCCCTGTCTTTGTTTTTATACATGCTTTACCATCTAGCAACTTGTGGTCTAAACCTCTATTTTAGACAACAAACCCAAACACAGAAGAAAAAACCAACACAACTGGAGGTTATATTAAATACAAATATGCTGTAATTAAGATGAAATAACAAAAGCAGAAACATTAGAAGTTGTAAAACTTGCGATGTCACTTGCTGGAACCAGTCCTACACTAGGAAATGGGCAATATGTACATTTTCAAGTAGATTACATTGCTCTAACCAAACTTGTCCTTTTTAATCAGTGCATTGTTCTCAACTAGTCCAAATACTACACGTTTTACTCTTAACAGTACTCCCTTACAATAGCAGCACATGCTATCACTACCTGCAAAGCTGTCAGTCTCATGACTTAGTGTAAGAAAGGAAAAGGGGGATGTGAGGGTGAGAAATAACTATTCAGGAGAAATAACAGGAATGAGAATAATCATGCAGTTCAGCTGTTCTCGTCAGCCAGCCAGCTTGCTAGCAACAAGAGATGGTTTCCGCTGTGGAAGATCCTGTGGAGTAGGAATATGGTCACCAGTGACTTCTGTCTTGTCAGGAGCTGCAGTAGGCAGTTGCTTATTCTTCATCTTTGCTTTAGCCATGTTGTAATCACCAGAATCAAAGTATTTTTGCTAGAAGACAAAACACACATATATTTAAAAGCCTGGAATCTTATCAGATGCATACACTGAATTATTACATGGTTAAATAGATTCTTTAAATTTTAAAAAGTTATAAAAATCTTTCCGATTTGGCAAGATAGCTCTATGTCAATTAAAAAAAAAAATCTTACCAAGACTGTTAAGCACACATAGCTAAACTCTTAACAATAGGCAAGTATACAGTTAAGGTTTTACATATACCATTAAACTCACACCATACATGAACATTATTTTCGCCCTGGTTTTCCCAAGAGCTCTGGTCTCCCAAAAGTGAAACCTTGGGGTCTGTAAATTTTGTTGCAGTGAACAAGTTCTGCTACACAGAATAACCAAACAATGCATGAACTAAAGCTGGAGAACAGAGCCTGCTCTATCATACCAGAAGATCAAAGTAGCATGAAACTGCATGCTAACAAGAAAACATCTTATCTGCATACATTAAAACAGTGAAACTATAGTCCCTAAAGTTCCCAAACCAATTATTTAGCGAAGTCAAATCTACTGTGCAGTCCTTCTGAAAAGCACTGTGTGAAGGAAATTCTTATCCCACACTCCAGGTTTCTTCTGAATACAAAAGTGAGTACATTAAGTTTGAATTTCTGAAACAGTGTTCCTTAATATTTCAGCAAATTTATTAGCATTACCTTTAACAGTCTTTTTTTGTTGTCACATTTCTCAAAATATTAAGTTATCTATGGATGTTAAAGCCAAATGACTGTTATAATTTATCTGCATCATGGTAAGATGAGGCATGGAACTTCATCCAAGGTCTGCATCAAGTCTTCAACTGCTCATTGACACATTTTGCAGGAAAAGTTGTATTTTGTTTACATCTTACTATATGGTCTACTGTTAAGGTACCTGTAACCCATGATTTTGAACAGATTGTCATATGAGGCCAAAAAAATTAGATTCAGTAAAAAGATTTACCCTAGCAACTGCTGCTTACAATCACAATCATCTCTGAAGAGAACACGCCCTCGTTCACTTTATACAGGCTTATTCCTCAGTCAGTTCAACAACAGCCATCACTACCTGCTATGTTTAAGTGCTTCCAGGCAGCATGTTACTACCATACTCTTTATTTTGCATTAGTACTAATCAGCTGCAAAGTGTTCAGCAGCAGCAGTTGTTAGAAATAATTTGAACACCTGACTTAACAGGCCTTTACCTAAGGGTGGGCAGGAGGAAGGTTTATTCAAGGCCTCCTGAAGACTTTAAATGTTCCCTGCCAGAGCCTTAAAATTGCCAAATCTCTTTTTCCCATGTATATCCAGCAGTACATGTACATTCCCAGTAGTACATGTGAACCACACACTTTTATTCATAAACCTTCCCAATTCAATCCTTTTGATGGTGTAATCCCTATTTACACCACAATGTTCTAGCACTGCATCTGCAGGTTAGACCTCAAGTTATAACAAAATCTGATTTGGAAAAAGGCTTTCATATTTTGCCCTTCAAGACTAAAAGCAACCAAAAGAAACTTTTAAACAGTATCTAGGTAATAACAGAATTGCTCAATCTTTCGATGTGTTACTGCTGTTAACAGATATCTATTTCTGTCCACGTAAGAGCTCCAAATAGAATCCCTCTACAGGAACGTAGTGTAGCATGGTTCTCATCTACTCTTATTCTGGAGAAAGTGTGCTAATAATGGTGCGTGCACCCAATGCAGAACATTTCTGGAGAGCAAATACCAATGGGCAGAGCGTGTCCTAGTTGCAAATCGAAGAAAATCTGGGCTACAGTTGACTACATACATTTAGAAGAATATCTGAGAAAACCTACCATCTTTCATGCATTAGAATATCAGTTCATTTCTTCGTTTAACTTATTCCTGTATTTTCCTCTGATTTACTCTAGCTTCTCATAGATGGCCTGTATTTGATCATGCCTTTCAAACTGACTATGTCTGTCCAAGCGTCTTCGTGTCACAAACTATCTGAAAGCACACTCACTATCCTCACTCTATTTTAAACTTCAGCAATCCAGGCAGCCCAATGTACACCAGGCATCTATATCAAGTAAAGATGCTTCCTCATTTAAGACACTGAGCACACTAAACAAAAATCATAAAAATGGAAGAAAGTTATTACCACCACATCAGGAGTGGAAAACTGAAGAAGGCAGATTAAGAATTGGAATCCACAACTTTATGTCATCTTTCATCAAAGTAGCAAAATCCCAACACTTAGTCAATTAAGATGCATACTGGTCTACCTCTGCTCAAATATGAAAAAAATAGGCTGCAACAACTTTTGCATTAAATAGTGCAATAATCAAGATGAAGATATCATACAGATTGTTATTGGTGGTGGTGAGTTTTCCTCACATTTGCACTGAGTGCAAGCAGTCATAATTCCTTTATGGCCATCAATCCTTAGGCAATGGATGCTGGTCTGTTTTCCTCAATTATCATCACAACAGATACTTACCCTCTCCCTTCTGTGTCTACACATACACTGAACCCACTGAAGTCTCATTTAGGCTGCCTTTGACCATGTAACAGCATAACTCACAAAAGGAGTCACCTAATCTACCACCTGCCCATTCGCAGCAGCCATTAACTATGCTGCATATGCTCCAACTTATAAGAGAAAGCTTATCCAAAAAACCTGCCAACAGTAACAATTCCCAGGAGATGTTACCAGATAGCACAGAATTAGATCAGCACTGAACTCCAACAGCTGGTTTGCGAAGGATTTATACTTGGAATCATTGCGTGCACTCAAAGGGCCTAGACAATAGTAAAAAAAAAAAAACAGCGTGACAGCAATGAAAGCACCATCAGAAGTAGTGATGAACAGAGTTCTAGCTTGCCTGAAAGGCATTACATAATCACTTGATGAATAATTGAAATAAAAAAATAAACAGTTAAGAAAAAACTAAGAAAATAACAGACACTGGTTAAATGTGGAACAATACTGAAATACTAACTCACTCTTCATTCTTCTATCATTATTTTTTGGTTAGGGTGTATATTCAGAATTACACTGCCATTCTCAAGCCACTGATGTCAGATGGTGCCTGGCTTAACACAGCAGACACTAAGCTTTCATGTACTAAAAACATGGATAATAAGAGTGGACATACATTATGGGGACATAAGAATGGGCAAGATAAGATCAGGACAAAACAGGGATGAGGTTCTGACCCTTCATGTTTACTATAATGTTTTTTATGAAGTCTACCACAGCAGCAATGAGCCAGCTTATAAGTTTAATTTCTTCTAAAAAGTGCAGTTGAGCCATTGATGCTGTAAACAGCTATCCTGCCAATTTGGCATTTGTTTTGGGGAAACAAATTCCTCTTCCTTGCGCTTTCACAGACAAAGTTTAAATTTCTTAGCACTCTCTTACTCATGCAAAGGCCTGTGGAGTGGGAAAAAAAAAATCACAGATACAGGAATTTTGGAATTTCTTGTCCATACCCTGTGGACAATAAAGAACTCACTCCTTTTTGAAGCCTCTTCCTCAAGAAGTCTGAGCCTCCTGGCTTCTGGCCCAGATGAGGATATCTTGCTTTCAGTTTTGCTTCTTCAACTTTTTCTGGGCTGATCACCTTATCCTCCATTTCCTGAAAGATAATTAGCAATACTGTAAATAAAATATACTATAATGAACTATTTATGCAGAATACCTTTGTAGATAATTCACCAACATGCCGATTGCTGCTACCAAGTGAACATATCAATTATTTGAATAGACATTTTCATACATTCTCAAACGCTGACAGCAACTGTAGGAGTTCAGCCTCCCATCTTAGATACCTTTCCTGAAGATGTGTTTGAATCTAATCAACGCATTTCTCTTTCACATAAAAGTAGTCTATACTAAATTATTCAATTTTGAAAAAAAATCCCCCAAACAAAAAACATTTTTTGGTCAAAACAAGGGTTCCACTAAGAACAAACAAAAGTTGAAAGCTGGGCAAGAGCCACAGGACTTTTTTTTCAACTGCCCCTGTTTGATCGTGAAGTTGGACAGACAGACTAGCACTTGCATTGCCACAATCTATTTTGTATGACTGCTCTAACTGTAGTGTGTTGATATTCACTGTGAGACTGTAGCTCAGTCTCAAAAACATGCCTGCTATCATATTAATAGCAACAATACTGTATTTCTCTATACGTCTATAATTATCCTAAAATTATGAGGATGAAGACAGTTGGACAATGCATTTGTGTCATATGAAATGCCTATTTTATGAGTATACTGTAAAATATGGCTGCTCAAAGTAATCATTTGAAGATACTCATTTGGCAAAAACTACAATTTGTACATCCAATCTTTCAACACTGACCTCTACTTTATACTCATCTGTTCCGGTCCATGTAGCAATCTGATGTATGAAGTACAATTTCTTTATTAGATAATTTCTAAAATATCTTCCATCCAAAATTCTTGTTTTGCTACTTTCCAGTATTTGGCCAAGGCTTTTTTTTTTTTTTTGCATGCAAACCATTGCTAGTTCAGGGAAAATATATATTGATTTGCACTGACTGCTGTAGTTCTTGAATTGTTATTATCATCTGAAGTCACAGAAAGACTTTTAGGCAGGAAAGAAGAATTGCCACTGAAATGAGGAGAGCCTGACATTCATCTGTGACTAAGGTTTCATATCCACTTAGAATTGCTTAGGCAGCCCCGTCACACTCTTTTCCATCCGTGTCATCATCCTTTGCACTGTATCAGTCAGCATGACTGCGTGTACTCCACATGAACGGGTTACAGAAATTAATTCAACAGAAAAATAACCATCTATCTTCCCTCCCCCACACCCCTTCTTGGGCTGTGTTTCACGTGGATCAGTTTCCACAGTCTGGATCACCAAGCAGCTGCACAAACAGGTATGTTAGCACAGCAGCAGGGAGGACAGAGGAACACAAGCAGCTGGAAGCTACTTAAGCCAGAACTGCCAAAGAACTAGAGCTACCACACCAGCCTACCCCAGTGCTTTCCTATATCTCTTATAAAAGCTCAAAGTTCTATAATATTCAACATTTTTCTGGTAAAAAAAGACTCAGAAGCAAAGGTTATAACAACAGATTTAGACTATAACATTGTCTAGCGGCTCCATTAGGCCAAGACATCTGAAAGACAGCTTTGCACAATACAGTGGGAATCTGAATTAACAGTTCTATCAAGGAAAGACAGACATTCTCGTAACAGTTTAAGAGAAACTTCTATGAGGGCAGGAACCCATGCTTTTTATTAGATGAAAATACTGCTACGCAATACAATGCAAAATACAAATAAATGTAAAGGGCAAAGTTTCGACACTACTGAACACAGAACTATACTATTTCTCACTAAATAATATCATACTAGCCAAGACCAGAGTTTTCATGTGTTATAAAGATCATTCTTCAGCTGCTGTTCTTCCTATTGTGCTTTATTATCATGCCGACACTGACTGGATTTTCTCAAAAGCAATCCTTTCAGCTAAACACTTTCAACATCTAATGCTGAATCACTGGGTACTCACTGTTGAGCCAACAGACAAAGCATTTGAGGGGGCATGTTTTGCCAATACCGACCAAAAGGAGGTATTTTTTAAGAACAGAGGGCCAACAATAAATAGCTTACATAAATATGTATTCATGGTGCATCAAAGGAGACATTTATGCAAACTCACAGGGCTGACAAATCATCGCACAGCAGGCAATTGAAACACAAAATACTGTGTTATGCATCAATGCAGCTGAAAAGGATACAGGCTATGGTCACTTACTCTTGATGACCAAGAACAACTAAGACTCAAAAAACTATGTAAGAAAAATTAAAGAATTTCAATACAAAGACTTGGGGTGTGAAACAAAACCAGCTGATGGCAGGTTCAAAAAATCCTTAACACAACAGTTCTTCATATAAAATATAGTTAAGCTGCAGAACTCCTTGCCAAAGGATACAGGGGGTGCCAAGAATTTAGATGGATTTGCAGCTCAGAAGGCTTTTAAACCACAGATTACTGAGACCTGGGATAGTTTTCTGGGGAAGATCACTGCACAGATGTCCTGACCTTATATTCTTCTGTGGACTAGATGGTATTGAGCACTCTGGGAGATGTGTTGCTGAGCCACAAAGGTTTTAACCCAAGCCAGCAAGGCCATTCATACATTTACAACATTTTCTCTTGAGTTACAGAAGCAACAACCAAATGACTAACAAATGATTGGCGGGTGGGGGGGGTATCAAGATATACCACGCTCTTCTTCCTAGTGACAACCACACAAAAGTTCTAATTTCAGTTCTCTATAGGAATTTGACACAGCTAATGAAGTCTGCTTACTTCACTAAAACGATCTACCAGGAAGGCAGTAGTTACCTAACTCTGTAAAGATTAAAGCAAAAGCTATCTTTAAATGAGGTACTAGCAGTGTAAAGTTCCATATCTGTTGGACAAGTAAATTACATGGCTAAAAAAAGAGCCATCAGCCTTTTCAAACTCTGGTATAAAGAGCTCATCCTCTTTAGCAAAAGACATCAGACAAAATGTAAAGCAGAAAATGGGAAAAACACAACAACAGCAGAACTCTATAGCAAACTGATGTGGCAAAAGCCAGTCCAGAAACAAAATGCACCACCTCTAACAGCTTCCTTGAAAAATACAGACTTTTAAGGCAAAAAGAGAGTCAGTCAACCAAGCATATGTTCTCCAACGTCTAAAGTTTCTTTGTTGCTGAACTTCCCCCTGCCATTATCCTAAGTTTTCACACCAAGAACAGGAAACGCTGGTCTTTGCCAAAGTTTTCAATTTATATCACTCTCTTGTTTAACACCTAACACATGCACAAGCTTCTTGCAGCATGTTACAAAAGTGGTCTGATCGTGAAAACACTGCCTCAAAGTTCATTTAGGGGCTTCATCTTTTTTAAGCGTACATATCAAGAAATACTGCAAAATGGGTTGTTTATATAAGTATTTCAGAGCTAAGCATTAACTGAGTCAATGTTCAATTTTGCCTACCCAGGCAAACAATTTTAGTGAAGGTTAATATTGCAATGCCGTAATAGCCCTGGTATCACAGTACCCTAATAGGATACAAACTCACAGAAAACAAAGTTTTATTTTATTGACGTTATTAATTTGTCTTGAACATATCATCAGATTAAAACTAAACTAGCAGATCAATAAGGGACTCCTGTCTCTCAAATAAAGGGTAATTTTTCAAACCAGTGCGTAAGCACTGCATTTCAAGACTTCAGTCTGAAATTCAGCAAAATCAGCCCCAGTCACCTGACTTCATCAGAACACGCTAGAAGGCATCACAATAAACTTGCTACCACATGTTTTAGTATGCTCTTATTACAGAGCTATTCTAGGAGTGCTGCATAGACCCGGGATTTATTTTTATAGGCTTTGAACAGGAATGGTATCCCTTCAGTAGTCTACCTAACACGAACGTTAAGTCAAGCTGCAGAACACACGCATTTAAGAGTAGATTAACAGACCTGCCATAGAAGCTGGTTCTGATTACCGCACCTATTGAGAAGGTATCATTCCATATTAACCCCCAAAGCTCGCCTACTTGTATGACTAACTCATATTACAAACTGTGAATTATTAAACAAAAACTTGACAGCTGAGGTAGATTAAGCTTTTCCTTCTAGCATCCTTCAAAGAGTACTTGTGTTTCATAACCGCTCCCTATCAGAAATAGCTGTGGAGATTGCAGCTGAGTCCATACAGCAATGACAAGACTAAAAAACAAATGGCTTCTCGAAGTCACAGCCAACAGAGGGAAACTGCTAACAGCATACAGTCATCTATGAACCCAAATCCCACTTAAGAAACTACAAGATTATTAGTTACAGAGATGACATAATACTGCCATCACAAGATAACCCAGCCGGTTATTCTTTCTAAAACCCTTAACCAGAACAGGCCACTTCTATTGTGTTTTGGATATTTCTCCTCTTAAATAGCTTACATTAAAAGCTGAAAATTTTCTAAAAGTGAAACAAAAGTTTAGCCACCGGATTATCCCTGGTCTCCGGCTGCTGCGACTGTGAGCTGAAGTTCTTTCCCCCAGGACGCCCTGGAAGGCAGAGCACCCGGCGGAGAGCGGGGCCGAGGCCGGTCTAGCGAGCGAGGAAGCGCCATTAGCCCGTCCAGGCCAGAGCACGCCAACGATTTTCCAGAGAACAAAAATTCCCAAGTGCAGAAGCCAACATGGTGGTGCCGCTCCTCCGCCTCCAGCCTCCGCCAGCCGCGGGCGGCAGGGCCCGCGCCTTCCCAGCCGCTCCAGCCTGCAGCACGGCGCCGCTCCCGCGGCAGGCCCCGGGCCCCGTCCCGCCCAAGCCGGCGGTGGACGGCGGCTGGAGAGAGCCGCCCGGCTCCCCCTGCCCTCCTGCGCGGCGGCGGAAGGCCCGGGGCTCCTCCCCCGCGAGGGCCGCTGCTCTGAGGGGGCTCCGGGCGCTGCGAGGAGGGCGGCCAGGCCCGGGAGACGCCGCCTTAAGGGCCGCGGGGGCCCGAGAGGCTCCCCCGGCCGAGGGAGGGAGAGGCCCGACCGCGGCGCTCCCGCTCCGCCTCAGCACGCAGACGGAGGCGGGAGAAGCCCCGCGGGCCTCCTTCTGCTCCTCGGCGGGGCTGCGCGGAGGCTGCCGGCCACCCACCTTCTGCTCCTCGGCCGAGGCAGGCTCGGGACTCTCGGCAGACATGGCGCCGCGGCAGCAGGACGGCGGGCAGAGGGCAGGCGAGGGAGCCGCGACCGCCGCTCCTCCGCGCAGCGCAGCGCTGCCACCACCTCCCGCACAAGATGGCGACCGCTCGCACGACGGCGCGCCGGCGGGACCAGACTTCCTCCGCGCTCAGCCTCCCGGGCGGCACGGACGCGCTCCGAGCGCCGCTCAGGACCCACTTCCGTCTCCGCCCCCTGACGTCACGCCCGCTGCCGGGCACGGCGGGAGGTGTAGGCCGGCGGACGGTGGTTCTCGTCCCCGGGACCCTGCGGAACTGCCCCTGGGGCTTTCCTGGGGACCCGGGCCCGGCGGGCCCCTCCGAAGGGCACAAGGCCTTCGCCCAAAGCACAAAGTCAGAGCCACTTATGGCGACCTGCCCGCAGCAGCAGGGGGTGGCCGAGCTCCAGCGGGCAGCCTGGGTGCAACTTTCAGAGGCTGAGGCTCGGCCCCGCGTCCCCGGCGCCTCGCTAGCACCCCCGCAGCACCCCCGCAGCACCCCGGGACCCAGCTCGGTCCCCACCACGGCCCAGCTGTGCGCTGCTCTTGCGGGCCGGCCTACGCAGCCTCCCCGGCCTGACATCAGGATAAAGGGAAAAAAAAGACCTTTGCTGCTCGGCTAAAATTAGTTCTTTTGGCTGCTTTTACAGACCAAAACATGAGGAGCCGAGTCCTCAGCAGCTTTACTTGAGGATCTGTTTTGAATCCCAGACACCAGCTGACAGGATAGGAGGTCTCAGTCCACTGAAACTTCTTAACAGCATGGTATCAAGTTATATGAAGTATTTTCTTGCCTCCCCATCTACTTTTCACTGTCTGGTTCTTGGCAGAACAATAACCTCCCTTGGACTCTCTTAGACTTTAAGAATGTAAAGGAGGGGCTTAAATAGCTCACCGTTAATAAATCTTTAGGGGTCCCTAAATACAGGGATTATGTGAACAATAAGGTATAGATTTTACTTAATACTCAGTTACGTGAATGTACACTCCCACTTTTCCTATACAAAACGTCTTTTCCTAGCATCTTACACCGCTTTCCTGTGATTTTGACCTCCAGCCCTCCCACCCCGGTGTATCGCCTGCGTTCAGCGTGCCCTCTGGCTAATAACCAGCACACGCTCTCCTCCCTGCAGACCTTGCGTGCAGGTGTGGTGACCCAGCTTGAGCACAGCTCAGGAAGGATGGGCAAGGACAGGCTTTGTGTGGTTAAGGTCCAGAAGACAGACTGAGACACGTCAGAAAAGTCTCTCAATGAAAACAGAAGCTGTAAAGTCAATGATTTTGTCACAGTTGAATTTTACTAAAAGCTCCCCAAACCAGTAGTTGGAAGTGGTTTTTTGAGCAACTGAGAGATTTGTCCCGAGACCAGGATTGTGTAGTAGCAGGGAACTCAAGGAATGTCCATATCGCTCGTTCACAAAAGGACACAGCAGGGCAGATTGCACAGGAAAATCATAGAGGCACTGGTGAGTATTTTTTTCCTAATGATAGAAAAAGCAATGACAACTGTGGATGTGCCACATTTGCTTCTAGCAAAACCAGGGAGAAATGGTCTGAAGGTGTAAAAAACAGAGCAACACGTAGAAGAATGATCACAAAAAGGATGAAGTTCATAGATTTTGAACAGAAGCAGAACAACAAAGCAGGGACAGCAGACAAGAATGCAAACTTCAGGAATTTCTTTCAAATATCTTAGGAAATTAATGTGAGGGAAAACACAGTTTTGAGGATTCAGCAGTTCCTTAATGAAATTATTTCTTTAAGGGAACAAGTGTAAACTATACAATGCAGAGGGAGGATGGGAAGTAAATTAAGAACCTCAGGAAAAGCGTAAGTTCTTCAATGGCCTCAAACACAAGAAAGCAGCATACAGAAACTAGGTCAATTTTTTAAGGATGTGCATCTAAAGCAGATCATGAAGACAAAGGGGCACAGAATCATTACTGAAAATTACGGAACAAAATTTGTAAAGACCAAAGGATTTAATGGTTCTTTTGTTCAATCTGGCGTAATCAAGATAGCTAGTGTAACAAACAGTATAATCTGAAATTGGAATAAGGAAAGATTAGTTTATAGGATACTTGAATCAGTTTTGGTTTTTTTTTTCCTTATCTGGTAAATATTTTCAACTTGGATGAAAAATTATCCTTGAAGGTTTCGAGAACTGACTGAAGCAATCCCCAATTAATTAGTGGTCATCTATATAGGAACCTGTAGAAAATGAATGGGTTTCCAGGAGACTGATAGCTTGGCCATTTTTCTGAATTTAAATAGGAGTAAGGGGAGGACAGAATACAAGCTATATAGTTAAGTTGTCTAATCAATAAATACTCGAGAAATCATCTAAAATAAGCACTCAAAAGAAACTGAGTAGCTAGACATGAATTCACAATTAAGATCAAGGGTTTCACGCAATCGTATTTCCTTTAATGAAAAGGAAACAGACTGTGTGGAGAAGTGGGTAAAGGTGGCTGAAGTTCCAGGTGCCTTCTGGCATTAATAAGGCTTCTGACACTTCCTCATGCAAGTCAGGGAAACTTAACTAGATAAAACTTTAATGTGGTGGATGCAAGTTGTTGGAAATGGCTATCAATTGTTCAAACAGCAATGCCGTGTTCAGTAGGGTTTCACAAAGGGCTTCCCAGGGCCAATATTGCTCATCAGTGTCACTGGTGACCCAGGTAATGTACTATAAACTTTATTAATATTAGCAGATTACACTGAATAAGAGAAAGTACAAGAACACTAGAAAATAATTGCAATTCAGATTCAAACAGAAGATCAGATACAAAATCTTGGGTAGTGAGAGAATGAAGTTCAATAATGACACATGCAGGAAAGCTACCATATTGGGAACAAGCAGGTAGAACACCTCTGTTATACTGGATAATAAGATGAATGATTGACATCTCCTGATACTGAAAAATCAAGTATTATAATGGGATGTACGAAGAGGACTTTAATCCATAAGACTTATCAACCAATCCTTCCAGTCTAATTAGCACAGAGGCGCCCTGCTTGGGATGCTGTGTCCAGCCTGAGGCACTTCAAGACAGATTCAGACCAAAAGAAGAAAGCAAAGACCAAAATGATGAGAGATGCAGAAAATAAAATCTGCAAGGCAAGGCTGACTGAACAGTCTGGGGTTGTCTTAGATATAGAAAACAAGACTGAGAAGGGACATACAATAGCTAAATAGTTCTCTTCGCTTATAGTGAAAAGGCCAAGTAGTATTTGACTTCAACTGCAGCAAGATTTAGTTGGACATTATAAATGGCTTTCTCGTGATAAGTATAGTTTAACACTGGAAGAGATTACTTGGTGTGTCCATCACTGGAGGCCCTCAAACCACTCAAACATTTGTCAAAAATAATTCTATATGGTTGAACCTATTGAGTAGTAAAGAGAAGAAGCAAATGACTTCTCAAAAATTAGTCTAGTCTCATTTCTTAACCTATGCATAGAAGGTCATGTGGAATTCAGTTCACATTTTATGAGCATTCAGCATTTCTCCAGGTGTGTCCCTAATGGAAAGTGTCAACTCAGATCAAGCTGTAAATGGAGAACGACTTAGTTAAATCAAAAGTTGTGCATGGATAATCTAAGGTCACTTTCATTCTGAATCCATACAGTGACTAAGTGTAGTTTGACTATGTAAGTCAATACAAATTTATTTCCTAGACATGACTTGTAGTGACCACATATTCAAAATCCACACTTCTTTGCTGTTCAAAACAAATGGGAGAAAAGGATGTTCAAGGGAGAAAAGGATGGCTTGAAGAAGTCATTAAAAGTTATCAAGATACAAACATACAAACATTGCATATTGTCAGTGCAAAATAAAAGGTTAATCTGCTACAGGTGAATTGTGACTTTTCATTAAAAGTGTATCCTTTTCTCATCCTTTTTTTCATGAAGCATGCAAGCAGATGTGCACCATGACACAAATAAGTACTTTGAGGATACATGCTGTTTACTTATGACTCAATAGTAGCTACAAAGAAACTAGGACACATTCTCATTATACTAGTGTAGATCCTAGTTCTGTATGCAGTATAACTACAGTTGTATTTGACTCTTCTGCTACCAAAAGAAACCTTTTCTCAGTTTTACAGGGTGCACAAATGACTAGAAACTGCAAACAATCTCTTCCTGTACAGTTTTTCCCAAGTCTCTACAAAATAAGTGCTAGCTAACCTTTGAAAACCTAGTGTAACAGAAGGGAAAATATTGCTGAAGTGGGGAACAGACTCAGTAATATCTGAGCTTTGCCCTTTTGTAGCAACAGTCATTTGAATATACAAGATAGTTCATAAGTATCATCTGGAAAGCCTGGTCTCCCTTACTTTCCCTGGCAGACTCGCTGCAGATTTCACGATACACTGACTTCTCCTCTCATCTAAGGGCAGTGCTGAATATACAAGATGCACATTCATTCTTTCTCCAGAGTCTTCATCAGATAAGCATGTTCTACTCCCAAACATGAAGGTCACCTTTCATATTACTGACACTCTGAAAACCTACAGTGATGTAAAGAAAAACATATAAACCAAGGTAAGACAGCTGAGAAACTCCGAGATCTTTGGCAAACATTGTAAAGCTTCATTTTCATTATTAAATATATACCTCAAATATAATCAAATGCTTCTAACTTTATTTCTCTCAGTTACACAGTTTAACACTTAGCATAAACTGTTTATCTGACTGTGTTTTGTTTTGGGAATACACATACGTATTGGAAAATATTTATATGCCCAATGTAGCATTTCTAGTAAAACTTCCTATGGCCACCTAGTGGCCTAAATGGAATTGACCTATTAAAAATATTTAGGATTACATGAAGATCCTCCTTATCTAAAAATAAAACAAAAAGTACAAGTTTCATAGCTTTTGCATATATTTAAGATATAAATACTAATTTGTTTGCACAGTACATCCTTTAACACAGTCTGAGAAATCAAATGGGGGAGGGCGCGAATTTTATGTGAGAAAAACTAGTAACAGAAAGCAAAATTGAAGTGGCCCTTAAGGAAAGAAAGAAATTGAGGGAGCAAAATATGAATCGAACCAATGATCTGAATGCATGAGTAAGTAAATAAACAATCTGCACTGTGGTCGCAATGTTATTAAATCTGTATGTGAGAAAAAAAGGAAAAGGGTACCATTAAAAAGAAACAAAGAAGAAAGCTAAATGCTTGCATAGTATGAAATGTTATGGAAATTCACCTGTTGTCCCCATTTTCAATAACTTAAATGAATATCACTTAAAACATCACACAGATTAAAGACATCTGTATATATTTCAGATTTCAATATTAATGCCAAAAATACATAGTATGATTTTACATAGGATTTATGCTACATTAGAACACTAAAGACAAACATCAATTGAGTATTAAATGAAACATTAAATATTAAATAACTGAAAAATAAAATAAAAAGTGTAAACACTAAACTAACTTGGGAATTTGCTATTGCAACACATCCGATGAAGTGGTTTTAAACAGTACAAAAAGATTAGATTTAAGTATGTTTCCAGTCTACTTGGAATACACAAAGCTCATTCCAGAAACCTTTTAAAAACTGGTCCAGGATCACATAAGAACCTTCTCTCTCTTGAGCGCTATTTTCATTCCTTTACAGACTTAACTTTATACTGTCATCTCTACCAATCTTCGCTTGTAAGGAGTAATCAACAGTAAAACGAATACTTTAGTTTGCCATTGTTTGCTAGCATCTTGGTGAAAACTGAGGATTTGTTGGAGATTCAGTGTAAGATTTGAGTTCATATGCAGCGCCGCTATCAACTTCCATGGATTTCCGAGAGAATAGGAGCCTTACATCTCTGTGGAGGTAGATCTTTCCAGATTTAGAACTCTGGAACCTGAAAAGATACAAATATCTGTATTATCCAAAACAAAAGATTCACCTTTAAGTATTATTGAATTAAATGCATTTCTTTAAGAGATTAAGGCCAAAGAAGATTTGAACATATAAAATTAGTCAGTTAAAATGAAAAAAGAAGGAATAACCTAACATTCTCAATCTACTTTGTTTCCTTCGGCATTTAAAGGTTCTGTTCCTAATCACCAATGTAGTGCACAGCTTTGAAAGTGGCATGGAAGATTTGAAGTTCACGCTGCAATTATGTACGAAGATTAAAGTTCTCGGCAACCTAGAAAGGCAAGAAGTGCTCTTCAGTGAGCACTCCTGAAAATGCCCAAAGGGTGGCCTAAGCACACACAAAAGGGAAGGTTCAACTATCAACAAAGGCATACATACATATCAAATATATTTCAGTGCTAGCTATCATACAGACAGATTTCATTGCTCTCTTTATAAACTCTTACAGCAAGAAGTTTACTACTGCTTTATACCACACGCGAAATTTAAGTCCAACTCAAGAAGCAGTAGGTACGGGGATCTCTGCAGGCAGAAAAAAGTTTTTTTGCACAGAATACGTAGCTATTTCAAAGAGACTATAGTTCACTGGCCCAATCACCAAAGTAAACAGCGGCCAATTCCCAGGCCCATTTATCTTTTAATAGCCTAATTCAGGTCCTCCAAACCTGCCGGGAATGTGCCAGTTCCACTTTCTCTGAGATTTAACAACTATATAGAGAGAGACAAGATCTGCATTTCAGAGAACTGTATTCTATAGTGTTCATCTGGCAGGACTCCTTAATTTCCTTTGCCTGACCAGGAAAGGCAAGAGAGCCTAGGGAGCATTTCTTATAGCAACTGAACTTAATGTCACTATCACTGTAATAGAAATAGAAACAGAGAAGCTATTGCTACTGTAATGACAAAATGATACCATTACAAATGCTGAGAGAGCATTTGTATTATACAGTGTATACGCACACTGTATTATCACATGTATTACAATTTGCACAGATTTTTAATAAACATTTACTCATTGACCCCACTGAAGCAAACGTAGTATCTCTAGAATAAACCTAGCCATCATCAGACTGAAATTCTGAGAGGTAGCAGAAAGACAACTACAGAAGATCTGTCAAGGTTTCATTGTCTGGGGCAGGCAGGTTGTAGAAAGGGATTCTGTGCTACCATTTCGTTGAGATGAGTGATGCAGAATAGCCTGTAGTCATCCCCACAGCCAGACAAAGGAAAATTCTGCTCTCCTAGATACAGCTGTCAAGGGCATTAAATGTGGCGGGGTCCAGCAGAATGCTCCTACTGGCTCCCACAGAGTTTCCATCCATCACTATTTATTTGCTCAGTGCTGTCAGCGTGAAAGCCCTTTACCTGGTAGGCAAAGGGGAGAAGATTCTATCTTAAGAGAAGACTCTGGAGGAGAGCACAAGAAGAAAGAGTAAAAGAGGTGAGGGACAAACTGAACACCACAAACAGTTAATTCAGCATGTAGCTCATAAGACATGTTAAAATGAAAAATTTTATTGAAAGATCTTTTGCAGCAAAAGTATGATAGAAATTAATTCATATAGAATAGATAGATCTAGTTATCAAAGCACTATCATAAAGTAGAGCTCAATTCCCATTTTACACGTGGATCTATCAGAAAATAATTAGCATGGTCTATTTTTAAACTTCTCAAGCTTACTATTTTCTATTAGTGAGAATCCTGCAAGACTCCCTTTGCCCAGTAAATAACGCTTCCCTGTAACGTGGCTTTTCTGAGCACGACATTTCACAAAGATTGAAGGAGGATGAGTGGGAGACAGCAACAGAGTTCAGGGCATTCTGCTCTTTTCTGCTTCCATCACTTAATTTTTTTCTTTCAGAAACATTTATCGTAGTAATTGGGATTTAGAAATGTTGCTTTTTATTCCAATGTATTTGCATGTATGATCAAGAGACAACCATTACATACACCCTTGTGGGGTGGTGATAGAACAGCCAGCATGGGACTGGCTCCAGAGCTGTGATGGCTCCAGCAGTTTTGTGTAAAGGAATCAAGAAAAACACAGAGGTCTCTGACAGATGGTGTCCTAGGAACAGTAACAATAGACAAATACAGGAAGGCTTAAACACACAAATATCAGATGAGCTAGAAAGTCTGGCAGAGGAAAGAAAGTGATAAACATTACTGAAGAAATGACAAATACAAGCACAAAACCCCTATATATATTTTATAGGCCATCAAAATTCACAGAGTAAGCCACAGAAACAGGATATAGCAGGATGATCACAAAGACATATGTAGCAAGACATGTTTTGCAAGTGGAAAAGACTATACAACACAATCTATAAAATCTGTAAGTAAAATCATTAGGACAAGGATACAAATTCTAGATCAGGAAAAATGCTGAGATATCAGAAACATCAAAAAGCAACCAGTAAATCAGTAATAGCAGGTATCTTCAGCTTCCACCAATAAATGTATCATATGCCACATTAGGAAAATATTTTTTAAAAAAAGTTTCTCAAGACCTTGAGGTATCACTACTTTTAACAACCAGTTTCAAGCTTACCCTCCACCTAGCCTTCAATAATCCCTGTTTAGCTGTTAAGCAACAACAATTATGCTACATGCAATTAAAGAGGCAATATGTCAGTAACTAAAGCTGTTGACCAAGCTTTAAAAACGTGTGAAAAATGCTGAGCTGTGGGCAGGTTAACTGTTTGATTGCCTTTTATAGGGGTGCCAGAATGTGACCTAGAAACTAACGGATGGTCGTCACCCTCAGAACACTGGACAGAAACGAGGCGTGAGCAGAGCTGGACTCACAGCTCTTATGCTCATGTAGATGTAATTACAATGCAAAAATCACTGCTTCACATACAACAAAAAAATTATCCCCAAAGCATCTTCAAGAAACAACTTAAACTGTAGGTGCAACTCTCGCTTGTCTTATAGTGACTAATGCTCTGCTGTCCATGCAAGCTACGTTTTATATCTCAATACTGTAGCTGTGGGTACAGATACAGTCTAATGGCATATTGAACAGTATCTCAAACATGCAAAACTGCACACACAATAAATCTGACACTTTAAAAGTGCTGTAGAAAATCTGGCCGCCAATGTTAAGTTCCAGACCTATGCAAGCACTTTTGCTGAATTACCACTTGAAAAGAAGCTTTCATAATGTGAGTGCTGACAACTGTGATTAAGGCCTCGCAAGCAGATGTGACCACAATGCAGCTTACTGGTGGTGACTTCATTTGGTTTTTCGAGCAAAATTTCAACATGTAAGCTTAAGATGCTTGTTTTCAACAACTACTGCAACTAAAACTGAAAGGCTGTTCTAAGCCAACTTGAGTAACAAAAAAAAAAAAAACCTTAGTAGTTTAAATTTTTTTAGGTTTGTATATAAGTTTTCTGTAAAACAGGTTTGAGGAACATTGCTGCTTTTAAAAATGAAGTTTTAAAACCAACTTACATATGAATTAATAGACTACTAAGACACTTCAAGCTCTCCTAACTAAAATCCATCTTTAGTAAAGAAGGCTACTAGATTGACAACTGAGTCTTTTGTAAAATCTGAAGTACTCTGTATAATAAACCACAAGACAGATCAACATAAACTACTGTAATATTTCAAGGACTTTTGCAGTTCTTCCATTATGAGAAAGGACCCACTGTTTGGGTTCATCTCTGAAGCAAAGAACTTCTGGCATACTCTGCAGGTATTCACTTTCCAAAGTAAGCAGCTGAGCATCGTAATTATCAGTTTGTTTTTCCAGCCAGCAATGGATGAATTTCCAATTACACATTATAAATCCATGAGTCGATCCCTACCAGAGGTCTGAAAGCTGAGCTAAATTGTCCAGGTATTTCAAAACTAGAAGCATCAGAACTGCTACATTTCTGTCTCTCAGCAGGTATCAGAAATAGGAAGCTCACGAAAGAAGACTTCTAGCTATAAAAGATGACAGAGAAGAAAGCATGTTTGCCTTCAGATAGAAGTAATTATTGGGTCTGTCTACAACAAATTTACAAAGTACATTAAAGCAGAAACTGAAAGGGGACACAAGTCTACTACTCTTCATGCCTGTACGCCAGACCCGGTTGGCCACAGATTTTTGCCCACCTCTGCAGCTGATGCCTGTCCCCAGTTCCTCTGCATCAGTTAGATCAACATTACAAGTGAATAGAGCCTTTTATTTGGGCTACACACTTTTTCAGAATTTACCCCAGAAGAAAATTTTTAGAAGGTGGTTAAGTTAGACATGGCAAGTTAGTGTGGCCTGAAAGGATGAATTTCAATCCAGGCTAAAATTCAGAATGAAAACACAGTTCAACAGCCTCATTGTGATGCTATTTTCACACTCCAGTAAAACCAAGACACGTTTTTTATGACTGTCAACTTTCGTTTAATGGGAAAGTTTGGCCTGGAATCACTGCCCTAGACAAAGTTGTGTTTCAAAAGTCAGCTGGGTAGAAATCAATGCCGCTAAATAGGGAAAATAATATGTACCAGAAATAATTCTACAACAAGTTAAAGAGAAAATTCTAAGAGATTTGATTTTGTTCTCCTTGCTCGCTTCAGAATGTCAGCCGCTGTTGGGTTTCCAAGTGCTGCAATGAAAGCACTGGGTCTGCACTTACGTGGTTTGCTTACTACAATAATGCAGGCAAAAGTCTGCAAACTGCGGAAGGACAGAGTAAATCCATCATTCCTCCTTTGTTTCGAACTGCAGTCTCCAGAACATCCCGAAAGCAGCAGCACAGTATCTGGTTTCAGGCAGTGCTTTGTAAATAATTTAAGGAAGACTGTGTGAATATTTTATAAAGTGAAAGGTGTTATCAGCGGTATTGCATAATGAAACAGGTATTTACATTTTTACCACTAAACACTGTATTTTTAGGAGTAACTCAGAACACTTTTCACGTTACCAGCTATTCTGGTGAAGAGGCATGCGTGTAGGACACTGGCCACCCTCTCTACATTGATCCTTAGTTTTGGCTTTTGCCCGTGTAAAATCCACACTCACTATTTCCTGTTACCTCAAAAAAAGTACATTGATCCAGCCAGAACTAAATCTCTCTTGCTAAGAAAAGAATTAAGCTTTACAAGGCTATACAAAATACTTCAATGCCAAGAAAGAGCTTTATATTTTAACTTTGTTTCTCCCAAGCAGAATCCAAATTATTTACTAGCTCTTCTTCCTCTACTGTCTAGCTTAAAGACCAAGTTAAAAAGTGTTCTTTTTTTAAAATAAGTCTGTATACAGAAAGGCTGGCTGGGAAAGAAATCATGAGATAAATTTTGGCAGGTACTTGGTTGGTTTGTTTGGTTTTGCTGTGGTTTGGGGTTTTTTGGGGGTTTTTTGGGGGTTTTTTTGGTTTTTTGGTTTTTTTGGTTTTTTTTAACTCTGAAGAGCTTACCTCAGATGTATGAGGTAGCGTAGTAGCCTTTCTTCAGTCTGTTGACTATTTTCTTTATTGACAGTTCTCTTGATTTCTCGTCTCACAGGAACAGAAAAAGTTCTTTGCCGTAGGAATGTTTGATGATTAGCTGGCATTTCTCTCAAGTCATAGATCACCACAAACATCTTCACCACAGTTTTGTTAGGGTTAAATAAGGTCTGAAAAGACAAACAGTTCAATACAATACTCTTTAGAGAGGACAAATTTAAAACAAAACAAAACAAACTCCACCTGCCAAAATAGTCAAAGTCCTCTACACACTTTGTTCCAAACATTGTGCAGTTTTTCTGTTTTTCAACACTTCAGCTACTAGCAATTCCCATTTTTAAATATAATACTAAACACAACCTAATCTGAATTAAACACTAGTATATGACTACTATTACTTTGCTAATCTGCATCCCCATTTTTGTTTATTTTTCCAGTCAGCTTTTTGTCTACACTGTTTTCTAGACACAGTACGCTCACAGGAAGCACAGTGGTGGGCTCTGCTTTTAAACTTGAAATTACCAATGTGTTACCCTGGACTGGGTTCTTAAAAGAAAGAGGCAGATCGTTGGTTCTAAGCAATGACTGTGATTTACTTTCTGATTTTACTACAAAAAATAGGTGGTGTTAAAATGTTACAAAATTAGATACAACTGAGTATTTAATCTTAATCCCTTCAGAAGGATTTCAGAATTTGGACTGTAGCCTACTTACTTCTCCATTACTTCTTCAAAGCCACGGTGTCCCCAACTATTCTGAATCTTCAGTAACTGATTTTAAGTCTCTTCACAGCACAGATGGGTTCAAAGGTTGGGAGTCTTTTTTGTCCCACAAATTACACACAGATTTCTACTTTGAATAACTACAGTACCTACAGAGATGCACATTTCCACTGCTAGCTTCATGCTTATCTCCAATAACCTCATCTCCTCTGCATGACTTTCTTGATATTAGTGGTTTCAAGGCACCCGTATCTGCTGAGTACGTACCACTTGTATTGTTCCTGAAGGCGGTACCCGATAACCCCTTTTACCAAGGGACTCTAAAGTAATTACACCCTAGAAAAAAAAAGACACACATTTGGTTCACAGGGAGAGATATAAACAAATCAAAATGTTCTATTCATGTAATTGTATTTATCTGAAAAACAATCAGTAATGTACAAAAACTAAAACTAGAGAAGGCAATGCATTTAAGATGCAGTTAAAAATCAACAGTAGGGGCCTTACAGATACTTTGGCAGATCATTAAAAGCTGTGCAATAAGAGGTACGTTCTCCTCTTGAAACAAGATCCAAGTTTCCACATCTTCAAACTAGCAGTCAGGGAGCTATGGCGAAATAGAGCTTTCTTTTCAAAACGGCTTGTAAGTTAAAATGGAAGATTTGTCTCCTCCATTCCATTTTTATATCACCTACAATCACACCAATAATACTCCAAATCTCACAGAACTAATTTCTGCTTTTCAAAGGCAGCAGATGCACTTAATCTTCCATTCTAATCCAAACTTCAGCAAGGATGACATTTGCTTTTGTACCAGCTGTGATCTACAGAGCATCCGAGTGTCCCACACGGTGCTGTAACACTGCTGAGGCCACCCTTAGGGTACTGCCCTAGAGCACACATCTGATTAACCTGCAGTGCACAACTGTTTTACCCCACTGCACTGGACTTAAAAAAAAAAACCAACCCCAAACAAACAACAACAAAGACCCTAGAGCAGAGAAACTAGCTAAACAAACAGAAACAATGTTTCTGATGACAGAGGCACTATACAAATGTTGTATTAATCCTGGGAGACTCAGCCATAATAGCATGTTTAGAGCATGTGGAAAAACCTGAAACAATGAAACCCAGCTAGGAAAATAAGCAATGCTACTTTAACCATTTGAGGAACATCAGAATCCCTTCACCTCCTGGAAAATCACGTGAAATAATCTAGAAAGATGAAAGCAAAATAATAGATACTTCTTTGCAGTGGTTAAGAGAAGACATACACAAGTTCAAACTCTTATTACTCAAACTCAACTTGCAAAGCCATTTCATTTTCTGAATATTTTTAAAAACAGCAGGTCAGAACTATGGTAAGTGCTAAGAATTTAAAATCTAAATATTGAGATAATCAGATGTTCAATGCTTTACTTACATGTTTAAACAGACTATTTACTATATTTTAGACAGAGATACACATATGAAAACCTCTAAAAATTAGATCTGTCACCCAGGTAACATCAAGGTTCCTTAACACATGTTCAGAATAAATATAGCCATCTGATTCAATGCTAGCATACAAGCAATCTTTTGCTTTTTACAAGGAAGCACTTTAGACATCCAAAACCCATGCTGTCATTGTAGAAACGTGGAACAGAATTAGCACAGATACTGAGAACACAAATACCGTGTCAGTGCAACCATCAGCAAACCATGCAGCTTGTAAGAGTGCAGCGTGCCACGCTAGCTCAGACAATGTTTGCTTCAAAAGAAAGGGCTGAATAACTTCTGAGTCTAAGGTCTCATCAGCAATTGTACCTTGGCCTGCACCTAAGCCACTTGCTGGCAGAGTGGTTAGTTGCCCAGGGCAGCTGCTTGTTGGGACAACAAAATGTATCCCATTAAGACCAGCTATTGCCTCACTGCCTATTTTAAGTTAGATGGATAAAAAAAGATGGTAGGGGTTGAGCACTCCAGTGTGGAGGGAGACAAATACGTTCAATATCCCAGGATGAGAGCAGTTGGATGGTGGGGCAGAGCAATGGAAGGAAAAGCACTAGTTAGGGAAAGGAAGAAGGGACAGGAGAACTCCGTCATAAGCAGCTGAAAATAACCCAGGTCCCTGCAAATCCCCACTTCCTGAACCCTCTACTCACCGAGCTCTTGTTCTTCACCTCCACCTATCAGAATTTATTTAAAATAAATCCAACCACACACTTACCATGTAAGGAGAGGGTGCATTATCATCTGAAACACTGTAGAATGACACTTCAACTGGCAGAGTCATGTGCGTGGGACAAAAGACTCCACTTGCTCCCACTTCCGCTGTGAAACCCTCCACAACACCAAGCGGGTCTAAGCGAAAATTCAGGACAGATTCCTGAAAAACAACACGCATACAGCTTAGGTTGGGAACACCTCAAATAAAATATAGTAAAACTAAGCAGCAAACAAGGAAACAAGTTTATATAAGAACTTGGGTCTTTTGTAAGGTGACCTGCCAAAAATCAACACTGAGGCAAAAATTATGATGAACAGTGGAACATTCAGCAAGATGATAGGGTTTAAGAGAAAGCATCATCCAAATCCAGTCTTCATCCTACTGAAACTGGTGCAAAAGCCCAGAGAATTTTATTGCAGCAGGATCTATGCGTAATTTTCCTCGACATATACTATCTGAAAAAAATAATAATTTAGAACCTGTAACTTTCCTCAACATATTCACTCCTTATTTCACAAATATAGAGTACGATACAACCTGTTAACACACTAGCTATTTAGGTGTTGATATTTGATATGCTACATGAAGTGAAAAGCTGGAGGCTACACTTCAAGTACATTCTGTTTACTACACTGATTTAACAAAGCTTTTCTGAAATATTAAGTAGACTTTAAGAGTGAAAATGTAAATCCTTTTTTCTAGGTATATACATTACAAACATGAACAATTACAGGTTGTTAAATCTCATTTAAGTCAACAGAACACCTCCTAACTTGACCATAGTGGGAAACAGAAGTTATAAGCAACTCATTGGACCTGAATCTCTGAGACAGAAGACGTCTGGGGCATGAAATATGTGCCTTTACAGCTGGAAATTAAAACAAATTTTATTCAATTTAATTATGAACTTTTACATTGTAATCAGGCTGGAATTATTCACAGTAATGCACTTTTAAAAGCAGTGCAGAAGAATACTAAAAATACCACAAGAATTCTAGAGAATATGCAATACCTCAAAGTTTCCCAGAAGGCTAAGACTTGTTACTGGTGGAGCACTAGAACTTAGAAATGGTTTCCCATGGCTCTCTGGATCACCGTCTCTGTTTATACATTGTTGTGGGCTATTAAAAAAAAAAAGACAGCATAAATATAAAGGATAAACACATTTGCTTTTGTCTTCTGGGTATGAACAGCTCTAGAAGGAATCATTTACTTACTGTATTACAAAGTGCTGTCCTAAAGAAGTAACAGTTGAACACTGCCTGTTATTACTTTAGCAGAATATTTTCTAGTTAACTGAAAAAATACTTTCACAAGTTTTACATTACAAGGGATAAAGACAATAAAAATTTTGGTTGTTCATTAACTCCATTAGCAGGAACCAAAGTAATCAGAATATTTTCTCTTGTATGCAGATATTTTTGTCTCATATCTTGAAGTTTCCAACATCAAACTACCATACCAAAAGTTGTTTACATTACATGTATTAATGTATAAAAGGTCATGGTCAGTCCCTTTTAAAAGTTAAGTTCTCTGAACAAGTTAAGGCAAAATATTTGACCCGTTCAACACTAAGAACAAAACAACACAAGAATAACACTGATTTGAAAAAGAATCAACAATTACTCTCTCTTCTGTTTGAAAATTCAAGTGTATCTTACAGCGTATCTACCCCTGCACGGGACACAGCTCGTCCTGGCAGCAGCTCTCATACCATGGTTATGTCCCAGAGCCATGCTAACCTGGAAATCCCTGGGGCAACTCGGCTGCCAAGTCTTATCTCAAAATAAGGATTCTTTTGAAAGGCACCCATTTTTTGTCTTTGCTAACATGCTTTGTTGTTGCATACAGGTATGTATATACATTATGTCTCCCCAAAAATTCTTAATGTTTTTGGTAAACAAAACATACCTTCTTGCAGACAGACATTTCAACTGCAGCAGTGATGAATCCAGATCAAAGCACCCAGACTGTGTTTTTCTTTGAGGAACCTCAAGACGGAAAGAAGATGCTAATTTGAAAACTGTACCTCTAGTAAGGATAGTTTTGCCAAGTAAGCACAAGTTTGCCAAGAATTTTATAGTTTTGTAATGTCACAAAAAACAGAGCAGAAGAGAGTAATTCCTATACATTCTAAACTTAGTGAAGAAAATTCTAAAATTATTAATGACAAGACTGTAAATTCTGATTAACAGGAAGTACTTAAATAAAGACTCATTCAAGTGGCTGACGTCTCTTTGGAATGATACAGAACATTACTAATAAACAGGCTGTAACAATTTCCACCCAAGTTCTCTGAAAATATGACAGCCTTTACAAGCACTGAAGAATAAAACATATCATGTGTTGATTACAGAACATCACTACTTCAGTAGTTTTAATTGGGACTGCCTTTTTCTTTAAAACTCCCAACAACCTACGAAGAACTGTAACACTTCCCCAATGTCTTTCTGTCTTATCACACAAGCGATATCACTTTGTATCACTTAGTCATTCAATGACGTCTCTGATTGCTGAAGAATATACGGTACAAACTGTTCACAGAAACAAAAGCTTTGGAATAATAGGCAATCAGGTATTAATAACTCACACAAAAACCTCTTAAATGACAAAATATGTTAGCTTACACTTAAAACACTAATCTTGAAAATGCTTTCTTTTGTGCTTTAAAATAGCACTGAAGCATTTTTTTGCCATAGGATTTTCTAATGTCACCTTTTTTTAATCTTGATAGGATCTCAACAACTACCTCTCTAATACTTTCTTTTCCAGAATTATTGTTCAACTTCATTTGAGCGTTAACTCTCAAATTTCCACTTGCAAGAGTATTCACTCTGACACTGAAAGTAAACACATACACCACCTAGGTAATTTGTCAAATTTTCTACCATACACAGATATTAAAAGAACAAAATACTTCCTTTCTCATTTAAAAGTTATAACTTCAACAATAACTTACGGGACTTGAAAGGAGAGGTAATCCAGTTCTGGGATGAAAAGCCTTGGTTGAAGTTCCATCCAAGGATTGAAAATTATGTTTCCGCCATATATTTGTGTGTTTTAGAGACGGTGCTTTCTGTCAGCAAAACAACGGGATATTTCAAATATCCCGAGATATTTCGAGATATCAATGGGATATTTCAAAGGCCTATCATGGTAATACTTTGCTTGCTGTAACAGAGAAGACTTCTGAACCAGGTGGATCTGCATCACACTAGCATATTATGAAATATTCAGTATAAATTCCTCTTGACTCAATCTACAATCACACAGACTGCTCACTAAAGATCACATACCGTATTCAGACACTGGTGTACTTATAAAAAGACAGGATGCCTAACTGCCTATGGAAACTGTCATTCATAATGTTATCACCGTGAGCAGAATAAGACAACGTTCTTCTCAATGTTAAACTTATAATTAAGAAGGTATGGGGGAGGCACTACCGGCCAAACGTTACTTCAGACCAAGAAGACAATAGTAACATGCTGCTTCCTACGAAGTCAGACTTAAATCCCTCTTCATATTGGTCCTTAGCAGATATAGGGTACAAGCTATTTGACTAAGAGCAGCTATAGGAATTGGTCTTTTCCTCTATGTATTTACCTGTACATCTACGTTCTTCAGCCGCTCACACTTAACTACGCCATCTTCTGTAGGTTTCTTCTGAGAAGTGCTTTGGAAATCGAGGCCTATTGGGTCTTCGTTCTCATCGTGTGCAGTTTTCGTTTTATCTTGTTTGTTTTTGTTTTTGAAACTGTCATGGTCTTTATTTAAATAATTCTCAATACTAATAAGCTGAGTATTCTGCTCATAAATATTTGGTTTTTTCGAGTCTTTATCTAAACACTTGAGTTCATTTTTGTGCAAAGAGTCAGATACCTGCATCACAGTTGCTTTTTTTGTACCTTCAAGTATTCTGCATTTCTCTATCTGTAAATTGTTAAAACTGTCCACGCCGTTGTTCTCACTAACAACTGTTCTTTCTTTAAGTTTATTTGTGCAAATCTGTTCATCAATGCTGCTGAAATTTGAACACTGTTTAATTCTATTGGCTATCTGGTCTTTCTGTGCATAACCAGAACGTATCATTTCAAATTTATCTGGCAATTCAGATTTATTTTCTTTAATACATGATGATGATGTGTGAATATTAGTAAATGCATGAGAAGTTTTATTTGAAGTCTGATGAAATGCATTTCGGACAGCTTCACTGGGTTTTGCTAAAACCAATTTTCTTCTTGCTTGGAGTTTCAGAGAAGCCTTCAATTCTCCATCAAACCTAGAAGGACTGATAGGAGTATCAGGTGTCTTCGTCCTTGATTTACTACTGTCTTCTAACAAAGAAAAATTGGATTTAGCAAAAGAAACAGAAGATGGTTCCTTGCCTTTCTTCAGCAAATTTTCATCTTCATATGTACTTCGGAAAATTTTTGAAGTAACTGGGCTAGTCTCATGCACTTTGAATGGACGTCCAGTAACATGAGAAGTAGCTGGATCACAATGAATCAAGTGTTGGGCAATCCTTGCTATCACCTCCTGCCGCTCCTGTAGCAGAGAATCGATCAGGGGATTACTCTCTCCTGCAGACTGACGGCCACAGTGGTTCACTGGAACACGGGCGTCAAGCAGTGTGATCTCTGGTATTGCTCTAGTTTTGCCTTCACCACCATCTTCTTGTATTGCATTGTCTAAGTTGGCAATAGAAACAGGGGAGGTTTCCTTGCCTTTTCTTGGCAAGTTTTCGTCTTCGAAAGTACTCCGAAAAGCTTTCGGTGCAGCCGAGCTGTTTTCATGTATGTTGAATGGACGTCCAGCAACAACTGGTGAAGTAGCTGGATCACAGTGAATCAAGTGCTGAGCAATCCTTGCGATGACTTCTTGTCGCTCTTGAAGTAAAGAGCCTATCAAAGGATTGGTTTCTCCTGTGGGCTGATGAGAGCAATGACTACTCGAAACACGGGAATCAACTAGAGAAAAGGATTTAAAAGTCCTGACAGGTGCTTCATGAGATTGTGTCTTATTGTCTGCTGTAGCATTATAGCACTGAACTTTAGACTGCGATGCCCCAAAGTCAGATCCAAGTCCAGTAGATGGATAAAGTCTTACATTTCTGATAGATGTAGTAAATTCAGGCATCTTTTTTCCATTAAGCAGGCCTTCAGGTGTCATCGTCCACGTCTGTTTCCCACAGAAGCGCTGTGGACTGGAGGTACTGCATTGCTGTGCCACACTGGAATCGCTGTGCTGATGTAACTTATGCTCTTGCATTCGCTTTTCATAAAAGCTAAGGTTGGTGTGAATACTACAGGTCAAAACTGGGTAGTTCGATTGTCTGGGCAAGGACTGGACACTGACTCTCAAGGCCACATTGTGAGAAACATTAGGAACAGGAAAGACATGCTCATTTGGTGTCTGGGAGAATGTCCATTGCAAGTCCACATCTGCAGCGCTCACCCTGAAACAATACAGAAGGGCATTTACAGAAATATCTAAAGCAAGAGTCTTTAATTATCTACTTCATAACACAAAAGTCTAAGAAAAAAAGCACTAGACACACCAGCAACTGCTGTACTTTGCAAAGTATACAAATCCTATACAATCGCCAAAGTACTGGGCCAACAATGTGGCACCTTCTGAAAGCAAACAGGAAAACAGGAGGGATGAATGGTTTTAAGACAAGTTGCAACAATCTGCGAACAGCAAAGGAGTTTTTTTCCTTCCCAGACGTACCTGTACAGAATGTTTCGGGGAACAGCACCATGTGAAACACTCAGCCACGCGCTTAGCTGAGAGAAGAAAACAAAAGAGCGAACAGCCAATAAAAGGGTCTTCTCTTCAATAAACCGATCTCCACTCCTAAAATGTATTAAAAGAAACACATGGATATTGGTAAGAATATACACAGAGAACTATTAGAACAAGGACATTTTCAGACCTTCATTTTGAAAATAAAACACATCTGAATCAAGCAAAACAATGAAACTCCTCAAACATTTTGAAGATTACAGAGCCTGATTTGTTTTTATCCACATAAAAATTTATACAATTTAACATAACAAATAACGTATAAAAATGATCATTTTCAGCTAGGAGCATTTCATACTCTGCATTGCACAATGTGCACTGCAGAAAGTATGAGTACAGGAAGACTAAGATTAAAAGATGCTTAGATTTCACTGGTAAATAGTTGTTTTCTTAGATCAGTCCTCATGGCAAAGGGCCAGTTCAAAACCACTAACTGATTACTTTAAGGACCTTAATATGACAAGATTCTTGCAACTATCAGCTAATCCTAATATTCAACTTACTGTCGAGGAACTGGCTCCAAAATCCACCTTTCTAACAGCAATGCATCTTGTTTGATTGCAGGATCATTCAAATCATTCCCCTCGGTGGTGGGCCCTTCATCACTATAGCAACAGTCTGGAAGTAGCATCACTTCTACCATGATTGGAATATTGTTCTTCCACAGTAGCATAACCTCAGATCTGGTTCGCCTGGCTTGACGACACTGAAGGAAAGAAAAAATGTCAACATATGCAAGCCATAAAAATACTAGCCAGATTTAAATCTACTTTAAAAACATGTTCAAAAGTACTGGAAAAGGGTAAGGGTCAAATTCTATAAACTAGGTTTCACCAAATCAGAGATAATATTCCAGAGCTATTAAATGAAAAATAATTAACGAATTCTTTATGGTTGCCATTTGAGCAACTTCCGTAGAAAATTAAAAGAGCTCATAAAAAACACATTTCCCCAACCACTATACTTTGCTACCTTGTATTCTCTCCACAAGTTATCCTCTTGGATAGACACACTCAAGCAGTATCTTTATAAATTCTGTGTCTTGGAGTGGGCTAACTTCTGCATGAATAATAACTTAAATTCACACAGTACTTAGGAACTTTTACTTGAGAGATGGGATGCTCCAACCTTACTCCCAAATAGACTGGCTAGATTTGATGTGCTCGTGTTTTTTGGATCGTTAACTTTTCAAGAATACCTGGAAAAGCAAAAAGTTAGGCAAGTCAGCCTACATTTTCTCAACAAAAAAAAAAACAACGGACCAAGAATGCTAAGTATAGCGCTTGCCATTTGCATAATAAAGACTCAAATAGGTACTGCATTCAGGTAGTCGTGCAGAATTTCATGTTCAAGGATAAAAGGCCTAATGATCTCTCATTTTAAGGACAGATCTATTATTAGTACAATACTGAATTACATACTCGTTTAAATGCAGTACTGCCAGAAAGCAGTTGTTATTCACACTTAACTGTGAATCTACCATGGGGTTCTTGGCTGACTTTAATCATGGTAGCAAGGACGCACACCATGACACTTAAAATGAAATGGGTACCATCATACCTGAGCCAGTTTGTCGCTGCATTCATGCTTAGTTGTTGGCGGCTGACTTGATTGTGCTGGCGGGCAATGAAAGCCCTCTGTTCTGCCCTTGATCGAATACTCGGGCGTTCGACCTTCAGTGATCAACAAGGCCAAGGAGACCAGGAACTCCTCAGCTTCATACTCAAAGTATTCATCCAAAGTATCTGTCATTTCAAAAAGACAAAAAATAATGACTTCTGCTGTATAACAAGCTTTCAACTGTTGGCTGACCCCACAGTTTCTTTCAATTTACACTTAAAACAAGAGCTATGGGAAGTGGATCTTTGTATCAGACTGGCTGCACTCCTCATAAGGCCCAAGTTACTGTACCACCAAAAAACAACTTTCCTCATCTCATAACGTTGTCACTACAAGCAGACAAAATTAGAAATACTCTAAAGAAAGCTCCACATAGTAACTGGTCAATGCACCAGATTTCAGCAGTGCTGAGAAACAACTGTTTGTGTTGTGAACCACAGCTGGATCACAGCTTCTCTAGAAGAAAAAAAAATTTCCTGGGCTCTAGTGGGAGAAGTCTGATGGCAGTATGAGTTGGCATCCTTAGTATCATGTGACAGATAGAAAGAGAAGCCACAATACATCATATAATACATTAAAAATTGAGTAAGAAAAAAAAATAGATTTACTTCTATTAGAAAAAGTGGGACACAATGTTCTTTAAGATTTTTATTGTGAGTCCCTCCTGCTGAGAGCAAGGCTTGAGCGGTCCGTTTTTAGTTACCATTAACACACAGGAAAGGTTCCCAAGGAACATACAGAGTATTCATTGTTTTGTGCCGTGGTCAGTCTAAAACTTGTGCGAAGAATTAAAACTCAACAAGTCTTCGTAGACAAAGCAGCAGCTGGCATTGCTCTTCATGAATTACCCTGGCACACTCGATTCCTGCAGAGGTAGGATGCACCAGTCCCCTGATTTTATGGTGTTTTGTAGAGCACCCTTCTCCTCCTCCCTCATCATGAGGATGTCACACATCATTCAAACAGATTCAAGTACAACCAGATCGTGTCATTCCCCTCTCTGCTTGGAAACGCTTAAGTTTCAAAATGATTTAGTTACTGAAGAGGTTACAGAAAAATCTCTTTTCCGAGAAAGCTAAAATACATTCACTATTTTGAAGTCTATTTTAAGAGCAGCAAAGAAAAGCAGATGGAGGCAAGGCTGCCAGTGGTTCTTTACCTTTATTTTTATGCTTTAGGGGAACAAAAGCACATGACATCTTCACACTTTTAGCTTAAATGTCCTATGTCACCCACGAAAACAAAACTGCCACAGGGACAGAGTTAATTTCTATTCATGTTTTGATTACCATGCATAAAATACCTTTCCACTTGGAAAAAAGAAAGAATTCAGAAGTCTTTTTTGTCTTCATTCCCTAACAGCAGAGCATTTGGCAAACATGGCAAGACAGACTTGAGAGATCCATACAAGAAGGGATGCATGAAACAAAAGCTCCAATTAAATGTGCAATTACCTGCACATGCAAATTGTAAAATGTGTACAACTAGCTTTTGTATGCACATATATGCCTAGCCCAGGCTTGTACTCCACGGACCTCAAGGCTTACAGCCTATTTTGAGGGATCTACATAAGGTAAATAAGAGAAGTCAGCCCACTGCCAAGGAACTCAGTTCATTGCACAGGAGTCCTCATCTTTACTGACTCTTTTTTCCCCCTTTTTGAAGGGATGCACTTACACAGCTGCTTTGGGTGGCAGGGATGGGCTACAACCAGGACCCTCTTCCTGCCATGCACCCACATCTGTCCGTGGCACACGTGGCCAGGGGTACGGCACTCCTGACCCGCGCCGTACATGCCACACCTGCACGCACACATCTATGAAAAGGTGCCAGGCGCTGGACTGCCACAACCAGCACTGTGGCTCCATCCTCCGGGGGGGAGCAGGGAAGGGACTCTTCCAAAACAGCCGCCCGTGCCAGCTGCCTGCCCCCCACCCTGGGGAGCCCCCCTACTAGGAAGGGACCACAGGCCCTGGCAGAATAGGGTGCTGCCAGGACAATTCATCTGGCCACCACCTGCCCTCAGGCAGAAGAAAAGCCAGAGGATAGATGAATTACCCTGGAGGACCCCATATGGCATGTGAACAATACGTTAAATCATCTGGCATGAGTTAAAATGGTCATTCACCTGAAGGATGGCAGAAAATGACTAATAGAGGGTGCACAGAAGATTAAAGGAATGGTAAATAACAGAGAAGACAAGACACTTAGGTAGCGATATGAGTCACCTACAAAATTAGGCACCTGTGTCGTGGTTTAACCCCAGCCAGCAGCCAAGCACCACGCAGCCGCTCCCTCACTCCCCCCTGCTCCCAGTGGGATGGGGAGGAGAATCGGGAAAGAAGGTAAAACTTGTGGGTTGAGATAAGAGCAGTTTAATAACTAAAGTAAAATATAATACTAACAATAATAATAATAATAATGAAATATAATAATAATAATAGTAATGAAAAAGAATATAACAAAAAAAAAGAAGGGAAAAAAAAAGAAAAAAAACAGTGATGCACAATGCAATTGCTCACCACCTGCTGACCGATGCCAGAGCAGTGATCCGCACCTCCCGGCCAACTCCCCCGTTTATATACTGGGCATGACACTCTATGCTATGGAATACCCCTTTGGCTAGTTCAGGTCAGCTGCCCCGGCTGTGCTCCCTCCCAGCTTCTTGCACACCTGCTTGCTGGCAGAGCATGGGAAACTGAAAAGTCCTTGGCTTAAGATAAGCACTACTTAGCAACAACTAAAACATCAGCGTGTTATCAACATTATTCTCACACTAAATCCAAAACACAGCACTGTACCAGCTACTAAGAAGAGAGTTAACTCTGTCCCAGCTGAAACCAGGACAACCTGCAATTTTATTATTTTTTTCAGCTGAAAGTCTGGTGAACAATAGGCAAGTCATACTTAGGGATAGGGAAATGGGATTCGGAAAGACTCTGAAAATGATTTAGGTATTACAGCTGACAAAAAATAATTGCAGCATTATCTTGCTAACACAAGCATCATGCTCATCTTTGTATGTCCAAAGGCCATGGTAATGTTAAGAAAGCCACAGCAGGAAGGATCGCTATTGGAGTATTTTTCCTACTCTGACACAGAAGTTCCAAAAATCTAGAAAGTGTTCAGCAGGAGTGACATTAATTTAAACAACTACCCCATGCTTAGCAGACTAAATGGAAGGGGAGTTCATCCTTAAGAAAACGTGTAAGAAGAATTCTGTTTAGTTAAAATACGTAAAAACATCTATGGTTTTAAAGAAAAAAAATGAAGAGCTTGATCAAGATCTGCATGTGCTTATGCAGACAGATCCTATCTCAAAGACCTTCTTACTGTAACAGAAGCATGCACAGTAAGATGCGATACCTGAAAATTTACACTAGAGAATTTTAAATGGCAAGTAACAGTAAAATAGACATGCCCTTTAATTAACATCAGCAGCTTACCATGTGAAGCAGTAGACCTTCTATTATTTGGCTCTCTTTTTTAGAAATAATCCATATTTGATCAAAAGCTTCTGGACTTGACACAAATTAATAGATAATTCCTATGGCCTGAGTGCTTCTGCTGAGCTGGTTAGATTCAAGTAAAAAAGCCCACTCCCTTTTTGCATTAAAAAAATCTGATACCAAAACTTATATTGTATACTTAAAATACTCAGTGTCTTCACAGATAGATGTTGTAAATTGACATAAGTCATAGACATTTTAAGCATGTCCAAATGCAAGATCCAATGAATCTAGTAAATAAGTAAGATCTAGTGAATAAAGCAAGGTAAATAAATCTGAAATAATCATTACTCAAGATTCAGAATACATACACGATACTACTTTATGTAAACAGAGAAAACTTACTTTTAAGTTCAATTTGCAAACACTGCCTCTGTTCCTGTATCAGACCTATTATTTCAGAAGCAACTAGTTTCTTGCCTTAAGGGTGGAAGAGGAGACTCAACTAGCTAGAGACATATATTTGTATTGGCTGCAGTTACAAAAACACAATGTTGTTTCAAAATAAAAACTGCATCTCGTTAAAGGATGATAAACAGCAAGTATTAAACTAGGAAACACTACTGTGTTCATAACAGGGCCAACACTAAAATTACATCAGCAATGTCAAAGCAGGTATTTGATCTGGACTTTTTAAAAAAAATTTTTAAGCACAAATAGCGATGGATATTGAGAGATATGTTTTCCTAAAAAGTTCATGTGGCATATTGACTTTTTTTGCTCCACTAGCTTTCTATATCATTTAGCAACTTCTAAGAGTTTTCATACAGGAAAAAACCCTATAAATATTGAGAAGCCTGGTAATTGTTCCTGTACAACAGACACAGATGATGCAAGTTGATGTAACTGAGGACAAGGGTGGAAAGACATTTATAGAAACAGCAAACTCAGTGTTTAGTTAAGAAAAGTCTTACTGTGTGTGTGCTGTAACTGTTTGCTTTTGTATATGAATCAGCCCTGTTTAAGACACACATCATATATTGTGCATAAAACAACCTCAATCCTATAATCTGACTATACAAATATGATTATTATTCTGCTTCATCTCTAGCAACAGAACATGCAAGCATATAGCATAAAATATGCATCATAGCAGTGTCTGGAGTTTATTCCCCTTAAAATAGCAAAAAATCCAGTTAGTTGACACAAGTACATAGGAATTAAAGTAACAAGGCACTACAGTTTCAATACATTGAAACTAAAGTTTATTGACCAGGTGGTCACAAGAGATAGCAGATGTCAGACTACTCTAGGAGGGAAAAAGAGAAAAACAAATTTAGACTGAAGCTACTACACATAAACCAAAACATACAATACTGGAGAACTGAAACCTGGAGGCACGTCATTTTGTCTTCCTTTGTCTTCTGCACATACCAACCTCAATGAACACTGATTTTCTGTATCTTCTGGACAAACAGAAAAGCCCATTTAACCAGAGATGTCATAAAGAGTCTTCAAATCCTTGTCCTCCCCTGTCCACTACACACATGTGCACAACACTGGAGCATTGGAATAAAGAATAAGAACTCAACACACACACCCCCCAAAAGTTAAATTGGCTCACATCCTAAAACATATGTGAAAGTTTGGCATGTGGTACTAGCGAGCCACGAATCCACTTAACTGTAACCCAAGGACTCTCCCAAAACTTCAGTTAATCCAGTTGTGCCCAGCTGACTCCTTTCCCAACTAGGTCATGCTTGTGTGGACCAACTCCCTTCCCTTTCCTATCACAGCATTTTCTGTAGTAATTACAGAAAATGTTTTCCTGAAACGTGTATTAGAAGAGCATTTAATCTATTTTCTAGGCTTAGACAGGAAACAAAGACACTCGGTATCATTTAACCCATTGTGCTCCAGGGGCCACCAGAAGATACATCTGCAAGCTGCTGCCCTGTCCTGCCCAGGGACAGTGAGGCAGTGAACGGCCCCAGCAGAGCTCCTCCTGCCCTGTGCCCTCCTCCTATCATGACCAGGCAGTGCTACAACTGTAATCTCTCTTAGTCCATGCTTATTTTATTGTCCTAGCACCTTTCATACTGTACTGGACACCACAAATCTACCAAGCTTGTTGTCCTCTTCTCAGGAGGAAAGCTCATTTTGGTAAAGTGCTTTTCTTCAAAAGAAAGACAAATTTGTTCAACATGAAGTACCCATTAGTCCTGACCTCCACTGACTTGGAGGGCTACTTTCTTAGAAAGTCCATGAAACAACTAATAATTGCCTTTAAATATGCTCTATAACAGTCCAGACCTTCCCTGGAAAATCTTTAGGCATCCATAATGGATTTTGAAGGCCACCAATTTAAAGTGATCAGATTTCTATTTCACTACTTAGAAAGCTGAAACCCAGTAAGCAAAACACTAAACAAAACACGGAGTGCACGGTGTAGGCTGTTCAGATTCACAGCTGACGCAAGCCCTGCTCCTGCCCTACCCAGCTGTCCAGCAGGCACGGTGGCATGGTTGCCCACCTCTGCTCTCTGCTTCCTTCATGTGCTACAATTTTTTTTAAAGACTAGAAATATTGCTTAAGTATTTGGATCTTATTTTTTGTACTTTTAGTACAGGCAGTCCATAAGGAGACACTTCAGTCTAAGAGAGTCCTGTGGCAGACGACTCAGGTACACTGGAGAAAAAGGGGCTGCACTGTCAGCATTCAGAACCCATCACCTCCTAGCAAAGGCATTGCTCTGCATTTAAAAAATTACAGCAAAAGCTCTCTGGCCCTTCCCCCAAAACAGTCAACTCTGAATAAGTTTTATTATCTCACTATTCCAAGAAGTAGGTTAAAGGTAGTTCCATATTTTAAGAGTAAGGCAGAGATTCAAGAAACTACTGTAAAGGAAATGAAACACAATGTAAACATTCGACTAACAGCTTCTCTTCTGGAATTAGAAACAACTACGGATGCTTCGGTTAACTAATTCCACGTTGTGCTTCACTTCAAAAGGAAGTTTCCCTTGAACCCCCCAAATTCATGATTCTCTGAATGAGCAGTCACCTTGTGTCTGCATATTACAAACCCGTAATTATATCTGAAGTCACACACTTCAAAAGCCTTGCAATATTAAGAGTTTAAGTATAACTTAAGTTATCAAGAGTTACAAGTCATGAGATGGTCTACTTGCTTTAAGAAACAAGCTATTAGTTAAATTTACTTAAATTCAAGCAAATGCAATGAACAGGTTACCTTATCTTAGGAATATTCCTATACAGATTTTTTTTTTCCCCCACATTGACTCCTGTCTTCAATTCTTCGGGCTCAAGATCTTTGAGCTCGGGGACAGCCATCATGAAAACATGAAGAGAGCAGCACAGTACCTCATCTTACTCTTGCTGTCTCCTCACTTTTTCCAGGGTACCAAACTGAACCACTACCTGATTATCAAAGCAGTTCAGCGGTAGGCAGGAAATGGCAGCATAGGAACTTTACACTAGGACTGATGCATACCTGCTATTCAACAAAAATACTGTATAAGCTATAAAAAATTGCTGGATCTACTTAGTATTGCATAAGAAAATAGGAAGAAATTCACCTGCTTTTGTGTTGTTATGCCACTTTATAATTAGAAAAACAAAACAAAGTACACCATCTTATAAGTAAGTGGGGATTTTTAAAAATCAGGACACAGCCACATGGCAGCTGATGAAGTTACTCCAGAGCTCCATAGCAATAAAAATCAATCAGAACCAATCAGTGCGATCAGCTCCACTCCAGACTGCAGCACTGCAGTAACTCCCCTGGTATGTGTGTATCGCTGCCTATCTACCGCACACTTCTGCTGGACGCCTCTCACAGCAGCCAGAGCTAATCTCGAGGCAGCTTTACTGTAAATAAAGTTACCAAAAAGAGACTGGTCTTAAAATCGGGCTGGAAAAAACAACAACATACAATTCATATTTTACTAAAACTTATTTAGGTTCAAACAGCTTAATAAGTACAGAAATAAAATCCAGTTAAATTCGTTTAAAGCTTAAATTTCCTGCAGTAATCTCAGAAACTACCGCTTTTTGAGAGTGTAAAATGCAGACTGTTAAACTGATCTGGGTGTTCCCATCTTGCTTCCTGCATTTTGGCTGACATCCTATTTTGCCATCACCATACTGCTTACTGAGTCACTTCTCTTCTTCCAACTGTGGCTTTCTATTTTTATCTAACCAACAACAGTTTAACCTGCTTGATTTTTTGGCATTAAACCAGATTCTAGGTCCAGTATTTGCATTTTGATCAGGGAAACTAGGTTTATTTTCTCTTAACTGGACAAAGAAAAGGAATACTTAAGAACAAATTATGTAAGCTGAATTGTTTCTTGCTCCACACGGAAATCACAAATTGTGAAGTAGGTCAATCATTATGATTTCATCATCTGTATTTAGTAGAAGGAAAGCAATACCTGAAAATGTGAAGTTTGAGGCTCATTTCAAACCTCACTTCACCAAAAGTTGCAAGAGAACTCGTATATTCTAAAATACAGTTGTTCCACTGTATCCTGACATTGGTAAATAAGCGCTGAAAGGTCAGCGTAAATCTGTAAGATTTTCAGTGCTGCAATATTTAGCATTTTAAATATAAGCCAGTTGGAGGAACAGAACATATGCTTTTTGCTGATCCCTAAACTTACTAGTCTACAGAATGGGTTACAAAAGATGCTACTTGTACCAACATGCTATAACTGGACAGGTACTGAAAGCAAAGAGGACTTGTCTCAGCTAATGCCGTTACTTAAGCACACACATCAGTTTGTGTTTTCCTTTATATTACGGTTTCCTAGATTGTGATTTTCTTAAATGTGACTACAGAAAAAACTTTGAAGTTATATTATAATGAAACAAACACGCCTATCAGGAGCAGACTAAGTAATTTCTGAGTTTTCCATTCATTCTTCTCTAGCTTTTTACATTTTTCCCTTGATTAGCTGATGCTCTGCCTAAATTAGGTTATGTTAGAACAAACTGCGTGACATGATAAACCTACCTGAACAAAAAAACCTTCAAAAATCTGACAAAGCAATAGGATTTCTAATTCTACAACTCAAAACTATTTTTTCAGGTATTTCTGTTAGTTCATAAAAGAAAACAACTAGGAGAAAATATCTTTTAGAATAAGTATGTGGCACTAAGTACAGAATAGACACTCAGCTATAATCGGAAGGAAATAAAGGGTTTATATCTAGCCTTCAGCCTCACCATCAATACAGTGATTTACCACCCTCATAAATATACTGATATAAATTTTGCAGAATTATATTGAAAACAAATTACTGAAATGCTCCTGTTTTAAATCCCACCCTAGTTCACAGGAGGAAGCAAGGGCAATGTGGAGATCAGACCTAGGCTAGCTTCACAGTCACTGCCACCATAATGTGAAACCGCATCCAACATGCTTGGTTTGGGGAGCTGAAGGAGCCGTGTGTCACCCTAGAACAGAAAACAGAGCACACTTAAGCTTACAGAATATGTGAAAAATTTCTTCCTAAGGTGTTTTCTGGAAAAACAATTCAGTGCTTTTATATTAAAATACAGATTTTCCAATATCAGATTTCTAGATATATACTCAATCTTTTTTTTTTTTTCCACGCTTCTTTCACTGATGTTGATGATGATGATGACTGTTTCATCTTTCATCAAGGCTTCCCCAGCCAAGGGAACTTTGGAGATGAGGATGATGACAGCTGATGACCATCTTCACTATTGTTACTCTAATTCAAGAACCAGCTTAGCAGCAACTACGTGACTGAAGACGTACAGACTGAAGGCATTCATTGACTTACTCAACTTTACGTTAGCTGTAAATATCATACTGCAGTGGCTCCATAGCTGTTGCTTTCTTTTCAAAGGAAGCCCATGTATTTGGCTAAGCCTCATCTCTTTCTGAAGGCATATCATCCATATGACAGTTGGAGCAATTGAGTACTGGGAATTCTAATTCCATTTGGAAGCCAAGACATCCCTCCCATTAAACAGGTTGACGGCAGCTCTGCATTAAATTCCAGCTGCGATAGCATTTTTTATAATACATAAATAAAAATGCATGCCAGAAATTTTATTTGAGGCCTTAAACACAATACAATTCAGGACGACAGACATAAGTTTCCTCTTCAATTTGTTTAACAATCCAGCCTGACAAAAGATTCAACTATTTGCAGACTTCTGCAATATTTTATACAGAGATTGGTTTAAAGATGGAAAGCAGTAATTTGTGACGATAAATCACTCTCAGATGTTACTGGAAAACAACACAGGACTGTTGAAAAATCCTACAGTAGGTATTTCAATGCTTATGAGAGCTGCCAGAGAGAGCAGCCCTCTACTTAAAAACGTCATGTTTGCATCTTGTGGTCACTGGATTTTTGCTAAAGTGTTACTCAGCTTATTCCCCTGTAGCTTATCTTCACAATATACGCAAGTACATTTGGGAACAGCATTCATAGTGATGTAGGGTTACACTTGCCAAAAAATGCTGTTTTTTAAAATTTCCCCACTATCACAAAAATTAATCTCTTTGGGGTATTTCATGCTTTATCTCATCACCTTAAATATTTATTGTGCTTAGAAACTTTGACAATATACTTTCAAGTGTTCTTGTGCTTATTTTCCTGTTAATACCGATAAAATAACACTTATTTCCTGAGGTGGAATGTAAAGTAGCCTTCAGCTCTCAAGAAGATTTTGAGTGAATGATTTGGAAGAGTCATTAAGGGCCTGAACAAAACTGTAATGGGAGCACACAAAACTCCTGCTGGGGAAGGCCAGCTATGCTCTGTGTGAGCACAGGTTCCACTTTGGTTTATAATCACCAGGCACAAACCAGTATTCTTCTTGCCTAAGATCACTGCAAGAAAAAGAACAGTTACATCGTGCCATTTACTTCAGACCGTAGTCAGACTTCTTGAAAATAAACCAGAGTGGATTTGAAAAGTGCAATGTGAAAGCATTGACTCATTTTTGGGTGGAATCAGCAGGGATGCCACAGCTGCTGGAGTAAGGGAAACCCCCTGAAAAAAGCAGCATGTTGACTTACGGGATCACACATTATGGAAATCCTTCACTAAGCACTCAGCCTTCAACACAATATTGTTGTCAAAGCAAGTGAAGTTTTGTAAATACTAAAGCACTCAGCCTTCCACACAGCCTGACAACTTTCAAACACCAGTAGCCAAACACTCTCATCTTCACACTACAGTCAGGTGCCAACAAGCCCAACCTATGGTTTTTGATAGCCATGATCTTCAGACCCTGAAGTCAGGAACTACTGACTTTAATAAGCTAATTTAAACTTGCGCAAATCGGACATCCCTGGTAATTCCTCCCTGCTTTTAATCTCTTGAAAAGTATTGTTTTTCAATGTACAGAAAGATGCAAGACAACTGTTTGCAAAGACTACTGAGGAACCTCTTGTATGTTGAAAATCTCCTCAAAGCTACCTATCGGTATTTGCAATTTCTCAATTTTACTGTGGTAACAAAAAAACCCAAACCAACAGTACACCAGAGAAGGCTGTGGGATGGGGGTGGGCAGAAGTCTAGATGTTTTGGGGAAAAAAAAACATCTATGACCTCGTCCACTTTTTGGTGAAAGTAGTCTACTCTATTAAAAGACTATTAAAAAAACTGAGGCCTCCCACATGCATGATTAGTATGTCATTTCTTCAGGGGCAAGAATTTTGATCATCTAGATGTGTCACATTTTCAAAAAGTTTTGGTTTCGTTACCAGCATTACAAATTTGGTAAGAGTGCAAAAGAGGTGCTATCAGCAACTCACCAGCACAGCGATAAGCCCTGCACCCACCCAAAAAGCAACACCTCTCCCTCAAGCGCGCGCAACACTCAATTTCAAATATTCTGTTGTCTTAGAGGAACCTATAAAAACGGTAATGTTATGAATGAAAAGAAAGCCCTGAGATGCCAGCACTGTTACCCAGGTCAGCTGATATCCCTGTTTCAGTTAACCCAAGATCCAGATAGGTGAAAGTTAATTTGCTTTATTTTTAAATTCTAGAGAAGATGACAGTCTGTGCAGTTTTCCACGAGGCTGAAAAGACCTCACAGGCCAGGAATTAAAAATCTGCAACTGCCTGGGCAGTATTGAGCTCTCTTAGTTCAATTCAAACCATCAGAATAGTCATTTTACATGTCTAGACCTACTTCATCTGTGCACGTACTGAATAGCCTGATGGATGCAGGTTTTGTTCCTCTGTTTTCACACAATTTGAAGAATCACCAGGATCTAGCTCAGTGACATCTATCTTGTTACAGTTCAGATTTACTTTAAGATTTTTAAAAAACCAATCAGACTAATGAAACTCTGGAGTCTTCAGACCTTGTTAGCTTTTCCCTCCGCACATACACACATCTTGGAAAGTACCTTTTTAAAAACTGGGCCCACTTGAACACTGAAATTTCAAATAACATACTTGTTTGCTTACAAAATTTAAGTGTCTGCTTTCCTTCTTCCCTTCATTCAACCATCCTGCCAGGCTTGCATTGCAGCTTTGAAGGCTACCAGAAACATCCAGCCACTGGGCACCTCGTGGAACAAAACAAGTTTATGACAATTCTAGATGCAAGACATTTGTACGAAGTGCCAAAATTAACACTACTAGAGCAAGAATAATAGTGGTGTATTCATAACGTATCTGTCCAAAACAATTCTCCCTTCAAGGGAAAAAGTGAGTTCATGGATGACTGCGCCGCTGCTGGCACGGAGCGAAGACAGGCACGGTGAGGGCCAGCAGGCAAAAGTCTCCCTGCACAGCGCTGACCTCGAGTCACCCATCATCCCTGGCCTCCGCTCCAAGTTTATTGGTTGCACGTGTGTTTTGCAACACCCTGTACTGCGTATTCTTAGAACATACTTTCCAGAGAACCGAAGGGACAGGGCTCACCCCTCCACGACCACTTCCAACCCAATCTCAACAGCAGCAGCAATATCCTTCTCCTCAAGATAAACTAGCAGTTTATAGAACAGTAAAGGATCCAACCTCTATGTTTGCATGCTCTAAAATCAGGTGACCTGTGAGTCAAGAGACAGAGCAATAAATTATTAGGAAAAACAAAACACTACACTAAAAATAGTGTACACGAGCAGCATATGAAGAACAACAGTTTTTACCCAGTCAAAGCTGAAGGCCTTCCACAGCCTCTATTGTATCCTGTGCAAAAAACAACTGACATAAGCAAAGACAGATAAACAAATAAAACCCAACTTTAGTTCCTCCTCGATAACTTGCAAATGTATATTTAATCAAAAGTACACAGCAGGGAACAAAAAAAAGTTGAATTTGGGACCAGCAGAAAAGGTATTAATGTCCAAAGTAAATATTCAATGAAACTTAAATCAGAAGATGTCAAAATTACTTTCTTTTAGGGAAAATTGCTCCAAGCTGCCTTCAGCTCAGAAATGCCAAAAAGTCACTACCTGCTACACATCAGCTACTAACATAGTTCAGGCAACATTAAGGATTCACCCACTTGTCAGGTTTAATAGATTTAATAAATTATTGTGAATGCTCAAATTGAGCATCAGGCAAAAAAAAAAAAAAAAGCCCCCACAAACACTACAGAATCCAAGTGCCTGACAGCCATACTTGTTTTGTCAACCCTTTCAGTTACCAAAAAGATTATACAGAGATTTTCTGTTAGAAATCAATAAAGAAAACAAATTTCATTACTATCAAGTGACAACAATGCATAGTGTTGTTGGAGGAAGAGGATCTTTTCTTAAGAGATAACAAAGAAGTAAGCATAGAAGAGTATAGTCAAAAAGATTTTAAGTTTACATTTAGGAATATATGACTACATTGGCTACGACTGTAAACAGCTGTTTTTTGCAATCACTTATCTTCAAGAACTAATAAAAAACATATCTGAGAGATTTTTAGCACAGAACATTTTATTCTTACCATCTGAATTAGTGGCTGATCTTGAAAAGACCAGAATCTGCCATGAGAATCCAGACAACAAGCAACCTGCCCTCTTTATCCCCAGAAAAACACGCAAATTAGGTTCACTACACCCTTATTGCTGGGTTGGATCCCTAGGAAATAGCATTTAGAGAATTGCTTTCAGTGCAAGTTGGTTTTACTCTTGACTATGGAAAAACACTGTCTGAAATCCTAAGATTTTCCTCAGATAAATTCTCCACAGTCCAAGCTGTGATGAAGCTGGAAACACGCCCTGCCAGTGCAGACCTCCGGGCCGGGCACAGTCCACGTGAATGCCACCTGGGCTTTGGCTAGCAGATGGCAGTGCCTTATCAGCCTGCTCGGGGAAGTGCCAGTGGTGCCCGCAGGACTTCTCATGGAATTCATCATCAAAAATGAGTGTGAAAAAGACATAGAAAAGATTATGCCTCACCAGCATCCAGCCTTGTGAGGAAGGTATGCCTGGTCGGTGTCAAACAGGAAACCATATTTTCCTGTTGTCTTTTTTGCCTCTCAAAGCATCATCCTTTGTAACAAGCAAATGAGGTTGGGTTTTGGGTTTTTTTCCAACTTTCAAGATCTTCCATGGCTTACCACCATTCCTGTTGTCTCCCACTCACTATTGCAGTAAAATTCCAATTAGCCTCTGATGACTTTAACCACTTGTAGTTCCTCTGCCCTGGGTTGTCCTATAGTTGGGAAGAACACACTTGATGCAAAATGACTCTGCTTTCCAGCTTCTCTGTTACAGTGATAAAGGCCTGTTAGCCTGTACACTGGGAGCAAAGTTTATCTATCTCAGTATTATCCCTTTGTTTCCTTACAGCCCTTTGTTGGAAGTCCATTGATTTTGTGTTTGATACTTGCATAAGGTCTGAGGTGAGGATGGTCTTTCGTTCCATGATTGTATAATACCCAGCAAAATGTGATACCTGAATGTGCCTCAATTTGTATCACAGATAACAAATAATAATCTTAAGGAAAGAACTCCAGGAATTTGCTTCCCTTCTCTTTAAAAGTAATATTATGACTGAGTTATACACCTGGAGGCTGAAGAATTCTTTGACCCATCTAGACAATCAAACACAACAATATGATACACTCTGGAAATACAGTTTGAGAATATAGTGGCTTGGTACACAGCTACATGAAGGACTTCCTTCATTCTGTAAAGAAGCCTCCGTTATAGTGTAAGACCCACAGACATAGACGTACCTCACAAAAACAGCAAGAGCTGAAGAAACTACATGTTCTTAACAGCATTGATAAAACAGACTTACAATGGGTTGTTTATGCTTTATGAGAAGTGACCTGCATTCAGTAATATACACAGGTCTCGTTCGCGGCTTTCCCAGGGGACGAGATCAAAACCTTCTATTTTAAATTGAATTATAGTAGGTACAGGAACTGTAGAGTAACTTTGCTATAAAAGTAAGAAAGATAGCACTTGGGGTCCTTCTAGCATCCTGCTCACAGCAGCTTGCTAAGGCAAGCACCTTAGCAAAAAGAGCACAGACAAAGTAGGGCTGCAGCGGTATTTCTCCAGAATCCTCTCCCAGTCTGTAAAAATTGAACCAAAGGGGCAGAGAAGGTCCTACCCTGCCCAGTGGCAAACAGCTTCAACTCTCTCCGTGGCCCCCGCTACAGACCTCCACTGTCCTACAGTGACATTCCTCTACTCCCACCGAGGAGGACAAACGCCTGGCTGCGAGTGCAAGTCAGATGAAAGGCCACATCCACCCCACGAGCTACAGGTTCTTCCTTGCTCCTCTGTACCATGCCCAGGCCAAATACATAGAGCTTCCTACCTCCTTCTCCCTTTCCCTCTTGCAATGCTATTCAAGTTGCAGTAGGTAATTTTCATGTTAAGTTAAATGAAAAGGATTCAGATACATCTGCTCAAATTATAAACTTTCATATTTAAACTAATGCTTTAACTGCCAGGCATTTTAAAGTATACAGTACTTCAGACATCTTTTAGAAGGATCTTATAGGAACTAAAATACGCAAGGCCTCTAGGAATTCATATCCACATTCTCTTAGTTTGTGTTTTCTCCTCCTCCAGCTGGTCTGCTTTGCCTTTTAAAATTTATTTTAAAGTCATAAAACCAACAAGTTATCTTCAGTTTCATAAACTTTGCTAAAACTGGAGAGAAAAAAGTTTTAGTTGCCATGGCAGCAGTGAGGAGTCACTGGGTCAGGATGCAGAGAACTTCTCTTGTTCTGTCTGATCATTTGCATCAGAAGTTCAGCCATCTGTTATTAACTATTTAACAACAGTCTTGCTTGTTAGCACTGGTGCTTGCTATTTAAGTTTGTAGAATCTATCTCCCCACCTTGAGCCCTTTTGTACATGTCCTAATTAATGTGGAAATTAATCTGAGGGCTCAGTTGTCTTTCAGGTAGGATGACCACCATTACTTAAAGTTGGTCAATATTCTCCTTTCTCACCAAGGAAAAAGCATACACTTATGCAGACACCAACCTCTGGAAGCAGCAGCTTTATTGTTAAGAGACTTCAATTTGAAAAGAATTTCATCAGACAGTAGATGATGTGGCTGAACTGCAAGACAGGCTATATTCCTCCCATTTAAGCTACTCCACTATATGTTATATTCCCAAGTTCCACAGCATCCCTCAATCTTCTATATCCCATCTTCTCAATATTGCAGAAGAAAACAGTTTTGTAATTTTATTTCAGAGTATGACTAGCATAGACTAAACTATGTGTTAATAGCAAGGAAATACTGCCTTTTATCCTCTAAGAGAATCTGAAATATCATTAACAAAACAAAAACTTAGTTCTCACGTTTCCAAGCTTAGAATTGGGGTTAAGAATCTTTTACCTTATCTTGACTTCACTATCTTCACTGAAATCTGTAGGACCTAAAGCAAAATACTGGCTCTTTCTGAATCTAGTCCTAAGAAAGCAGGCCAGTCTTGTTGCTCCTCATTCATCATGCTCTCAGAAGAAAGTGGGAAGCTATACAATGACAAAAGCGGAACAACATGACTGTTTCTTTTACTGTTCCTAAAACTACTTCACACACAAAAAATCAGTACTATTAGGAGCAAGTAAGAGGCCTTCAGCAGGAAGTCCTTGTTTCAGTCATTTAACACCTTAAACACTGCATCATGTATGCTAAGAGCACTCTTCACAGGTACAGCCAGTAAAGCTCAGATCCTCCGAACTCATAAAGTAGAAGAAAAATTTGAGAAGTATTTATGTGGGAATCTGGAAAGAGAGTGGCAGAGCATCAGAAGACTAATTCACACATCCAAATAACAAGATAGTATTTTCCAGGCTAGTCTTTCATTCAGATGACAAGCAGACCAGCAGCCTGTTATATGCACTAGCAATATCAGTGTGGCAAGATCTCGTGCAGAGACAGCACTGGCTAAGATGCCTTCTCAGACTCTACGAAGATGAGAGATTTGGTAGATACAACCACACGTACATAGGATAGATTTGATATAATGCAATGGTTTAGAGACCCACATGATACTGTATCAAAACAAGAACCCAGCTTCATTACTTCTGGTTCCAATGAGAATGATGCAACTAAACAGTCTAGAAGTGTCTGAAAAGGTTTTTCTTTCAGCATGTTCAGGTCAAGTCTCCATTACAGATATTCAGCTTCACATGTGAAGGCTTGGTGAATTACATCCAGGGCAGCTTTCTGACTATCAAACCATGTCAACTCCAGAGACTTGGTTCAACTCCAAGAAGCTATGCGAACACTGATAGCATACCTAAGCCCAGGATAAATACAGTCACACTGAGGAAGAACTGTTAAGCACATTTTCTACCTCCATGTGACGCACCTACTAATGCCACTGAGCTGCCTTTTTTTTTTATTTCCCCAGAATAACTGAAAAACAAGAAAATGAGAAACAAACCAAACAGCGCAAATGCACTGTTAATAATAAAGCTTTTAAAGAATATTCACAAGGAGAAGAAATACTCAAGAATTTTATTTTAATGGACAACACATTAAACATTAGATATATAGTATGCAGGTTAAGTAGGAGCTGATACTCTTACAACTTTATTACAACATCATTTCAGTTAGAAATCACACCTACAAGCTGGAAACTTCTGCACCACCGCTGCTAGAACAGAACTAGCTATCAGGGTACTTAAAGCACACAGGAAAAAAGGCATAGGACTTGTTAGGAAGTGTCCTCAGGTAAGGAATGTAGATTAAGAATCCCATTATTTTATCTGAAATAAAGGACAAAACAAAAAACCCAGAACAAACTATTTTCATGACATCTGACCTCTTCTACTGCAGTTTCTTTCTGTATTCATCTTCTCTTTGTGCCTTCCTACTTCATCTCTCAAAACTTTGATGTTACAACCTGTTCACTGTCATCTAAGTGGTGGGTAATTTATCTTGTAGAACTTTGTCAGAACATGTTTGACCACCCAAAATCCTCCTCCCAGCTAGTGAGGCTACCTCCAGCTTCACTAGGTTTGTTTCAGTATTTGCAGTCCAGATTACTTAAAGGGTGGGGTGGAGGGAAAGGAATAAGGCTAGCAGACCAAAGGCAGAGACTGTACTTCTTCATCAGAAATGCAAGGAGCTCTGAAAGAACTGAGATGAAATTGATGATTGTGGAGCAGCATGAAGCTCCTCAGGTAATTTTTCCAATGCTATTAACCTTCACCTACAAGGCCTGCCCTTAAGCTGTTAAACAGTAACCTGCAAAAGTAAAAAAGTTACAAAAGAGACAATATATGCTTCTCATTTAAAAAATTTCTGGGAGAATGGCCAGGCCCATAAAATTGTTTTCAAGCTTTATTTGGGAGGGTAAATGAGGACATTACAACTCTCAAGCTGTGTAAAAGACTGCTCATTTTAAAATGGACACCAGAGCCTACTACAGAATTTTCAATGCATAAAACAAAAGAACATTTTTTATAGTTTTAGAATTGAACTGTGTCACACAGCACAATTCAGCTATTTACAAGTTTCCACGTTGTAAGTCATGTTATTAAGCTTTAATAGTCTTCTGGTACTCAAAAGAATAAAATGTTACACAGGGTCAAAATTAAAAGGCTTCACAGAATTTCAGCCAAGAACCTAGTTTGCCTCCCTCTCTCCTAATATATGGTAATTTTCTACATAGCAAAATGGCAGGCATTAAATGAATACATTTAAAATTTAATATATGCAATTATGAAATTTCACTTTGTCCTCTCAAAAATTCCTTACTTTATAAAGCAATGCTTCAATGATTCAAAACCAATATTCCCACACAAATCACAAGAGTACACTAGTGGAATTGTTGTTCCTCCTGTATCAGGAGGTGAACATCTAATGTCAGCAGGCTCACTTAAGCTAGAGCTGTGGTACCTTTCAGAGGAATACCAACAAGCTCTAGACCTAGGATGAAAATCTATGCAAGTACTTGGTCGGAACAACATTTGCATTTTTTAGAGAACAGGTTTGCATAAAAAGGAATGGATAATCCTCAATTCAGCATTGAGTTCAGTATGTTATTTAATTAGCTTTAAACATAGCATACAGTTGAGCAACCAGTAAGCTGCTAATTAAAAATACATATTTTTAGTTGCCCCCAAAGCTGACATATTTGCATCAGCTTCATTTGCCCCAAGACAAACAAGTAGTGGCAAAGGGCTGATAATGCTTTCATGCATTGTTTCTAGCAGAAATCAAAATACTGTAACAGTTTCCTCCTGCTGGAGGGGAAGGGGAAAAAAAAAAGAGAGAGAGAAACTTGACCTACATAATACGGCACAGAAGAAACTCAGTTAAGCTTCAGGGTGTTTTTGGGAGGGGGGAGAGGTTCCCCCCCCCCATAACAATGAAGAGTCAAGCAGTTACATATGGCTACACTAACTACAACTGTTAGCAGATTTGACATTTAACTAGATGTCTCACTTTTAAGGCTTAAAAATATCCCCCTCCTGTTCCAGGCCATTTAATACTCCTGCTCTAACAACGTAATGAATTAACAGAGTTAATTTTTAGGCTGTCCATTACTTTCCTTTAAAGGGAGGTTGAAAAAAAAACCTCACAAAAATCCAACCTTTCAGAGGCTCAGCATACTGAACAAAAGGAAGAACATATGGTGAAACTGTTTGGTTCTTTAAAGGAACTATTAACAGACTAAGTACAGCACACTTCTTCAGCTCAACCGGAGAGGCAAACTTTAGCATAGACGGATTTTAAATCACCTCTCATAGAAAAAGACCAACAAAAATTGCAGATTACTCTTACAGTTACATTGCTTGAACTTGTTTCAAGCCCGGGAAGACTGTCCGGCCCGGTGCTACCGGCCTTCAAGCCTCCCCACTGCCGCTCGTCCCTGCACCCTCCTCCCGGAGCCCCCTCGCCCCCGAGTCGCCTGTTTAAATTCTATCCTCAGCCACTTAATCCAAGGACACCCTAACTCTGGGAGGGCGGGCGCTGCAGCCAGGTCCCGCACCAGGCCGCCCGCGCAGCCAGCCCAGCCCGGGGGAAGCGGGAGCAGCCGGGGGGGGGGGCCCGGTTCCCCGCCGGTACACACCTTCTCTGCGCGGCCCTGTGCTCCCGCAGCGAGCCCCGCCGGCGCGCCGGCGCGGGTGGGTGCCCACGGCATCTTCCACAAAGGAGGCAGAGTAGGGGCGCGCATAGCAACAGGGCCGGGCGCCGATTGGCCCCGCCGGGCGAGCGCCGGCCTCCTCGGCGGCCCGGCCCCCCCCGCCCCCGGCCGGCCCCGCCGCCCTGCCGGGGCAGGTGAACGGGGACGCGGGGAGAAAAAAACCCACAGCTGCAGAAAACACTAAAATTGGTACTAAAGCGCTACTGTTAACAAGAAGGAGCGTTACTGCCACGCGTGCCGCTGCCCAGGGAACAGGCCGTCGCGGAACTGCCGACACGCGTGGGAGGGCGGGCGGTGCCGGGGAGCGCGACCTCCCGGCGGGCCGGGGCACCCACCGCCCTGCCGCTCCGCTGCCCCCGCGGGGCCACGGCGGCAAACGCCGAGCCGGCGGGAGCCGCCGACACCCCAGCACTGGCACTGCGTCCCAGCTCCCTCTCGGAGGGGGCTCTTAGAGCCGCTGAAAGCCCCGGCTCTGCCCCAGCCGCCGCCAGCGGCAGCAGGGCACGGCCGGCGGAACCTGCGGGAGGAGGAGATCACGCTGCACAGCGGGCACGCTGGCATTTTGCTACCTGTACCGGCAAATAACTCGAAGTTCGGAACAGCTTCCAAGTATCTGTACGTCGGCACTCCACATTGAATGTTCGCACACAGCACCAGTTTTGAAGAGTCAGCCCCGAGTAGCAGCGTATGCGAGGTGACGAATATTTACATCCGGAGTGGAAACAGACGACGGCCCGTCCTCCTGCCAGCCAGCACAAGCCAGCTTCCCACAGCGCTTTTTCCACTGCTCCGCTCAGTCCACTCGGAAGCGGCTCAGCTGCCTCATCCCTCTAACACACACGGCGGGGAGGAAAATCCCATCACTAGCTCTCCTTGCATTACTGTAGTTCTTAAACCCACCTGGTGAGCTCCATACTTCAGTATTTTTTATGGCCCCCTCCTCAATTTTTTAGTGGGCGCTTTTGGGGACTAATTTATGAAGTTGTTTCAAGAGAGTAGTCTCAAAACTGCACGTATTATTCTAGGTGCAGTCTAAACAACATGCCATCCGCATTAAACAATTTCATCCAGTTCTTACCTATTGACAAGAATTAAAGTCAGATGACATTCACAACACTAACATAATCAGAAAAAAAAAATCTTGCTCTCAGCCTAATCATGTCACAAAACAAGACTAACTCTTGTTCTGTAATTAGATGCCATGAAACTATGAGAAGTCCAGATCAAACTAGACTTCACAACCACATTCAAAATCCAGTAGCACTCACCAGCCCATTCAAGAGCATGGCAAACATGCTGCTTCCTTCACAGAACAACAACTTTTCCCCACTCACATTTCATATAGCATTATCATTTAGCAGTGGTTGCGAGAAAACATAGCCTATACAAGATTTTTAAGCAGACATTTTATCCGAGGAAGGTTGGATAACTTTTAGTAGTTGGCCCATTTAAAGACTGTAGATACAGACAGTGCCTTACAGAAAGTTACATGCAAAACATACCATTTCATTAGTCACTGACATTCAAGCTTCCTGTATATTCTATCTCAGTTTGCTTTCCAAGTATTTTTCTTTCATGGACCATTTACTTCTACAAAAACACTGTAGTTTACATAGTTGTCTGAAAAAAGCAATTTCAAGTTTTCTTAATCAAGCAATCACCTAGCCTTTGAAAAAAAGTACTCAGATGATTTTCTATGAAAGTTATTCAATATCTATGGGAGGAATGGGAGGAGTAAGAGGAATATTTATCACATTGGTAAACACAGTATGTTTAAAAGTTTTGCTAACAAGAGGCAGAAGCAACAACCCCGACTCAATTCCCACAGGGGCTGGCAGAGACAGTATTCAGGAGCCACCAGTTGGTTTTACAGGGCCAACTAGCAATGTTTTAGTGAGGAGCAGCTGCCTCTGGATGACAGGCATACCTACCCACCATAATGCTCCTGAACAGTCTCTCCACATTGTGCTACTGGAGTGCAACCACAAAGATCCTTTTCACACCCGATATTCTTAAAATACAGTAAAAGTAGGACAGCATGTTGACAATCCAGCATTTAAGCTTACAGTCCTAAGCCAGCTGTAGGTATGCAGAGCTGAGCTCTGTCCCTGTTTGTGGAAGAACACCCCATAAATTAATGCATCTGGCCTAATAAAATGCTAAATTTAGAAACTGCAACATTAGAAATTCCACCAAAAAAACCCACCTTGAAGCATGCTACTCATTTATCAGTTTGATCTCAGTCTTCCATAAATTCCTGCAGAAGCACAAGATACATATGATAACAGGACATTGCTAGTATGACTGAACATAAGAGAATACAGTAGCACATAGAGATATACATAGGACTTTATCCTAAGCTGCATATTCCAGCATCATAAAGTAGCTGCACTTAAAATACTACTAATACTCTTGAAGTTTTAATACCGTGCAAAATGATGAGTAATAATCAAGATAGACTGAATTTTAACCTACCTTCTGCCACAAACAGGAGAACACTTATTAAAATAAAAAAAGATGAGGTCTTGATAAAAATTGATTTTATCCCAACACAAACTTTAGGAATAAGCAGTCCTACACATTTCACAAAGCAAGAAATCACAGCCAAGTGTGGTTCATCTCCATATCAAGTCAACTACACATCAATTCAGATGCACTTGCCAGTAGACCTAATTGGCACCATCCCTATGTTACAAAAAATGCCCAACTTCAGCCTTTGGAGGGCCGTGCCAAAGCACAGGATGTCTAGTAACGAGCTAGTTCAGAAAAACACTCTAGTTCAGATTCCAGCCCTGCCTTGTGCAGGAAAAGCGAGGTGTGCACATGACCCCTAAGGAGTGAAGCATAAGTGACTTCGTGGCACCTTATGTTTACACAGCCTAGTTGTAGAGACAAGCTAAAAACAAAAGCACACTTCTACCAACACATCCCTTGCTTGAAACAATCATTTTGGATTGAGTTATTAATTTGCAGAATATAAAAACACTAAGCACTCTCATGTAGACAACCCTATTCCCCTTCTCCCCCCTCAGATACTCAGTTCCTCAGAACAAAGCTGAGGTCGGTTCTTGGTGCTTGCAATGCATGTTGAAGAGCTGATAAGATATACCATTCACAGTCTTAATTTATGTATAGTTTTCCTTTTTCTGATGTTTAAACTCAAATTTCTTGAGTGAGAAAGACTACATACAGCCTACAGCATACCTAGAAAAGTTGAAAGCATCAGATGCTAACAGTTCCACTGTGATTTTAAAACAGAACAAAAAAAATCAGTGCATATCAAAGCTGCTCAAAATTTCATACTAGAAGGTTAACTGAGGATGACTACAGCCAGCTGACAAAAAGTATCCTAAAACATTTAGGAAAGGCCATTATATATTCTCAACGTGAAGATGGGATGAAAGAACATACAACGCATATCAAGCATCATCACAACGTTTTCTCTCTAATGGATCCAAAATACTTTCTCATAGAAACTCATTAATCCAGCGAGACTATCAGTAGGAAACATCCAAAGGCAGTACAATAATAGCCAGTTATGCCATGTGAACTTAATTGCTCGATGTAAGATGAGGCAGATGTGTATCCTAGCAGTTTTACATTAATCTCCTGATCTTTACCTTCAAATTTTTCTAGCATTATCAACTATTCCTCCTGTTTCAGCTTCATAAACTGGCTACTTGGTTTTACTCCTTCACTTTTTAACAGCAGGCACACTTCTAAAAGGGGTCCTCCACACCTTGCTTGCGTTAGCATGGTGTAAGCAATTACGCTGTGAGTACTGCTGCTAGTGTAGTTATGGTAGCAATCATCACCCAGCCCTCTCCTCCAATTCTAGTCCTCCAGATACTTTGTTTCTCATGGCTTCTCCATGGTAAACAAAATTTCTTTGGCCATTCAAATAGCATGTGCTTCAAAAGGAAGGTGGTGTTTCCCCCTCAAAATAAAGCAAAAAAGCCAACCTGTTCATTAAAAGTGGGAAACCTTGCACAGGAAATATGCTTGAAGACTCATTTTTAAAGAATGATACAGCAGAGAAAAAAGGATTTACCTTTGAGCAGCATGAGTGTTGATATTAATCCCTTCGACCTAACCGTGCATTCCCAGTCCATACTGATCTTGACAATTTTGTCCCTGTTCAGCTCCACCTCTTTTACTCAACATCACTGGAATATTTACTAAAGCCCCTCTCTTCTTGGTGCATCTGTTCTCTTCCCCCTTACTCCCAAGTCCAACTACTTTTATCAGAATTAAAAGCCCGACTAAAAGTTGTAATAAAAAAGAGCAAGTAAATAGGATGTCTTACTGGGGCTGTGTTGTAAACATTCAGAACTAATATGCAAACAAAATGCACCGATACTTGTGACTTTACAGAAAACTGCACAGAAAAAAAGCATCAACCCAACGTATTAAAAATTCTCTCTGCTAACACAGAAGTTATGCCTTCAACAAGCAGTCATCACAGACATTTACTCAGATATTACTCTTAACCACCCTCTCTGCCCCTCCAAGTCTGCAGACAAAGCCTTCTACCGAACTTGCTGACCTGCGTGGAAGTGTGAGTTTGAGCCATGGTTTGTTTCACTTAGTTGTTGGGCTGGTGCCCTGGCAGGGAACCAAGGAGAACAATACCTGGCAGGGGAGAAGGGCTTCCCATCACTCTGAAAAAAGAGCATGCTGACCACAGCAGCTCTTCCTGCACCTCTCCTTCTCCTTCCCCTGACTCTCAGAAGAAACCACCACCACTCTACCACCTCCCACCGTGGTACTGACTGTACTGAGGACACAGGCTAATACTCACCATCCTCAACTCCACTGAAGTTCTCTCTCTCTGCCCTTCCCTCCCGCATTATACCCAACAACAAGATGATACTTGTACAGCACCCTGAGGAAGAAGCTTTATTTATTGCAGCACAGAGAAGTGTGAAACATGCCCTAGAAATCCTAAAGGCTCATCAGTGGGCAAAAGGAATCCCTGCATGCACAGCACCATTAAGATGTTAAACTAGCATAAGCAGTCACCTGCTTGCAGTCTCACCAGAGGAGTTCACAATCCAAAATGGACTGACTTACCAACTTGGTTCCCAGGGATCTTAATGGAAAAAAAATCACTAACTTCACAGGATACACAATGTAAAACAGATGACATGGCTTATGTGCAACCAGAGATTACTTATTTCAGATATGTTCTTTTTTTATTATACCTCAGAAGAAAATCCAACTTGTTTTTTCCCTAGGAACAAAGAAGTCATACTTGGCAATAGGTTTGGGAAATGCATTGATCACTAAGAGAAAAGTCTAAGTGCCCCATGGTTACAGGGTACTACATGCCTGGAGAGAGAGAGATTGGATGCCTTCCCACAAAATGAAAAGTGGTCAAATCAAAATAAATGTGTATGGGAGGAGCTGAAGAACTCCCCTTATTCCTCTTAAAGAAACAAAGTTGTCCAGAAGACTTCTCAGTAAGACTATCTTGTTTACCTTTATTCATAAGGATTCTTACATTCAGAACAGACATGAAAGTGTCATTAGTATTTCACATGTGGAGTGCTTCCTTCCCCGTGTGGTCATCTGCCTCCATTGAGTCACGCACAGCTCTCCTCTCCAAATTATCCCCGAGAACATCCTCATACTATCCCATTACATCTTTGCATTTTGAGTCAACATAATGTATTAATACCATCCCAGACAGCAACTTTAAATAGTTTTGGTCCCAAAGCTAACATTAAAAGGTAACGCAACAATCACTAGCCAAAAGAACTAGTCAGGCCCATTTAACGAGGAAGAAAACATATTAATACAAGTGAGTTTGATTTGATTTGGTCAGAATAACACTGAATTGTTAAGAACAGCTGGAGAATTTTCATTACTGTCTTACAACTCAATTATATTGTTTACAAGTAGCTTTTATAAAAAAACTCTTCCAATCTTGGTACAGTTATGCATGCAGATCAAGAATAACTGCACATGGCTTCAGCTGTGTGCTTTTAGCTATAGTTATCCCACCCTGCATGGGACCAGCAGAAAAAGGAATATGTAATGAATGTGAAGCCTTCCAAAGTCCAACTACCTACCCAAGTCCAAGAGGCACTCTTCTGTATTTGCATTCACCCAGGTTTACAGACATTCTTAAATTGCCTACTTATACATGAACTTTTTGTACTCAGTAGTACAAAGGTAACCATGCAATTGTATGTGCACTTCTAAAACAATTTAAACTTAAAAACTGGCTTCTGTCTAAACATTAAATACAAATGACCTGCAAAGACTGAACAATTTACTACCACCCTGAAAGACAATGATGTGAGACACCTTAAAAAAATCTAAAACCCATAGTTTACCAAGTATCACATCAGAATGGACAAAGTAGTTATTATATCTATAATTACAGTTAAACTGCAAGACCTTATCGGCTAAAAGAATAGCTAGTAACTGCCAGACTGTTATCCTAAACTTGTTGCTGACAGGATAAAAGTCTATGGCTATTTCACCACCATTTAACAGTTGCTATTAGTGGACGTTTGTCAAAATAACAAAGAAACATTTTGTAAACAGTGAAGCAGACAGAGCAAGTGCTTTTAACAAATGTCATATAGCTGGTTTGTTCCTGTCAGTTACTCTGTTTTCACAGAAGATTTCTAATTTTAATAAGCAAAATTTCATTTGGCAACAAACTCACATCTCTCATGAGAATCTGTATTTATAAATGCTAGCTTATTTTTAAAAACATTTAGAAGCTGGCAGACCTCAGATCCAATAATAGTTTCAACACTGCCCTTAAAGTCCAATCTAATATGCTTCAGCCCAGGGATCTGATCTGGCATGCCAAAGTTTCTCACTTCAGCAAGTACAGAATATGGTCAGAAGGGTCAGTTATATAGCCCAAGCCTATGGGCTTGGCATATCCACAAGCCCCAAAATATCCACCTAAATAAATGCTACTCCAGCAGCATCTGTTTTAGCAACAAGGGCCCCTCTGAAGGCAGCTAGTATGGACAACATCAACCAAACAAAAAGAAAATGGCGAAGTTTTGTTACTAGTATGATTTGTTCTCTCTGAGGAACAGGCACACAGTGAAGAACTCTCACTGTTGAACACCGATAAAAAGCACTCTTCCAACCCAAGAGCTACTGCTACAACAGGAGGACTTCCCTTGCTGTCAACATCTGGGTATGAGCTGCAGAACAGGTATGAAAACTTGAACATAAGCAGGCATTTCAAACCAAGATTTTCCAATTCTACAAATGAATATCCTTAGATTTGGGGGGGGGGGGGGGGGGGGGGGGGGGGGGGGGGGGGGGGGGGGAGAAAAAAAGCACTTAAAAGCTAAGAATTCTTCTAAGTTAAATTTCTGTAGTAGAAATTTAATAAAAGAGCATATATTCCCATTTCTTAGGTGCAAGGACAGAACTGTATTGAAAGCATCTAGACTCCATCCTCAATTGGAAGAAAAAAAAAAGGCTTATATTCCTGTTCACTCATCCTCATCCACTGCATCTATATATTATGTGTTATGAGGACAAATCTGCTCCCCCCAAAGATCAGAGCTAGATGGTTTCATGCCTTATAAATGGAATCTGAGTGTAATATCCTGACCACCTGTCAGTTTGGTTGGTTTGGTTGGGTTTTTTATCCTAAACAGTTTTAGGTTTTCTTTCTTTTAAAGAATAAGCTGGTTTTATTTGAAAGTAATCCACACAGGAAAAGCAGACACCCCCCCCACCCTTTCCTGCCCGTCAGAGCTAGCCTCCCTCGCCACACACACCTTCTCGCACGTGCCCCTGCACAGCAGAGCGTGTTTGCCAGCACGGCTTCCTCCCGGGCCAGGGAGCAGCGTCACCTCCAGCTCATTATCACCCAACCTGCACTTACCTGTGGCAACCAAGCCCGAAGCATTGCCCAAACGCTTGTGGAGTGACAGCTCCACTAAGCAGGAAGCACCTCATTTCCAGTTTATTACTTTGTTTACTGGTTACATCGCTCCACCACGGAAAAGTGCTTCGTGACATTTCACCGAGGAGATATAAAATTAAAGTGTCTGTATCAGTGCAATATAGGACACTAAAATACCATTCATCCTCTTTCAAAAGATATTTTCACTTCCTGATGTCCATACTCTGTAGCACATCATCTTTGCTAAAAAGTTTTCCACAAAATCTTTCACAGAGTTAATATAGGGCATAAAACTAAGTCTTGTTTTAAAAACAAGGACTTTATCCAGATCTCCTAACTTAACAACTCCACAACTCCTAAACACACTGGTTCAGCTCACTTCCCCCCAATCCCATGCCTCCTCATCCTTCCTCCTAAGAATTTGAAGATGAAAAGGATTCAACCAACTGTTCATCTTCATTAATCTTTCCTCCAGCTTTCCTCACAGATACATCCAGAAATCCTTCAGCTATGTTTCCAACAGGAGGTAGTAAACAGACTTTTGTTGAACCCAAAGAGTTAGCTCTTTCCATACCAAACCACCAAATAAGGTGGAAGAAAGTCTCTTAACCCAGTTACTACAAACAGGCCCGGAGGCACATATCCCAGTTTGACTTGCAAAGAAGGAAGGAGAAAAGAAAAAGCAATCTTCAGACTGACTGTTCCTCTCTTGTAGGCAGAAAGCCATTTCTTTAAATTAGGATAATCTCAAGGAGGGAATTAATGCTTCAGAAAGTAAGAGACAACTGCTTTTTGCTTAATTTGTAAGTGAAAACAGAATAGCCTCTACACAGAGAACACACAGCAGAGGAATAAACAAAGCAAGGTAATAAAAAAATAAGAAAAGACTAGAATAAAGTGATAAAAAACAGCCAGCATGCATTTAGAGACAAACAAGCCTGTCTTCCTCCTTTAACTGATCATTCATGCAGTGAGGGGGAGGGAGGAGGAAGGAGCAGTAACTCTGAGCTATTTAGACTATAGTAAGACTTTTGATGTCTTGTAACATTCCCACAGTAAAATATGACTATACCGTAGATTCAACTAAACCACAAGATTTTTTCCAGTTGTGCACCAAGTGTACTCTAAGAGTACATAACAAGCCTTCCGAGTTTGGCAGTAAGCAATCACCCCGACATTATGCAATGTTTTCATTAACTCCGATGGTGAAACAGTGTGTTTATACAGTTTATGAACAAAGCTGAACTGGAAGAGTTTGCAAGCACTCTGCTACGAAGTCTACTTCTGTCTTCCAAACTCAATAAACTGGCAAAGCAATCAGAAGTCATTAGAACGAAGTTCAATAGAAGCAAGAGCAAAGCTCTGTACTTGAGAAAGGAAACGGTGGTCCAAACGCGCAACACGAAGCAGCTGACTAGGCAGCTGTACTGCAGAAACTAAATCGTGATGATATGGATCAAAGCTAGGTAAGCTGATATGTTGTTACTGCAGAAAGACAAAAAAAAAAAAACCAAACCACCCTCAAACGTCACTCCAAAAACATTGTATGTAAGAAAGGGAGATAAATCCTTCTTCTCAGTGGCACTGGTGAAGCCTCAGCTGAAGCAACGTGACCACTGTATTTTAAGATGCTTCAACACTTCACTTCAAGAACAGCAGTGTAGGAAAGGTATAGCCAAGCAGCAGCCATCAGTATTTCAGTTACTGCATTCTCTAGACTGGTATAGAGGTAGTCACATGAACGTGCTTAACCACTGCCCTTCCACGCTGACACCCCACCTGATGGGTAAGTCCCAAGTGATGCTCATGAGATGTCCTGTCAATGCCCTGTCCTTTGCACGGCAAAGGAGTAAGTCCGCATTTTTACAGGTGCTTTCAAACCTCTCTTCCTCACTTGCAAAACTGCTCCATGGGTTTGCTATGCAACACATTCCATCTCCTCCATACTGCTCTCATATACTGCATGTTTATATCTGTAATTTTCAAACTTTCCTTATTATAAAGGGAGGTAAGTACCTCAGGGCCAAATTTCCCTTTTTTCTTCATTTCTGCTCATCCCTCTCACCTCCTTAAATTAAAAACATTCTATAACATTTCCCACTGTTAAAAAAAGTGGTTGCACATTTAGATCTCCCCTTTCTTCTCCTGCACCACCCATTTTTGCTGGTGATAACAAGAATCTTATTGGAATTATGACAAAGGCTAAACCATACCTTCTCCCAACATGCCTGGGCATTATAATCTTATTAAGTATAGTTTTAAGCTTAATTCTAAGTACAAGAACTACACCTCTCTGCTCCAAATGGATTCTGATATAATTATTTGTAAGAATGAAAAACCTCCAAAACATTTCAAGTCTTTTTAAGTCTGTTTCTTTATGTTTCACTTGGTGTGTGGATTTGCAGTCTTCTCAGGATTTTGAGGGTCTGTAGAAAAGTGAAGACTGTGGCAAGCGGAGTGGTCTGCTTCTCCCCTGTCCTTTGCTATTAATTTGCAACGATTGGCAGCAGGTGACTGCACACTTGACCACTTGTATCCTGTGGTGCAGCTGCTATGCAGAAAGCAGCACATGTAAATATTTGCATGATTCGTGCCTCCTAAGAGTCTCTGTGGGCCGCATGTGGCATTTAGGCAGCACTTTCACAACCCCCTTTGTGCATAGTATTGCTCTATTAGATTAGCACACAGTTAAGCTAGAGGTATCTACTAAACTGTTTGCCAAGATCCACGATTTATTTCAAGATTTTTGTTAATTATCTTAAAAGAATTTCAAGACATTACTTCTGAAGGGTTTCACCCAGTTTGTGATAGACATTTTACAACAGATATGAATCTCAATTTATTAACTCTTAGCTTAGGGCAAAAAAAACCCAACCCAACAACCTAATAACTTGCTTTCTTTATAAATTTGGTTCCCTCTACACCAGACTGGTTAAAAAAGGCATCTGATCACTTATCATACAGCAACTAAAAATGTTCCCAACGTTCCAACTTTTTCTGCCTAAAAATTAAAGAATAGACTAAGGTCATACAGAGCTTTTGAACTGCTACAGCAGAACATTTTAAAGCTGTAAATATTGACTTGGGTTTTACCTGGCTATTTTGAAATTTTATTTCACCTTGACAGTAAATAGTTTCCAGACTTCAGGGTCTGGTATTAAAATCTAAAGATATTCTAAAAACAACCTGCCTTGCTGCACAATCGACCAGGTGAAGGTTTAAGCAATTAAGAAACAAGGAGGAAAGCAAAGAGAAAAGCCCATTTCAAATCCCTAGTACTTAAACCCCACTAATTTATGCATGTATTTATGATCATTTCTGTACTATCTGTGCTATCATCACACCATATAATCCTTACAGCATATATATATACAAGAAATCCACCTAAGAGTCGTCATTTATGCAGTGTCGCTATTAGGAAACATGTCATTAACAAACCTAATTAAGATGTGTATGTCATGTAAGTGTTAGTATTTAATACACGGCTATCTAAGCTATATTAAAGTTTCTCAAAACACCAAAGTGATAACAACACAAAATGAATGTGTTTTTAAAACTGAAAGTAACCAGGTAAACAATAGAATCATCAAAACTTTAAGAAACCCAAATATCTAAGCAAGAAATTGTTTTAATTAACACTCAGAATTCTACGATGAGCAGTCATAAGATTTTTTCAAACAAATAATCTTGCTTTAACTATCAGGAATCAATAATCACTGCTCATGTGGATCAAAATAGAAGTCATGACATATTTTCAACTCTAGGGGCATCAGCAGCTGTTGCTATACTGCAAAAGAGCTAAAGTGTTATAAACATATGCGTAGACAGTCGACTTTATTTTTCTGTAAAACCAGATGTCAGTAATCCAGATAAGATATAACCAAATGATCGTGAAAAATCAGTATTTCAGCATGCTTGTTATGATACATTTCCTTTATAACTGGAACAAAAACCACTGTCAGATTATAAAACAACGCAGATGGAAGTTATGGTTATTTTCAGGGTGTTCTTCAGCTACATTTTGACATTTCTGTACACGTGCTGGCATTGTCTGTCGGTGCCCGATTTGCCTTTGACCGACTCTCGCCTCAGCACTGCAGTTCTGTGCTAACAAGTCGACTGTATTTGACACACAAACTGCAGCATTCCCAGCGCAAAAGCAGTTTGCTACGGTGTTTGTCTCCCTTCCATCCAACCAAGACAATGGAAAGCCGAAGGGCAGGCAGGACATCGGGCTGTTAATCACCTTCGCAGGGTACCTTCCAGTGTCCCACTCTCATTAGCATTTCCCGAGTTGAACCCGAGTAGCTGGATTCTCTCCCATCCCCCAAAATGCCAGGGGAGGGGATAAGGAAATAGAGCGAAACAAAATACCAGGCTACTTCTAGTCCTAGAAACAAAAGGGGAAAGAAAGAAAAAAAAAAAAGAAAGAAATATCTTGATAAACCGTTTACCTCGTTCCGGCTTCATTTTCTCCGTTTCCTCAGGGAGGTCTGAGAGGAGCCGAAGCGCTCTGCTGCTCTCCCCGCGAAGACTGGCTGTCGCTGCCTCCAGCTAGCGATATCAATTATTTTTCGTGTGTAAAAACAACAAGCGCCGCCGGGGGCTCGCCCGGCCCCGCCGCTAGCAGCTGGGCCCGCCGGCAGGCAGGCTGGCGGCGGCCGGCCGGGGGAGGCTGAGCGCCGGCGGCCTCTCCCCGCGCCCGGCCAGGGTGTCCTTCCGTGACACGGCGCCGAGCGGGGCTATTTATAACCTGCCGGGGAAAAAATCCCACAACAACAGACCTCGGCTCACCCCCGGCCGCGCCGGCTCTGAGTCACCGCGGCCCCGGGCGATGGCAGCCCCGGCCGGAGTTCCCTCCCTCCCTCCCTCTCGCCTGCCCCGAGGAGGGCAGCGAGCGGCCCCCCACCCCACCCCGCCCCGCCGGGCCCCCAGCCCCCGCCCCGTCACCGGCCGGCGGCTGGCGGCGGGGGGCTGCCCGGCACCTTCATCCCCGGCCCCGCCGCTGCCGCCCGGGCTGCCGGGCCGTGCCCCCCGCGCTTCGCCCCGGTCAGACAGCCCGCCCCTCCCGCCGCCGCGGAGCGCTGCTCTCCATGGCTCTGCCTCCTGCCCTTCCTCCTCCTCCTCGCCGCTGACTAACTCCCCTCCTCTCCGCCGGGCACTCCCCGCCTCCCGCCGAGCGGGGCACACACATCACAGCCCGGCGGCGGTGGGCAGGGCAGCTCGGCCGCGGGGGACCCGCCACGCCCGGCCGCCGACAGGGGAGAGCGCGGCAGCCGCCCGCCGGCACCGGGGGACCGCGCTCCGCGCCCGCCCCGCGCGGCGCTCATCCCGCCCCCGGGCCGGGCCCAACCGCCCCGTTCCGCCCCGCCCCTCGCCCGCCTCACGTGCCCCACGGCGGCCAATCCCCTGCCCTCACTTCCTGCCTCGCTGCCCGCCCGCCGAGCAACTCGGTTGTCACGGCAACAGAGAGCCGGCCTGGCTGGGGCCTGCCGGCGGTGGCGGGCCCGGCCCGGCCCGGCCCGGTAGCGAGGAGCGCGGCCGCCGCTGCCCCGGCGACACGCCGCCCCGCTGCGCTGCAGACGGCGCCGCTGCGGTTTATCGGTTTACCCAAACGGCATCCTCCCCTCCTACCTTCCCCCCCTAGGTATTTTGGCAGGCAGGTTCCCGCCCCGTGGAGGAGAGCGGGCCCTCGCTTACCCGGCTCCGGCGGAGGCTGGCGCGGCCCCTCAACCCGTTCCCGCGAAGGGCCTTTCCCGCAGTGCCGTCAGCCGCTTGCCGGCTCTTCCCCTCTGCCCTGGACAGCTACACCGGTGCTCCCACGCTGGCCCCCTGTATTTCCGCGCGAGCCCATCGCTGCAGGGATTTGTATATGTGTGTGTGTATATATATATATATATACGGGCGCCCGCTGAGCGGTGATTCAAAGTGTGAACTGCCCGATCGGCGGGAGGTTGCGGCCCCCGCCCGCTCACACCGCCCGGCCAGAGGAGCTGCGAAGGAGGGGAGGAGGCCTTGTTTGTGTCCCCGGCCCCGGGGGAGGCCTCTGCCTTCCCCTCACACGCCCAGTGACTGCCCTGCCTGGCAGCGCTGTGCTTGACGCTCACTTCACACTGATAACTATTTTGTGCGGAGAAGCAAGGGAGCCAGCTGGGCTGCGGTTACACAACCGCCTTAATCCAGCAGAAATTCAAGTTTCCCCGAAAGGGATGGGCCTGCGCCATCCCTCATTTCAAGGCCTGCGTGGCTGCCTGGCAAAGCAGGTCAGGAACCGGGGCTGCTGAACGCGAACCTCCCCGCGGCTGCCCTTTCTGTGCCCTAAGCCCACTCCGTCGGGGTGCAGGCACGCTGCTAATGCCACCACAGAAAATGGGGGAACAAGCTGCTGTGGTGACAGGGCTCCCTCTTTCACCAGGGGCCCAGATCTATGCAGGCTAAAGTGGCTGTGGTATCATGGCCTCGTGACAGTAGAGGGAATGGGTCTTTCCCCTTTCAGGGGAAGACCCTAGCTCACCTGGAGACTGTACCAGGGCCAGGGAAAGCCTCACAGACAGCTCTATTACTCTGAGTTGGACTTGGCCAGAAAAGGCAGATGAGATGATACAGGGCGCTCTTGCTTTAATGTGGTCCTATAGTTGGGATATACACAGACACTGCCACACCTCCAGTCATTACACTGGCAATTCCCTGCCACTGTGATTATTGTTTACACCCGCTTCCATCTTATAGACCTAGCCCTATGGGGGGCACTCACTCCCTACAACGAGACAATCTATAAATATGCACATCTTCTGCCCTTTCTATAGAGAAACAATGTGCGTAGGTCAGTCAACTCCCCATCCTTTCTGGTGTGCCAGGATCCCTGCAGACACATATACACCTAGGATCTGCGTAGCCACCCTCTTCTCACAGCTAGCCGAGCAGCTGCTGAAGATATTGCTACGAACGTAAAATTCCAGAACAACTCAATTCTATGCTGTTTGGCTCATATGAACTGCACCTATTTCCCTCTCTCATTTATCAGTTGTACATCATTACACTGGGAGGGTGCTTCACAGAATAAACTGTCCAGTAAACATCTCTCATTTCAGTCATACCCCGAAATACATAGGCAAGTAGGAGGGTATCACATGCAGTGCTTTGATATTACACTCATAAGTACATGAGTGTCACTTCTGCTGGTGTGTGACTGCTGTAGATGTGTTTGGTAATTACAGATCTCAGAGGTCTCTGCCGGATGCAATATAATTGCAAATGTGGCAATCCAGAATTATAAAAGGAGGAATTTGACTGAGCAATAAACACTGTAGATGCATGTATATGTGAAGTTCAGCATGACTACACTGGGCATGATTCAGCCACCTGTCAGATCCTCCTACCGGTGATAGTCATCCTAATGAAAAGTCACATCCTTTAGGCCACTAGTTGTTGCTGTAAGACGTTGCAAATTAGTCTGTAGCTTGTTCTAATATTGGTTTTACAGCCAAAATCAAATCTGCCTTTCTACTGTTTAACTACAACTGTAGCTATTTAACTGTTATGCTTCACGTAGTATTTTATAATAGTTTTTAAATTCTTAATCTCACTTCTGCATTTTTGTTTTTTTTAAACAGCTCACCAGACACAAATAGACCCAGCTTCCAAGAAAATGCTCTCTCAAAGCACTTTTTCTGTAGTGTTTTCTTAATTAATGAGCCAAATAGTAAGTGCACAGTTTCCCATTACTTCATAGTTCTTAGGAGTGCAAGCCAATGGGAAACATAGGTGCCAGCCTGAAAACCGCTTGTCATCAAAAAAAAGAGTTCTAAGGGATACAACAAGAGTAAGCCAGGTCTGGTGTGCCGTCCTACTCTACATGACTGCGTAGGAGATTTCAGGGTCAGCTTCCCCTCTTGAGTCAGACCGTTTCTGGACCCAGAGAGCAACGGGTATGTCTGAGATACATGCTTCAGGTCCTGCTTCACTTCAGACAAAGAAGGACAGTTTCCCTTTTGACCACATAGATATGTAACAGATCTGAAAAAAGTAAAACAAATTTGAGAATGATTATAGAGACCTAATTATACAATATTTCATGTATAATATTAAAAGCAAAATAAGGATAAACACTCCAAACAAATTTGTGGACTTAGTTCAGCTAAAATGGCTAAAAATGGCCTTGAACTCATAACTTTCTTCCCAGTCACCAACCAAACGATGAGTGCTGCATGAATACACAGAGAAAATATGGCATTAGGGGCTTCAACCATGGGAATTCACTTATACATACTTGGAAATTTTTTGAGAACAATGACAGTACTGAAATGCATTTCTGACCTCAGAAGCTGAACATCAAGTTAAAACATCTGAAAAGCGTATGGCTGCGTTACGCATCACACAAAAGCAGGATTAGCTTAGAAACACTAACAGAACTTTAACTGCCCTCCCACTGCCAGGTCTAGACCAACACGTACTTCTGGGAGCACAAGCAGGGACAAAACCAGGTTTCTTATCAGTTTTTGTCTCATGGTTGATTAACTTTGGGGTCCAGACAGGTGAGAGCTTAAAAGCGGCTCTTGCACATACGGTCTCCGCTGTTGAAAAGTGTGAGTTTCGGTGGCAGCCTCTTTCTCAGTGGAAACCTTAACAGGGCTGCTCTACCTTCTTTTCCTGAAGTGCGTCAGACCTTTCTTCTCTTATGACACTACCCACGTGTGAAGCATGGCTGAAACTGGCCATTGAATGTAAAAAAAAAAAATCCCTACTTGGGGCAGCATGACACAGTGTTGTCACATAAGCCTTGCTCATATAGAAATGAAGTTTAAAAAAAAAAAAAATCAAGATAAACGTATGGCTGTGTTTTCTTTCAGAACTTCAGCACTGTATGCTTTTGGCATGGTCCCTGCAACCCGGAACAGAGTGTATTTTAGGTTATATCCCCAAGTGTCTTTTCAGCTTTAGCTGTCAAAGATGTGATGTCTGATGCAGCAGATCAAGATTCCTGTGATTCCTGGAGACAATTACTGCCTGTTAAGTGACATGGCACAACTGCTTTTGACATGGCTGCCACCTCTGTGGTATAAAGCCACCACACTTGGGAGAATATTATAGCCAAAGGATGAAGACAATCAGAAATAGACTAGAAGATACAGTGTGCAATGAAACAAGTTTAGAATGTGCTAAAAAAACCTATGAAGAATCAACTGTAATTTAATTGTCACCAGTAGTAACCACTTTGGAAAGAGCATTAAAATAGAAACAAGTTATGTGCTTGTAGGAATTTATTAGTCTGCAAGAACTAATAAATTCCTACAAGCTGTTACTGAAACTGAGAGAATTATAAATCAGTATAATTAAAATATCAATATGTTCTAAAAATTTAGGTTTAGGGGTTATAACCATTTTGGGTTTGGTTTTTAATTCATCTATACATATAGATAAATGGGTCTAGTTGAATGGAAGAGAATTCATCATAATTCTTTCTCAAGATACCTATAACCACAATAGCAAGGATAGCTTGAGAAAATTGTCCTTTGTATGTATGCCTAGCTTTGTGTTACCGCCATTGGTTTCAGCCTCCAATACTTCTGAGCATATGTTTTAGCCCCATTCATCTTTATTTAACAGCTAGATTTAAGTATTTTAGTAACATCAACCCAAACAGATTAAAAAAATATATTAAAAATGCCCAAACTGCATTTCCCATCCTTACAATTTCCAGGTAACGTGGCTCATTATGTCATACAGAGATATCTGAGTGGCATTAAGGCAGTGCTTCCAGAGGTCCTCCACTTGCTTCGTTTCACGCTGATCTGAGAGGCAGGAAGACCTTGATGGTGGGAGCCGCAGAGGTTTTGTTCTGTATTCATCTCCAGCCCGTGTAGGAGTTCCTCCACAAAGCTTCTCACCAGCATAATTCTGAACAGCCCTTAGGCCTCTCAGTTACATTTGGGGCTTGCCTCAGGATCAAAGAGAGGAAAGTAAATTCATCTCATCTTTTTGTTTTGAGTCCCCAAACACAGAGTGTCATATCAGAAAGTCTGGCAAGATGGGCTATACTCATGTTCTAGAGTACCATGTGATGAGAACTCTGTGTACTGGGTACATGCTGATACAGTTATACGTAGGATAAGAAATGAAAACTTTCAACCCAGGATGTCCAACATTAGCCTGTAATAATATTTGGGCATTTAAATAAAACAGCCTGATTCTCAAACGAAAAATCGTCTCCAGCTCCCATTGACTTCAGCAGAATTTGTTAATCCGCAGCGTTTTTAAAAACCAGTCCACCTCTACTCAGGTTCCTAATTATGGAGTTAGGCACCTAATTTTAGATACTTATTTTTGAAAATTTTGGCCTATGGGCTTGATTCTCATCTTGGTATATCAGCTCTCCCTGGTAGAAATGTGTCAATTAAGTCAATGGAGTTACTTCTACAGGAAACCTGTCCCGTGACTGGAAAATCAGGAGCTGCGACAGAGTAGGAACAGCGATATTTTAGTTTTCTTTCTTAGAAATACACAAATCATAGTCCTGGTGCTAAATATTCTGAAGAGAGTAAACAAACATAACAAGTGTAAATCAACAGGTGCTCTACTGTTAGACCCTGGTGTTTGCTAAGTTACAGGATTTATCTTTTCCTACGGTTCCTACCAAAACCCTCCATTGCTTAGTTTCACTACTAATTGGCCCTTTCAAAGTAAAAATATATAGCTATTATCATGTTCTTACCTCCTAAATTAACTTTTTGAAATTAGTAAGATGACATCTGGTTTGTTTTTTTTTTCCTCCCCGTGTGCTCTGAAATTCCTTTGTTTTCCAAGTAGTGCTTTCTCACTGGAGAGACAGCCAAGACTAAGTTGAGAGGGAACTATCAGAACAACAGAGCAGTAATTGCAGTCCTCTCAAAAGGAAAGCTTATCCTCCTCGCCAGAAATAATTTCCTGGACCCGAGACTTTGCTACTAAACCTTGTTTACATAGAGGAGATTCCTTTAGTTGGAAGCAACCCGGTCCCTGTCCTGTGCTGCTCCTCAGGTTCCCCTGATCACATGGGATGCCCTGTGCCGCCTTCACTCTTCTGGCAGCAGCAAGAGGAGCTTAGCACCTCTCAGGATGGAATCTCTTCTTCTGCCACTCTTCCAGAGACTGAGGTCTAGCAGTCAGGCCTTCTTGCCAACAGAAATTAAGCCCATCCTGCATTTCCATAATTCACTTTGGAAACAGTAACTTGTATAATCTCTTCTCTGTTTGGAAGAACTCCTAAAATGATATTTCATAAACCTTGTGTGCTTCTTTAGTAACTGATCTGTGATGCGTAATTAGATGCTAGCTCCAAGACAATAGTGCTGTCTCATCTGAAGTGGTGACTGGTGGTAATGGAAATACAGAAGTATGAAGATAAAGACACATAAAGGTTCTGCTTTACAAAAAGACTAACTACCCATTCTGTATAAATGTCAATCTAAGCGGATAACTGTTGTGATCTTACTGAGTAGGTAAGTTTCATTCCATCAGCACTTGACTAATCAGGCAGTAATGCACTGAAAAGTAAACAATCTACTTGTGAATAGATCATTAATTTTTGAAAGAGAAGGAAATTATTCTCTTTTACATAGAAGACGTGCAAGTTCACTGATGAATGCTAACATTACACAATGCTTACCCAGGACTGAGCTTGATGGAAACATTAATCAGAAAATATATAGGTTTCCATATTAAAATTGAAGTTTTTGTAACAACAGCAAGCCCTGACATTCCCTGAACAGAAGCTAGAGATTTATGTTTGCCAAGAGAAACAGCAAGATGTCGCCAACAGTAGAAGGTTTTGGGAAAATAGAAGCACAAGAACTGTTTCCAATCTAGGTCATCTCTCGCCACTCAGCACTCTCACTTTACTTTTGAGCAGGTATATCCAGAAGCTATACCCCAGTTACTCATTGCAGTGATCCGGCAGGAATCCAAGCACCCCATTTATATTATTTCAATTAATTTCAGTGGAAAGTGAGTGCATAACACTTGGAAGGCGGTGTTTGGAGTTCTGCAATGCTGTTTTCCTATTGCTAATGGCTTGATCTATCTTGCAGTAATTTCCCATGCAGTGCTGCACAAGTAATTGCACCAAATTAACTGCTGGTGTAACTCCATCTGCTAGGATTTCATGAGGTTCAACTTCTGATGCCTCCGCCAGCCCTGTTTACTTTCCCTCTCCTACCGCAGCAGCTGGGTCATGGTTTAGCGCTGTACCACCGAGTTGGTGGCACATCCCAGCCAGCTTCTCCCAGCTCGGGCAGGACTCTCTCCATCTACAGCAGGACTCACGTTCGCAGCCTTTGCCCTCATGTGCCTCCACTGCTACTGGCTGCTCATCTGCAGCTTGTACCACAACCACCTTTTGCCAAGTTTTTCTACACGGCTGTCTGCAGACTTGCCATCCCATTCAGCCTCTGTCAGGCAGGCCTTTGGACTTGCCAGTTTCAGGCACTGCTCATCCTCTGTCACATTAGTACCCATTTCATAGAAGAGTCCAGCAGTCACAGGTGAAGCAGAGCCAGCATCCCTCCAAAGGGCCATCTTGTCATACGTCTCACCCTGCAAGCATAGCTGTTGCACGTGGGAGAAAACTGACACAGTGAGCACGTTCACAACACAAAGAATTACTACAGCTACACTGCTGAGTGTATTGAAATTACACACAACTTTCCACAGGCACTATAAATGAAAAGGATAATTCGTTTATGTAGAGAAATGATAACCTTGCTGGAACAACAAGTCCAGCCTATAGTTCCACCCAGGCTAAATTAATACCACAACTCCTGCTAGACTTATGAGAGAGTAGGGCAGGAAAGTAGCACGTTGTTAAATACAGGGCAATATTTAATGTAACCACATGCATGGTTTACAAGATAAGTTGCATATATGTACTAATGTAGGGAGTGAGTTGGGGCTTATTAGGTAAATGCCAGAGCTATTGCAAAACTGCCATGGCCTCTTTCTAAAAATTTTAGTTGCATAGTTATTTATCTGTAGCCCTTCTAATATATTCATGGCCATTTTGTAGCATATACTAAGTGTTAATAGTAAAGACTGAATGGAAATGGCACTGAACAGAATGGGTTGCACGTAGTCATCAGGACTGATTTTTCAACACAGAAATGTGAAAATTACCCAGATTCAGGTTTCGCTGGTACCCAATTTTTGTTCCTTTTTTTTTTTTTTTGGTCTTTTTTTAGATAAAAAGTATTCCCTAAAATTCCACTCATTAGCTGCTGTCCTGTAATTGTATGGTCTGTAGTGAAGAATGCTGTGGCTCACCTCACTTGTTGGCAGGGTCAGCTATATCAGTCTTGGGCCCAGCTCCACTCTCTTCATACACCAAAATTCCCCTGATAAAGACCAAGCCTACATCTCTCACCCCAAGCATAGTGTTTGTAAGCTTTACTGTACCGAAACCAAACCAATTTCTCTTTTCAGGAGTCTGAAATCCTCTGAAAGTGAGAGCATAATAGCAACTATAGCAAAAAAATGAGCATTAAAAGCCGAACACTGAAAGGCCTGACTGTATTTCACTGTGTAAAAAAAAAAAATATATATATATATATATCCGTGCCTGGCAAATGTCATCAATGGTGAAATCCTTGGCCCATATACAAAGGTCAACTCCCCATCATACAGAGGGAGCTAAGATTTCAACTCAGGCTATATTGGGTAGTGCTTTCTTTGCTACTTTCACACTAGATCAATTATAATTTTAATCCTTATGGTTGATCTATTCTCATGCTGTATAATATTATTTGAAGGGAAAGGGAAGTTGACATTCATTCAAGGATCTCAAACAAAGGCAATAAAGTACACTATGTATACTAAAAAAAATAAACAAAATTGCAGTAAGTTATTAAATTGGTCACCTTTGGATGTCAATTAAAACTTGAAAATTAGAGAGATCACTGTACATATTTATAGCAAAGTCAATCTTTACTTAATTAGGCTAGGTACTTTTTTTAAACTAGCGATACAGTTGGAACATTGTAGCTGTATCTGTGCTTGTATTGCTTTTGGCTCCTTCTGAATTTCTTGGTTAATTTATTTTCCCTTTAAGTTGTTTAACTGAGTTTCTTTCTTTGCACAAAACATAAGCAGTTTTACTGTCTGGAAAACACAGAGCCCAATTGTTCTCCTGCTTACACCAGTGCAAATCAGCAATGATCCTACCAGCCTATAGAATTACATCAATGTAAAGCTGATGTCAGAGAGATAGCAATCAAAGCCCTTGTTTCAAAGTTAATTGTTTTTGCTTAAAAAAAAGAAAAGATGAGTACAGAACACATTTGTTCTCCTTCTCAACTGAAATGTCAAAGAAGCACTGCAGTTTTGGCATCCGATCTGTGTGGGATTTGCACACATGGATCACGTTTCAAAAACAGGGCCCTAGTCACAACCCGTCATGCTAAGAGTCTATTTCCTTGATCCGATTTTAAGGAAGGGGAGGGTTTTGCCCCTGTTTGTTTGCTGTCATTGAGACGGCTTTTTCCACTGTCCAGGGCCAGTAGCAAACTGTCATCAGCTATCAGCAATAAAGCTCCAACAACAAATACATGGCCCATTTAAAGCCATTCCTCAGCTTTGCTTCACCAAATCAATTGCTCTGCACATTTAAAGCTTCAGATTTTTCCTTGACGAATGAAAGAAACATCATACAAAGACTTGCAATCTTTTTTTCCCCCCCTCTTTAAATAAATAGATATATTTCTTGTGAAAGGGACTGAGTGGGGGAGCTGGGAAGAGGATACGTTCACAGAGCTCCTGGGCTCTGGACTGCCTTAGGACGCTGCCATAGACTGCAGCATCTTTAGGGCTGCTCTAACTTATGGCGGGTACCTTCCTGCCATAAACTATGTGAAGTCGCTTTTCCCTGCTTCCTCCGTGGCTCTGGTCACTGGAGCACTGAATCTTCATCGCTGCTTTGTTATCAGCCTTCTGGATTCACCTCCCTTATGTTTAAAAATCTGAAAGCCGGGTCCTCATTACAACAGAAACTTGCCCTGGTGACAGCCATCCATTGCCAAAGCACATTCAGTCACGCACAGCAGAGGTGAGCCGGGCTCACATGGACACCATGGCAGCTCGGGCACTGAGAGTGCTGCCAAGGCACCTGTGAACCCTACCACCACCACCGCTCACATTATGCCATGCACCCACTGACTGCTACCTGGCTGCTCCTGTTTCTGTTTCCCTCTGCAGATTTTGAGTGCTGATCAGAAGTGCTGGTTTTTGTTTGCGCTGCAGGACTTCCCCTTCTGATAACGTCTCCTCCAGCCGCACGATAGGCACCCAAAAGCTTTACCTGGCAGCAGTTCCAGGTGGTTGCATAACACCGGCTCGACAATGCTAGTACGGCATTAGCAGGGATTAAGCCTGCACTCCTTGCACAAGCCAGAGGCACACGATCTAATTGACATACCCTGCCCCTCAAACAACTTCCCTCAGAAGTTTCAAACGGGGTGATTTAGAAATGACATCCAAATTGAGCTGTTGGCCTTTTTTTGCATCATTACTCAAACACCGAAAGTACCATGGGTGCTGATCAGTTCTTTACATACATATTATCTAGCAAAACAGTAACCTGAAATTTATTTACAAAATAAAGCACTTGAGCTGCCACAGCAGGTGGAGAAGCTACAGTTTGCGTTGAAGAGAAAATTCAGAGACTCCCTCGCACTTCTCCGGGGTGAGGAAATACATATTTTCAGTAGTATAGTTACAAGGAGAAAAATGGACGAGCCAGAGATGAAGAAAACAAGGGGAAAACACACTAAGTTATAGATGAAAATAAACTGCTGGATCTAGACAGGAGAGCGAGACTGATCAGACAGTGGTGGTGCTCACTGTCCCCCAAATTCTGTTCTTACCCACAGTTGCTAGGAATTGCCAGGGCAGCACTGCCAGCACTGACCTCAAAATTGTGGGGCCGGAGAATCCCAGGTAGGCAGGTCTGCATTTCTCCTCTCTCTCAATGGAAGCTAAACAGCATTTCATTCTTCTAGAGTATTTCTGTGAAACTCCCAGGCCATGTACCATGTCAGCTATCATAAAACCAAGTTTAGTTGAACTAGAGAAAAAACATGGGGGGGAGCAGAAAAAGAAACATCTGCCTAGCACATATAGAAGCTATAGCTCTAGAAGGGTCTGTGAGGATGATGGGCAAGTAGTTTGGTTATAAACTTCCTCCACCCTTGGCTCCGACCCAGCAGCCAGAGCAGGCGGTGGGGACTCATATCCCAACTGACCCCTTCCCCTTTGCCCCAGGACACTCCCAGGGGGTGACAGTGTTGTCAGCATGTTAAGGTTTCATGCCAGAGGTGTTAAGGAGGCTGAACCCCCAGAGGAGATTGCTGCCAGACATGGAACACTGACTGCTTTATGCACAGGAGTGAGAAAGGCAGTATTTACCTACTGAAATAGTTGGAGTTTATTTTTCAGGGCACGTAGAGTCTCTGTTGAGTAATGAGGCTCCACAGTGTGCCACTTGCAGCAGGTATAGCGGAGGAAATATTATTTCTATAAAGAGGTGGTGTCCTGGAAAGGCAGGGCACTCATTCATGACTTGCTATTATTACTTTGTCAGGTATTCAAGAAATTTGTTAAAACTCATTTTCATCCTAATAATATTGCGAATGAAATACACAGTAAACATTAAAAATGCCAGAAGAGTAGCTATGATTCTTGATGTTTACTATGTGGTAGTTTAAGTATCATTTGTCACTGAAAGAAGACAAAAATAGGAAAAAACATTAAGTTCAGTCAGAACATAGTGTTCAGAAATATAGGCAGGAAATGAGGATTCACAATAACTACCGGTGAAGAGCTTCATATTTTCAGTCATTTGGTTTTTGTCTGGGGAGATAGTTTGAAGCCACACCTTTTCACTCACTTTTGGCAAAGGAGCAGGCATTACAGTATACTTCTATTTCAATGCATGAAAAAACAGAGTGTTAAAAATGTCTAAAATACCTGTGTTAGCTGTACTGACGCCAGTGAACCTTAAGGAAAGTGTGTGTTGCTTGGGATACTCTGTCCTGAACAGTATTTTCAACATGTATAAGTGCTGAATCACAATTAGAGGGTTGTTCTAAATTATAATCTGGATTTTCCAAAAATAAACCCTACCCTAACCTCTCCCATGCTGGCTTTGCTCACAGGCCTCTCCTTGGCAGCGGTTCCCTTGACTTCACTTAACTCCGGCTGCCTCTGAGGTCGGTTCCAGATTCTTTTCAATCCAATCAAGAAAATTTGAAATAAGAGAACAGTGTTAGAATACAGTTTGCTAACTTATAAAAGACCAGAAAAACTGAAAAATTAATAGCAAAGGCTATAAAAAAGAATGAGGAATAAAATATACGTTACTGGAGAAACAGCCCTTTTCCCGTTGCTGCTCTGAAGTCACACGCATGCATGTTTTTGCACTAAAACCCCTTAAAACCACTGACTTATCCATCTTTTCAGATTTGGATTTGTCATCAGGTGTTCGCAGATTACATGGAGCACAAGCCTTCTAAACAGCCTCTTTTGGTTTATATACATTAATTGCTCCTGCTGTCAGCCAGAGGGAGATGTATCACCAGTAGGATAATATATAAAGCTAAGTGCTAGACAGCACTCCTTGCCAGGGAGTGTAGAATAATATTCTGATTTTTATAGCACCTTTTCCCTAAGGCTCACAAGGCACTTTACAAGTAAGATTGAATTAAGCTTGTCAGCACTCTGTATGGGAAGTAAATATTTCTTTCTGTGTTGGAGAAGGGAAACTGAGGCATTAATATTAAGTCCCCAGCAAAACATTTAGCTGCATGCTTTCAAGTCCTTTAAACTTCTCACATGATTTAATTAAGCACATACTCAAGTGTTTTGCTGGAATAGTGCCTAAGAAAGATGCTACAGCCATGCTGCCAATTTAGTCTGCAGCTGGGAAAACACCACGGGTTCCCCATCACTCACTCTTTAACAACAAGAACTTTTTTTTAATCCACTGTTTTCCCTAAAAATAAGATCACATCTTTCAAGTCTCACCTGCGTGGCGCATCATCACCTGAGCCTGGACAAGTCCTGGGAGGTGATGTCCCAGCAGGAAACCTGGTCTGCAAGGCTAGGCGGGGCACCGACCTCTGCGACTCTGCTGCCTGTCTGCATGCTGCAATGAAGAAACACAGTTTACTGTTGGACAGTTTGGTGTTCAAAGTGCCAGGCTGCGCTGTTTTGATTAAACACATCAATATGAAATTCTTCAACACTTCAGTATACAGTGGTATTTCTAGTCTGTGAACATTTTTGTTGATTCAGGTTTCTGTCTCTGGTTAAAACCCCGTGCAGCAGGATGCTGAACACAGCTCAGCTCTGTTTAGATCTAATCACAGACCTGCCCCGACTTCCTACCGCAGCTCAGAGGCGGCCATCCTGTCTCAAACCTACTCTTTGGTGTCTCCCTTCAATCCTGTTTTTCCCATGTCTGCCTAGCTTACCTCTGACCACACAGATGTGCCTTTCCATCTCCAGTTTGGCTGTCGAAGGTTCAAACACGATCTTAGGTTTTAGTTAGGGCTGGTACTCGGCTGGAGGGCTCGTGGCAGCTGGCAGCTCTCCGAGGAGCGACATACTCCATACCTAACCACACAGTGCTTCTGGGCTGAAATCCTTACAAAACTGGCAGTAAACCTACATCCAAGTCCCTCTTGCCTAAGGGGTCTAATGGCTATTTGCAGGCAGCCTGGTAGGATTGTGGAGATGCTGCAGTTTACAGCTGTGCATTAATGGAGACTGGAGTCAGCTCTGATTTTTTGTTACTACACCAGGCTATGAACAGCAGAGACTCAGGAGCAGCTACACTTGTGTGGGAAGGAGGTAGCTGCTGATCTGTTTAGGTCAGTTTGGACATGAGTGGGAGTTCCTAAGGCCCTCAGATTGGGGGACACAGTGACCACCAGTGTCACCGCCCCTGCGGCTCAGTTCACCAGTCAGTGTCCAGGAGGTCCTCAGTAGACACTGGATGTCAGACCCTCCTCCAGATGTGCCCTGGAACTAACCATATTATTGCAGTTCTGAACACATGTGCCCAGGCCTCCTCTCAGAGCATGGCAGGCTGCAAACCCCTCTGGGGTGCCCGGCTGTGTCAGTGCAGGCAGCGAGGGCAGGGCCACCCCCTTCCTGCACCCCTGGACCGTGCATACTGCCACAGGCACCCAGCACTCTGACAGCCTGCGCCAAGGGCCAGGGGACTCTTTCTAGAGAGCCCAGAAGGGATGGCTTTTCAGACAGGCCTTCTGGAGGTAACCAGCATCAGCTTCCAGCATAACATTGCTCGTCCTAGAAATATCTAGACACCTCTGCCCAAGCTGGGGCTTTATTCTGCTGGCACACACGGGGCTGTCCCAGCCCCAAAGTACCGCCTGTCTGGGTACACCTCCTGAAGGAACTGCACTCCCTCAGCGGTGCCTGCCTGGACCAGAGACAGCATTTTTCCGTGCAAGATCTGGTGAGGCTACAGCAAACAACGTGTGAGCAACCCCCGGGCTCCCAAATGAATACTAAGCTCAAGAAAAAGGGACCGAATGCTAACGTGATCCCAGCAGAGGAATACATGAGCCCATGTTGCTGCGCTGAGGAAGCCTATCCCTAGATGAAAGCTGAGGGTCCCCTCCAGCATTTCAGATGCTGCCATTCTCTTCCTCATCACACCAATGACTGTACTAACAGCCAAATAAAGTCAACTTATTTCTGTCCCTTATTGCACATGACTTCCTGCAATTTAGTGTTTGCCAAGTGAGGCGCAATGTAAAAAAATAAGTGAAACATAAGAAAGGAGCAATCTAAAGCACTTCTAAGGTCAAGTGCTTTGAAAAAGCAGGGCTGTATAACTCTTCAGGGATTTTAAATCCATTTTTAATGTGTATCCTCATACTTATGACCCTACATAAGCAAGCCTGACATTGAAACAACCCTTTCAAATTAATATATAGATAATACATCAGTACAAACATTATATATACTCTAATTAAAAAGATAAGGAACATATAATTTCTGTTAGCTGTGAATGACACTTCTTGTGAGGTAATTGCTCTAGGTAGGCCTCCTTTAGAAGCAAATAGAGCTGAAAAAGTCACCAACACCCAGCTGATGCAAAGCCCACTGAAGTTAGTTGAAAGCCAGGATGCTCGCAGTGAGCCTTGCACTAGCCACTAATTTCGCCCTCCAGAGGTGCATGCAAACCTCCACTGACTTGAGAAAACTATTACTAATCCCAAAAGTTAATATCATGAAGTAAACCCTCAAAACTCACGGCATTGATTTTCAATGAAAAAGAATTACAGCTGATAGAATTTAACATGTCTTATGTGCCTTCTGGTTCTGAAGTTTTTAGGGGTTACCATCATGACATTTTTTCTGATTTTCACAATAAACATGACAGCTCGAAGCATCCTCCCAAGTGAAAGTTACAGTTCTCACTTGTGTGCTTCTAGCCGGTGAGGCTTTAGAGAAAGGCTAGTTTTCGTGAGACTTCTGATAAAACTAGAAGCAGGTACTCACTTAAATCTGAAGGCAAGCTGTTCCTATGAGCATCCGAAAAGGACTTCCATGGAGCAGGACAGGTCTGGGGTCAGCCCAGTACCTCATAGGGTTGCTCTTCTGCCAGGCTTGTGCTTTATAGTCTTTAAAAATGCTATAAATAGAAGATATGCTCATCGTTAGGGATGTGAACTCATTGCAAAAGGTTCCATATCTTAATCAGAGGAGTTTGGATAATACCAGCTGTACTAAGAGAAGCCTGCTAAAATGCCTGATCCACATCCAAACCCTTTCCCGAGCTTGCTGGCAGAGCTGGAGCTGTGTTTACAGCCCACCCCTTGCATCTTCCACTTGTGAATCGCTGCCTATTCGAGCCGTTCAGGGAGGCATGGTGCCCTAGCTGCACTCCTGGCCCAGCAGAGCCATCTCCTCCGCGCAGCCCTTTGCCTTCCCGGGAGGAGCCGGCGGCGGGCTGGGAAGCGGGGCTGGTAGATGGGCCTGCTCCTGGGACAGGGGGCCAGCTTCAGCCTCCAGGGCAGCTGCCGGGCCGTCATCGCCCTTTGCATCCCCAAGCACAGAAGCCTTTCCTGTTTGGAGACTGCTGTGTGCAGCCGTGTAGCCACCTTCCAAGCGGGGGGCCTGGCTCCCACCCCCTCCCAGCACCCCCCGGCATGCTTATTTCCCTTACTGAGAAATGGCTTTAAGCTTAGTCATCTCCAGCCTGGCTGCAAGGGGCTGGCAGAGGGCAGACAGGAGCCCAGCACTTGCATGTCCTTTCCCACGTGCCAAAGGCCTGATCCACAGCCCAGCAAAGCTGTGGGAGCTCCTCCGTGGGTGCAGAGACCCAGGCTCCTTCTGCAATTGTTCTGCCTAACTCCAGCATGAATCGGGCCCCAAAGTGTCTCCTTTCTCCTCGGTACTCTGAGTATCTGTGCTTTCCCCCTGCTGCCTTTGCTGTTTCTACCTCCATCGTTACTTGCACCTCCTCATCTGCATGTTCCTATTCAAAATAAATATGCAAAGTCTCCCTGCGCCTTTGCAAAGCACAGGGGCGAGGTCTGCACAAAAAGGAAAGATGATGGCTTTTCCTTCTTGTGTAAAGGAACACTTTCAGCCACATTTTTCCTTTGGGCTTTCATCCAGAATATTTCCCAAGCAGATTTCTTATCTTGTTTACTCACTTTGGGACTCCAGTGATCCAGACAAGTTGGGTAACTGGAGAAATCAGTCCTGCTGGTAACTCCTTACCGCAGCATGTAATCCTCTAAGGACAAGGGGACAGATCACCAGAAACCACTTGTACATCAGGCAACCCAAGCCTGGCTCTCAGGGGAGGTCCTGAGGAGCCCCCCAGGTTGTGATGCCCTGAGGATGAACCATGGGTTTGGAGTGGTGATTCCATATAAATTTTCAGCGTGACACTAAACCCCGCATGCATTATTTGGGGGCCCTGCTCTTCTGCAAAGATCCAACTACTTTTACTTTATATATCCACTCCTTAAGAGGAGCGCCTGGGCCCTGCGGCTCAGGTATGTGCTGGGCAGAGCAGCACAGACAGGTCTGTGAAGGGTTGCCCCCAAGCACCTCGAGCCCTTGCCGGCAGGGCAGCCATGTGCACCCCAGGGTGCGTGCCCACTCCTGGCACGGCTGGGCTCTGCCGAGGGTTCACCCTTTCCAGGCTGCTGAGCTCGGCAGCGGAAATGGCTGGTGTTTTCCAATGTGAATCACAATGGTTCATTTTCCATTTTCAGTGACTGCCAAGAATATGACAAATTTTCTCTTATTCCCGCGAATCCAGCAACCACACAGTCTTTCACTACCATAAACAGTAAAGAAATGTGCAATCCAGGATTTAAATTAGATCCAGGAAATCTCTGCTGTCTTTTCCTGTGTAAGAGAGGTTTTTAAAATAAAAGGCAGTTTGAATGTGGCTTTACAGTCCCAAACTGCAGCCCTAGGTCTGTCATTGGGAGAAGTGTCAAATATCACAGAGGTTTGTTTAAAAGGGGGTCACTGAAGCTACTTGTATTTTCATAATATACTTACACATTTTATAAGGAGTCAGAGGTCAAAGTGCAGGCAAACAAAGACCTACGTGGAGCCAGAATTTGTCCCAGGGGGTCGATGTGAAAGGGCTGCAGCGAGGCAGGAGAGGGGTCCCTCTGGGCTGCAGGCAGAGCTCTGCCTCTGCCCCCGCCCGCCTCGGCTGCTGCCCGAGGGAACAGCAGATTGAGAAGAGGAGGGCTTGGGGGTTTGGTAATACAGGTGGAAGGTTTTGCCATTAGTTGAGGCTCATCCTCGCTCATCTGGTTTGAGCCCTTCACTTTACATAATTTGGAGAGCCTTCCCTCAGCAGATTTTGATCTGTACACTTTGCAATGAGGCTGGGAGGTGCGATGCATATTGGGGCAGTTCAGCAATACCATCCCCCAGTCTCAAGGCTTGAGGTTCTGGTCTTTTTCCCCCCGCCTTTCCCCCGACACCCTGGGGTGTTTCCCAGTGCGTGGCACACTGGGATGGCATTGCTGTTCATCCCATGTGGCACACTTAAGAGTGCTCTGAGCTGCTGAGGTGGCTATACTCTGTGAATTCAGCACAGAAAAGCCCCCCAAATCCACATGGATGATGTCTCCAGAAGGCTGAAGGAGAGGAGGACTGAGCAGGCAACCCGTTACAAGCCAAAGGTCCTTGATAACCATCAGAGACACCCCCTCCTACCTGTCAGGGGCAGGACTGCTCCCAGGGGCTGAGCCCACATGCTCCTCTGTGGCTGCAGGGCAGGCGGACAAGGTTGGAAGGAGCACACAAGGTAGAATTGAGGGCATCCTGGCTGCTGAGGACATGGAAGAGCATGAAGAGACTACACAGCAGAAATGGCCGTGGACATGTCAGAGTTGGAGGGAATAAAAGGTGCTTGGGGTAAGCCCTATGGATTTACCTAGAGAATGCAGCAGCAAAGCTGCAGCTGCTACCAGTCAGTGTTAAAAACCCAGAGCTAGGAGCAGTGCAGTTGTGGTAATGGAAGATCTTGCACACAGTAGGGTGCTTACGTGTAAGTATGCCATAATCAAGGTCTTCATATCTGTACTTCCCATGTGTAATCAGAGATTAAGTCCATCCAGGGGGAAAAGGTTAAGAAACTGCAACTAGTGATATATAAGAGGTCAGAGCTCGCTTGACAGCATTTAGAGAAAGGACAGGCATTAGTACATAGCAGTGGTGAGCAGGAGTGGACGCACATCGAGCATATAGTGAGTGCTCCGTCCGCAATGCTGTCACTTGGAAAAAAGGCGGACTTGGTTTTCTCCCAGCCTTAGTAAGGGAAAGATTGTGAAAATAGTCCATGGAGTGCCGGCAATGAGTGCGGCTGCAGCCAGCCTGGGAAAGGAAACATAGGCAACGAGAGCCCAACCTTACCGCTTCACCAAGAGCTGTTCAGAAGTGTACTAGGGACTGACACGAGACCCAGATACAGCATGGTCCAGGCAGGGAGAACTGACCTCAGTGGCTGCATGAAGCGAAAACCACTTTTGGGCACAGCCCTATTTGGTGTCTGGTCTTGTCCATCTGGGCAGGAGACAGCCATGGGTCAAGAAGTCAGTTCTGCTGGCTGGCTGCTACTACTTCATCTTCCTTTTAATATTTAATTTCTTTCTGTTGGTGATGCATGAACTTTTTTCTCAGAGGAAAAATAAAAGGTGGTCAGCAAGCTGGAGAACCTTCAACACTTCTCCTTCCCACTCCACTGGCAAGCTCCTTCACAGTTCACTTGGCAAAAAATCTGCTTTGCCTAAATACATGCTGCCTTACCCCTAGCTTGGAAAACTGGGGACTTCTGCACTTACACTTGCTAAACCTGAGCCTGAAATAATACTGCAGCTTGTTCTGGCTGCTTTCATGTTCCTGCAAATTATTTAATATTTTGCCAATGCAGTAAATCAGAAAACCTTACTATCATACATGTTCATCTGAACTAGTGCTCACCTGACAGCAGCACTTGTTCTCATTCTAAGACCTTTGCAAACCAATTATTTGCTTGTAACATTCTTCCAATACACTCTTGGATATTTTAATTACTTTATTTGATACTAAAACTGTTTGACAACTGATTGGGAAAGAAGAATTAAGCAACAGTATCCAAAATCTATATTAAAATAGTAAACTCCCTCGTAGTCTCTGAAGCACTTGGAGAAAATCTAAGGTTTTTGGAGCCTGCGTAGCAGCGTGTCCTCGTTCCTATGTGGAATTTCCATAATTCCTCAATCAATTACCTGGAAAAAGCAGCCATTTTAATCAAAACCCTAAGGGTAGATGAAATCATGAGAAAACACAAGCCTTATTGCAATGGATATTGACTGTAACTCATTAAGATGTTAAGATATTGACATCCCGTTTGATGAGAAAAATGTCTGATAGCGAGTGTACATAACTGTGTTACAGAGAATGCCGGTATCAACATATCATAATGAGTAACTAATGATGTCTGTGGCCTAACGAGGTGATTAAAGCAGTATCCTTTGATCTATGTCACTGACTTGATTTAATGCCATGCCAAGATTGAATCTCTGTGCACCACTGGGGAGATGCAAGTAATTTGAGTAATTCACTAGCCTTGTCCCCGCATCACCGGGGATATTTGCGATGAACACAGTTGATTCTGTAGCCGAGTCACCCCGGGCGGCACACGCTGCCGGGAGAGGCCACCGCTCCCTGCCTGCCGGCAGCCCCTTGCAGGAGTCCCACTGCTGTGGGGCAGGGGTCTCGCACAGCCTCCTGCCACGGCCACAAGCCCTCCCTTTGCCTCACAGTCCCCGCTCCTTACAGACCAACACCACTGGCAAATTTTGGAAGCATCTTCTGCCAAGAGAAGCTCGTAGGAAGATGTTTTGCTACCTTTCACCCAACCCCTTCGTGCCGAGCACGGCAGGGGAGAGTCACACTACACTGAACCACAGGGCTTTGTGCCTGGCACACACTAAGCATCTTGTTCAAACCACTGTGCTTGTCCGGCAGGAGAAAAGCTTAAGCACCAGTTCTCTGGGACGGCAACAAGAGTGGCAGGAGCCCAAGCCTGCAGGTGACACCGGAGATGTAAAAGCTTTGACCATGGTCACATAAAGTGATGTAGCCTGGCTGCTGGCTACCAGCTTATATCCCGCTTCCACTTTCAAACATCCAAAACCCTTTTCACCCTTACCAGGGGAAGGACTGGTTAACCCTTTCATATATATCACAGCAGCTCTTTCAAACAGCCCTGCCTACCAGTGCAGACAGGCCTTGGCTACGCAGTGTTGCTCTGGGGGCACACTTGCTAAGTTTTGGGTTGTATTTTGTTCATAAGGATACCAGAACAAAAGAGTGGCCACCTGCGGTCAGACCAAAGGTCCGTCTGTGTGACCAGAGGGGACAACAGTGGGTGCCCAGGGCATAGCACACAGGCTGGGCGGGCACACAGCGATAGCACTCCTCAGTACTCTTCCCGCTGCTAACCGTTTTCAGTTGATATCCTGAGCTGTGTGTGGTTTATGTATTAGCAGCCACTGTGGATTTCACCTGCATGAAACGCTTATATTTTGCGTTGCAGTAGTTCTTCCTAATGAAGCTGATAACGAGGATTAATTTTCCCTCCCAATCATCTTTAACCTTAAATAATAATTAGTACCAAAAGCATAACTGAGAATAAAATTCTGGGCACCTCCCTTGGGCAGGAAATTATTTTGCTTGATGAATAGACCGTTTTTGACAAAGGGCTTTTTCCTGTACGTAAATAACAGCACCCTGGCTCCCAGATGCGTGGGTGTGATACTGGCATCCCCATCCAAGCAGTGATTGTCTTCCAGGGAGAATAACAGCCCAGCTGCCCCAGCACAGGGGCTGGGCACTTCACAGCCTCCTCTCCCCTGAGCAGTGCTCATAGTGCCCTAATGGGGAGCAAATTGTTCAGGGCTTGTCCTGGGGCTGCCCCAATCTCCAGGCAGCCACAGCACAGCCACCCCTCCATACCTGCTGCAGACCTCCCTGCCCTTGCCATAGAGGCAGGCTCTGCTGAGGGTCCCAGCCCTGCAGGCAGCACATCCCTCCACCTCTGTCCCCTGCCTCATTAGCCCTCCCCCATGCCACCGCTTTAGGCTTTTAGCACTTATTGTTAATTTGTAACATTGACAGCAGCACTGTCCCATCTCACACATGGCACCTGAGCCACCACCCTGCACATACAAACACAAAGCCCTAAAGTGCTTAAATCCAAGCACAAAGCAGCCCATATTTCCCCCCCAAACATACCAGACCCCCTTACCAGGCACAGCTCCCCCAGCTAAAGCAGCAGGGCCCAGCTCACGCAGCCTTTATTGGCCTGGGTCAGTCACATGCACATGGGCTGCAGCTGCTGCATCACCTGTGCTGCCTTCACTGCTCGTGCTGCCTGCGCTGCCACCAAGAGTGGCCTCATGCTACATCGGGTGGGTGAAGGCAGCACCCAGCCACCACTGCTGGCTTTGTCCCTGGGAGGGTTTAGGTGGAACAGAGGCAAGAGCAACTTCTCTGCCTGTGCTGAGGAGCTGCTTTGCACTGCTCTGCTTGCTGTCCCTGTTCCTCAGTTTCTGCTAGTGCTCAGAAAACAAAGTTTGTGAAGCTCAGTTTGGTGTTTGGGTTTTGGGCGCCTGTGGTAAGCCCAGCTGGCTCCCCCGAGCACACTGAGATACAGGGTGCACACAGCAGAGTTAAATATAACTCCAATATAAATATAAAGCTCTAATATAAGGAAGTAACTGGGAAGCTGTGCAGGCTCCCGGGCACCCCAGCTGTCCCTGCCTGCTGCTGGCGGCCGGCCTGTCCCTGCAGCATGGGCTGGGCAGGCGGGGGGTGCCCGAGGACATGGGGCAGCGAGCTGCTGCGTGGGATGGGGACCTCCCAGGGGCTACCCTCCAGTGCATGGGGTCAGGGAGATCAATTACCGAAATGACTCACGCGAGAGGGAAATATGGGATGGGAGGTGCAGAGAGAGGTCACAGCGAGGGTACCTCCTGCAACTGTGCCAGGCTTTGCCCATGTGCTGCCTGCCATCCTCCCCTGGCCTGTGGGATGAGAACCTTGGAGACGGTCCCTGCGGCTGCCTGATGGACTTCAACCCCTGTGGCATGTCCAGATTATTTTTTCTAGAAAAAGCATTTTGCTGTGTCCCTGGAGGTGTTTTTCTCTTCCGGGTGAGGGTGCTGCATGTGGCCGGTATGCTGGAGCCCTCGCTTCGCACCGCGGCCCTGGCCAGCACCATCCCACGGAGCTACTGACCTGAGTCAGTGCTGAGTTATCCCAGGCCTGGCTGGTACGATGCTGTGGAGAGCAAATCCCACGGGCTCTGCTTCTGGGAACAGAGGACATTTCTGGCTTCCCATTTCCCCTTTGCCTTTACGCTTGCCCTGGACGTGGGTTGCTGGTGATGCTTTGGTTTCTGGCATGGTCTTGGGATACCAAGCCCGAGGAGAGCCCTCCAAACGGATGCGCTCAGTGCCTCTCTCAGTTTAGCAGTAAAAAGAAATTGCATGTCAGGGCACAGGCTGCAGGCGCTTCCAGAGATAAAATATTGTCAGCAGAGTCCAGACCATCCATCAGAATAAACGTAGCTGATGCCGTGATTTATGGGACATAGATGAAGGTTTAATCCTCCTCTCAGCAGCACAACCTGATTTGCCACAAAACCCTGTTAAATTTTGTGGCACACGCTTCATCACTTCATTAGGAGATAGAGAGAAAATGGTTCAATGCATTGCTGAATCTTTTACGGCCAGGGACTCTCCTCCCACCACTCCCGAGTGATGGGTAATCTCTCTGATCAGATCCTCGGGAAAAGACCCCGTGGGATTACAGAGCGCAGAGGCATTAACAACAGTGACAGGAAAGGAATACAATATCCCTTTAAACAATTAAATATTGATCCTGCAGGCCTGAGGCGGACTCCATCACACAAAAGGAAACACCTCTGTGAATTAGTTTGGTGACATCCGTACCCTTAGACAATATAAAGGAAACCAAGATTATTTGCTTCGCTTATTTTCTTAATGTTTTTTCCCTCAATTAGAGAAATGCATCTGGTATGAACCACACTCGCCTTTCAGACACTCAGCACTCGCTTCCCCTGGAGCCCACCCTGCTGGGCACCACGGCGGGAGCTGGGACGCGATGGGGAGCCCGGGGGGGCGCGGGCGGGCGGGGGGGTGTTTGCTGGGGGCGGAGGGCTGCAAACCTCGGCACGGATGGAGGGAAGAAGACACAGCGCCCTGAAGCCCGAGGTGCCATTTCGTGTGTCCCCCCCCGTGGATGTCCCTCCCGTGACACAGCGGAACGCTGCCCGTCCCGTGGGAGAGCTGGGGCTGCCCCGCGGGGCTCACCCGCTCCCCTCGGCTCAGCCCGGTGCCTTGTGGCTGCACATGGAGAAACAAAAGAAGGCAAGAAATGTCTAAATTTAAAGTGCTGGAAAATCCAACCTTTTATTTACTACATTTTTGTGACTACATAAACGCTGAAACATTGTAACGCTGAAACATTGTAACACTGAAAAGCATGATGACATCATCACTTGCTTTTTTCTTTTTTTTTCTTTTTCTTTTTTTTTTTTTTTTTGCTTAGCAAACACAGCAGATGATATTGCACGGCATAAAGTGAGAACAGTAGCAAAGCTTAAAAAAAGTAACTTAAGGAAATCTTAACGCAGTACAGGAGATACTCATAACCAAACCAGAATAATGCCTAGCGCATTACACTTGTCGTCGCTACACACAAAAGTACAGAAGAAGAAGCGCTTGACTAAGAGAGAGATTGAGGAAATATTAGCAATCAACCGTAATTAGGTACAATAATCACTTAGTCTGAAATGCAGATGCAACGCATAAACTACTACTGCTTCCTAATGGGCAAACTAAAAATGACAGCAAAGTTGTCTCTCATCAGAATCTTCGCTTTGTTTTCTTTTTTTTTTCTTTTCTTTCTTTTTTTTTTTTTTTTTGGTTTTGTTTCATTGCTCTGGAAGAACTCCCTCTTGCTCTTGGAAGATTTCCTACCTCTAGGGATCCGGGACCTGTGATTGTCTCTGGCGCCCTCTTTGCGCGGCGGCGGATGGAGCTAAGGTGAAGGTGGCGGGGGCGGCGCGGGGCGCGGGCCGAGCGGGGCCGGGGGCGGCGGGGCGGGGGCCGGGGGGCCGGGGGGGGCCGGGGGGCCCGGGCTCCGGCTCGGCTGCGGCCGGACTGCGGGCAGGGCGTTATGAAGACAGCTACCAAAGCAGGTAAAAGACAATGCTGTAACGTTTATTTTCATTTAATACTGTTGGTCGGCTGAGGCTGCAAAACTAACGCGGATCCACAGTGAGGATGCAATAAATGCAGAACAGGCTGTGAAAAATCAAACTACCCGAACAGGAAAAGAAACCATGTCTTCCTAAGTACAGTTCTGTCCAGTGCTCGATGGCTCATGCTGGATTCGTAGGCTAATACTTTGTCTCCCCCCTCCATGTGAAGTGTAACTCATTGCACGGCATTAGTTTATGTATTAAAAGCAGACATTTAGCCAATGCTTACCAACAGACCATTTAATGATCCTGCATTTCAGAGCGTCTTTATTGCCCCGTTTCAATACTTGAAGTATAAAAATGTACCTAGAAAGTGTAACTTCTGACGAAAAGCTCAAACCCTGCCCTTGTCCTTCCCTCCCTCAACCCCTCCGCTATCCCCCCAAAGCAAGACAAGGTACACCTGGAGCTCAGCTACTGTGCGGGGAAAGGAAATATTTACAGCCATCACAAACCATGTCAGTACACCACATGTAGCTGAAACGGAATCTATTCTTTACGCAAAATAAAATACAGGTGAGTGGCATCCTATTTTCTGTGCCATGATGCCATCATCAGCTTTGCAGGTTTATCATTGTCATTCCTCTGTTTTTTGCTTTTCAACTCGGAACTGCTTGTTCCTCCTCGAGCCGGGGGGGCCGGGGGCAGGCACAGCACCCAGTCCCCTCGGAGGGATGCTGCGCAGGTCCCTCCCCGCTGGCCCGCAGCCCGGGCACCACGGTTCCGCCGCGGTCCCTGACCTGGATGCGGCCGCAGCTCCCGGGGGACTTGGCTGTGCCCCACGGACCCCGACCCGTCCCCGCCGGCAGGCCCTGGCTGGAGAGCAGGTGACACGGTGGTGGCCCACGCGTGGCCCCAGCCCTCGAGTGCTCTCTGAGCCGGGCGGGCCCACAGCATCCCGTCGCCCGCTGCCCCTCCGCCGTCCCCGTGTGTCCCGGGGAGGAGAACCCCCGCGGGTACCTGGGGGGGCTGGCGAAGGCCTTTCCGTGAGCAAGGTTTCCAAATTCAAGTCAGCTTTTCTCCCAAGGCTTACGCCCGCTACGTGCGCTACCCGTGCGAATGGCGAAGGAAAACAAAAACTCAGCAAAGTCTCTCACAAATGCCAGTGCTTTTAAACAAACAACTTTTAAATTCTTTGGATGTGCGGGTCTCACCCACAAAGCAACCTTTCTAGAAAAAGACAAATAAATTAAAGGAAAAACACACTAATAATGCCTTTCTGCTTTCTAAGTGACAAAAGTACTACCTTGAAACACTCATTTTGGCATGTACAAGTTGGGGGGAAGGGAGGCCCGGGGGGATAACCTGGCAGTGTTTGTAACACGGGTGGAAGTGCATGCCAAGACAAGGCTGAAGATACACCCTGCAGTCAAGAGAAGCACTCTCCTTCAGTTCATCTCGGCATCAAGAATGAAAAGATTGTAACATAAAGCTTTGGCCATTTTTGAATCTACTATATACAATTTTTTTTTTTTTTAAACTACATAGTCATAAATTAAAGCAGTGATTAAATAAGCATATACAAAATGTAATTAAATTAAAAATCACAGCACATTATAGAGAAAAAATAGGAACCATTTATCACAGCAGAGAATATTTTTTTTTACCCTGTGAAAAGAACATCGACTAGCAAACACAAAGCATCCTAGCTGAAACAAAAGAAATCAAAGCCACATTTCCCTTTCTTGCATTCATTGCAAACAGCGATCTTTACCCACTTTGAAACATTCCCAGGAATAAGATCTTCCTTGAGTATAACAGAGAAGTTCTGCCAAAAAAAAGGAAAAAAGAAGAAACCCAAACCCAAACCAAACGATACAAAAGGAATATACAAACAAAACAACCCCTACAAAATAAATAAGAATTATAAAGCTTTTTTTAAGTAACCTTAACAATTATCAAACTAGTAAGTTCTGCCTTATCACATAGACTCTCTATACAACATAACCCTAAAGATTTATTACTATGAGGTATTTGGAGGAATTGGTAAAAGCGATGCACGGCCTGTCTGGGCTGAGGGACTCAAGCTGCTCTGGGGGAAAGAAGAGGGAACCTTTGGTTTGTCAGCAAGAAAGTGGAAAAAAACATTTTCCTTTGGTATCAAAGAAAGTTTCATTGCATGGTTGCACGGCAAAAAGCACCACGGTGAAGAATTATTCCTTTTTTCATTAGTGGCCTTTCTAACAGGCTGAGGTATTCAAAGAGTATAAGGTGAGAGATAAAGAGGTCAACAGCGGTTTAACACTTTGGTTCAAGCAAGGCACTCGTCCTATGAGTTTACAAAGTTTGCAACATGTTTGCCTAGAGCTTTATTATTATTATTATCCTTATCATCGTCAGTAGTAGCAGTTGTAGCAAGAGAAGTATTCATAAGGTTATTAGCATTACCATTAAGAATGAAGACAAGGTCACACACTGAGTGAAGGTGAGGAAGGGGGATCAGGGGGACGGGGGTAAGAAGGAGGATGAGTTCCCTTTCCAGACCGAGGCCGTGCATGAAAAATCTTTGGTATTCTTTGGTATCATCAATGTGATTAAAATCACCAATGGAAATCGAGTGAGGTAGCGTCTTTGGTTCACACTATAAATAGTAGATCTTTACACACTTTTTTTTTCTTTTTTTTTCTTTTTTTTTAACACGTGGAAGTAGCTATTCCTTACCTTTTGCTTCTTTGTCTTTAGCAAATAGTTACCAAATGTATTGTAAAGCTAACCACACCACAATAATAAACCAGGAGGCTAAGCAAAGTCTCAAAATTAGCCCCTGGGCCTTTGAATGCACCCAAACGCAGCGAGATAGAAAAGGGTAAGTGCTTTCTCTTTGTTTGCTAAATGCATAGTTTTCATCCTTATGTACAAAGGAGGAGGAAGAGGAGGAGGATAGAAGGAAGAGTAGTAGAAAGAAGGACCGCTTTTCAGGGTAAAAATGTCTTGTTTACAACTCAGGTGAGGAGAGGTGTCCTAAGACTCTTTGGTATAAGCTCAGCGGTGTTTCCGAGCCCTCCAGGCAGCGGCAGCCCCCCCGGGCAGCGCCCGCCGCCACCGTGGCCTTATCCTGAAATCCCTCTCAGGAGAAGAGCGGTGCCCGCGGGCAGCCCTGGGGCTGGTCCCGTGCCGGGGCACCGGGGCACCCCCGGCCACTTCGGCTGCTTGGGAATTTGCTTCTGGCATCAGCTGGAGCAGAAGCAAATTCTCAAGCGACAGCCCCGTTGCTGGCTCGCTCGCTCTTGTTGGGTTTGCTTTACCTGAGTAAGGAGAGGAGGCTGAGGCCCCTGGAAAGCAATGTGGGGGCTAACGTAGTGGTATGGGCCGGTCTGAATTTTTTTTTTTTAATATTTTTTTTTTTCCTGGAAAGCTAATAATGCCATTTACAATGGGGATGGATGCGGACAGTTCACCTCTTGGCCAGCCTCCCCTCGTGGGTCACTGCGGTCAGGTTGGATGCAGCCTATGAGCCGAATGCGCGTTCCTAATGCCCTCTCGCTCGTAGAGTCACCTTTGACTGAAGCCCCATCTCCCGGTGCTCCCAAATTGTTTCAGGTTCTGCTCCCTCTCCTAACCCTTCCTGGCAGATTTTTAGGTCTTTTTGTTGAATTTGAAACTAATTCCCATTTTGTCAGGAATGAAGTGAACCGAAAGACTAACACTAATATGACAGAGACAGGCTTTCCTGTTAAACGCAGCATAAGAAAGAAGCTCCCCTTTAAGGATGCCCTGCTAAGGAATGGCAACGATCCGAGCCAGGGAGCACCAGGTAACCTGTCCGTGCTTCAGTCGGTGCAGCCGGGCAGTCTGCTCAGAGGTAAAACAGCTTTACAGGTAGAATGAGCAGCTCCATAGTTATTTGCTTCATGTTTTGAAAGGAATTAAAGAAAAGCGTATTCTTTGCCTATTCAGAGTATGAGGCGCATATTGCTTATGGGAAGAGTGGTTTTGCTCCTAATGGCTTATGAAAAACCAAAAGATTTTTATATACTTAAACAGACATGTAAAAAAACCAAAACACTTAAAATCTATAACTTGTGCATCAGTTTTAGTGTGTGTGGATATATGTGTGCACAGGTATACATACATACACCCCATAAAAACGTGTGTGCGTGTATATATACACAGACCTATTCAGGGGCTTGCATGTGTGTGTATCAGAGATCCTGAAATTGCATATTGGGTGCAAATTTAATGCTGGTATGAAAGTTCTCTTTGGTTTCAGCAAGTAGTCTCTAAAGACAATACAATGGAAATACTAAAAAATGCGGCAATGTACTTTGAATTTCCCTGCATTTTTAAATTCTCAAGTTTTAAATAAATAAGGCTTTCTTTTCTAAACTATAGGTACGTTACAAAGCAGTGTTTTGCTGGAAAAAACTAAAACATTAATTATCACTGTCCTTTATTAACCTTACACGAAGGAGACTGCATTCATAAGATACTTTATATGTGAGCTTATTAATGTTTCCATGTCAATTATGTCTCCATGGGGATGGAACACTTTAAAAGAAAGCTCGCTAAAATTTAAGGTAAGCTAGAGACTCGAAAAACTCACAGATTTGATTACATTTTCATAGACAGTTGCTTTGTCAGTCTTAAAGTGGGTTTAACATACGGAAATGTGGAGAAATATTCAGTGCCAAATATCTTGGGTTTATTTCACTTTATTTTAACACAGAGATATTTCAGCTGTATTCTAAACACTTACTGGAAATTAACTGTATACCCTGAACCTTGACTAGACCCTGTCCTCTTGGGAAATAACTGGCGCTACAAAGTTGCTTAACTTTGGTGTTGCTAGTATTTTGATTTGGATTCATCCCAAAAAACAGTATCTGCTATTGTTGATGGCAGTTGGATTCTAGTTTACCTTGAATTTTCCTTTCTCTTTTTTTTTTTTTTTAAAGGGTGTAAGTAAGATTACCTATTTCTAATCCTTGCATTGGGCCTATACCTGCATATTTGATTACTTTGGAATTTAATATACCTAGCAGAATTACTACAGTAATTTGAAACACCAGTTAGAAATCTAACAGGCACACGTATGGTTTTTAAAGTCTATTTTGCCTTACACTAAAATTTAATATGCAGATGTTGCACGCTTTCCTTTTTAATTTTATCAGAGTAGGAATGGGATGATTTCTCTTCTACAGGTCTCTTAGCAACAGAGCATTTAAAGCTTTTCAGCTACAAACTTTTAACTATTTCATGCATTATCCTGATTAATAGATGAGCAAGAAAGAATGCATGGGACAAAAGCTCAGCCTGCTACACACAGATACGACGCCACAAAACATCAGGCTGTATCGGCGTCATGGGAATTTTGCTATTGACTTCAGAGGCACCACGATTCAGCCTTCCAAAAGCACTACCAGAGCTCCTGTTGGAGCTCTTCCCACCAACATTAACTGATGTTGTACCACTGTTTTCAACAGTAAAAGACCGCGAGCCTTCAAAGCTATTGCTATTCCTTTGCCTAGTAAAGTCAATAGGTAAAAAAAAGCTCACCAATGTCAATGAGTATTGATCAGATGCTGAGCCCTGTGGTTTTACATTTCGCAATTCCTTTCATTTTTGCATACAAAATGCCTCAGGTCTCCTGTTTGCAGGCTAGATGGCAGAGCTGAGCTGTATTTATACACAGCGCACGGTTTGCAAAGAGCGTTGTTCAACGGGCTTCCAGCAATATCAGCCTGGGAGAGTGTAATAAGGGGATGCACGCACGATAGCTACCACACTATCTTACACATGGCTGTAACGGCCCGTTTTTTTGCTCCCGTTGAAGTCAGCGACAAAAAGGCTCACTGGCTTCAATGGAAGCAGCACCCCATTATCACTACCTGTGCTCTGACAAGGGCTGTGATCTCGGATGACATTCTTTCTTGCCAATCATGGAAATAAACAATAATGTGGTTTTACTAATTGCAAATAACAGTCTTGATTACAAGTTTTATGTGTTATACAGTTAGATTAGTTTATACCTATAACTCTACATAGTATTTTGTGTAAAAATAGCTTTGGAATATTAAAATCATTGCAATAAAATACCTGCAATATAATTATTAAATGTGTTCTTTGGTAGCTAGTCGATTTTTTTTTTATGGATGGAATAGTTTTCCTTTTTTCAATCTGAACATTCCTTAACAAACAAAGAGAATGCACTGGTTTAGGTACCATTCAAAATTTCTTTGCCTAGTTTGAACTTGTTTCCAGGCGTTGCACCGGTGAAGTTCAAACCATGAAACAGCAAAAATCACACTACCGTTCAAATGAATTCAGACGACTCCACGCTTTGTCGGTCATGCCATGGCACAACCCTCTGTGAAGACCAGCCCTGACTAAGTCCCTAACCACCGGCGTGTACACAGTACGGATACACTATACACCTTCATGGCAACTGCTGTGGAAATGAAGAGCCATATCTGAAGAGATGTCCGTTCAATGACAAGAAATCACTATGCTCCAAACCACTAAACAGCCAAGTACGGTGAAGACGATCATGGGCGAAGGTGTAAGACCAGTGGTCTGTTTCTCTTCTCTTTGCGTTCCGTTTCATTCCCTCCATTTCGCGTTCTTCTTCCTCTCTATTTTTTGCAAGTCGTCTTCCTACTAAAGTGTGTGTCTTAGAACAAAGTCATAATGCAGGTGAAATAAGTCTTTGGTTTCTTTGGACTTATAAATAACATTTTTTTCAAATAGTTCTAAGTATAAACCTGCTATCTTGAGGTCCTGGTCTGTCTTTATTTATTTATTTATTTATTTATTTTTAAAGCTTTTCCACCGAGGTTTAGTTCGTGGTTATTCCTTCATGCTTTGGTACAAGTGCTTGATGAAGAAGATGAGTTGCCTGAATTGGAGCTGCCCTCGTCTTGCCACTTATCCAGACTCCTCCTCCGTGCATTCATGAAAAAGTTGCTGACGGTGCTCAGCTCCAACCCGAGCTGCTGGGAAATGGTGATTTGTAATTCTTTGGATGGACGCTTATTTTCCTTGAATATTGCATGTAGAGTTCGACGCTGGACATCCGTGAAGACCAACCGAGGCTTTTTGGGTGTATTCCCTCTATCCTTCCCGTGCTCTTGTTCTTTCCTCTTGCACGCTGCAAGAAAGGGGAGGACGGTTAGAGAGGGCTGGCAGAGGAGTGCGCAGGCACGTAGTACAGGACAAACTAAGGAAAAAGGACCGTTCATGTCAGCTTCCAAATTTGGAGAGGATGTGTTACATTTAATTTTCTAACTTATTATAAACTATAAAAAATATAAAGAATAGAAGTTAGAAAATACCGTTGTCGTTGGCTGTTGAAACTCAGCAAATGCCATTATTGAGAACTTACATTTTGATAACGCCCATTAGTGCTGGGAATTTAACTATGTAATATCCCTACGAGGCAGAGTGGAAATTCACTGAGCTCTACAGTCAACCTTGCCCACCTTTTTTACCTTCATTAGTTGTTGTCAATCCATTTCTGTAGCTTTTTATTGGCTGAGAAATAAGGAACTGGGAGAAATCAGGATGCTACTACAGTCTTACAGGCCAGATGATTATGTATTCTGAACAAAATAAACCATGTTTTGACATGAAGAACAATGGTATACTAAATCTTCCTTATAGAATTTCACCTTATTTCATCTATCATCCCTTCTTTCCCTTTCAGAACATTACTTTGCTCTACACTATTAAAGGGCGCTTGCAGTATCAAATCTGCCTTGCAGATCACCTGCCAGGCAGGATCTGACGGGATGGGAGGGCGACTCCTGGATCCCCCTGCCAGCCTTTGACTGTGCGCTAGCTCATCTTGTTAGCATTTCGCTAGGATAAAGGTTTCCTTGGGAGGACAGATTGCTCTGTCTCACTTGCAAAAGAGTCTGAAGTTGTCTGTTCCCCTTTTTTCTCTAACAATCTCCTCTAATGCTGATTTAGAGATGTATTTCTGAAGGTAATATGGATGTTCTGTCTCTGTGCCTGTCTACTCCTGATTTCTGTGGAGATCAGTGCTGATTATATGAAGAATTCTGTGCAGTGTCTCCACCTATTCCATGGTTATTGGAATGAAAACAACAAATTACAAATGTCCTTCCTACATCTTTTATTACTACCGAGAGCCAACCTTGGCATGAGGGTTTAATTGCTCGAGGGAGGTATAAAAATAGTCATCCACCTTTTGTACTTAGAGAAATAGCAACTGCACAGATCAGACAGCAAGATTCAGGAGATGCAAAGGCACCTTCTGCTGGCCCAGGCAGGGACCAAGACACCGGCGTCTCAGCCCCCTCTGAGGAGAAGCTTTTGAAGAGCTCCCTAACAATGTATGTTCCAGCTACACATTCTTTCATAAGCAATGAAACATCAATCAAATTGACTGCGATGCCAAACTCATATCTTCTACAGTTATTTTTATCTGAAAACCTTTGAAGAGTGCTTTGAAGTTACATCCTGACCTCTAAAACACTGTGGAGCTTCTGGGCTGAAAAACAGGTTTCCTTATGCAAGCGAGCCTCCACTGAAGTCAAGCTGCTGAATTCACTGTGGGGACCAGTGCCTATTGAAATAATGCTGCATCCCCATTGAAAGTTAACATTGATAACTCAAGGGTTAAAAAGACTTCTGCAAGAATAGTCTGTTATTTACTGACAAATATTAGGAATGAGGAACAAAGAAGATATGAACAGCATCTCAATCTTTTATACACATCTAACCATTTGACAATCAGAAGTTCCCATGAAAGCAGCCGCAGAAGCTCGGCTCTGTAACAACCTCAGCCTCCAGCTCTGACTCTGCCCCTGCTAACGGGCTCATGCAGCAAAGGAGACAAACCAAACTCAGGCAAAGTTTGCTGTGCCTAACACTTCACTTCTGCTCATGATACTTTACCCCTTCCTTTTTCAAAGACTACACAAATTCCAGCTTTCACCTAGATACTCTGTCTAGATCATCGTTTGTCACAAAATCCTAACTATACAAATAGCGTGATCCGAGTCAGCACTGTACAACGCTTCAGCAGGAATCGTCACATCACAAATGACAGTCACAGCAGTAGATACAAAGCTAGTTCAATCAGCAGCGTAAACCTCTGGGGTTTCAATCACAAACTCATCAGAACACGAGTTCTCTGAAATCATAGAGAATAACAAAAAAACAACCATCTGTTGTGAAACTAACTTGCTTCACATGTTGTCTTCCTGAGCTTGTGCTCGTCTCCTGAAATGTAATAGTCCTGAATAATTATTTCTTCAGAAAATGTCCCAAGAGTTACAACATACCTTGTTCCTCAACTTCAGTTGTATCAGAGATGTCATGATTACTGCTAGTAACATCACAGAGGTAAGAAAAAAGTGCTCACTGCTGGGGAGAAAAAATAAATCCTATCCAGTCTATGAAACAAATAAGCCAATTTTAGTATTTTGCAAACAAAACTTAATTTGCGTCAAGCCCATCAGAAAGTGAGCATTGAGGTTCCCATGGTGCTCCCTGGAGAAGCTGGGAGCCATCCTGCAGACCAGTGTGGACTTTATTTTTTAACAGACTATCATGCAGGATTGCTGGTTTCCTAAGGCTTGGTCCACACCCAGTGGGAACAGGGGAAGCTATGCTCTAGCTCAGCCTACGAAATAAGACAGTTCTTGTCCTCACATCCAAGTTGGAGTTCTTCTACTTTGAATTAAGGACTAATGACATATTGGTTCAGAGAGAGTGAGACAGTGACTCGGTTGCAATTTGGGACCTTATCTGAGACACGAAGACCCACACGCAACAGGTTCAGCCCTCGTTGGACACGGCACAGCCCAACACGTGTAACCGAGGCAGCCACTGCCCCTAGCAGAGCAGCCCAGCCGAGCCCAGTTTGGGCTCTGGATCCTCCCGGACCCGCGGTGCCTGCTGAGCAGCACACTGGCCCTGTCTCTGCCCAGCATTGCTTCCAGAGCCTTTTTCCACCTGGGGGAGACTGGGAACACCTGCGAAATCCGGATCATTTTCAGGCAACGCAAAAGTTGTTTCCTTTTCAGCTCTGCTCCCATTAGCATTCACCAGAGGCAGATTGAGGGCAAAAACTTTCCAATATGCTTAACTGTTCAAAGAACCCTTGCAGACAGTACTGCCAGGCCTCGGGTTGTGAGCAGCAAGGGCGGATACCACCTCTCATCTTCTGCCTTGTCCAGACTCAAGAATATTAATAGCACTTAAAAATAAATAATGGTGATAATGAAAAACTGTAATAGGGTTTCCTTACGATCGTTTTCCCTGCACTAGAGCCAATCAATTTTAATAATAAATTGTAGCTTCCAGCTTGCCAGGCAACAAATGTACACCATGGGATAAAATCTGCTCCAACGTGAGAGTTTATCCAGAGCAGGCACAGAGACCGGCCAGCTCACACTGCCAGGGCTGACAAATTGGGGCCGTCCAGCCCGGTGACAGCAGCCTGCACTCAGCCCAGGTCACGCTCAGACAAAGCAGCTACGCCTGCTTCGGCCAGGTCCTCCTCTAATGCCGGCAAGGGTGTCCGCTGAAGTCAGAGGCTCCAGAGACACCGACTGAAACCCTTTTTTGGAGAAACACCAGAGCCTGTCTTCAAAACTGTTTATCACACACCTTCATCTGGATTTTATTTTGCGTAGCAGAAGGTAATAAAAGTAATTTACACTAATGTCCTTCACGTGCCCCTGCCCGTGAGCACTGTGAGCGGACCCTCTCCCACAGCACAGAAGCTGAACTCAGGCGCTTTGTGGGGTGCTGTGCTCCCCAGAGGCGTGCACCTCTCCCATGGCACACCTGCTCGCACGCAGCCCTCGCGTGCTGCCTGCTGCCCTTGCACGCTGCCCTTGCACACTCCCCTCGCGTGCTGCCTGCTGCCCTTGCATGCTGCCCTTGCACACTCCCCTCGCGTGCTGCCTGCTGCCCTTGCATGCTGCCCCTTGCAACTCCCCTCGCGTGCTGCCTGCTGCCCTTGCGTGCTGCCCTCGCTCCCCACTGCAGACAGCTGTGCTCTTTGTCTCTGGGCTGCCCCAGCTGAGCGATGCTCCTTGTGATGCCTTTTGAAAAAGCCTTAAGAAAGTCTAGTTAAGAAAAAAGCAAAGAAGAGGATAAAGAAAGAGTCACTCTGACTCTGGCAACACATGTGCAGATATGACAATGTAATATTATCAGTGCCAGAGGAGCCTTATAAATCCACTGCTGAACTCTGGCCTCTTCCAGTCACTTCCATCTTCCTCTGCCCTGAGCAACAGATATTTTTGACACTTGCAATTCTCCTGATACAGTCCATCAATCTATTTTTCTCTCCCTTTGTTCCTTCTAAGTCGCCCGAGGGATTTGGCCGAGTTAACTTGCCAAACCTGAGGCCCAGTTGCCTGTGCATGGTACAGACCCGGGGGCTCACCGCTGCAGCTCCACCATCTATTGCTGCTCTTCTGCAGCACCCAGCTGGCCCGGCTATGTGCAGCACGGCGGCATCAGTCCTGCTCTGCCGGAGGTGAAGCGGGATCGTGTCCCCTATGAAAACACACTAATTGCATCTTTAGGTTGAGATAGCGAAGAGGATATTTTGCCCACCTGTGATGTGAACTACACTGTTCTGTCAGTCTAAAAGTCAAGATTACAGTAAGCTCAGGTGTTAACCCTGACGTTTGATCTAGTCTTTCATCCCTAGAGGGTGGATTTCTTTTTAAAATCTAAGGAAAAACACCCTGATTACCATAAATCAATTTTCAGGACCACTTGGTGCATACACATGTGCCTAGCTGTATCTGGCAAACATGAATTTCCCTTTCTAAAAACCAGAAGCAAAGAATGAAACCGGTAATACTCTCAATAAACCTGCTTTCTGATGGTTTGTTTGGGGCACATAATAAAACACCACCACAAGTTCTGCTGACTGCTTTTCTGGAAAATTGGCACCCGAGCAGGGGGAACGACAACAGAAAATCCTACTTGGGCAAACTCTGCCCCGAGCCCCGTGGCTAGTTGTGAAGGCAGAGGACTACTCTCACTGCGAGAGGCATTGCTCAGCTGGTGGCCCACCACGTTGCCATCACTGAGTGCACGCTCTCAGACACAGGATGGAAAAGTGGCAGATGCTGAGGAAGAAGAAGGTGGATTTAGGGGGTTTCAGACCTGGCACTGAGAGCGCCATGCCCTTACATGCACACTGACAGGCGGAGGCAGCGGCCACGCGCTCCGAAGGGTCACACCGCTCACCAGCTGCCGGCAGCAGTTCCCATAGCTCCAGGACAGGCACACACAATGGCCACGGCTGGGTTTTTGACCGTACAAAGTGGCTGGAAAGGGAGGAGGGACACAGGGCAGCAGGAGGGGAACACACCTGCCGGAGTGCACTGCAACAGCACGGCATTACGGCTCCCCGTGGAAGGGAAGTGTACAGTCCCACCGGTGCCTTGGCATGAGTCTTCTCACCCTGTGGAGGAGGAAGCCAAGGCAAGTGGGTCTCCGTTTACAGGGAGCCCTTTTTCCCTCTGTTTGTACCCAGAGCAGGTCCAGACCAGCAATGGGGAGACACACATGATAACGTCTCCAGCCATGCTGAATTCAGAGCCTGGTTGACATGGAGAGGAGACTGTGTGCTGGCCACCAGCAATGGGATACGGGGCCTTTCACCCTGAGGTGACAGGTCATGGTTCCAGCTCTGGCCCAGGTCACTGCTGACCACAAGCCATTATTACTTGATGGCCATCGAGTGCCCTGTACGAGATGAGGTGGTGGTCTTAGTTCAGGTCCCCGTGAGCAGGTTCACACCACACTAATTTCCATTACATTTGACACATTATTTGACACCAGTTAGTGCCGTGGCTGGAAGGTTGAGCCAGATGCTTCGGACAGAAGGAGTCTGTAGGAACCCATTTTGTAGCTGAAATGTTCATTTTGGGGAACAAAGAGGACTGGGGATTTCTCATGACTGTGGGCTCGGCTCTGTCTTGCCTGAGGAGGCACATTCCAGTTGCTTCACATCAGAAGGTAAACTCAGCACCGAGCTCTGGGGTCTTCACCACCCCATCACTGGACTGGTTTAGTTTTGAGGACTGTCTCACCCTTACTATTCATGAGCATTATATTTGCTTCAGACAGGTAGGAGAAAAAAACAACTGCTTTATGCTTCTCTCTCAGACTCCAGTGTGAGATTCCCAGAAAGTAATGGGGAGTTTACAAGCCAACAGCTTCATTGCTGTGGGTTCAGAGCAGTTACCCTTCCCATGAGTGGGAAAACCCCAAGAAATGACGCAGCCCAGCTCAAAGAAGTGCCGACAAAAGCCCTGCATTTCTGCATGCGCCATAGGAGAGACAAGGAGACATATTTTAGACTGACTTGAAAGAGTTCTCAAAAGTTTTGTTATGATCATCTTTTCCCCCTCTTCTTGCAAAGCCTAGTCTTTTAGCTATCCTGACCTCATGTGTACAGGACATGTCTTGGAGACATAAAAAAAACTTTTAGAATTCTCTCCTTGCATGTACTTTCTAATCTCTGTTGTGTCAGGTCTATAAAAGCTGGGACTGCCTCAGCTACAGTCTGAACTGCGCCCACTAAGACCCTGGGAATCTCTTTCTAAAGCATCCGCTTCTAGCATTGAAACATCACAAAATATCCAATAACATTTTTAGAGAGTGAAAACTCTTCACTGGTGCAAGCTAGAGAATATCCTGGGGGATATGCTTCTGAAGGAGGCTGTACCTTTGGGTGGAAAAGGCAGCAGGATTTCCGTAGGAGGCTGAAACTGCTTAAGGACTTTGGCCGTCAGAGATAGTCCTAATCACACTGCCTACAACAGCTCAGTGGAAGCCAGTAGCCAAAAGTTTATGGTAAATTCATGGTGATGATAATACATAATAAAGTGTGATAAGCTCCATCCTTATCATGTGAATAACACCCCTGGAGTGTGCAGAGAGACACACGGATGACAGGTCTCTCCTAATTATCAAAAACTTTATATTTGGGGGAATATGAGAACAAGATAAGGGGCCTATAAGACACATGCTACCTGAGGGCAGACTTCACCAAATGAACTAAACGCAAGCAAATCTGTTTGGCCTGGATGAATAACCGCAGCTGCCGTGTGCCATTCACTCTGATACGTCGCCATTTGGTGGTCCCCTGCACTGCCCCATCCTCCTTGTCACTGCCCTGAGGCCTTGGAAGGCGCCTGGGAGATGGGATCCCTCCGGAAAGGTGCTGTGTGAGACAGAGCCTCTGCACATCAGGGCAGCTTGTGGCCATGTGCTCCCGTGGTAGCAGAGAGCAGACAGCATTGATGCTGCAAAGAGCATTCTCAAAAGCTTCAACCCACCGTGGGATAAGGCCATTCACGTGTCAGTGATGAAAGCCCACATGGGTGACACAGTTCATCGGTTGCTGCCCAAAACTTTCCCCTTTCAACCGAAGAGAGTATGGGCTATTCTGAAATGTCTGAACCCACCCTAAATTATTTCTTATTACTCCTGGCATCATTCAGCATTTTGCACTTGGCTCTCTAGTGATTTGTATTTACACTTATTTAGAGGGCAGGTGTATCCATCTGCTCAGAGGGCATTTGGTCTGTGCCTTATTTCTCTGCCATCAAGCCCAGGCAATACTCCTCTTTTGTTGTTTCATAACATGAACAGAGATAAAAATATGTTCCTGTACAGGAAGCTCGCAGAATGACATCAGCCTGCCAACATATAGATCCCAGCTGAGACTGAATGGTAAACATCTCACTCCTGCGCACTGTATTAAAATGAGTGACCTTAATTTGCTGCCCCTGGAATAATAAAGTGAATCTGACTAAGGAGCGCTGACTCAACAGTTTGGGATTCTGGGGTTTACACAAACTTACAGTGTTGATGGATCTGTAACCACTTGACTGAGCTGACATCACCATTACAGAATATGTTGCTAAGTGGATCAATCAGGGGAAAGCTCCTGATTTTCCTGCGATATCACTTAAAGTAAATGTTAAATTTCTTTAGCTGGGTCTTCAGTTAACCATATTACTGTGACAAATATTTCTTTGTCTAGCATAAGTAATTAGAATTTAATCACTTTAACTGCATCTTAATTACCCCAAATGAATTGAAAGGACATTTAATAGCAAAGATTAAATTGCCTTAATGAACGATTTTTGCGACTACATCAATATTTTAATCGCGTTAGCCCTTCCCGGCGCGCCCGCCCCCGCAGCGGCGCAGGCAGCCCCCGGCCCTGGGTGGCGCCCGCTCCTCGCCGCTGCCGCGGCCGCTGCCCAGCGGGGGTGGGCGCGCACCGCACCGCACCGCACCGCACCGCGCAGCGCCGCACCCGCGCTGCGCCGGCCGCTCCGCGCCGCTCTGTACCTCACCGCTCCGCACCGCCCAGCCGGGGAGCGCCAGCCGCTCCGCGCCGCTCCGCTCCTCCTCGAAACGCCGCCCGCTTCGCACCCCCCACCGCCCAGCCGGGCAGCGCCGCCCGCTCGGCACCTGTCCGCTCCGCACCTCTCCGCTCCTCTCCGCTCCTCTCCGCGCCGCTCCGCGCCTCTCCCCAACCCGCTCCGTGCCGCTTCACGCCGCGCCGCGCCGCCCGGGAGCGGCCGCTCCGCACCGCGCCGCCCCGCGCCGCCCCCGGGGAGCGGCCACCGCTCCGCCCCGCCCCGCCCCGCGCTCCCCGCCGCCGGGCAGCCCCGCCCCGCCCCGCCCCGCCCCGCCCCGCCCGGGCGCCCCGCCCGGCCAGCTCACTCCTGCGCGGGGTTGCAGGACGCACACCGCCGCAGAACGGCGTCGGACCCGCCGGCCCGGGGCAGCGGTAGAGCTCCGCACCTGCGCGCTGCCGCCTGCGTTGAATGGTGCAGTGGGAATGAATCCTCCCGCGGGGCGTTCCGAGGCGCTGGGGTAAAGGGCTCGGCCTCAGGCCCGCTCATTCCGCCCCTTTCTGCTGCCCCAGCCCGGGGCTCTGCCGCCGCCGCCGAAAATGGAGTTTCTGAGCGGTGGAAGTGACGCAATCCACTGCAAAACCTTCACTGGGACAATTACCTGAGTCAGACTTAAAAACCCGGCCAGCTTCTCGGGCTCTTTTCCTAAGGACCTACCTGCCCGTTCCCGCTTCCCCTGCTCCAATTTTTAAGCCCTCAGTCAATTCCGACAATATATTCAAAATAGCGAGATCCGTCTCAAATGAACAAGAGATACAGCAGTGATGACACAAAGAAGTTCCTCCGTTTGGGGGGGGCATTACGGCAGCAGTGTGGCAGCCTGCCTCTGCGGGGGGAGGGCTGCGGACCTGCGGGAAATCTGCCTGCGCTAGTTGCACCGCCTGTGGGTAACTCCTTAGCGACAGACCTAGGATGCACGTAGCAATGTATGCAGTATTGCTGTACCTTAAAAATATCCATAACCTTAGAGCGGGTTCACTGCAGCAGCTTCTGCGCAGAAGTCGCGAAGGAAGAGGCCCCCGTGTCACCCGATTTAATACTTTTAGCTATTTGAAGTGGCAGCATTTCTAACGGTCCACCAGAAGTGCTTGCACACACCAACGCCGACGTGACACAGTCCGCAGCAGCTTGCGATGCTGCTTGCACACCTGCGAAACAGCAATCCATCGCGTTTTAATTGCCATTTGGGCTGTACACAAAATGTTACCACTGAGACTTCCTATCGCCCTAAAATGGGAAAAAATCAAAACTACTGTTGAGCTAATAAATTGTTCCTATAAATTACTCTTTCAGCATCATAAAACTGACTTCCTCTTAAGCAAAATGGCTCAACTAAGCCGCATTTCTGAAGAAAGTCAGTAAGCATCGGTCGCTTCTTTGTCAGTACATGATTTATCCAGATGGATTTATGTTTGAAATGTGAATCAACATTTATCGATTTGATCATGGAAGTACCCGACAGGATGCCATGCTAGGTCCCCGCTCGGTCCTCAGGAAAAACTCCCCTCGATGCCTGTAGTCTTCAGCTTAAAGTCACCAGCACTTCAGCAAAAGCTCCCGCGCTTAAGAGTCAGCTTAGGTCTCCCTCGAAACGAACTTGTCCCTTGTGTGGAGGTTACGGGGATCCTTCTGCTACACAGAGGACAGGTAAAGGCTGCCTGAGGCAAAGCATGAGCTTTGGTTTAGTGCCGGTACATGCCAACGCAGGCACCGATGCATTCCTGGCCTGGGCATTTCCAGGTAATTTTGTCTCGATCTCCCCATCCCGTCCCTTTCCGGCTGTGTGAAGGGCAGATCGCGCACGCCAGCACCCAGCTGCAGCCCCGGCAGCGCCCGGGCTCCCCACCGCTGGCACCTGCGGCGGGCACAGCGCTGGCGCCACGCACCTCTCCTCTCCTCCTGGGGCACCCCGACCCCTCCGGCTTGCGGGGCCCGGGGCAGGGTCACGCACAGTCACAGCGCTGCGGGGAGCTCGCTTCTCCTCCGGCGACGCACCCGTACGAAGGCGCCCATCCCCAAACCAGGTCCCCTTGGGGCGCGCTGCCCGGCCGGGAGCCGAGCCACCCCCGCTGCCGCAGCACCGCCGCCCCCGCGGGCAGCCCGAGCACAGGGCCGCGGGGAGGGGGGGGCACAGCCCGGCCCGCCCCGCAGCCGCGCAGCCCGAGTTCCCGGCTGCCGTTACGCATGATCGACGCGGCGCTGCTCCCCATCGGAGCCGGCAGCCGTGGGGCGGCTCGGCAAAGCCCGGCGGCCGGGCTCCGGGCGGCCTCGTCCCCGAAACGGGAGGGCTGGCTTCGCCCCGGCCCGCCGCGGGGCTCGCCCGGGAGCGGGACCGCCGGGGCCGGGCCGGGAGCGGGGCCGGGCCGGGCCGGCGGTAGCTGTCCGCGGTGCTGAAGCCGGGCCGGGCCGCGCCGCCCGCGCTCGCCCCGAGGAAGCGGGCTACCAGCGGGCGGCGGCAGCCCGGGCACCGGCGCAGGGCACCCCGCCAGGATGCACCCCGGCCCGCAGCGCTCGCCGGAGCCGCCGCCTCCCGGCCCGGTGCGGGCGGGGTGCCCGGGCCGGCGGGGCCGGGGGCAGGCTCCCGCCCGCCGGCGGTCAGTAGGTGGCGCAGAACCCCCGGGAACCGAGGGGCGACGGCCGCGGGCGGCTCGGTGGCCCTGGCCGGTCGGGGCGGGCAAACGCGGCGCGCCAGGCCGGCATCACGCCCGCAGCCCGGCCGTGCGGCCCCCCCGGGGCGGCCCCGGCGGTGACCGCGGTCGGGAGCGGCCCCGTTTCGAGGCTATTTCATCCAAACGCTCCCGCGGGAGCAGGGCACGGCCCCCCGGCGCCTCCCCGCCACGCGGCGGGTAATTAAAACAAACAAGCGAACGAACAAACAAGCACGGGCCGAGCCGTGCTGCGGGGGCGGGGGCTCCGCGGGGACGGGCGCGGGGCGGGCCCGGCCCGGTGCGGAGGAACGCGGCTCGCCGCCGCCCGGCCCCGCTCCTCCTCCTCCCGCTGGGCAAACATTAACGAAGGGCAAACGCGGCTGTGTGCGAGCGGCTGTAAATCAATCCCGCCGCAAGGACACGGCCGGCAAACAAGCGCGGCTCCCAGCGCCAGCCCGGCTGCGAACCGGGCGCTGCGGCGGGGCACCGTTCGCGCCGGGGGACGGGCCGGGGGCTGCTCTCCCGCCCTCCGGTCCCAGCGGGCCGGGGGCACCTTGCCTCGGCCCCAGCACCGCGCCGGCAGCCGCGGAGCGGCCGCTGTCACCGCCCACGGTGCGCGGAGCCAGGCCCGCGCCCGTCCCCGCGGCGTCCGGGCGGCCCGCAGGGCGGGGAGGGGCAGGGCCCTTCCCCCGGGCCCGCGTCGCGCTGGGGTGTCGGCGGTGAAGCCCCCGGTCGATGCCCTCCGCCTCCCTGATGCAAACGCGTTTATGCGAAGTCCCCGCCGGGCAAATATTAAGCAGGCCCTAGCGAGGCGGTGGGGGCCGGGGCGGCATCGGCCTTCCCCGGCGCACGCTGGGGCGGCCGGCGGGGCGAGAGGTGCAAACGGCGTTCATTAGGTTTCATATTTAATGTGGAAAACGCTCTGATAACTGTATCGATTTCTTTACAGTTAATTTGGCGAGAATTTCTCGCCGGCTTCCCAAGGCTCCGGTTTAGCCGGGATTCACATGGGGAGGGAGAAAGAAAAAGAGGAGGGGAGAAAAAGAGGTGCAACTATGAAAAATAACAGTCAGGTCGCTGGCAAATATCGAGCAGCTCTGGAGGGATGGGCCACCCCCCTCCCGCCTGAGCCCCGCGGGCGAACGCGGTTGCCCCCAAGGCCCCCGCTCCCCTCGCCCGGCTCCCGCCTCCCCGGGACGGGCTCGGGAAGCCCGATCGGGAAGCCGCCGCGGAGAGGCCCCTTCGGGACGAGCTCGCTCAGAAGGTGCACCTCGGCAAAGCGGACCCCCTCCTGCAGTAGATCCAAAGGGGCCTCTGGGATCCCTCAGCCCCCCCTCGCCCGTTCCCGAAACGTTTCTTTGCCGCGTTTCTCCCTCGGGCGCTTCCCTCCCGCCCCGGCGGGCAGCCTGTGCGGGGCCGGCAACCGGCCTTCAGGCAGATGCGTTTCTAATAACAAATGGCTCGAAGCAGATTATTTTTTTCCTGAACAAGACGAGTCGGGTTTTGCCTTCTTTATCCCTTCCTATTTCCCCCCCGCATACGAAAATAACCTGAAATAAATTCACCCTTAAATCCCAGCAGGCTGCAGAAGGGCTGTACATTTCCTTTGAATTGCATTTATTTTTTCAGTATCCCTTCACTGCCCTTCCAAATGTCAGTGAAGGCGGGGGGAGGGAGGGAAGACTAACTAACGGAGAAACGGCCAAATAGATAAATATTCAGTGATAGAGGGGGAGAGAGGGGGGGACAGACAAAGGAAAAGAGAACAGAGAGGAGAAGGAAGATGGAATGAATAAGATGGAGGCTGGAAGAGGTCAGCTTTGCAATTAGCAGTTCTGCTTACATTTCAAGAGACAGCCCAGGAAGTGTCAAGACCTCAATCCTGCTTCCATGTAACTACCAATTTTTCCTCTGTTTGTCGGAGCTTCTGTAATCTGGGAGGTAGGAATCCCCCAGGGATGGCTGGAAGGGGCAAATACTCAAGATAAAGTGCTGGGCAAGACCGTGAGGCCTAAAATAAGCAGGCTCCATCCCCCTCACCGCCTCCCGGCCGCTGCCCACAGAAAATCAGAAAGGGAAGAAACGAAGGCGGCGAGGGCTCCGCTCTGGGTATTTATCTACCTGATAATTCTCTAAACGCCCGGGAGTGAGTTATAATTTGGACGTGAAATTTAATTTGCGTCGGCTGGAGTAATTTACGATATTTTGAATTGATGTTCATACATCAATATCAACCGGGGCAGATTTTTACCACTTAGTAAGATCATCACACATTTAAAACCTGCACAAAATAAAATCGATACTTTATGCATTTACAGCAGATTGCCTGCAGAGCAGGAGGGGCAGCGCGGAGGGGCGCGCAGCGCGGCGCTGCCTGCGCGGGGCGGGGCGGGGCGGGGGGCTCCGGGGCCGCCCCCATTGGCTGGGACGCAGCGCTATGCAAATGACCACGTGCCGCGGGGCTGCCGGCGCCCAGGTGGGGCAGCGCCGGGCGAAGCCGCGCAGCGCCCGGCAGCGCGGGGAGAGCCCTGCGGGGCCCCGCTGGCGCCCTGCGCTGCCCGGCCCGGCCGCGGGGACGCTCGGGCGCAGGCGGCCCTCCCCGACACCCCCCCACCCCACACCCCCCCTCCCCGCCTCCCCGGGCTGCGAGCCCGGTTTCGCCCCGGGGAGGCCGTTTCCGTAAGGTGGCAGCTTTCGGGTTTCATCGGAAAGGGAAGGCGGAATAATGAGGCTTTGTCTCTCTAACGGGATTACCGGGATCCGTTTATGCGAGGGCAGCGCTGGGGTGGCTGGAGGAAAGGGCGGTTTTGGGGGCAGAAGCGAACAATGGGTCTCTCCGGACCCGGCAGCTGGGCAGAGCGCGGCCGTCCCCCGGCAGAAAGCGGCCGCGCCGCGGGGAGCTGCCGCCTCCCTCCTGCCCGGGCCTGCAGCCGGGGCTGGCAGAGCTTCCCGGCCGGCAGCGCCAGGGAGGGGATGCCAGCAGACTCCGAAGCGAGGGGTTGTTTCCAGTATCGATCTATGCAAATGAGCGGAGATTCAGGTCAACCGAATTGTCGTAAAAACACACTCCAAATCGAAGAAAGTTCGCCTTAGAAATCGTTACGGGGATATTGGAAACACAAACGCCATCCTCCTCTCCTGGGTAGCACCAGCAAGACGGGGGTTTTCTCCTGGTGAGGTGGTTGTTGAGGAAGGGAAGGCGGAAAGGGCATTTTCTGAGAGCTCAGACCTTTGAAACTGACTCCGCAGGACTGGAAGCCAAAGAGAGCAACGTCCTCCCACCGGTGTGCACCGCAAGGCCAGCTACAGCAGGGGAGGGAGATCCTGCTACGGGCCCTTCCTAGCACTGCTTTAGGCTTCAGAAACGAGGAGGTTGGCTGAAACCAGGCAAGGAACACGGTGGTGGCCCAGCCGGGTCCCCGCACGGTCGGGAAGCGGGTCCCAATTCCCACCGTCGTGGTAGTCGAACGCGCAGGACCATTTGTGCATTCGAAAGGAGAAAGATTTGGCCTTTCCCTTATTTTTGTCTGTGAAACGGATCAGTGACCCCGGCTCCAACTCGGATTGACTGTCTCGCGTTCTCCAGGGACAAATTAATGGAGACCTATCACTTAATTAACAAACCCTCACTCACGGCATATTAAACCCGGGCTCTGCACTGGGAGCGCAGGCTGGCGGGTTTGGGGAGGCGGCGGCGGCGAACAGGTACCGAACGGGACGGCAATCTCCCAGCAGACAATACAGGAGCCGCGCAGGGGAGCACAGCGAGCCAGCAAACGCTGAGGGGTTTTGAGGCTCCGGAGCAGCGCGGAGACACGGCACGGACTGCGTCTCTCACGCAGAGGCATCCACGCGAAATTCAAACTCCACGGCCTAACGATAATTACAACCAGTTTAAAAACAAAACAAACCAAAACCAAACCTAACGATTTTAGCCAACAGCATTTCTCAGCCACCATTCACACGCCGGGCTCGCACCGTGTGCGGAAAAACCCCTGTCCCAGCACACCTAACCCAACCCGAGCGGGGCGCGGAGCTAGCGCCGACCCCGAGCCCCGCCGGGCGCTGCGACCGGAGCCCGCCGTCCCCGGGGCCCGCCGCCACCAGCACAAAGCAGACGCACCGACCCCCCTCGGCGGCGCATTACCGGGGCTCCCTCGCACCCCGTCCGTGGGCCGTAGCGGGCAGCACCGGTCCCGGCCGTGCGGGTGTCGGCGCACCGCACGGCCGGGACCGGTGCTGCCCGCTACGGCCCGGTCGGTCAGACAGCCGCCAGTTAAAGCGTTTCCGCCTCGCCCTGCCCGCTCAGGGCAGCGCTGCCGCCAGCCGGTGCGGGTGTCGGCGGCGCCCCGTTACCGGGCACGCTGGGCCCCGTCCCGCCGGCGACAGGAGAGCCTGGCGGGTGCGCCCCGCCCGGGAGATAACGGGGAAAGCCGGGGCGCCGCAGTGCGCAGCCCGAGCCCCGGCTCGGCTTTGTCTGGCAGCCGGGAACGCGGCGCGGAGGAGCCGGCCGGTGCCGGTGCGCGGAGCCGGGAGAGGGAGCGGAGAGAAACGGAGCGGCGGAGGGGGGCCGGGGCTGCTCTTCAGGGGCAGGCAAGGACCGGGGCGGCCTGGCCAGGCCCGGGGCCCCAGCCCCGCCGCCGCCGCCGCCGCCGTGCCCCGACCGCCCCGCAGCGGGCTCACCTGCCAGCCGCAGAGCAGACATCCGCTGAAACTCCGGCTCCTGGAGCCACTTCCACATCCTGCGGAAGGTCTCCCGGCCGGATTTGAGCTTGCTCCAGGGCTTGGGGTTCCTCAGCAGGTCTGAGAGGGTCCCTTGAGAGCGGCACAGCACCCTCTGGGCGAAGATAGCCTGGGGGATGCTGTACCGCTTGAGCTCGGTGGTGATCCTCTGAGCTACTTCTTTGGTATTGATTTCTTCCATTTGCCCTGAATTACTTCCACTGTTGACCTGCGAACCAGTTACAGAAGGGTTTTGCTCCCTGGCAGAGCCCAGGATCTGCCCGTGGCTCTGGGCATTCAAGTGGGCATGGGGGTGGTGTGGGATCCCGTTGATAGGCACCATGCCAGCGGAGGTGGGGGTGAGGTGTTGGTCGCCATGCCTGGCTAACATGGCAGGGTGGTGGGCTTCAAATCCGTTTGGGGTGAGCATTTTCTCGGCGGGCATGGTGGCACTGGGGTGAGCGTAGTGGGGCAGCCCTTGCTGGGAGTTGTGGATGCTCCCCAGGCCCGATCCAGACAACGGAGAGAGGCTTTGCCCCATGCCGGTAACATCCTTATGGTAGGGGGTGTAGAGATTGTTCATAGACGCCAGACCCCTCTCGTCCCGCATGAGCGTGAAGCTGCCGCTCACGTTGCCCGGTATCCGCTGGTGGGGTGGGGTGGTGGTGATGGTGGTGGTGGTGGTGAGGGAACTTGTCCGAGACCGTCGAGATGGGAGGTAGAGGCTGCAGAGGGGTCAACGTGGTGTAGGTACTGCTCATGCTCATGCCGGGGGGTGTCTCGCAGGCCATGGTCATGGTGGGGTGCAGGGGGCCCGTCAGCGCGTGGTCGGGCGGACGGTGGTGGTGGTGGTAGTCGCCGCCGTCGAGGATGGACGCCATGCCCATGGAGCGCGGGTGGGCCGGCAGGTGGCTGCCGCGGTGGGCCACCGCGCTCCGGTGGTGGGGGCTGCCGCTCATCAGGTCGGCGGCGGCGGGCACCGGCTCATGGCTCACCCCGTGCAGATCGCCGATGTTCTCCATCGCCAGCTGCGCGTTCATCGTCGGCCGTGCGGGCGGCTGGACCGCACATCTATCTGGTGGGCGGCGGGGCGTCCCGGAGCTCTTCGCGGCGGCCGCGGGCCGGTTCCTCCCGCGGGCCGGCGGCGGCGGGCGGGCGCTGTGGGCTGGTGGCGGTGCTGCTGCTGCCGGGCTGGCGGCTTTTCCTTTTTTTTTTTTTTTTTTGGTAATTTATTTATTTGGGTTTTTTTTTCTGTTGTTGGATGACGCCGTCGGGTCGGTTCTAGGGCCCCCGCTCCCTCAGGCCAGGCTCCGCAGCCGCGGCGGGTGTCTGGCCGCGTCCCTCGCCATCTCTAGCCATGGCTCTCACTGCGCTCCGCCGTTTGGACACCGCTCCGCTGCTGCAGCGGCGCGGCCGCCGGCCCGGCGCATGCGCGCGGCGCCCCCGCACCGCCCCCGGCCGCGTCGCCCCCGCCCCTCGTGACGTCACCGCTCCTATTAAGGAGGCGAGCCCCGCGCGGCGGCGCCCAGAGGCGGTGGTGCAGCGCTGCTGCGCGCCGCCGCCCCGGGCCCTAGCGCCCCCTCCCTGGCGGGCGCAAAGGGCCGGTCCCTTCCGCACCCCGCCTCCGCCGGGCGGGCGGCTCCCGGGTATTAGGGCCGCCCGCCCCGCCCCGCCCCGCCCCTTCGGTGACTCCGCGTTTTCCGTGAGCGCGGAGCCTCCTCGCCCTCACCTCACGGTGAGCTTCCGGGCGTGAGACCGCCCTGCCCCGGGGCGCCCGCGGGCCGTGCCCGCCGTGCCCTCCGCACCCCCGCCGTGCCCACCCGCGGTGTCCCGCAGCCGCCGGCCCCCACACGCCCGCCGGCCTGGGGATCGCTCCTCTGCGCTGCCCTATCGGGAAACTTCCCGTGACCCGGCCTGGGGATGGGCGCCGGCAGCCCCACGGCGCTGCGTCCCGGGTCCAGCCGGGGTGTCCCCTGCGCCTCAGCTCTCCCCTCCCCCAAGATCTTGTCCCGTTCTCCTCCCCCCGACCCCCCGAGATCCCGCTGGGTCCAACCAGGCAATGCGATGGGGAGGGACCCCCCCTCTAGACCCCGCCGGGGACTCCGAGTGGCTCGGGGGCCGTGCCCGGCGGTGCAAGGCCAGCATATGCCCCGAGGCGCCCAGCAGCCGGACACGCCGCTGGTTTTCTTTTATTTTTTTTCCCCAAAAGAAAGAAAAGGAGGAGGAGGAGAAAGAAAAAGCGAGCCCACCCGCCACCCCCCTCGTTAGCTAAGGTGTCTTTATGCTGGAAGAAAGGGCAGATGTGCCTATTGTTCGCCCATTAACGATAACGAACCACGCCGGGCAGAGTGCAGCGTGTGCGTGGCGCCGAGCGGCGGGAGGGACGGGGCGAGCCGAGGCGCGCCGCGGGAGAGCCGCGGGGCCGCAGCCGGGAGGCACCGGGCCGGCAGCGCACAAAGGCCGCCCCGCCTCACGCCCCGGCCGCCGCCGCTTCCCCCCGCTCCGCCGTCGGGGCCCGCGGGAGCTCTCGGGCACCCCGCGGAGCCGCCTGGCCCCCTCGCCCCGGCGAGGCGCGGCGACAGCAAGCAGGTCCCCGCCGCGGTGGGGCTCACCCCAGGAGCCGGGCGTCTCTTCCACGGAGAGGGGGACAGGGCTGGAGCACCTGCCCCGGCAAAGCCCCCGCCGGCGGGATGCAAAGCGAGGGCACATCGCCTCGCTCCGCAGCTCCCCGGTGTGATCAGTGCAGGGGTCTGTAACGCAGAGCCTGTAACGCAGGGGACGCAGACCACAGGAACAGAGATTGGAGCTGGTCCTAGGGCAAGAGTCACCCCGGGAGCGAGCTGAAATTAAGCCCTGGGGTTATTTCTCTCGGAGCTGTCGCCCTAACTTTACGGCCAAGGCCTGCGGAGGTTTCCCTCAGTGCGAGGGGGAGCGCAGTGCTCGGGAGCCCGTGGGGACTCGCCGCCGCACCGTCTCCGTGAGGCAGCGAGACCCCTCGCCCCGCGCTTTGAGCCCCAAGTACCGCAGCAGCGGCCGAAACGAGGGGCGCGGAGGGGCCTCGGCGAGGATCCCCGCCGCCGGAGCCAGGCCTGCTCCCGCTCCTGCCCTGGCCGCCCCCGACACAACGCCTGCGGGGACGAGGTCTGTCCCCCCCGCGGGGTGCGGGCGTGGGCACCCTGCCCGCCGCCCCGCCCCGCCTGGCCCGTCCTCCCCGCCCCGCCGCCCCGCAGCCGCCCGCGGCGAGCCCCGGAGGGGAGCGGGCGGCACCCGGTGCCTCCCCGCTGGCTGCCTCTCGCCCAGGCACCGCGGTATGTCGCGGTCCCCCGTGGGATGCTCACGGGGGACCGTGCCCTGGGAGCCCGGCGTGGGGGCCGCTGCCCGGGACCGGCCGTGTGCGTGTGTGCCGCTGCGTGTGCACAGTCTGCGCGTGTGTGTGCGTGCGGTCGGTGAGCTAAAAACAGCCCCAGACGCCGGGCAGGCTCGCAGGAAACTTTTAAAATCACGACAACTATCTGCTAAGCATGTTGCGTGTGCGGCCCTGGAAGCGAGTAGCATGAGCTTTTTTCCCCTGCAAATTCAGAATTTCCACAGCGGGTTTATTTATTTCCTGCAATTAACACACACACACACATATATATTTGTAAGAATTCAGCGCCATTGAACCACGTCTCCGAAAGACATCCGTTACTCACCTCCGTTCGTGTTCCCCGGGTGCACGAAGGTCCTCCATATTTTATTTTGTGCTAAAAGATACATACAGATCCCGCACAGTTCCTACCTCTCCAGTCACTCCCCCATCCCTAAGCGCTTCCACATCTCTCTGAATTTTTGTAGTGTTAACGTTAAGTGCCTCCATTTCTTAAAAAGAGGGATAGATAAGGAAATGTGTATCCGCGAAAGAAGAAAAAATAGACCCGAAACCTAATTAATGATCTCAGGAAATGTTTAGGATAAAATAAAACAAAATTATCGAGAGCATTTCGAGGCCGAAGTGAACGGCTGTGATTGTTTCCCAGGCCAATGCGAGGTGATGTCACAGATCTAATCGAAACGTTGTCAGCTTCTTCTTTATCAATATCTGTATACAATTTACAGTTTAATTAAAAATATTTCATCTCCACGCGTTTAGCGATTAGTTACCAAAGCAAACATCATAGCAAATATAAGTTACTCTCTCGAGTTCGTAGGAAATTACAGCATCAAATTTTTTCTTCAAGAAAGGAGCATAAAACCAACCCCAAACAATTTGGGGAGTCCTGTGACACGCCGGCCTCTCTCGGGGTTCAATTTCTAGCCTTAGAAAAGAGTGGCCGTAGATTTGTACCCACCTCCCCCCAGCCCTACATGCATCTTTTCTTTTCAAAATATTTTTTCCGTTACTCTTTGGGGGGATCCCCACGACGAAGCGGCCCTGGTGCGCAAAAGCCGCCGATGCGGAGGACCGCGCAGGAGCGCAGCACCGGCGGTGCCGCGGTTTCCCGACGGCGCCCGGGCCCGGCTCGGCCGCAGGGTGCCCCGGGACCCCCCGATGGGCTGGCAGGGGCCCGGGGCTGGGAAGGCGAGGCCGGCACACCGCTCCGCTGCCCCGGCTGCCGGCCGTCGGGGGTGCCCGGCCGTGGGCTCCCCTCGGCGCGGACCCCGGCACGGTTCCCCCGCGGAGGCTCCCGCCCCGCCGGCGGAGGGGGGAGCGCCGGAGAGAGATCATTTCGGTGCGCTAATCAATTACTGCTTGTGCAGTCAAGTACCATATATTTAACAGAATAATCGTTACCGCCCTTAAGTCTTTATTTGATCAGCAGATACTCGGAGCGGACTTAAAACGCAACTTTGCTTGTTTGAATTGCGTTGCGTGTGTGTGCTTTTTAAATCCGAGATAATGACACCGCGAAACGGCCGTAATCTCCCGCCTGACGCCAGCAAACACCGCGCGGGCACCGGGGCCCGCCCGGACGGGGCGGCCCGGCCCGGGGCAGCGCGGGGCAGCGATCACAATAGGCTGGAGCGGACCGGACAGAGATATTTTTTTTTTAAATTTTATTATTATTTTCCCTTTAAAATTTTTAAATTTTTTTATTATGTTTTTAACTGCGTGTGTGTGCGCTGCCGCCGTCCGCGCCCTCCCGTCCCTGCGCGGCTCTCCCGCGCCTCCTGCGCGGTGACAGCTTGCGGCACCCGGGTCCCCTCGCACGGGGGAGCGTGTCAAAGGTGACGCTCGAAGGCTCCCAAAGCCAACAGCTGCCGGGGGGGATTAACTTTTCCAGACTTTCCCCCGTCGAGCTTCTTGGAAACTTGCTTGGTGACAAAAACATACACATCTGTCGGGGGCAGGCAGAGAAAAGAGGGCTGCACCGGCCGGGGCAGGCGGGGGAGGGCCCTGCTTTCAGGGGAAGCTGCGGCCGGGCGGGGGCGGCGGGGGCTCGCAGCGGGTGCCCGCCCGGGGGGGGGGGGGTGTCCCGGCTCCCCCCGCAGCCCTCGCCCCCGGAGCCCGGGGCCGAGGGGAGCCGCAGGCAGCCCGGGCGGCAGCAGCGCGGCGGCTGGACTTGCTCCCAGCCTGCCGGGCAGCCCCAGCTGCCCGCCCAAGGGCGCAGGGCTCCCCGCCTTTCCCCCCCTGGACGCCCCCCGGGGCGGGTGTCTGCCCGGGCTGGGGGACGCGGAGCTGGGAGCGGGGCACCGAGAGAGCCCCGCGGGCTGCAGGGCGCTGCCCCGGCCGAGCCGCCGCGATCCCTCTTTGCAGCCGCGCTCTCCCGCACCCCCCGGAGCAAACCGCAGCGCTTGTTAATGAAGGAACTTATGGAAGATTGCAAAACACCGTAAATAATTTAGCATTGTATTTCAGGAAAAAAAATAGCTTTCTTAAATCATCTCCTCAATATAACTTGCAGACTTACAGTATGGCCCTGGTAAGTCTAAATTTTTAAAGTAGCAATATTCAAAGAGACAGAGATGTCTGTATTAATTATTTATCCGCTGGTGCCTTCCTTCGTTTCTAACTTATTATTAATTAGGCGCCTCTAGTCTTTCGCAGAGAGCTCCACAGAGCCAGTTGCAGCTTTAAATATGAATTAAAAGCAAATCCAAGCTACTGTAATGCGAAAATTATTCCGTGTCTTCTATGGCAGAGATGAATAGCTGCGCAGATCAATACTGTGAAGCTATGCTCCAAACGACAGGGTTATTGATAGCTTATATTAATGATGTTAATGATGGAAAAAGGAAAACAAGAACCCGACCAACTTATAAACTTTTTATCTGTTGAAACCCCGCAATCAAGCGGACAGGAGCATGAATTAAGGGGGCTGGAGATAATAAGGACATTATTTATGAAACCGGATAAATGACTTCTGATAGTTTGATGCGTTTGAACTCTACGCTGCCGCCTCCTCGGAGGCAGGATGGGACCGGCCCGGCGCTGCCCCCCGCCGGGGGCCCCCCGGCCCCAGGGGGTGTGTGAGATCCACGCGCAATCCACGTGCGACCCACGCGGCGACGGCCGTGACGGTCTGCACCCCTGTGCTTCAGATCCTGCGAGGATGCCCTGGGAAACCCGCAGGAAAACCCCCCGCGGGGTGCGAAGGACCCGGTCCTCGGGGACCCCACCGTCAGCCCAGCCCGGCCGACGGCCCGCGGAAACCTCCCCCGCGACACGGGCGGCCCCGCTACTCCGCCGGGGCAGAGTTACGGGTAACTGGAGGGAGGAGGGAGGGAGGGAGGGAGCGCAGCCCCGACCCGCGCTCCTCCTCCCCGGGGAGCGCACAGGGCCTGCAGCTGCCACCCACGACGTGCCCCGGACACGCGGGGCCGGGCCGAGCCTTCCCGCCCGCGGAGCGTGTGTTTGCGGGGTACTACCTGCCGTCGGGCCGCGGCTGCCCCGGCTCTCCCGCCCGCAGCGGGCCGGCCCCGGGAGAGGCGCGGGGGCGCCTGCCCGCTCCGCTGCCCCTCGCCCCCACGGACACGCCTTGGTACCCCTGAAACAAGACTGATCCCTGTGCCCTGCACCGGCCGCTGCTGCGGGGACAGCCGAGTGCGTATATTCGAATAGACATACGTACGCGGACGGTAACACAATAGAGATCAATAGCACTTTAGTGAACGCTATTAATCTGGTTTATTATTTAGGGAAAGGTGCTATTAAAAATCCCCGCCGGTTGCTCAGAGGTGATGCTCTGCCAGAGCCCCGGGAAGGGCACCTGCCCGCGAAGGCAGCACGTGGCCCTGAGTTATCAATTAGGGCAGGGACACATTTTAATCAGGCAGGGCTGCGCGCAGCGCCCTGGGTTTCTGAGCTGAGGTCTTTATTAGTTACGTGTATGAGCGAATATAGTCGCTCACCTTCCCCCCCGGCCGCCAGACCGAGGGGTCCATAAGCTGTTCCCTTCTGTAATTACTTCGTATTAGATATTTTTCCGTACAACGCTCTCCTGTGCCTGTCTTAACGCATTTTATGAAACTCTTTGTCTAGATATCGTCTCAGATATGCACGGTCAAGCTCATAAATAACATTTTTTTCGTGCTTTAAAAAGCTGCTGACTTTAAGCAGTATTTTTTTGAAAATATTTTTGTAATTATTATTTTTAAAACCAGCTTCCGCCAGGAGAAAGTCGCACTTGTTTCCAAAAACAATTCACAGCAGATAGTGTAGATATCACTTAATTCCTACAGCAATCAATGTGAAAATTAGATTTATTGGCTACTTACATTGTTAAAAATGACAAAGTGCTGCCTTTTATTTTCATAAAACCACAGAAGACCGAAAATCATTTAATAAAGAATCCACGTAGTTTAATTTCACTGTAGGTCTCTTGCATCGAAACCAATTCTTCGAGCCTCTCCCTCATAAACTTGCCTTCCATTCTAGTATTAAGGACAAAAATAATGTTCTCAAAGAGAGTTAAAATAGTAGCATTTGTTTGATGGCTGAAAAACCTTTCCCGCCGTTAGCTGAAAGGGATCGTGTAAGTGAAACAGGGTCCGCTGTTTCAAATTGTTTGGTATCCCCTATTAACCCCGCAGGTTTGTTGATTTCTACTTGTATTTTTTTTAAGCAAAATGCCCCTTTAAAAAAAATTAATGTTTTAGCGTATTGGGAAAAAGGGGGAAAAAAGAAACAGAGAGCGAGAGGACAGCCCGGCTTTCCAGCGCTCCCGAAGCGGGCGGGCAGCAGGCGTGCGGCGGCCGAGGCGGGGCCGGGGCCGGGGCCGTTTCTCCTCCCGCTACTTGTTGGGTTTCGCTGCGAGGGAACGAAATCGGCGGGCAGGGGCGGCGGGCGGCCGCGCAGCCCCCCCCCCCCCCCCCCCGCCGGCGGGCAGCCTTTGCACGCCGCGGCCCCGGCCCTGCGCGCCCCGTCGGGCCCGGCGCCAGCGCGGGGTGCGCTGCCTTCCCCTCCCCGCAGTTACTCCCCGCTTTTCGGCAGGGGAAGCGCGGAGGGAGGCGGTCCTGGCCCCGCCGACGGGCACCCCGACAGCGGCCCCGGGCAGGAGCCGGGCCGGAGGGCAGGGAGGTGCGGCCGGGCAGGGGCCCGCGGGGCTCGGGCAGCCCCTGCCCGCCCTCCCCGCCACGCAGCCGCGCAGCACCGCGCCTCTCCGCTCCTAACGCCGCCGGGATTTAGGATTCGCGCCCCGACCGGAGAGAGCGTCGATAAAATTCGCCGTATCAAATGAGCAATCATTTGTTGTGGTTACGTGTTGGGTAATGAAAGATGTTAGCAGGATCAATAAAAATGAAAACACTTTTACTTACATCTTGAATTACTGTTTTAAGGGATGAGCTGTGGTGATGCAACAAACCAGAGAAAGACCTACAACCATCAAATGTCTTCAAATGAAATCAAAATGAACGCGTGCCACCCTGGGCTCACCCCCGGTCCCCGCCCGAAAGCTCCCCCTGCTCCCGCACCCACGTGAGGGCTGAGCGCCCCCCGGCCGGCCAGGGCCCCGGGGCCGGCTCCGCTCGGCGGAGCCGTCCCACCACTTCGGTTTATTGCTATTTTGAAAGGAAAACTCTGCTATCTTCGGGGGTGTCTAAAGGTCAAAGAACAGGTCGTGTCCCGAAGCAAATGGGAATTTTAGAGAGATGAGGAGCCAGCCAGCTCCACGGCGTCCTAAAAGCTTTCCCTTAGCTGTCGCTAAATAATAAAACATCTACGTATCCCCATCATTTATTCCTGCGTACAGCGACACGGCAGACGCGCTCAGGCATCCGTGCGACTGGTCTCTACAGCGCACGAACCTGCGGAGAAACCAGCCCGCAATCGATTCCCCCTGATCCGCAATAGCCGTAGTACCCGCTGTTTATCCGAACTAAAATAAAAGCGGGGCCCTTCTTAGAAAAAAATTATCGGGATCGATTTCGGGGACATTCACGGTGAATTTAGCAAGGAACCGCACCAAACATGGAGGCTGGCAGAGCCCCGGGACCGCTCTCGCCTTGGACGCGCCGGCGGGCTGCGGCCGCAGCCTGCGCCGGGCTGCGCGGCTGCGGAGCGGGCGCGGATAGTGACACGGGGCTGGAGGGGCGGACGGCAAACGAGCCGGCTTCGCGCGGCCCCACGCGTGGCCCCACGCCTGGCCCCGCGGGGGAGCGACCGCGGCTCCGCGGGCGCGGAGGCGCCGGACGAGGCTCCCTCCCCCGCCTGCGCGCACCCCGCTCCGCGGGCGCGGGGGAGGCTGCGGGGGCCGCACAGCCTCCACACGGCCCCCGCTCCGCCGGCGGGCCGCCGCCCGCCCGCCCGCTGCCGCCGCTGCGCGCCCGCGGCCGCTGCGCGCCCCGCCCCGCCCGCGCGGTCCCCCGCCCGCTCCGTGCCCCGCTGGGCACGCTTACCCCGCCGTCCGCCGCACGCCGCCGGGACGGGCATCCGATGCGGGCTCGCCTCCTAGATTTGCCCCCTAGGAGGAGAAAAATAAAAATAAAAAAATCTATCTGCATAATTTCAAATGAGAACGAGAAGAAGAAAAAGAAGAAGAAAAAAATGCAACCGCCGCGGCTGCCACGCCAGTCCCGTTAAAAAATAAAGCACCAAACCCTCACAAGGTGTAGGAGAGATCTTTTATTGGACCAACTTAAACGCAAGAATTTACAGCCAGAATTACACGTTCTTCATCAGCCCAACATGCACCAGAGGCACAGGCAGCAATTTGTGTATTCCCTGGGTCTGCAGGAGCTGAGATGGTTTTGGTGGAGGAAGGGAGTGGGAGAGAGGACAGACCCTCTTTCACCCCAAAAAGCCTCAGTTTGTGGCTTAGGTAAAAATAAAAATAGGAAAAAGAAAAAAAAAAAAACCACAACCAAAAATCTCTCCAGCGCCCCATTTTGCTCCATCTTTAAGTCCAGTCCAGGATCAATTCTCTCCCTTACATCCCCAGTCATAAACAAACAGCTTCCAGCTAAATCTTTTAAAGGTTAAAAGGAACAAAAATAGAAATAATAATCAAGGGTTTTTTTCTTCTCCTTCTGCTTGTTGGACAGCGCATTTTGGTCAGTCTAGCCTTGCATTTAGGGATGCTACTTGCATTTGAATAGCTGCCTGGCTGGTTATGGATCGGGAGGCTATGAGAGGAATCAGTATGCAAATTGTTTCAGTTACAATCGAAGGGTTCGATCTGGAGAAGGTGCCTGAGCGGAAGTCGCTGTCAGCCAGCGGTGCATTAGGCTGCCATTGCCTCCGCCGTCTGGGCCTGCTCTCCCTTTCTCTCACCCTTTTTTATGCTTGTGTACAGGTTTCTTCGGTGGTAATTAAAACATACACACAAATCAGGGGCTACTGCATATCACGTTGGTGCCTTTTGCAGGCTGCGGGCGCGGGGAAAGGGGGAGTGGAGAGAATATATCGCCATGCTGCTGGGGTGATTATTATGCAGCAAGGGTGAGGCGATCAGTGAAATAAAACATTTATAAATGGTTTCGTGCTTACAGTAGAAGAGGTGGGCCGGGGGGCCGCCCGGGCGCTGATCACACAGTGCAGCCTGCAAATCGATAACCCTTTCCTTGTAATCCCAGTAATTGTGGGAATCACGGCTCTCTGTTAAAGGGACAGCGGGCTGCAGCAGGGGGTACAGGGGCTGTGCTCGGCGGCCGGGCGGCACAGCCCCTGCCCCCAAAGGGCCCACCCCGGCCTCCCCATCTTTGTCTGGAAGGAAGCGGGCAGGGCTGTGGGCAGGAGGCAGGAACACGCTCTGGCCCCACCAAGAGCCATTTCCACAGTCCCCTTTGCAGTTGCAGTAAGGCCCCTCCTGTCACCTGTGGCATCCTCCACCCATGTCCAGCACCCCTGGCTTGAGGCATGGGGGGGGAGAGAGCAGCCCCTGGGGGTGCAGGCAGGGGAAGGGGCCAGCCACAGCACTGCCTCCCCTGCCCGGGCTGCCTGTGACTGCCCCATGTCCCCGTGGAGGCCCAGCAGCTCAGCCCAGCTCCTTGCCTTCCCTGGCTCTGGCACTGCCAGGAGCAGTGGGAGGCCTTGGCCACTTCGTACCGGTCAAGCCTGCATGAATTTAGTGATGTTTCGTTGCGTGGCAGAGGGATGGGAAGGACTGGTGAGGTGCTGGGGTTGGGCTGGTGAGGGCTGTCCCTGGCCCCAGGGTGCCCCCAAAGCAGCACCCCATGCCCATCCCTGCCCGCTGCCCCGTCTCCCCCCAGGTGCGTGGCTGCTAGGCCACGGTGCCGGGCAGCCTCAGGGGCGGCCAGCACGGGGGGTGCGTGGACAGGAGCGCCGGGGGCATGGGGCCCTGCTCCTGCCCTCTCCCTGCCGCTGACCATCTGTCATTCAATTAGGGCTGGGAGGCAGCTGAGGGGCTGGGGGGAGCGGGGCTGGGGGTCAGCGACCCCGTGCACAACGGCCTGCTGCCTTGCAGACGAGAAGAAGTTCAAATGTTAAATGCTCTCCGGCCCCAGCTCATCCAGGGCACTCGCCTTCGGAGGCAGCGGAGGGGTGAAGGGCATCAGTCATTAGCACTTAGATTTCAGCTGTGAAGCTGACCCTGCCTTCTGTTGGGGGATTTCGGCCTGAAAAGCCTTAACCCTTCCAGGGCAGCCCACACCCTCCCCGGCCCCCGCGCAGGCAGCCCCAGGCTGGCGCTGCCTGGCCAGGCTGCTCCCCGCAGCTTCCCCAGCGGTCTGGGGCTACCCCCCGGGCAGGTGGGTTTGGGGGAGAGGAGGGATCCCCGCAGCCCTGCCCCGCAGCTGGCCTCTTCCCTGACCCCGCCGAAGGGGTAAGCCAGGGCAACAAGTCTCAGTGCCAGCAGAGAGCTGCGCTGTGGACCTGTGCCGTGATGGAGGCAGCACGCACGCCCTGCCCACCCATGGCTGCATCTCCTGTGGGTTGCCTGACACCCCCTCCCCTTCTTACAAACAGACCAGAACAAATTGATGAATTGAGCTTTCACTATGCTAATTTGGACATTATAAATATTTAACTATCAACCCTAGCAGCCAGCCAGAGAGGGCTCCTCTCTCCTTTACATGCCACTTAATCTAAAGTAAATGTTTGCCCCAGAAGTGGCTGGGGCAATCTGAGCATCCCATTCCCTGCCCTTTCCTCCCCCAGGGGAGCCGGGTGAGTCCAAAAGGGGGGGTCTTGTCATGTTTGACTCATTTCTGAGAGCCTCCCTGATGGCCTCCTCGATTTGGGTGTGCTAAGAAGCTAAGCTGAGGCAGAGACACAGCACTGCTCTGGCTGGGAGGATGCTAACGCTGTGCCCCAACTCAGAGAGCGTCTTTGGCCACATCACCCAACACTGGGGCTGCTCTGCCTGGAGCAGATTTCACGTATATTCAGAGAGGGAGAGATTCCTGACTTGGGATCAAAGCAACGAAGAATGAGCTTCCAATCTCTTTCAATGGGAACTGGCTCCTCTGCCTCATGCAAGCCCACAAAGTTTATCATTCCAACGGGACAGTACCTAGCAAGAGAACACCATGGCCTTTGTTTTGAGGACAGATTCTATATCCCTCATGACATCAGCATTTGATACATATGGTAGATTTTCTTGTTTGATAGACTTACTGTTTGCTGCTGAAGGGGAGTAGTTTTCTCTTTCAACGTGGTAGCACATCACAAGTATTTGTTAATGATTGCAGAGCTTTGCTTTTTCTGAAGGGTTTGAGCAGCTGTTTGATACCCTTGGCTGTAACAGTTTTACAAGGTATTCACCTTAGAGGCTGCAGAAGCAAAAGAAAATGTCACTCAGAGTGGCGCAGGGGTCTGTGGGGCTTCAAACAACTCAGCTGGGGCTTGGTCTGGCAGTTTTAAAGCATTTGTGTGGCAGCTGTGCCACTTGAAGCAGCAGGCCTTGGGAAGATGCCTTTCTGGTTTTGAGCTCTGTTAATTTGTTAATGAGAAGCTTATGGTATCTGTTACTTATTCTGACTCTGTCTCTCACCTGCTAGCAAAAAGTGAAGTTCTCCTGTAAGGAAGTGCCCTGGCATTTTGGTACCTGGCTTGGGCAGGCACCATGTGCCACCGCACAGCCAGGGCTCACAGCCCCACACGACAACCCCCTGCCCAAGTGCAGAGTGTGCCACGATAAGATGAAGGCTCCTGTTGTGCTAGGTGTGTCAAGAAAGTATGGGAATAACTGTGGGTTGTCATTACCTGAGCACGCACAGGGACTTGACATCAATCCCTACATTACAATATACATAAGAACAGGAAATGATATCCTGGAATGATCCTGCAAATCTGGGTGGCTTTCCTCCTACCCTCATCCCCCAATTATTTAGAAACATAGGGGATGTTGGTGTATTTTTGTGCTTGCTCGCTCTCCCTTGCCTTGGACAAGCTGGCAGCAGCGTGGTAAGGTCCCAGGGGAAGGGAGGATCCAGCCTGGGAGACAGCCCTGAGCTGAGGCTACAAAAGGGGGTGGACACTGCACTGGAGACATGAAGCACTAGTTACTTTGCTATAGGGTCAGATATTGGATTATCAGCAAAAGTTAATCCCAGTCACATGACAGATCTTACATTTGCTGTCATAAAATCTATCATTATTTAATAGGCATGGAAATCAAATTCTTCTGTAGACTATGAAGCAGGAATATTTAAAAAATGTCTGTTTACCATGACAGACAACATATTGATCATTAGTTTTGAGACCTCACAGACAATTTGGAGATGTGTGTGAACACAAGCTGGCAGCTAGCTTTGCTGTATTCACTGTCCAAAATCAAGCCCCACCAAATGGCTGCACACCCAGCTTTCCAAGCAGGTAGGTTTTAATTTCTTTACTTTAAAGACTACTGTTTTGTTAAAGACAAAATAATGAGGAAATTATATGGCATTGACCTGCCTTTAGTGATGCTGCTGTTTGCAGTGATACTCACAGGTATACACAGTGAGGAGATACACTGCTGTCTTTTGCCACAGAAGAAAAGCTGCCTTCTCTGGACACAGCTGACCTGCTATTTACCACTGTGAACAGCCTCATTTATTCTGGCAGCACGAAGGGGCTGATCTCATCCTGACTTGATTCAATGCAAATTGTTTCCCTGGTATTAGGGGCACTGGGCTGGGTGGAAGGTGGATCAGGTTGCTTTTTTGCTTTGCAAAAGCTACAAATACCGACTATTTCCATCCCTCAGTCTCCCCATTTCTGCCACGGGATCCCTGGACGGGATTAAATTGAAAGGAAAAGCTGCAATGCTGATGCAGGGCATGTAGGAGCTCCAGTGGGTTACAGCATGTCCCAGCACCCGGGCTCCTCCAGCGAGTGACAAAGCGGTGTCCATCCTTCCTCTGTGCCACGGCGAGGTAGTTCAAGTCATGAGAAAGAGCTCCGCTGGTTAAGGACTATTAACTGCAGGTGACTTGTGATTTGCACCAGATTTCCTGATAGAGATGCTAAGCCATTTCACATGGATTGTGATAGAGCATTTATAAACGTGTTTTTCCCAGTGCCTGTTTGTGGACACCTCAGGGCACTTCACAAGCTGCCATGGCTCCATGGTCCCCAGGCTGAGCCCGCTCTGCCCCTGCCAGCCAGCAGCACTGCTGTGACACCCTGGCACTGAGGAGAGTGGAGGGGGCACGAGTGCTATCTCCCTCTGGCTTTAGAATTAGCATGGTCTTTAACCTGCACATATTTTAAAGTGTGGGGATCCCATAAATCCTTCCACATCTGGGATCGCTTGTAATGGCCAGTGTCAGGAGTTTACGGAGGAGCTTTCCTAAGATCTAGCGCCCAGAATCAATAGCAGCTGCAATTCCAGGCAGGGGGATAGGCTGAATCCCGATTTGATTCTCACGTGTTTTCAATTGTATTGCCAGCAACAAATTATTGTTGTTAAGTGATTCTGCTGGTCTGCTTGTGCCTTTTGAAGTTGCCTTTATTTCTTTGAGCTCAGATTCCTTGAGATCCTCTTGCTGCTCCGTCCCCAAACCCGCATGTATCTAATAAACCTGACAGCTTCCCAGCAGATGTCTCCATCTTCTCCATTTTCTCCTTTATGAGGAGACAGACTTTGCTGGAGAGTGCATCTTAGCATGTGGGGCCAACGCAGGCTCTTCAGAGAGCTCCCAGAGGCCCAACTCATCTGCTCCAGCCGTGGAGGAGCAAGCGGACATTGCCCGGCAAGGCAGGGTTTGAAACGCCCAGCAGCTCACACTCTCTTCATTTTCCATTTTCCTGCTTGCCCTTGCACAGTGCATCTGACAACATCAGCTCCCATCTGCCTGGAAGCATGCATGCTGCTTTGGGCTGAATTTTTGGAGGTTTCAGCCACCTCACCTCCCTGTGGGGCCTGCCCCTCATCATTAACATTGCTCCCTTTGCTGTCTGTGCAGAGCACTATCAGTGAGCACCAGGAAAACGGAGCCTGGAGAAAAGGGCTCTGTTGTGCAGCGTGCCTTTGGCCTGGGTCAGTGTGCTGGCTGGGATTGCTGGCCGGACTCTGCCCTCTCTGCGAGGCCCTTCCTCTGGGTCTGTGCTAAACTGCAGGCAAGCCGGGGCCAGACTCCCTTGGCTGTCCCAGTTTGCTCTGAAGTGCCTACATCTGAATTCCTTGTGAGTGGAAGAAAGGAACATGGAGGTGATGGGCAGCATCTGTAATAGGAAATTGCTGTCTGCAGATGTGTGTGTGAAGGAAAGCCCGTGTCAGACAATGGTATCAAGGGATAAATTCCACAAGTGAGTGAATCCATCTGAGTGTAAGACACAGGTTGTGCATTTTCCTCAAGAAGGAGCTGAACAGCTTCAAGGACATCAATCCACTTTATGAATGACATGGTTTCCCTAGCGTTGCCCATGCTTACTCAGTAGGAGAGAAGACAACAGGCAAATAAACAGATGTTTGGCTCATCTTGGACCAGGTTTTGAATCCTTACTCCCTTTGCACTTAGGTGGAGCTATGCTAGGAGTTTTGCTTGAAGGAGCTTGATTACGTTCCTCTTTTGAAGGAGCAACGTGATAGTGTCCAAGCTGAAACACCTTCTGGAAAATGCAGCCTTCTCTCCTGCCTTGCTCTGCAGGTGGGTGATGTGCAGTGGGAGATGCTCCAGCTCTTTTAGAGCAAGGCTTTGCCCACTGAATACAATAGAAAGCAGCTTGTTACCACCTCTAAGTATAGAAATTTCTCCTGCCTTTGCTCTGAACAAATGGAAATCTGATTGCTCCTTCTAATCTTCCCCTGTACACCTGGTGTTGCAGGGACCAGTGACAACCTGGCCCTGATAAAGACTTCAAGAGTGGACCTATTATCTGTATCCCAGAAACACTCCGATCATGTGGGAATAGTTAAAGGTAAGAAAATATATAACAGGTCATCTGTCTTTCAGCTACAGTCAGCTCAGAGGTGGAAACAGATTGACACAGCTGGGTGCAGCCATCATGCTGGAGCCTGCAAATGCTGGTCAGCAGAGCTGCAGCAGGCACAGAGCATAGCCTGTGCATTTCCCTTGAAAGCTCTTTGTCTGCAGGGGGTTTGGCCGCCAGCTTTGGAGAGCCCGGCCAAAGCACTGAAGTTGCTTTCTGCTGAGCCCACTCCGACGAGTTAGTGAGCCCTAAGATCAGGTTTGGTTTTAGGTCCTGTACGCACGTGGGGTGACATGACCTTTTCTTGATCCAGCAGCCTCTGCAGCCCCTGGCACTGTGCTGAGGCCAGTGCTTGCTGGCAGAGGCAGGGAGCCGGCTGGTGCCTGCAGGCAAGGGCTCTTGGGCATGTCAGGCAACGCAGACCCTCCCTGCCACCTGGCCCTGGTGCTGCAGAAAGCATCGCGCCAGGGAAGTAGCTGGATGCCTGAGAGGTGCAAGCCTTCACCTGTATACGCTGCTTTCTGGGTATTTGCTCGTACACGGTATCGTTGTGGGCAGGGTGTAACCCCTGGCCTCCAGTGCAGATAGTTGCATGAAAACAATCTTTCGGAGACCAGCGAATTGGAAACATTAGTGCCTCGACCCCTAACACAGGTGAGCGTCACTGCCTGATGCAAAGGCTTGTATGCATGGGGAGCTTTTGCTGACTGCTAGCTTTTGGAGGCTTGTGGGTCTGTAAGGAAAGGCAGAGAAGGCTGGAGAAACGGATATAGGGAAGCAGAGAAGCATTGTATTCGTCCTAGGCAAGCACTGGGGCAGGGGCCCCAAGGAAAGCCAAGGAGCCCTGCTGGGTGCGGGCTGGCCGAGGGGCTGGGAGAGGCAGGCAGCGAATACTCCTTGCTCTGATTCCTGTGGTGGAAAAGGCAGCACGACACAGCTGTTTGCTCCTGGCAGATAACCTGGAAGCCATCTAACAAATACCCCAGCTTCACCTATTTCTTATCCCAGGGGGAATCAACCATCTGCAGTTTTGCTAGCTGTGCTGGACAGGAAGGGATAGTTCATTAGCAATTTATACATTTGGTTTGCCTCCTAAAATGGATCCTTCCAGCATGTGTCATTTCCCTGTTGAGATGCTCCTGCTTTCACAGTAGTGACTCCCAAGTAATCAGTCTCAGTTTGAGCTGGAGTTACCAGCATACGTAAATGACGTAAATAAGCTGCACGAGCGGGGTCACATAACCGTTTTGTTAGGTTCTGCCCTGTCAGTCCTATTTCATGGATTCCAACAGAATACTAACATGTTTGCATATGTAAATGTGTTAAAGAGAGCATCAGCTGAGGGAATACATTAAACTCAGTTGTCCTTCCAAGTTGATTTAATCTGACAGCACCTCCATTAAAAAAATAAAAAGCATCAGTTTTCCCTTTGTGACTTGATGTACAGTAATTAGCTTGTTAGAGCAGGAAACACCTCCTTTCATAATTGATTTTGCACCCCTTTTACTTGGATATCTCTGACAAGCTGTTTCTAGTTCCCCAAGGACACCATCAGTACTTCCCATGTGTTTGGAATTTCATGAATGTGAATAATGAATATGATTTATCCCTCCCACACTCCCATGCACGGATAATATATGTAGCCAATTTGTGAACTGGACCTTGCATCAGAAAGATCGGTGTCAAAGTATTAATAGTGTAGTGACCAACCCTACGTAGGAATTCGGGCACAGCTAAGCAGTGATTTTCTGGGCATTAGCGAGATGGGAACAGGTTGCACCATGTGTTTGTCCACTGGGGAGGAAAAAAATGGAGGAAGATTTTCTGAATGGTCCTGTGTATCTAAGTTAGCATGCCAAATTGGTTGCTTATTACAGCTGGCACAGTGCCTTAGTGGGCTAATGTGTTAATAATGTGTAATGTTTCTCTTAGGCAACGGCACCACTCTTCATTAGCGCTTCTCGAGCCCTGTCACTGTTGCTTAGCTCGACATTTTGTTTCTGATGTTTGAGTGAGGGTATTTGAAATCAGGATTTCAGATCTGCTAATACATGTCACACACTCTTTAAAAATGGATTTTAAAAGGGCCTTGATAATTTTATGGCTACTAATAACATTTGTAGCTATGTGAGCTAAGCTAATGATAAGAGTAATCAAATTTCATGTTTCACGGCATAAAATGAGCAACTGTAGGGGTCAGGAAGGTATTCACTCCCTGCCCTCCTCCCCTGGGAACCACCGTCTTTTCCAGTTGGTTCAGTAGACGAGCAGTGTTTGGGATGTGAAATAGCACAGCACTGCAGGAAAGTTCAGGGTCTCGCACTGTACAGAGCAAGGATCTTATTTATAAGCATAGGAATTCTGGTTTTGGTGGGCAAATGGAGTGACACATTTGAACGATGCGTTTGTTTCACACTGATTTCCTCCCACATCAGCATCAAATACATGGGGCTGATTCTCCCCAGTTTTGTGGCTGTTTGCTCAAGGCCCCTGAACTCAGACATATAAGCCTCATATTTCTGAGCGGCCCTAGCACAGCCGCATAACTCGCATCCTAATTTTTCTGTCAATGAAGGTGCTCGTTTAGACTTTCCTCACGTTTCTGTGTTTTCACTTACTGTATTAGCAAGTCTGTTTTGAGCATTTCTTTAACACTGAGAATAACTGCGAGGTACAGCTGAGGGAGCCTGGAGCCACCAGCAAACACCTTCCTCAGCAGCCGCCGCTGCAGGACCACAGTAGGGAGAAGCGTCAGTGCTGCTGCCCGTTCGGGAGCGAGGCCGTGGGGTCACCCACAGATGGGTGCAGGTGGGTCAACCTTCCCATGCCCATAGCATGGCTGCAGTTTGCTCCCGGTGTGGTCTGGCAAGCATGCACTTTGCCCGTGGCGGCTGTGCCCACTCCCGGCACGCTGTGTTACGTGGCCACGCACCCCTCGGCAGTGTTCTGGCGCTGAACGGCAGGGCCAGAGCCAGGAGGCTGGGATTTGGCAAGGCAACAACCTGTTTAACTGATGTCTGGTTTTGATAAAGACTTTCAGTCCTGTGTTTTGCCACATAGTGCCTAGAGCATTTTCTAGCACCCATACTTTTAGTGTGATGTGTTTTCTAAAGCCTTTTAGTGCATTGTACCAGTGATGTACTGATGAGTCTAAAAGGACTCACTTAACACAATGTGTAATGAACTAGAAAGGAGATGTGCTGAGTAAAAAAATCCAGCAGAGACCGTCAAAAACTCTCTGCATTTTTTAAAGAGGGAAATAGCTTTTATTTTTTAAAAAAGATCTTTTCCAGAAAACATCTTCTTTTTCTTCTAAATGTAGATATTCCTTTAAATGTGTAAATAATTTGAGAAGTTTTTTTGTTCAACTACATTTAACCTGAGATCTTTTGATTCCTGAAGTGTAGTTTTCAGGAGTTTGGTGTTATCTTACAAAAATGCAAAAGAAGTTAAAAAGCATCTAATATAGTTTCAGTTTCAGAAACATTTTTTGTAGAAAAAGTGCTCTCAGTGAGCTCCGTCTAACCAGGTGTAGTTTGTCTTTGGGCCGTGTTTCCAGGCAGAGGTCCAGCAGCCAGGAAGGTGGCGGGGGAGCCCATGGACAGCAGGGGAGCAGCTCAGGGCAGATGCTGCCCCACAAACTGCCAGTGTGGGCTCTGCAGGGCTGCCCAGGGCAGCTAGCTTGCTAATATCAGCAAAGAGCATGCAAACCCACAAACAAAAAAGAGAATGTTTATAGAGGCAGCCTTGAAGATAATCAGATTAAAGGCAGAGATCAGAAGAGTGCTCTAGAAAACGTTTTTGCTTAGCACGGTTTGACGATTAGAGCTGAGCACAAGATAACATGAGACTGTAATAAGGAGCCAGAACTAGCACGGCAAAGGAAGTCCTGGTTAATCCAGGCTTCCCAAGTGCTGCTCCCGCGGCTGAGCTGGGGCAGTGCTGGGGATTTCTTCCCATGGCCCCTTCCTGGGAACAAAATCCCCACATGCCAACAAGCGTTGCCTGGTCCCATCCAACGGGCACGTGGGCCTTATGGGCAAGAAATGCATGGTTAAAGTTCTGCGATTCTGGATAGAAACGACGCCATAGAAACTCCCCCGGTTTTGCTTCCCTTCTCCTTGTCGCTCTCGTGTTGGGTTTTCTTGGAGGCTGAAGAGAAGCCGCCCCGACCTGCCCGTGCCTCTGCTCACGCACAGGGCACAGCCGGCACGTCCCCAGGCAGCCAGTGCGCGTTGTTACACCCCTGCTGCTGCTGCCTGCATCGTGCCCCTTCCCACGCGCCTCCCGGCTTTTCTGCCAGCGGTGCCCGGGGCTGCCCGCAGAGCTGCTCGGCTCGGGGGGCCTGCAGGAGATGTGGAGTGGTGGGTGATGCCGAGGTGCCTGCTCCTCCCTGCACCGGCTGGGGTGGCTAATTCGGCCCAGGGGAAGGGAAGGGGACTGCTGAGGGAGGGCTAAAGCTTGGCTGAGCAGCATCGGGCACTTCCAAGAGCATTTTTTTGAGGCTCAGAGTGGGCTGCTGTGAGGAGGGGGCTTCCTGGTACATCAGGGAACATAACGGGAAAGGCTGGAGTTAAACACCCTTTAATTGAGGCCTTCAGAACGGTAAGTATAACACTGCATCGCTCTGTTTAGGGGATTTTGCATATCTCTACCATCAAGGCTACATTTGTCTGTAGGATTAATCACTTTTTGATCCAGAGGGTTTAAGACAGACAGCTTACTAGGAATGCGCCGCATGGCTCTCCCAGGCTGGCAATTAGCTTTGTTTCTTCATATTGTCTTGTTTATTATGCCTTTCTCCATCTCTTTTTTTCTGACCAGCATGTTAATACACTAATTCATTTTTAATCCATTGTTAACTGCGTTTTTAGGAGACTTTTTAACAGACAATTTTTAGTAAAAGCTCTATGTCAAATACAGAAAATGAAAAACTCCTGCTGCTGAGCAGAGAACAGGTTTGTATATAGATGACACTGTAAAGAAATCTTCGGGGAAACTCAAAGACATAATTTGGCTCTGTTTTAGGGCTTTATCTCCAGACTTGCTGAGGTTCTCCTACTTGCCAGAAGGTCATCAAGAACCTGAATTATACCCATGGCCATTTAACTTGAATGCAAACAGGTTTCTTTGGGACATTATTTGTACCTCACATGAAAGAAAAAATATGTCCTGGGAGCTGTATGTGTGCATGTCCACTCAATTCCTTTCAGATGCTAAGAAGCTATCTCCTGCTCTTGACAGGCTGTTTTCTCCTGCATATCACTGGCTCTGAATGGCAGAGAAAGCTCATGCCCCTGCGTTCCCTCATGCAGCCTTTCCTCCCATACTCCTAGTCCTTTACTGGCTAGCACAGAAGATGGATGACATCTTTACCTTCTTCTCATGTGGACTGTTTGAATGGAAGGGACAAGCAGGAAACCGTCCTTGAGCTCTAGACCAAAAATGTCCATCAAGGCTGTGGCTGGGAGGTATCCGCGTGCAGTTCTCACATGGAATTACACATGTATGGGACGTGTGAGCTGCCAGCAAATAACATGACACTTGGCAAAGCCCCTCCAGACCTGGCAGCTTGCTTTGTGGCTGGAACCAACCCAAATGCGCTTGAATGCTACCTAAGGGCTCTGAGTTTTTCTGTTTTCTGACGTGGCTTCGCTCCGAATCTTCTGGGTGATCTTGGTCAAGCAAGTTCACTGCTCTGCATCCATTTCTCTCTTGGTAACCTGCGGGAACAATGCTGACCACCTTTATACAGCATTTTGCTATGCCCTGAGGACAAGCACAATCTAAGGACTGAATATTGCTGTGTAGAACAGCACAGGGTTGGTGTAACTATGGCGTACCAAGCCAAAGCTTATTGAAATACATGGGAGCTTCGCATTGACTTCAGTTCGTTTTGGATCAGATGCTAAAAACTGTAAAATTTTTTTGGTCTTCTGACATCCCCAGTGTGAAGTTACTAGCACGGTTGGAGCTGGATGCAGCACAAGCCATGCTTTTCTGTCACAGGCAGTTTGTCTTCCTTTTTCTTGGCTCTTCTTTTAATAAATGTAACCTTTTCTCCTATGGCTCAGGCATTGTGTTGAACTACCCCGACAAATGTTCTCAGTTTTTTAAAATATTCGGTATTAAAGAGATCAGACCAGATGTGTTCTGCTGCCTTCATCACTCTAGGTTGTGTACTCTGTGTTGAAATGATTATTGTCATCACCCGGTGAAAGGCAGCTGATGAAAGACTCTCTCTCTCTCTGATGAGCTATCCATCCGCCCATGCCCGGTGCAGAGTGCACAGGTTTTGTTTTTGAATGATATATTGCTGTGTCAAAGTGGCTTATGTGCTGCTTAAACTTACGCTGGTGAATGATAGAGAGTATGTATTAAACAATCTCATTGCAACGGGAGCTGTATTTTCTCATCTCCAGCTTTGGGAGCACCCCCCCTGCTGTAAGCCCGGCGGGGACTCCTGGAGCGGGGTGTCTGGGTACGTCTGCGTTCATGCTTGGGTGTTCACACTGGACATTTTTAAAGAAATACAATTGGATACCAACCATTTTAAGTCTTTCTAGAAGACATGACTGTTCCTTCTGCGCACCCTATTCTGTTGATGAAGGAAACTGTTTTACGTAACACATTTTGAAATGTTTTGGGTTTGGATATATTTCCCCTAAAAACTTTTCTGTTCTCAAGTAGCGTAGCTTTTGTTTTCCCACTTGTCCCCCTTTTACTCCACTTTATTCCTCTTTTTTTCAGCCCTTTGCAAGGCTCAGCAACAATAGCTAAGAAGGGACAGAAGAAGGGGAAGATGTAATGTTTCCATTTTGGGTCTATTGCCAGTCTCCCAAACCATTTCCAAAGGAAGCGTTTGATGAGCAAAACATATTAAAAACACCACTTTGCCTTGAAAAATGTTTTGAATGGAAAATTCAGTTCTCAAAGCCTTCCACACTTCCACAGTCCTCCAGTGCATCTGGCAAATTCCAGCATCGCTGAGCAGAGCCTGTAACATGAATAAGACCTCTCCAAACAACGGAGAATAATTAAAAAACCTAAGACACAGACATTTTCTCTGTGTAGTGACACAATCAAATACTTAACCAAAAATAATGTAATGAAAAGTCTAGGTCACAAAATGGAGTACTGCAGCCTGGAAAAATAGTTTTCTGACCTTCTGGATTTCCTCTATTAGAGGACTACTGTGCAGTGAGAAAACTCTATTTCTTACAACAAAGAAATTTAGCAATCTGTGAGGCTATGTCACCTTGCTGGCAGAAACACTGAGCGGCAATAGTGCTGAAAGTCAACACTAATAGCTGACACCAAATTAAACTGCCAGAGTTTGTGTGATGTAGTTCTGTCACCCTTTGACACATTTGATGTGAATTCAGAGGCTTCTGCTGTAAACTCATCAGCAGAGCTCATGACGCATCATCTTTACATATCTGTCCATCCACATTTGTCAGCAATCTGTGCGCCTCAAATGACTCCAGCGATTGGGATATAGATTGCTTTACCTTCACCTATAGTAAATAGAGTGTTTTAACACTTGTGATACCCTCAGCTCTAGCTTTGAACTGACAAAGTCTTGTTAGCTGCACTTCAGCCTTTCTGTGTCCACGCTGAACGCGGTGATTGATGAGGGCTGATTATGGCAGTAGGGTGGCCCATCCCTTCTTAACCTGTGGCGCAAATCAGCTCCAGTTTGCCCATGCAGAAGAGCAGCAGGCACACTCCTAAGTGTCTTCATGAAGTGCCTGATTGAAAGGCCACAGCCAATTAGGCTGAGCTGAAACGGACACTTGCAGGATGTCTTTGCCTCTCAATTCCCCACGCAGTGCCTGCAGAGAGCAGGCACTAAACAAGTGCAGATAGCCCTCACATCTGCTTGCACGCACCCAGTGGCTCTCAAACCCGGAGGCCAGTGTTTCAGCCTGGGAAACATAGCAGGGTGGCTGTGCCCTTGCTTCGCAGCCCTGAACTAGGAGCGGCCCCAGCAAGCGCCAGGGTCGGATCCTGATGCAGCAAATGGTGCTCACAAATAGAAGTCACTGCTGAGGCAGTCGTTCACCAGTGACAAATACATAATCTCCCCCACAAATAACACGGCATTTCAAAACACAAACAATTCACCCCACCTTTTCTCCCTGGGCAGTCTGAAAGGGATTTCTAATATTTTTTTTTTCTCTAAACCAGTTAGTGTTATTGTAGTTTCAGAATGATGCCTTTTGGTTATCAGCTCCTAATTTTCCTGTTAATTGTGGACTTACTGAAGTAATGAAAGCAGGTCCCCTCAAACGACAGCAAATCCCTGCTGGGGTGCCTGTGAGCGCTGGAGTTGATGCAATGCTCTGAGCGATGCTGAAGAGAGACTCCACAGATCTGCGCCATGCTTGTGTCTCCCCTATGGTCCAGAAAGGAAAAGGGCCTGCAGTTTCTGTTTATGTCTCCATGGTATTTAACATACTTGCTAGCTTCAATAGCATCTTATTTGCCATATATTGCCCTAGAATATTTAATATCTTGAGTCTTTTTCTTCCACTGACTAGCTTTGCTATCAGTGTAAATTACTATGGAGAGAAAGCTGTGTTTAGACACACAGGAGGAACAAACAGCAAGAACAAGAAATCAGATTTTTTAAAATAAGTCTATTTTAACATATGGTTTAAAATACTAGCCTTATAAGGTAGTATGCATCAAATCATATTTATTCAAGTGTGAGCTATAACAGAATGGGAATAGAAACGTGATGCCCTACAAGAAAAGCCACCCTATTTTTACCCTGTATCTCCAAATCTTCTGGCTATATAATACCGGCATAAAAACATTGCGTAGTGTTCCATGTTCCAGTAACACTTTGCACTACTAGAATTATCTCAAAAAAATATGCCAATAGAAGATTTCCACATTTGGAAGAAGACTGTGAATCTTGTGCCAGGTCAGAGGGTGGGGGAGAGCAGTTCAGACTGAACCAGGCAACGTCTTTTTCCTATAAAGTATTAATGTGTGTCAATAACAAAACTTTCTGACAAAAAGCAGGGAAAAAAAGTTGCTGATTTTTTTTACATTTGCTCTTAAAAATTCTAAACTGGAAAACTTTGCAAAAAATTGGAAAAAAAAGTAAAAACTTTAAAAATATTTCCCAGCAACTTCCATTGCTGCTTTGTGACCTGTTCTGTTTGGAAACTGCCGCACAGTGCCACTCGGCTTGTGTGAAGGAAGCAGTTCGAGCTCTCAGACCCAGCACCTGAGATTTAATTTGATGTCCTAAGCATCATACTCTTGTCCTCTAGAAATGTCTTTCCTTGTTATAATTCGTTTCAAGATCTGCAAGAACTGAGTATACCATTAAAACGCAATTTGGAACAGCTAATTCTCTCCCTCCCCAGCGCAGAGCGGCTCCCGTACTGGGTGCATGAGGAACACCTGGGTGGCCAGGGAGAACCCCGAGCGGCCGAATCGATGCAGCTAAGAGACATGCACCCGCAATCTGCACGCAGCCTCCAGCCCACCACGTCTTGAGGCATCTCAGGCTCACTCCATGCACAAAGGGGATTGTAATGGAAACGCTGACAGCTCTTAATAATTATGACACTTCTAGATGTCTCTGTAATTACTGTACAGAGGCTTCTGGCATGCATACAATATTAGGGTACATCTCGTGTCTGACTTGTTTTATCTGTCTGTGTGGCAAAGCTCCTGAGGACAGGAAACCATAGCTTCTCCTTGTGCTTTTTAAAACACTAGTTGCTCTCTCAGCAGTTTACAGTTACTTACTAACAGCAGTGGCAATTGGGCTAATTCAATGCTTATTTTGATTTCCAGAATTCCTGTTAATAGACTGTAGAGTCAAGACACCCAGTGCAAGGTACTCGATGAACTAGAGCTTTTTCTGCAGTGTCCCAGGGAGGAGAAACATAAAGCCTGCACCTACAGAAACTATTTATAAATGCACCTGACTTTGGCTTTTGTGTCGTGTCATCACTGGGTCCGGGGCTGTTTGTCCTTTCTTGCACCCTCCTGGTTGGCAGCAGGGAAGATAATTCCCCATCTGCAAAGGGGCTTGTCCCACCCTCCTGTATTTGGCACTTTCTGAAGTAATGAACAATACAAGACTTATGAGTACATTTTATGGCACCCTTGGTCAGGTGAAGGTTTAAATTAGATGAGTTAAAACGGATCATGAGATGCAAAGCAGCCATCTCTGATATAATCTGGACTATGGCCAGTACACCACAGCATTCCTGCAACAGCACTGCTTGTATGAGGAATAATTACCTGGAGATAATGCTACATAACAAGCAAAAATAGAGCAACTAAGCAACAGTCCCCTGCCTCCCCTTAAATCTCACCTCCAAATGCTGAAACCGTGGGTGCAGTAAAGTGTACAACTCGTGTAAAGCAGGCAATGGTGACCAGGGAAGTGATGGGGCCCAGGGAGGTGTTTTCCACATAGCCTACAGCTCTCAGTGTGGTAACTTTGTCCTGCATTTTCTTCTCCTTGGACGCAGTCTCCAACCCAAACCGCATTAGCCCAGTAACATGTGTCACACCGCTGGGGTCCCACCGACCCCTGAGGTAACCGAATTGAGACCGGTGCCCAGACGGGAGCAGTTGGGTTGTGTGCGTGACAGATGGAGGGCTTCACAGCCCCGCCAGAGAAATATTTAAACAAAGTTATTTAAATAAGTTCTCTGGATAATTAGATATTGTAGCACCCTCTTCTGGCTTTCTGCATTCCCTGGGTTGTGACCATCTCTCCCCTTGAGACTATTCGGCTCACACAGGTTTGCTGGTTATGGTTTTGGAGCCGCGTCTGTCCGATCCTCTCCCACTTTCTATAACCTTATGGCTTTCTAGGAAACCACTCTTCAAACTCGTATTTCCCACACTGAGTCCCTTCACAATTAACCTTTTTGTGCAACCTTTTTAGAGCAAAATCCCTTTTCTTATTTTTTTAGTTGGTGATCATGGAAAAAAACCCTGACTTTGCACATTTTATATGGTTCTGACTGTACTGCTATGGAGAGGGTTACCACAAAACCATGAAATCAGAGGGAGGGATCCTGCATGAGGAGCAGGGACTGCCGCAGCTTGCGGTGGCTTGAGGGACACAGTGGCCTCGGGGAGCAGCAGAGCGGGGAAGGCCCCCACCACCGTCAGTGCTGCGGCTAAGGCAGCTGGGGGCCTTCGCACAGGTTTTGGGGGGTGCTGCTTCCCCTCCAACGTCCTCACTGTGAACCCAGAAACAGGCGATTATAACTCATAATGTGGGTGTGCAAAATTCCCTCTAAGAGCTAATTAACTGTGAGGACTAATATTTCTGTTTTAGGGTCCACAAATGTCATTATACCATTATAAAATAAACTCTTGAAAAATAATTCACTTTTAAAATAATACATTGCTTTCCTTTTATCCGATAGGTTAAAGTACTTTGTTCCTTGGTACTAGCTTTAAATTTTTCATGTCAGGGTGAAAAGCAATTTTTTAATTATAATTTTAATGCATCTGACCATATTTCGTAATGATACATTTTGAACCTAACTTGTAAAGGTGTCAGAAGAAAATATGACTGTTCCGTAGAAATATCTGAACCATAAGAACACAGTTGAAATAACATAGTGCTTTTAAAAGTGCCAATTATTTATTTTAACTGTGATATTACATCTGTCATTAGCACCATGTGAAATATTTGATGTGTTATTAGGAAAGTTTCAAATTCACCGGTTTCAGTGCTCACAGAATTTGCAGGAACACAAGGTACCAGGTTATGGCTCTTCTGAAGCACATCTGGTGGCAAAAATCAGCCTCAAATCCATTTTAACTAGTTTCCCTTGCTTTCCCCCTTCAGGTGACAAAGCCACCCCCCCTGCCCTGCACCACCCCACATCCTTTGCTTTATTCCCTCGGGACACCAGGCAGGTCAAACATTGTGTAAGCGGAAAGGGGATTATCTTTGCTTTGCAGGCTTAGCAGCTGAAGAGTGGGAATCATCACCATGTCCCACTAGCAGCAAGCCAGGAGCGGAGCTGGGAGGTGCAGGAGGAAGGTGCTATGAGCACCAGAGGCAGCAGCGGGGCTGGCCGAGGGGGCCCCGCTTGCACGGGTGCATCGTGGCCTCCCCGGGACCCGCAAAGCAGCTGTTTCCCCGGGTGCTGCTGCTGTGCATTGGTGTGCTCTGAGCCCGACGAGGTCACGGACCTCCTTCCCAGGCCTTGGGTTCATGGACTGTCATTTTTAGTGCGAAGATCGTGTGTGGGCAGGGAACACGGCAGCAGGCTTGGCTGTGGCTGAGGACTTTTCCAAAGACCACCGAGGTGACTGGCTGCTCTGCAGAGTCGCCCCTGCCGGCACGCACCTTGCGCAATCGTGGGCTGCAAGTCGGGTTGCCTATGCGGAGCTGGGAACACTTGGCAAATGTTACCCAAACTCTGCTGATTTTTTGAGGCTGTGGCTTCATTTTGTCTGTCTCGGCCTCACTTCCATGGGGTGACCCATGTCTCTCCTTGTTCTCTCCTTGCAAAGGCAGCAAAACTGCTGGAGTTATTTTTTTCCATTTCGGCTGCCTGGCTCAAGCTACAGGGCTTTAAAAAACCTTTAAATCACAGCATACTCATAGATCAGTGATAGGAGTACCACTGCTCTGACAGCAACAGGAGATCACAGTGAGTGTACCGAGGGGACACTCATGCAGCACCCAAGAAAAATGTATTCCTACCAGGGGGATGTTCTAAAGCTGTGAATGAAAATACAGCTTCATCACTCTCTTCAGCACAGAGTCAGTGGGAAAAACTGCTTAGATGTTTGGCAGTCAGACAGGAAAATGAGTGCCTCTTGGAGAGCAAAAGAGAGGACCAGGATGGAGTACGATGAGGGTTTGATCAGCACAAGCAAAACATTATCAGTAGCTTCTTCAGCTATGGGAAAAAAAAGGATTGCAGAGGATATTACAGATTTAGATCTTCCTTTGTTATTTATACCCTGAAACTTGGACCTACCTCAACCCTAAGCTAAATCAGAAATCTCTGGTACTTTGTATTTCCTTAACACTTTCTGTGCCTAGCTCCTCAAGGCTCTTAAAAACATCTCTTTGAAGTAGGACTCAGAGGTAGTACTTACTCAGATCTTTGGCTCAGTACTGATGCTCACTTAGCACAAATCACTCGTCAGCCCTGTTTGGTGACTGCTTTTTGGCATATCATGCTGATTACTCAGTATAGCTTATATACCTAATATGCCTGATCAGGGTGCTCTTCCCACCTGTCTCCCTCAAGAGGGTTTGCTGCAGACCTATTTTGGCATTTCTGCCTCAAATTTTCCCCTCCACCCTTATACCACTCGGTATACCTCTTTGTTGGATGTGTGAGCCCCACAAACCAGTGCTGGAGGAGCACAGCTGAGCAGGAGGCTGCCGTGTTAATAAAAGCAGCAACAGCCTCCAGAAGCATGATACTTTCTCCCTTTCAGACAAGCATCTCTTTCCCCATTTATGATGGACCAAAGGTCGAAGATAGCTGCTCTACCACTTCCACGGCTCTGCTGAAATTTTATGCCCTGGAATTGCTGTCAAGTTTAATGTTCTCATTTTATATAATGAAATAGCAATTGTTCCAGCTCTGCAGCCTGAATGAATTCACACTGAAAAAGATTGAAAATTTTAGGTGAAATTTCACAAACTGCTCAGACCTTCAGCCAGTGGTCTTACATTGGATTAAAAGCAGAGATAAGCAGTATTTACTTGGAAAACGGAGCACCAGACTTACCTGGAGAATTCTTTCTGAACCTAATATCAATGCATTTGAGAGGAAACCATCAGAATATTTACCCTTTTGTACAGCTTCATTGACCTTTTCTTACAATCTCTTGTTAGCTTTTCCCTTTACAGGTTTTTGGTATAGAACCTTGGTTATAAGTCTACGGTTCTCTGACATGTTATTGCTTTGTAGAAAGGAAGGTCTTTTTGTTTTACACTTTTAAAACACAAAACCTCAAAATGATTGCCTCTTCAGTAGTATTTTTACATAAACATGGTCCCATCAACAAAACTCCCATTGACTTTGATGGGTACAAAAACCACAGTTGAACTTTAAGGAGAAAACATTATTATGCCTTAAGGATGACAGTCTGATGTTCACAGTACCTTCAAATCTAGCAGAGCCGGTGGCCTACCTAAATGCCAAACACACGTCCCTTATGGTAACGAGTCACAACTCAGGGCTACCTGGAGGCCCCTCCGAAACACCTGAGGACAATTTTCAGCACTTACAAAGCAAACTGAGAGCTGCTGAGTTACTCCAGAGGTTTTTCACATGGTTCATCTTATAATTGCTGTGAACAATCCCAGAGGAGCCCTGCTCTTCACCCCGGTGGGGGAAGCAGCACCCTAAGGTCTAGCTACATTTGCAGATCTTGACATTTTTCTTCACTCCCCTCCTGGCAAGTGAAAACTGAGCTAAGTCTAAAGGCACAAGGTGTAGCTGTGATGCTGAAGCAGAGCCGATGAGCAGAAAACGCAGAGCCCCAGAGTTACCTTTGGCCCCTCTGAATTTACTTGCATGTCCACAGCAGTGCTAGGGGTCACAGGTTCACCGCTGCGGCACCAAACCCGCTGCAGAGCTGTGCCTAAGCCTGTCCCTGGGGTGTCAAAGTAGCTTATGCTGCGCTAGGAAGAGAGGAAGAAAAACGTCTCCGTGACTAGTAAGTCTAAAATCTGTATTATTGTCAAAGAAACAATAGCGGCATCAGCTGCTGCTGCTGCCCAGGAGCGGAGCAGCGTCATTAGCGGCGCAGGGCAAGGTACCTCCGGGGGTGGCAGTGCTGTCTCCAGGACCACATCCCTTCTCCTCCGCAGCCTTGGGAGGCAGCGGCGGCAGCAGCAGCCGAGCTTGTGGGGCAGAGGCATGGGAGAAACCAGCTGGCGGGAAATGCTGTTCCTTCTCCAAAGGACACCATGAACAACCTCATCACCAGCCACTCTGGAAAACACAGTGGGCCGTGGTGTTCCTCTAGCTCTCATTTAGCTGGCAATTTGCCTTACGCTTTTCAGAAGACTGTTAGTGGCCATATTTCCAAGTGGCCCCGTGCTGCTGATTGCTGCTGCCATGCTTCAGACATGTTTGAAATGTCCCTATTTGAATTATGACTCGCAACAGCTGTATTTAAAATTGTATACTTCACCTTCACTTTCCACAATCAATATTGTTAACAGGGATAAAGCTATGGAGGGATAATAGAAAATATTTACTCATTTCTTTCTGTGCAGTCTTTCCCAGCCCTCCATTACCACATCTCTGATCTCACTCACCCTCCACCGAGGGATGCATCTCATTGCTGAATGTGGGCAGCATGTCGGCGCTGCCTCCGGCAGCATGAGCACGGCAGCAGCGGGAGGCACTGGCAGCAATGCTCTCAAAGCAGCTGGGAGAGGTGTTCCCAAAGGACCAGGATCTTCCCCTCGCATGCTGCCCCTGGCCATAGGGCCTCACATGTTCCCTTACACCTTACAGGAGGGCTTACCAAAAAGCACCACCGATCTTCCTGTGCCTCTAGGTGCCGGTGGGCACTGCTGTAGGGAGCTGAGTGGAGGGCAGGGGCTCACCCACGGAGGGGTGCTGCTCACTGGGCTGATGCTTGGTGCCACCTCTTCCCCCATGTGCCAGGGGACCACTCTGCCCACTGCATATCTGGCTGCGCCGCCCTGTATAACTACGCTGCGTAAAGGCCATTCGAGTCCTTCCCAGATATTCTGGTAAGGCTTTTAAGACCAGACTTATCTGATGTAAACTGATGCAGCTCCATCAAGTCAATGGAGTGATGTCGTTGTATAGTAGCTAAAGCCTTCGCTTGTTAGTTTTTATAATTGAATATACAACTCTTCCAATTTCAGGTAACGGACACCTTCATTTCCGCATTGGCAAGGGGTTGATTTACTCCAATAAATATTGACCTGCTGTGATGAAGCATTCTTATTATCAGGATGCATTGGTATAGCACAGATATATCGATAGATTTTCAGTTCAATGTTGTATAAACATTTTACAATGACATATTTTGAACTTACGCTGACGTGCTTCTGAAAATATTTGTGCTGGCAAGGAAGCTGTGAGCTCACTCAGTTATCTCTGACATGGCTAGGGCTGGGAGGATGACCAAAGATTCACTAGAGTTTCGGGCTGTTATCAGTTGTTTTGCATGTACGAGCCCAAGCACGGGTCAGGAGTCTGTTTGCAGTGGGGACCCACTTTCAAAATTTGCCCCATAAATCATCTTTCTTTCTGTCAATTGATAAATAATGAGTTACTGAAGCCTGAAATTCTCACACTGATTTGTACAGAAAGGTTGTTTTATTCGTTTTCCAGAAATTTCAATATTTGTATTTTGCTCCTCCCAAGGGCTGCATGGTGGAGCTGGGGACCCCTGCCTCCTGCCCACAAGCAGTCTGATATTTCAGTTCCAAAGCATGCTGCCAAGATCGTCTTCTCCCCCCTTGTATTTGTGAAATAAAATCCATGAAGTTGCAGTGTAAAAGCACTCTGAGATGACAAGCAGAATGGTATGTAGAGTAAAATATGGGACCTAAATTGTTTTAAGCATTTTTTTCCCTGAGAGCAAGACACATTTCTTTTTCTTAAAATGACCAAGCAAGCTACCAACCCGCTTACTGAGCAGGGGCACTTTCACAAAAGTCACCAGCCGGGGCAATGCGTCGGCGAGGATCTCTGGCTCTGCCCGTCCCACTACGCAAGTGCACTAAATACTGGAGGAGAAACAGCCTATTTTTAAATCGCTGTAATGGGCGAATTTTAGCTGCTCATTGGCGAGAGGCAATTCTCTAATCCCAGAAGAACCAGTATCATTTGAGCTGTCAGCAACTGGCAGGCGGGATGGATTGTGCCTCCGGCTGTCAGGCAGCGCTGCAAACCTTGCGGTGGACTTTCCTCCGTGATGGCACGTTGGCATGCAGGATCCCCAAACTTTTCTGAGCTTGTTTGGTTTATCTTGATTAGTAAGCTCAAGTATTCGTAAAGCTGAGGCCTGCCATTAAGGAGGTGATAAGCCATAATTTGTAATAAAATTGCTACCTTTTCCAATTGTCTTCAGCTAAAGCGGAGAGTCCCCGTAATGATTTATTGCCTTACTGCCAGGCTCTTGATAAGTGGACACCAAATGGCTCCTCATTACTCAAAAGCTCCTCTGATTTCTTGAACCAAAGTCCTTTCCAAGCTCCACTTAGTCCACTTTCCTTCTGAAGAAAATGAATCAAGGCCCCTCTCTCAGTAGCCTATAAACTATTTTAGCATAAAAAATATCATAAATGAGAAAGGAGAAAATCTTGTTTGCTAAAGGGCTGCTGGATGAACTGCCTCTTGCCCTTTTGATAGCATCTTTGAAATGGAAATGGCCAGCTGCCTGACCTTCTGTTCAATGACCCTTTTTGTACAAAGTCAAATTGCAGTGGCTTCACAGCAGCAATTCACCTATGGACATAAACTAGATTTCAGGGGGGTATGGAAGAGGAGGCTTCTATCTGCAGTTTTTTTAGAATATTTCTTCCGTGCTAGTATTTCTTACATACACATCAAGAACCGAGCTTATAAAATAAATTACTGTTCATAAAAGGTATTTAGATTTTACCTCAGTAGCTTACATCTCTCTACTTTTTTACATTATGGATGTAACAAGCCTTCTTTAAAAACCATTAATCAAAAAGATTTAGTATGTGAACAGTGCTACATGCAATTTTGAAAAAATTCTATAATCAGTTATTGGATTGTGGCATTAATTATTTAACTCATTTTATTAGAACTCAAGGAAAAAATATAATTCTAAGTAGGATGAAAGATCAGCAAAAACAAAAGAACAGAAAAAATACCGTATTTTTAAATGTGTTGAGACTTAGGCACCCAAATTTAGAAATTGGCTGCCCATGTGAGATGTCTAAGTACTGTTAAAATGGGCTTCCCCATCCAATTTATGCCCTTGCAGCTTAGTTTATCCTGTGATACAATTGCTTTTTAAGAGCAGCCATTCTTTGTTAAATGTATTTGCCAAATTCAAACCCGTTCTTCCAGCTGGGGTAAATCACTCGTGCTCTATTATACCAGCTGAGAAGCTGTCCAAGGAGGTTTCCCAGATATTCACAGAAACATCAGACTCAGGGTGCTTGTTGGCAGGAGCCAGGACTGGCGTGGGCCACGGCGGGGTTTCCCCGGCGGGAAATCCGGTCCTTTGCCTTGCACCACCGTCACAGTGACTCATCCTTTATCTTTCGGCTCCACGTCTGTCTCTCTGCCAACTGCCAAACACCATACGGCCGAAAAGAAAAAGAGGGGGCTGTGTTTTTTTAAGCAGCGCATTTAGCAGTATTTCAACTTCATCTAAAATTATGACTGGATCATGTAAGCATAAGCAATCACTCATAGCTGTCAAAAAAATTAGACCCTTAAGGTAGCTAGTACATTTTCTGATTAAAGAGCAGCCCTGATTGTTGTTCTACAGCTAACAGCTGGTATGTTAAAGCTAAAATCTGAGTGTCAATTAATTCTGTATCAGATCAGCTGAGAAAGACAACTGTGCGCAAGCATATGGTCATTGCAGGAATAAGGCTGCTGAAAGCTAAGGGTGTTTGATGGTTTCAGCCTGTCGCTCTTCACTTATGATATTGTAAATGAGGCTAAAACAGCTTAATTTGTGTAACTGGCAGTCAGAAGGAGTGTTTAATTGAGGGAGAGGGGAGGGCTGGCAGCACTGGCAGGTTCTCCCACGGTTGCTTGATGCGCAGCAGATTGTGCCCAGTGGCAAGTTGCCCAGTCTTGTAGCACACACAAAACCAGCTCATAATTACACCATAATTCAATCCGAAGTCTTGTTTCCAATAAATCCCTCACGAAATTAGTATTCTACCTGGCGGCAGCCCAGGCAGCCACCAGCCCTGCCACCCCGGGATGCGGCATGGGAGGGACCCCGCAGCCTGAGGGAGTGCCCATCACTCTTGGCGAGAGCGTGGTGGCACCCAAGGGGAAAGGCCACCGGCTGGGACCCTGACGTGCTGCCATTTTGCCCTGTCCTCCTGCTCTTTGGCGGTGGGTAGACATGGCTTTCCTGTTTGGGATACACTAAACGCTTGGAAATGTTCTAGTTGATTGGTTTCAACGCAACTTTAAAGGAGAAGGAAAACAACAAGGAAAATGAGTAGATAGAGTACAGAGTAGGAGATGACCGTCCTTCTGTCCCTGCTGGCACAGGTCAAGCCAGGAGAAGTTTCAAGACATATTCTTGGGCCCCCAAGTTCAAAGGACCATCTGTGCATTTGCTTAAGTTTTAAGCACGTGCTTATGTCCATTGCTACACAACAGTGCTCTCAAATCATGTGGAAACTCTGTCGAATCCAACAAAAGGAATATTTATATAACGTCTTGTAGAAGCTGTCAAGTGTTTGATCCAAAAAGAGGTTTAGGTGAAATTCAGGTTCCTGATTTCAGAAATACCATCCTCAGAATTACCAGCTGGCTGTATTTTGATTTCTGAGGTGCTTAAACTTCATTTTCAAAATTAAAGTTCGAGCGGCCACAGCTGCACACTGCCAGAAGTTCCTCCGGCACGACCAGGCTTAGCGGGTCCACACCTCTTGGGGTCCAAGAAGGGGATGCTCTTCCATCTGCTGTGCTTTCCTTTGTACCCCCCAGCTTCACCTGTGCTGTCTGGTCTCTCCTTTCTTTTCACACAGCTGGGGGAAGAGGTGCTGTCTCTCTTTTGCAGAGAAGCCCCGTGGTTAAGGCAGAGCGAGACCTGAGTTTCTCCTCTTCTGCCTGAGAGGCTTGTGTACAGGGGTGTCGTGGCTACTGAACTGTACTCTTCTATGGGAAAAGCTCATGGGGAGGCCAGGAGAGAAATTGCTCTTCACCCCTCCTGTTGAGAAATGCAATTTGGAAGGGTCCCTGGAGGCAGCGAGAGCAGCCACAAGCCGGCCCATCTCGCTGAGAGAGTAAGGCACTTACCTAGGAGGCAGGACGGGCCCCGCTGGCTGTGCACTTCATTCAAGGACTGACGTAATTAAAAAAGACACAAGCAAATAGTCACCTGATGTTACTTCTTGTATAAAAGCATCTGAAATACTACTGACAGAGAAGGAAACGTCTTTTCAAGTCCCATATGTGAAGGACTCTAAAATGGCCAAGAAGTATTTCACAGATGTTTAGAGGAAAATAAAAATCCTTCTCTGAGCTGAGAACAAGGATGAAATATTTAGACCAAAGGTTAGCGTCCTCCCATATATATAAACCTCCTGGGTCACCGGCTGTTAAGATAAAAATGTTTCCTCCGTAGTGGAGCCCCATGAAGCTGTAGCACCACCGCATTTAGAGGAGAAATGGCAAAAGGGAGCAGACACGTTCCTGAATGGAGTCAAAACACAGACTCAGAGACACGCGGAGAGCAGACTGTGAACCCAGGCTCAGGCGTGTGTGCACAGTGTGGCCAGCTCAGAGTGGCCCAGGGCAGGGAGCAGCGCTGGCCCCTGGGGATGGGCAGGCAGGGGACCCGCTGCCCCTCCGCAGCCCCACACGGCCCAGCACCCCCTCGTGCTGCCCTGGGCCGGGTGGCAGCCTCACCCACGGGGCTTCTCCCAAGCCAGGTGGGCAGAAACATTTCAAAGCACAAACCCTGCTGCAGAATAAGGCCAGCCCCAGTGTGCAGCTCCCGGGGAGCTGAAGAGCTGTGCATCCATCGCTCCAAACTGAGAAGAATTTTTAGAAACTTTTCCAGAGAAAGAGAGTGATTTTTTTTTTTTTCCGTCTGGAGCTTGTCCCTATTACCACTGCGCGTGAGCAGCTCCCAAGGAAATGCCCAGCACCGCACCTATGCGACCCACACGGTTGCGGGGAGCCCCTAGGAGGGGCCTCCCTGCAGCCATCCCCAGGATCCAGCATCCAAGGACAGGCTTGCCAGGAGCTACCAGCCATTACCTCCATAGCTACAAAACAAAATGCTTATGCTTCCTTTTCATCCATACTGTCCCAGCAAACATAAGGCTAAAATAACCATGCCAGTGCCTTGTTTGAAATGAAAATGGCAGCACTTTTTCATCGGGAAAGTCTTTTATCATCTCCCTTTTCACCAGTGGCACTGTGACAGTGAAAATCAGTTAACGCAGTCCTCACAAATCAGCAGTGACCCCACAGATGCCAGGAACCTTTGACAGAAGAGCTTCGTACCCTGGAGGAACTTACCTAATTCCTAAAGGTCTTTACAAGTTCGGCACTCCCTGTTGTTTCTGCACAGTAGCGGTGCAGGATTAGGGGCACGACACAGACACCACCGCAGATAGAAGTGCTGTGCTAATACCTCTCTGAAAATCATCTGTTGGCTCCGCTTAAAATCCAGGGGTCCCAGGTTAAGGAACAAACACTGTTGTACTCAGATTAAGTATGTTTATCTCCCAAAAAGGAATAATTATGGAATCCCAGATTAATTCAATTATTTTACTTAAAATAACAAGCTGAATCCTGCAGTGCAGCTTAACCAGACTAATGAGCACAACAGCGAGGATGAGCAAAGTGCTAGCTAGGGGGAAGGAAAAAATGGTTCAGAAACCAGTGTGAGAACATGCAAATAAAATACCTACCAGGTTTTATGCCTTGCCCTTATCATCATTGCCTATGCTTTGAGGGATTCTGAAATGCACAATTGCTTATGCACCCTTATTTTCCCCCAAACAGCTGACTGTTTATTTTTAATGACAGAAGTATCACACAGACCATAGTATATGGATTGAAGATGCCGCTTCTATGTTTTTCTGCTTGTTGCTATTATTTCTGGGTTGTGAATATTTTAAAGCACATGCCAACTCTTTGCCTCTGAAAATCAATGGAAGTTTGGCCGTTGACTTTAACAGAGCTGGATCAGATCTGAAGGTCTGTACCCCCCACTCCCTTTTTAAATAAGTGGGCATTTTATAGGATAATGGTCCTGGAGCGTATTGATTGGCCTCAGCTAGGCTGTACATTGCCCTCACTGGAAAATGTAAAACCCGTAATGGGCTGAACACAATGGGGACGTGACTGACATGTGCCGAGGGCATTTTGGGGCTCAGGGCTGCACTCTGCTTAGGGTGCTGCAGCGGTGGGAGGCATCACGGGGGACACCCGACAGGCCCGGCATGACCGTGCCGCACGGAGCACAAACATCCATAAAACTGCATCTGCTCTGTGGGGATGGCGACCTCAATGTGATGGGCTTTGTGCTGGTCTGTGAGGATGGCACACAAGGCAGTGTGTTTCCCTGCCCATGCTGGGCGGACAGTGCCCACGCCGGGTGGACAGTGCACCGCACAAAATGCTGCAGGATGCAGCAAAATGGCGATGTGGAAAAATGCCGACATCATTTTGTCTTACCGCCTTCTTTATGTATCAGTAGCGTTGAATATTACTATGAGTAAGGTAAGTATGGAGAGACCTGTGGGGTTATACAGAGATGGTGTGAGCCCTAGAGAAGTGCCGATGAACATGTCAGACATATGCCAGCCTCATCACCACCTTAAATCAGCCCCTGCCTCATTCAGTGGCTGAGTATCTGTATTTGTTGCTCTGTGCAAAGAACATTCAAATCAGAACCACTGTCCTGGAAAAAAATCTTTCCGATATAACAACTGATGATGTGAGCCCACGTCAGTGGTAGCCTCTTATTGACCGGTGGGGGTTTTGGATCAGGCCCTCCCCTGTGGTCATTTCCAGAGGCAATTATCCTGATAGCTCCTGCCTTGCCTTCTATCACGTAGTACGATTGCTCTGGGGCTGGCTAGACTACCATGCTCTCCTGGAAGCCATTTCCCTTCACTGAACTTTGATTGTGAGGAATAGGTTATTGTCCGGGGTTTGAAAAGGAAACCATGCACGAACCCTTGCTGGATCGAGGCGCCGGCTCTTTTCATAGTCAAAACCAAAACAAAACACAGTTTTTTCCCAACAGCCGCATATGATTGCAATGCAATCTACGTGTGCGTGCCTGTTCATCTGAATATGGGAATATGCTATGCGAGACTATCTGCTGAAAAACATCATATATTGTCTACTGCTTCCAAGACTTAACAGTCTGCACACACAGGAAATAAAATCTTAGTTTTGCAGAAATCAGAGGAACTTTACTTTTTTTTTTTTAACCTGACTTCACCCCACTTAAAATAATGTTTTAGGTACAGTATTAATGAAAAGCTACCGTCATAAAAGCAGAGAACGTGGGTGTCAGCCAGTGTAATAAAGGTAATGTAAAAATCATAGAAAGTTGATGTGTGACATGTACTAGCCCTATTACACAGGCTGTGCACGCACATGCATGATATTCAGGACACTCTCTTATCAGGTTTAATTATATTAGTACCCACTACTCATCTATATCCTGTATAAAAGCAGTAAGATAATCATTAGAAATAAGTGTCGCAAGGTAAAGCAGAGAACAGAGCACAGCAGCGGCTTCTCTCTTGCAGTTTGATTTGACATGATTACATAAACACATATAGGACAATTCTTTATTGTTTTATTTTGGGTAACAGCCAACTAAAAAAACTCCAAACCTGAAACAATTTGATCACATTTTTCCATAAAGGAAGAAGCTGAACTACTTATGGCTACAAAGACAGAGGAGATTGTATTAAAGGACTGTGAATCTGGACCTCTTTGTTGTGTTCGCAGGGATTTTCAGGGTGATTTAGTGTGGATTGATTTGCAGTTTATTCTGCAGCCATTGTTAGTAATGTGCTTTGCAAGCTCATGTACTCTGAACCTTAATTGTTCTAAATTAAACTATGGGGACCAGACAGAACACATTTCAATCAGAATTACAAAATATTGCACCGAATTCCTTTGGGATACATAATCTCTCGCTATGTCTGCAGCGCTTGTATACATGAAGAAGGAGTGAGAAAGCATATTTAGGAAGACATTTTACTATAATTTAATTTACCCTTTTCCATTGGTAAAACAAGCAAGGACAGGGATATTGGCTGAAACAAGCAAGCGAAGTCATTCTGAAGCTGCCTCACAGTGGTATTTTTTGCACCCTGCTTAAGCAACTGCTTGCGCGTAATTCTCTGTACAGGGCATGGCAGGTAGAAAAGCGCTGCCAGCAGTGAATGGCTGGGTACTGACTGGGATCACAATGACTTTGGCAGGGTATAGAAGGTAATAAAAGCTTACTTGGGCTAGCATGAGAGAAAGGAGCAATATAACTTGCATTGATTTGAGCAATTCTGGGCAAAAGAAGCTCAGACATCGGTAGGGTTCGAGTCCATTTGAGCCAATATGCCTTTAGTGAAAGAGCTCTATAATATTTGCCTGAAAAATACCGTTGTGTATCCTTGCTAGGACTGACCTGGCTCCTGGGAAGTTGGCAGCCAAGGAAAACTCTTTTTTCTCTTTTTTTTTTTCTTCAGATAATTGTTTCCCCAGCTGAAGTTCCTCTAAGAACCATGGAGAGGCCTTTCTGATAAAGAAGTTCTACGTGAAGATATAATTTGGAAGAAAAACACTTGGTGAGGATGAGAAAGAGTGTGAGAATGCAGGAGGGGTGGTAAAAGCAGGGAGGGATTTTGGGGAAGAGCAGGTGATGCCAGCATAAAACCCATGGCCATAAGGAAATGAGGGCTCAGGAGAGCTCTGCCACACAGAATCAGATGTCTGGCCTGCACAAAGCTCTTCTGCTCGGGGTACCAAAGCCGCGATAGAAGTTTTCTTTTCTGTTCAGCACCAGACTGGGTTAAAATTATAGAAGAACATTATTTTTGGAGATTACCAGAGGAAAATTCTTTCTGTGCCCCTGTCCCGGTAAGGCAGAGGGCAGCTGCTCCAGAGCTCCACGGGCACCTGAGCATCCCATGCCTGGAATGGGGTCATCATAATTTTTGGCTATATTCTGCATTGCTATTTGGGTGATTTGAGCTGGGACCTCCCAGCAGTGGGGTATCTCAGTACCTTTGGGAGCAGAAGCAATGTCAGGATGCCAATCTGCCCCAGGCTGCACTCCAAGGAGACCAGCTGAGCCTCCCTGGGGTGGGCAGAGGGGGAAAAAGGGGTCTCCCCAGCTCATGGGGCAGATGGTGTAAGAGCTCCTGAGATGGTCCCTGAAAAACAGTGAACTTTTGTGGCAGAAGTAAGGAAGGAGATGTGATGAGGGACAGAGACCGACAAGCCTTGGCCCCGGCCGAGGGTTCAGGCGCTGTTTACACAGCCAGTCCTTGGAAAGCACCATGATTTTGGGACAGGAATTCAAGTCCTTTCCGAGCTCACAAGTATCAGTGCCTCTTCCTGTCACTTCCAGTCTAGAGAAATACGGATCAACTGAACAGCAGCTCGACAAGCTCTGGAAAGTCACAAGTGATTTGTCAGAGCTTTTTCGCTGGGAGGTCACTACGAGCGAGAGCGTATTAGGCACCGTATGTGTCCCTATTTATTGACTGCACCTGTGCTTCCATGCCGAGCCTGAAACAAACCCGCTCATACTCAATTTAGCATAGCAGTCTGAATTAGTTAATTTTAGCCAGTTGGTGATTGTTATTGCTAAGATCCACCACTGTTCTGCATTGCACAGGCATTAAAATTAGTGTGAAGATTGACAGCCTTTTTCCGGAAAGAATAAAAGTATCCACACATTCATGATGAATATAAACAGAAAGGTCAAGACTCAAAACCCAGCAGTCACCTATATAGTCTCCAAACAGTAGACTGTCTCATAAGGTCACAACTCATTTAAGCCCAATGCTTCCTATGAATGCTCTGGCAGATGTACATAAGTGAATGGCTTATTTATCATCAAAGACTGAGCTCAAATATAACTTTATTGAAAACACTAAGTTTTTACTCTTGTGTTTTAATTTAGACTACCAAATTAAATTCAATAGTATTAGAAGAACAGATTCAAATGTTCAGACCGAGATAATACTGACTGAATATACTGTTCTCAATGCCTGTAATGGTCTGACTGCCTCTTTATGTCAGTGGTTTTCAATCTCTTCAATGTTTATACATCTAAAATCTTCTGCTGGATGTAGGGACCCTTATACTGAAAATTTAAGCCAATTGACAATAGATTTGCTATCCTTGGTTATCTTTTATAGTGCTCTCATTCATAGTCCTTGGACCACAGGTAAAAAAAACACTGAGTGAGGTATTTACATAGCCCTCCTTCCCATGGCACCTGAATACCCCAGTCACCATGGATTTATTTTTGTTGCAATAATGTGAGTTAGAAGAGCACTATTTTTCTCATTCCACCTACCTGAAGAGCAGAGACATTGAGGGTAAGATTTTAAAACCAAACAAACAGAAATCAAAGATTAGCTGCCCAAATCCATCCTTATGAGCCTACTTAATGTAAAAAAATCCAGCAACTCCTGTTCACAATATCCATGGGCAGGCCAGGATTCTCAAGCCCCGTTTATCCTTTCCACCAGTGATTCGATCTACTGAATCCTTATTCACAGTGTTATTATTTGTTCAGCATTCAGATTTGGCTTCTCAACTTTTCAGAGTGCAAATGAAGACAGACAAGATGTGTCTTCACACATCAATTGTGAACAACTTCACAATTGTTGTAAGAGCAGTCATTTATAGCAGTAATAAGGTTAGCTCATCCAGAGATTTCAGGTTTGGTGCTAACTTCAAAAATAAAACTATATTAAAGTCTTTGCTTACAACCAAAGGCACCCTGTGCATCTACCTAATTAGTCTTCATGGGATCTCTATTGCGACAGCGCTCCAAAAATATAAACTCATTTTTGTTACAACCGGTGTATTTAGAGGGAGGCATGAATACGGCCAACTGCACCGAGAGAGACCTGCTATGTGCCCTGCTGGTAACCAAATGAGATGGTGATTTGGCGACTTAAAAGAAAGGATTTCAGTGGGTCCAGCACAGCGTACCTCCTATGTGAAAAAAACCACTGTCACAAAACTGACAGCCTTGGCACAAAGGAAAAGGCTTGGTAGGCACAGACACTGATTTGCCCATGCGAAGTGCTGCTGAAATCCCACTTCCAAAGGACATGCCTTGTGTTCAGAGTACCAATCCCACCCCCACTGCAAGATGCATAGGACAATACGTGAGTAAATAAAATACATGCTGATTACAGAACTGCTTCCTTTTCTTTCCTCTAGTGTTGCCGTTAGGACAGAAAGAGAAAAATATTTTTGGGGAGAACAACTCAGCAGCTCCAGTTTCTAAGTAAAGCTTATTATTTGTACAGCAAAAATCAAAACAACCTTTTATTTGTCACTGCAGGGAGAAGAAGAAATATGATTCCTGTCTCCTGGCCCTGTAACGTCCTCTTCTTCAGCTGTGCATTTTGTCCAGTTGCGTCTTATCATGTTAGTGAAAGGAGGGTTTCTGCTTCTTTCTTTCTTTCTTTCCCCCCCCATCTATCTTTCTCTCTCTCTCTTTTTTTAATACCTCCCTGTTCTTGACCTGACCTCTTGCTCATGTAACATCTCAGTTTTTAAATGGTCATTCACTATCACCATTTCTTTTGGGAAACACGTTTCTAAGCCTAAGCATACAAGATTATAGCAGATTTCTTAGCTTACTGTGTAGTGTGTTTCCCATGTGATAGCTTCTCCTCAGGAAAGCTATTCTTTCATGCAGCCATAGCACCAGCATTGATCAGTGGAAAAGTTCAAGGCAGCAACTCATCAAGCACAGCTTCAATACTAGATTCCAGACAAGGTCTGCAATAAATAAGACCAGTAACAAAGCATCATATTTCCTCCTTACACAGAAAACCAACAGTGACACAGTTCTAAATTTCAGAATATAAGGACAATTTCTTCTCTGCATTGGAGCAAGATGAAAGCTGGAGGTATACTCCCTTTTAATATAAACTATCTTTAAGTAATCATGAATTTTTAGGATGCTAGTCTTTGAAGTGTGCTAGCATATCATTTTAAATGCACAGGTTCTTACTGTATGAGATTTTTCAGTGCCTTCACTGAATAGGACTTTGCTGTCTGAACACCATGATATTATTGAATATGAATGTTTAGAATATATTATTCTGACCCCAGTGTTAGTTACTGCTTTTTATAAAATATAATAATGGTTCCAAGATTTCAATGTTAGCTAACAAAAAAAGAACAATCTAGTGCTGTAAGCAGATAGGAAAAAAATTCCAAATAGCAGTGCGATAAAAAAATATACACCCTATGAGGCCCTCACAGATTATTGCTATTGATTTCTTTCCTGGAGACGTGGAAATGTTACCAGATGGGGTGTTAGGCAGTAAGTGTGTGGGTGCAAACGCAGTTTATTGCTTGCTGTCTAGAAATCACTGAAAACCTTCACAATTCTGTTTGGCTGTGTCACATAAAAAGGTAAATTTTTTGCCCTACACCAGTCTTTACAAAAAGCTACATGACATGCTATAGCAATGAGCATACAGTAAATTTGTCTCTAAGGAAAAAAAGATCAACAAGGGAATTAAACACACACAGATACATGCACACGCTTCCAGGGACCATAAAATGCCTTGCACATATTTGAGTATTTGTCCTCATCTTGGTCATATCCTCGCACTATGTTGATTTAAATTCATCTGAAAGACTAAATTGATTTATTTCATGGTTTTTCTCTTTCACTTCTGCCTGGAACATTGGGCTCTGTCCTGTATTTTATGCTTATGGAAGTGCTAATAAGATTTGCTGTAGGTTTCTAAAAGTCAGGTACTGGAGCTGGAGTATAATGCACAACTGTGTCTGACCCCCTCGGGGATGCACCCATTAAAAAAAAAAAAGCCTGACCTTCTGTCACTTTCTTCCTCCTCCCTTTTAATGATTCCTTCTATATCCTTTTGAGAAGATCTTTACAGCCCTTTGACCCCTGTTAGAACAGGAAGACTTAAACAGCTAAAAGTACCCTCAATATCAGCGGTTGCCAACAGGAGCTCAAGAGGCTTTTTAGGAAATGCCAAAAGACAATAACCTACATTTTCAATGCATTCAGAGGCAGGTCCACATTCAATATTGTATAATTCCCCTTTCGTTTGCTTTAGTGCAGCATGCACTCGTGCTGAGCCGAGGCCTGACAGTACACACATTCCCCCAGCAGCAAAGCTGCTGTTTTGGCAGCAAACCCGTTTTTAATGACAAAGCAGCAAATCTGTGCTAATTCTACAAGTTATGTTACTTCTTATTTAGCCTTCAGAAAAACAGAATTTTGTGCTTTGGAAGGACCAAGTGGCTCTGGCTTTGCACTGGCAGCGATGCCCACCTCCACCGAAACTCGTGCCTTGCTGTTTCCTGAACCTTGCAAAATCCTCTACCACCCTGAGCCCAGCACATGCCACTGCGCTCTGCGAAGAGAAGCGGCACAGCAGAACTGGGCCATGCCAAGCTGAAACCAGCCCTTGCCTGTTCTCTGTGGATATTTCCCAGGTAGTGGGGAACAACCTGGCAATCTGTGGCAAAACAGATTGGTGCTCACAGCTGGATAACAGCTTGTTACTGAGCTTAGACATAGGCATGAGCATCTGGTGGGAAGAAGCCTATATGGGCCAGCTAGAACAATGTCAAGATGAAACCAAGGGGTGAAAGCGCCTTTGTAAACAATTGCTTAAGGAGGCTTGATCAGAGAATGCAAAGGAATCTTTTCTTTGTGCCTTTCTGCAGTATTGTAGATTCTTCTCTCTTTCTGTGGAAGAGCAGCCTCTGATTCTGCTCTGAGCCTCTGCTCAGATCAAGTCAAGCAGGAGGACTCACCTGAGCAGGGCAGCTGATGAAACGGCCAGTGCTGAGCTGGGGCTGGGGTGCTGAAAAGCAACGAAGTGATGGTGGAGTAGAAATCTCCCGGGAAGTTACATGGACTATTGCAATGGTATCATGCAATCTCACAGACATCTCATTATGTGTGTCATCAAATAAAACATCATTTAAACACCAACTAAGCAGTGTGATGTAGCCATCATCTTTAAAATTTAGGGAACGGTGTTTTGGGATAAGATATAATTTAGCAGAAACTGAGGCAAATCCACTCAAGTCCCCTCTGCCTCTTTGCATCTGATCTTTAGGGACACTAACCGTAAGAGAAGAGCTGGAGCTATGCTAAAATTGACCTGACCCATCTCACTAAGAGTTTGCAAAATGTTCTCTGATACAACCAAGCCCCTGGGCTGTCAACACATCCAAGAAAAAGTAAAACTTGAGTTAGACTGAGGAAATTAAGTGAACGACAGGGATGTGTAATAAAAAGGTATTTCAGGAAGGACAATTAAACACAGACACTTAGGTTTCTTTCGGTATCTCCCAAGACTCTGGTTAATGTTCATTGCTCGCAGCACATACTAACTTTGATAGCTCAAGCAGTTTTCCGCTAAAGTGACTTAAAAGAATTTAGCTTGACGCAAGCGTGCCTGTATACTGCAATGGAGTTCAGCCCCCTTTGCTGCTGAGAATGAAGATACTCTTTTAAGCATACAAAACAACTGTCTATGGTCTGTTTGAGCAATTACAGTATGGAGACTGAACTGCCATGGATGACCTTATTGGGTCATTTGTAGACCAGTAGGCTTGGAAAATTGATGAAACTAGTCTTCATGGTAGAGATTTCAAAGACAGTAACAAGGAGATCCCCATATGAGTGATGTTCAAGCCCTACAAAATGAATGGCCGTGAATATAATTGGGCAATATCCCACATAAAGTGCGATCCTCCAGGCAATGAGATATTTTATATACAATTCACTCTAAAGGAAAGAGAGCCTTCTGTTTACATGTTTGCATGACCTAGTGGGCAATGCAATAATAACCAGGTAGCCTTGGTGTCACACTGACAAAGGATGAAACTTAGTCTAGTATTTTCCATAGAAAAACTCCTATGAACTCAGAACATACACATGGCAGAGCATCACTTCCTTCTGACTTCTGCAGACTCCATAGTGGCCACACAATAAATACAGATACAGAAGTTATCCTTGTTTCCCTTAAAAAAATTAGCAAGTGAGATCAGGTATTTCCTCCTTTGTGAATTTGCAAATCTGGCCAAGGGCAGTAATTTTATAATTTCCAGTGAAAAAAGTAGCAGCCCCAAGAAAGGGGGGGGGGGAAAGGCAAAATTTTCCTGCAAGCTTCTTGCTGCAGATGAAAAATGAATCACAGCACAGGCCTGATAAGCCTCGTAGGCCAAAACAAAGCACAGCCGAGCGTCCCCGGCGCTTGCTTTGTCCTCTCCGAGGCGCCGTGTCCCTTGGGGACCAATTGTGTAGCTCAGAGAGTCCTTTTGCCTGGTGGCCTGTCACGGAGTCTGTTGGACTATAACTCACAGCTGCTATTTCAGAAACATTTATTTTTGTTTGTTTTATTTCATGCGCACACACACAGACATATACAAAAGCCTGGCTCTGCTTTTTCAAGAAGCCTGGAGTTCCCAGGCGTTTCATTGTTTTTCATGCATTAGCTTCAGAGGGCTTCAGGAGTAGAGGAGTATTTATTTATGTATTAGATTGACAGAATGCTCCCTACAAGTGCTCCAGATTCAGCTCTATTGAACTCAGTGCACTTACACTGAGGTCCTGATCCTGCAGAGCAAGGGGAACCCACCCCAGTGATGTTCTCAGTCCAGATGTTAAAGCTAAGAATATGTTTAAAGTGTTCGGGGATTGGAGCTCCAACCTCTAAATATCACATGAAAATAAATGTCCTATGATTCTCACCAGCTCCTGAAGCTGTAAATCTTTTAAGTTTATCATGAAATATTAAATAAGTAAAGCCAACACTACAGTCAAGAATGAACCTGACAGTCAAGTCAGACCTTCCAGCCAGCAGTCTTCATGGGGTGCATATTTACATAAGCATTTAGAAATTATTAGTATTTAGGCATATTATAAAGCACTTGTTACCATAAAAAGGCAAGAACGTTCTCTCAATTTGCATCATTACTTAAATAACAAAGACCTACCAAATCTTAGATTTCTAAGTACATAAATCTTGTATATCAGACAGAATAGCCTTCACGTTAGCAAAAAGCCCCCAGTGTAAGCAGTTAGTACCGTGTAATAGCAGTTGCTTGTTAATGAAATCCATCCTTTGAAGGAGTGATTTTAGAATTCTGCAATAGCCAATGAAAATTACATGCAAACATTATGGTCATTTGTTATCATTATAAATTGTGATAATGTCATGGCTGACTTACAAAGATGATGACCTGAAAGGCCATGACATTATGACATTACATTTTATCAATAATGAAAAATTGCTTCTTTTGCATGATTGTACCGGAGGTGAGCCAGGACCCCGGAAGGCTGCTGGCTCGTGCAGACCAGTCTCAGCGCTAGAGAGGAAAACAGACTGATAAAGAAGTATTTGGGGGAAACAAACAAGCCAACTATGGTGAGACTAGAGACAGGAGAATATATTTACCTCACAGTACTTAATTTGAATTTCTGAAGGCCTGGATGATATATGTCTTGAAGACAGCACAGGGGAGATTCACCCAATGCAAGGAGTTTACAATAGGCTCCTTCTGTTACTTGGATGGCACAGTGAAAGCCTTGGGGACCAATGAAGCCCTTAATAGAGGAGTTTAATGTTTTCAGTGGCATTAACTGACAATTCTGATTTGGTTGTTTTCTAATCCAGCCTCTCTCTCCATTGCCTAGAGTGCCCCTCTGCCACGTACCTCAGACAATCAGCTTTAAGCTGGATCTTAGTGATACACAGTACCCTGAACTGTCTGCCAGGGAGAGGTGGGATGAATGGGCTGTTATGCAGGGAAGTCATTCGAAATAAAAACGGCTCAGCTATTACCACTGGTACAGGTGCTGTAATTTGACAGCTGCTCCAACAGCTGAAAAACTGGAGTCCTGCAGGACATGCAGCTCTGCCGTGCACAAGACGTGATTTCTCCTAATTGTACAGAAACCTGAGGTCTCAGATGCCTGAGCCTGGGCAGGTATTTACACCTGTAAGAACGTGTAAAGTCAGACCTCCAGCCTCATCATTGCCAGGGCACAGGAGAGCTGGACCCCCTGAGGAATCGCAGGAGGTGTGATGACCTCCACATACTTTCCAGCACACTGGGAGCCCCAAACCACTTACTGGTACAGCATGGTCCCTTCTGCATGCTTCCCACGCAGCATTTCCTGCCTCCACTCCTGGACCACAACATGTATCTGAGAAGCATGATGTGGAGTCCCTCTTCTCCGATACACCCGGCCTTGACACACACTGCAAGGGCGACAGTGCTGTGCAGCCTCAGCACTGCTGCATGAGCTTTTCCAGGACCAGAGAACAAATTACTCTGACAGACAGTCACTAAACTGCTAAAATCCTGTGTGCAACTGGCTCCTACACTCCTGCCTGCTGTTGTTTCACTGTAAGAGCACTAAGTCCACAGCAGGATCTCCTACCAGCCACCCCTTGGCCCCTGCCCCATGTCCCACCATCGCCCACCCCAGGCAAAGCCCTGAGCAAACAGATGGGCTTTGCCCCATGCCTGGTGCTCCTGCTGGTGCAGGTCCTACGAGTAACAAAGGCAGAGGCGGCACGCTCCTCGGTTTGAATTGAATAGGGGCTATAACCTGGGTTTAGGCCCAACCCTAAATTCCTCAAGCCCTCAGAGCGACAGCAGGGGAGTATTTAACAAGCAGGGCTGCCTGCCTCGCAGCATCCCCTCTGCCAGCCCCACCACGCCTACCCACATGGGACATGGCTCTACTCCACTCCAAGGCGGGGACGTTAATGTCACAGAGATGCCTGTGTGTAAAAATGTGTTCTCACTGTAATTGTTGTGAGAACATCAGCCAAAAAGTAATTGTGTATTTGTAGCAATATTTATGAGGACATTTTTATGGTGAATATGAAAAGAAATGCCCATAGTGATTCTCTTACATGCTATGATATGAAGATCAAAAAAGGAGAGTTTATCATTTTACTTGCTGGTTTACCAAGGCTGTAATGTTTCAAGCAGGTCTATGCGGTGACGGTTTCTCAGTAAATCAACACATAGCAGGTTTTTTTTTTGTAGAGCTTGAAAATATAATCTAAAAAAGTTGGAAGCACCGTGGTACCTTGTCTGTCCTCAGCTGCACTTTTTCTCTCAGACGGCAGTAAAGAGGCAAATACTGTACTGCACATATATACCACAGGCTGAAATTCCTAAAATAAAGACTAGAAGAATCTAAAATCTTTACATTTGGGGTGCAAAGTCCATTTTGTTTTGTTTTATCTTTTACGCAGGTATTTCATGGCAGGAACGTAAAAGACCTATTTATTTGATGCCACTTCCTCACAGTAATGGCTCCTGTACACGTTCTCTTGATGCCACCGTTTCGAGCAATCTATGTGGAAATTAAAAGCAGTAGCACCTTATACCTGAAAAATATTACAGAAACTCTGCCTTAATTCTAGCGGAAAGGACGGCGGCGGCAGCAGTGCAAGACAGCTGCTTGCCAGCACACGGTGCAGGAGCAGAGAGAGAGAAAGGCTTGACCAGTTTTCACCTAAGAGGTTCACTTTTTGTGTGCATATGGGCTTCTGCTGGTGGTGTGAAATCCCAGGGCATCTGCCAAGACGTATTGCTTAATGTTCTCTGCTTTTCAAAGGTTCAGTAAGCAAAAGGGGTTATCCTGAGCAAGCTGCTATGACCATGACAGGAGCAAAACACCTCTGTATAAATTTGAAACCTTTAACCTCCTAACTGTCAAATTTCAATATTTCTGGTCACAGTGTTAAATGCACCTTAGCATTTTTATTGAAAGAGTTTTCAGTGTATCCGGATGGAAAAATCAAAGTTTGCTTTTATATTTACACACTGTTAGTAAGTTGTTAAAAGAAGAATAAAACAAGGTGACTGCCAGCAATATTTTGTATTAGTGTAAGCTTTACAGCTTTGGCATAATAAAATAGCATCCCTATTTTCTCTGTAACCTGTGACGTACACTCTAAATGACTTACTGTTATTGCTGCTTTAATATACACTACATCTTACTAATGGTAAACAGACTGTACTGTGTCGAGGCTGGGGTTCAAACTAGACAGAAAGGAATACAGGAAAAGATGAGATGGGATGAGATGGGATAAAACGTCACCTCAAAAAAACCCAACTTTAAGCCGAAATCTAGTTTCCAAGTCCTTCAAATATAAGTGCTTATCTTACCTATTTATTTTTAGTTGGTATTTTTTGCCTTTGCATATACAAAGGGCGTGACTGCCACTGATAGACACAGTGATCTTACATTGCCCTACCTAGAGATGCCCTTATATTTTGGTATCTTTTCCTGCTCTGTCCATTTGTGTGCATGAATCCTCTATCATTCAATCACAAAGACCTTTATGACAGCAGACGGGTGAAAGAAAAGATGGCTTTAGAAAGCCATTTTCCTTTCAAACAGTAAGTAAATATTATCAGAGATATGTGTGACAGTGATGGAGAAACCCGACATGGAGCCGCCCCTTCCAGGGGAATCACTTGGCTCCTGCTCCCTTCAGTGCAGCCACCACCAGGAGCTTCAGCAGGGAGTGCTGAGGACGACATTTATGAAGCCTCTACAAGGCAAAACCTTCTGAAATGTCATCATCGACAGCAGTTATGACTGCAGGGGCTGCTCCCTGCGAGCCCCTTGCAGCCAGGGCACAGGCGGAAGCCCAGCCTGCTCCCTCTGCGGCCCTGGGGACGGCTGCTGCCCACACAGCACGGCGCAGCTGCCCAACGCTGAGCAGCCCTCGCAAGGCTGCCCGTCTTGTGCTCCTAAGCCACGTACGAGGCAGGATTGAACATTTATCGTTAAGCCCTGCTGCCAAGAAAAAAATTTGTTTTGGGGCAATGAGAGGATTACAACCCAGCTTCTGATCTGCCACAATCCCGTTTTACACTGGGGTGACTGTTGGCTTGAGTTAAGTTACTGTGCTTTATGTGGAGTAGATGTAATCAGAACAAGGCTTTAAGCACCTATTTCTTCTGCAGAAGTGTCTCTGCCTCTGGCTCATGAGGGCAACAGGATGGCAGTACCAGCATCTCTCAGGATCAGTGAGCAGAGACCTGTTGCTAAATGGCTCAGCTTTTTCAGAGATGAAAGCAGCAGCACATGGCACTTTTGGAGGGGAATGTTTTCTTGGGTTGCCAGCACAGATATTTTGTGGGTGGGTGATGCAGAGAGAGCCCTGAGCGCCGCAGTGATTTGCTGAGCCGCACACACAGCACCGGGCACATGTTCCTCCTCCCCTCCTAACTAAACCATCGTGGGCATTTGTGCCCACGAGCTGCAAGAGAGTCACCTGTACAACAGTTTTGCATGTCTAAAGCTCAGTCCTCTCCTCAGCTCCGCATGGATACAGCACCAGCAAGTGCAATCAGGGTTTGCCTGTAGCCTCACTTCAAAACTGATTCCCAGGAGTCAGACTTGTAAGTAAAAGTGCAGCAGAGGACAGGAAAGCAGCCAACTCTCCTCTGCTAAATGTAGAGGAAGATGTTTCTCAGACTGGGTGAGGAGTGCTCCTCTCCCTCGGCTGGGTACAGGAGGGCTCCATCACCTCCATCTGCTCACCCCCGTGTCCCCCAGGATACTGCACTCCTCCCCAAGGCACATTAATCTGAGCTGGAGGAGCCTCTAAATGCAGCAGGGTGTATTTACTGGTAAGCAGTTTTAGCTGTATGCATTTCTCAGGGCTGTCTCATGTGTCCTGGAAGCTCAGCCCTGGCTGGGGGCCACATCATGGGAGGACAGGCTTGGCACGATGATGCTCAGGAGAGCCCTGAGCATGGGGATGACCGACGTGCTGAACAGCTTTATAGGAGCCCCCTGCAAGAGCACAGCCAAGCTGTCCTGCTCACATGGACACAAACACAGTCCCCACCTGCTTCTCTGGGGACAGGGGTGTTTAATTTATTTAAAGGGGGCACATCACTGGCAGCTGGGGAAAGGTGTCTCACTGCCCTCTGACCTGTGACTCGGCTTGAAGAAAATGGGATGTCAAAATGCTCCTGCTCTGAAGATGCAGACAGCAGCAGCTACTGGAGCCAAGATGTTTAAATTCACTTGTTAAACTACTGATGATTTCCATGGCATTAATAGAAAAAGGCAAAAATGTGGCAATTGCACCTACATTTGCCCTGTTTCATGTGGAGTTATCGGGCAACAGCTCCTGCCTGCTGGGGTGGGACCTTCTGCTTCACTCCTCTGCCAGGCCCTGATGGCGCCCACAGTTTTGCTAGGAAATATTTGTAGCCTTGTTGGTTTTCACATAGCTCAAAATGTCAACACAACCTGAAAATCAACAATTCTGCTGTTCTGATCGAAAAGAAAGGATGGTGAGATCTGCCCTTAGTGTCATAAAATACAGAGAGGTCTCATACTGACAAAATAAAACAAAGTGCAAAGAAATGGTGGTTCTGTCCACATGATGCACTAGGGCCATTTAGTCCTAACAGTCCTTTGAAACACCTTATTCAAAAAGGTATTTGGAGTTCTCATCACATTTAGGAACTCGCTTAAAACATTTCTGGATTTATCTGAAATCCATTACTAATTGTGATCGGTTTAGTCTGTTTAAAAGCAGGAACCGGAACGTGCAGAAAGTCCTTGGGTTTAGCAACCTTTTCTAAATGTATTGTGACAATGAAAAAACTTCATAAATGGTTGTCCAGTGCCTATTTATTTACTACGAGTTATAATGCAATTCAGGCCTTTCAGTCCTAAAGGAGTTTTCACCACAAAATGCGCCCACTGACTACAAGCAGCACTGCAAGCAGGTACGAGCGTTTCCCATGTAGGAAAACACGTGCCACTGGCGAGGGCACTGGCTGGGAGGAATAAGACTTGAGATCTATCCCACGCTTTGCCACGACGCACGGGGTGACATTGGAAAGGTCACTGAAGCTCTGTGCGCCTTCTGTTTGCTGTCCGTAAAGCAGCAGCACTGAGCAGGGCTTTCACAGAGCACTGTGGGATCAAAGGAGAAGCAGTGCTGTTTTGCAGCTCCTAACTTTGTACTTTTCTAGGGACACAACTTCTGCTGTTGCTGCTCTTGTTTTCAAAACATACAATAATCTCAGTTTGGTCAAATAACAATCAAATACTATAATTTTAACCATGAAATCAATAGTCATGAAAATGGCCCTGGCTCATTATAGCTCTCTTGGGGAGTTTTAAAATAGATAAGGATAACGGTGGAACATTGAAACTGGAGTGGATCAAGTACTAATTGTAAAAAAGATGCAGGACGATTTTTGTGACTAAATGTAGGAATATTGCTCAGTTATGACTCTGAAATTACATTCCCTGTTTGCAAGTGTTTAGGTAGATTCTTGTGTATTTCTCGAACTGTTCCTTAATTTCAAAACATCCTCAGTTTCAGCTCAAATGATTGCTTGATGTTCATCTGCTATATTGTGGCTAAAATCTTCATTGTACAGTGGGAGGCAAGGAACAATACCATGTTTGCATTGTGTAACCAGCACAAACACAGCCTAAGCCAAAACCCCATATCCACCGGGCATTGGGTCAAAGCCATAACCGATAAAAGAACAGTTGGTGCAAGCAACCCAGGGACAAGCTGTGGCTGAAATTTATATAAAACATTATGGAAATATTTAGAAATAACCATTCCCATTCTGTGTATTTACAAAGATGCTGGTCAGCTCACAGTTGCCATAGCAAAGAAACGCTGTATTATAGAACATTACATGTTCTATACCATTATAGCCACCTGAACTTTGAAGAGGAAGAGTGCCTGTCTTCGCGGTGGACCCGTGATTGCTGGGAGTTCCTTCAGCATCCCCTTAAATTGCCGGCATTTGGCTCATTTGTGCCGCTTCTATTCAATTGTTGTCTGTGTGATTCAATTTACCATTTAGAGCCATTACCGTGTGTCATGAACTTTCTTAATCTGAAATGCGAGAATCTTCTCTTAAATACAGGGCTGCTGAGAGGGAGGTGTCGTGGGGGCAGGTCCCGCAGGACCCAGCGAGGGGAAGGAGGTGGAGAGACCTGACGAGCTCTCCCGGCATCATTTCCTCCTCTTCCTCCTCCCATCTCACCGTTGCCTTCCCTTCCCACTGCCCCACTTTGTGTCTTTCCCCTCCCATCCACATATGGAGTCATGTGGTATCCAGTATGGAGGCAGGGACCTACAGGGTGCATGGGTGGTTTTCCATACAAGGATGAGTAAAACGTGTTTATCACCAGCTAGAGCATTCTGGCTTGGAGGTGAAATGTGGAAAAATTAAGAATATTATTTCACTCCTTCCATGATTTGTCTCCCTGGTCTGTAGCAATATTAGCAATAACCAACAAGAAAAACATATCTGCAGAGGAAATTTCCAGGCTTGATTAATGCTGTTTGTCAGTTCAGCTGGGCAGAGCGTGGCTGTGTGGTGGGGAGTCTCGCAGCACAATCCTTCAGGCGAGGCTGAAAGGGCTGTAAACAAGCTATGAAAGTTTAATGACATTCAAATATCTGAATGACTCCTCAAACGGTATAGTGGTTAGGAATTGTCCTGTACAGCTTTTGTAAAGAATTCACAGGGTTAATGACTAAAGAATGGAGTTCTGGTAATCAATATAGTCCTCTGGCTCTATTGATTGGAATTGCCTGCTTATTTTGCAGCTAAGATTTTTTAGCCCATTCAGAACAAAGACACCCTAGGGGACTGTTAAGTAAATAGGCATTTAAGACTTTTTCGTTGCTAAGAAAGTAGTTAATTATTATTAGTGCTTAAAAGTCTCAATTTAGACAGAACATCCCAATGAACATCATAATTTTGCTAGTTTTCTGTATGTTTTATGCCAAGTCATGCGTATTGGCAGCTGTTTAGAAGCATGCACCTATTGGACTGGGCAAGGTACCAAGGGATGCTTCAACCCAGGAAGGGCTGAAGGCACAGAGCATCTTTGCAGGGGACCTTTACACAGGAAAGGATCAGGTCCCCCAGACAGGTTCAGTGTTTGTAGGGTGATGACTGCTAAACAACACGAATATGCCAAGGAATCCTTGTTGATCTTTTGCTGAAAGATGACATTCAAAGAGGTTGAGGAAGATGAGCTCCTCGAAAGGGAGCTGGGCTTTATACATACAATGTTCTTGCCCAAAGACAGTGCTTCACAAAACAAACAACTTTCTATTTTGCCATACACATAAAGACTTTCTGCTGCTGCCACTGCTTTTGCAGGCCAAATTTGCAGAGGATGATCAAATCACCTAAGGCGGATGTGAGTACAGAGGACTCTGCGACAGAGCACGGCAAAACACAACCAGACGCTCCTTGCCTGGCGAGCAGCATGGCCCACAGCCTCCGAAAGCAGCTGGTACCTGACTGCATTAGCTTTAGCAGATTTCAGAGAACAGAATGATCTCAAAAATCAAGTCCGCAGTTACGTGTCTTTAACCAAAGATGTGAGCTATATGGTCAAACTGAGCCTGTGCTTGGCTGCAGTGCTGCCCTGGCCCTGTGCTCCTGGTTAGGTGTCTCCTGCAGAAGCCAGCTGCAAACTCAGTCACGCACTTGGCCCTCAGACCAACCAAAGCTGACAGGTCCTGTAGGAGCTCCACTATTTTCACAGTAGAGCTAGAATTATTATTACTAATATTCTTTTCTTACTGCCACACAAATTTTAACTTCTTTTTGCCTTTTTTCATTTTAAACCAAAAGCTGCTCCTTGCTGAGCAGAGGAAGGAGTGCAGAACGGCGCTTCCCCACTGAACTGCAGATTGTGATGGAGCTGCTTTGCATTTTGATGCCACTCTAGCTTCCTTTGCTCTTTGCTTGTTCAGCCATTTTTGCTTGTTACACTTAAAGCTGTGAACCCAGTTGATCAGAGAAAAGACATCCATTTGGGACTGCAAGCATAGCTGATCTTTTTCATGCACCTTAAAAATTAATTATCATAGCTGCTTGTTAGTACGGGCATTTGATAAAAACACGGAGATCATGCACCAGTCAACAAGCGCTTATTCACCAGCTGAGACATTAAGAAAACATCACATTTCGTATATGATCCAATTAACAGCTTTTTTCCCCGACAATGATTTTTTACATACTTAGGCTATTATATACAATTTGGTAATATGTGGAAGTATTCATCCTGCTTGCATTCCCTGACACTAATCCTGTTTGTAGATTCTCCTCACTTTCCCCTTCCTAGGATTTAGAGTGGAGATTCCTGACTGTAGCCTGTACAGAGCAATAGCTGGATTTTAGCCATAAGTGATGTTGCAAAACCATACAGTGATACATAGAGGCAGAAGAGCAGCTGTGTTGCTAGTTTTACACACATCTTAATTTCATCCCTACCTTGTACAACCGTACCCACAGTACCTTTGCTGAGTGTCACTCTCCACCCTTGGTGGACTGTTTACCAACACTTGGAAACCTCCACTCCTTATTTGGTCCAACTCCTAGTGGAGATATTGTCCAAATACAAGCCCTGAATCTGAATTTAAATCTCAACCCAAATCTGCTGCTGTCAAAAATCCTGGCAAGTGAATTTTGAAGGTTTCATCACACCTAAATCGCAGTCCCTCATTTTGGTTACTGCTGAGGTCTACCCTTTATCTGCATCAGGAACACCAGCAAGCAAAAGATCTGAGTTAATTGGTCTGAAAAAGGTTTACCTAAAAAGGAACAGTTATGACGACTGTATGATGATATCCACGGCAGGTTCAAGACCTGAAAATCATTGCAGGTCCAATATAGAGCACCATTAGACAGATCTATGTTTTTCAGGATTTGAGCCAGTTTGAAGCTGATTTCAGGTCAACCTGGAGAGCCTTCTTGGCTATAGTTTTACATATTACTGAACATGATGAGGCTGGAGTGGGACAAAATGGGAGGAAGAGAAAGAAATGGGTTTCTCAAGTGTTTCTGAACGTTAGGGGAGAATCAAATTGGGAAGACAAATGGGAGGGAGCTAACCCTGACTTTGTTTCCACTGTGGAGCATTCTTAAAAATTACAAACCAAAGCCACATAGCACTTTGTACAACAAAGTCTTTAACAGTGAATAATGCAGATTCAGTCACACTGTAACTTTTTGAGAAATTTCATAGGGAAAATTCCTGCAAAATTTGGGATGGAGGAAGGATTTTAAAATTTGACAAATTTTCTATTTTAACTTATTTAGTTTCTTAGTGGTCTTTGGATTTTAAAAAAAAAAAAGTTCAGAAGCATTTCAGGTTGAATAAGACACTGAATTTGACCCCAAAAGGTTTTAATTTTTTTTTAGAATTTTTTTTGGATCATCAGTGAAGAACAATAATCTGATTTGTTATGCTGCATAAAGGCCTATTGCGCATTGCCGGAAATGTGATGCTGAAGGAATAGCTGTAAACAGTGCGTATTGATATCAGATGTGTCGTCATTAAGAAAGGAGAAAAAGGAAGGTCCAAAGCTAGGGAATTAATGCAATTTTGCCCAAGGGCTACATTCAAATACATTTATTTTTTCAATTTGTAGTTTTAACTTTGCTGAATCCATCTGTTATTTTAATTTATAAATACTCTGCTCTTTCTATCCTCTGGGTACCTTTTCCCTGTCTTTTTTTTTTTTTTTTCTAGCTTCTCACTAAAACGTGTGGGATCTCCCTGAGGTGTGGAGTCAGAGGACATTTTGGATTACCAGGTAAGGTAACTTTTACCCTGCGACCCTGTAGAAGTTGGGGCATTACCTCTGCAGGGCCACAGAGGGAACTGCGCCATGTGCTGCGAGGGAGAGGACACAAGGATCCTGTGCTCAGTCTTTCTGCACAATTCACTTATTTTTTCAAGGAAGAAAGTATTGATGTCGAGTTGGGTTAAATTTCTAATGGCCACATACACCAGCTATTAAGTCATGAGTCTTGGTACTATGGGGGGGGGGGGGGGGGGGGGGGGGGGGGGGGGAACCAACCAACCTACCCAACCCAGAATATGGGGAAATCTTTAACATGTGGCTCTGTCTTCTGTTTTCCAAGATGACAGGTCTGGGTTACTAAGCTGGCTCTGTGTTATGAGAAATGACATTTGCCTAAAAATTAGTAAAGGTGCTCCCTTTCTGTGGGCAGCTGAAGTCCTGTGCCAGCACAGCCAGCCATGCAGACTGGGGCCACCTCTGGTCTCTAACAGCCTGTGGTGGTGAGAGTATCATACGGAGTGACCCCTTCCCATATATGTCACGAAAATCATGGGTATTTTTATTTTGCAGTGAAAATGGTGTTAAGCTTCTGAGGATCAATGTTCTCTTCCAGGCCGTGCCAGAGATTCACTGTGTGACTTTATTCTGTCCCCACAGACTCTTTTTGCTTCTATTTCTCCATCTGTATAACAGGGACAATGACACTTGTCCATCTAAAAGTTGTTCAACATCCCCAAACAAAAAGGAAAAACACTCATCATTGAGATGTAGGCGATATAATGTGATGATTTTTTCACTAGAAATATCTCCCTCCAGTAGATACGCAAAATGTATCTTTATGGTTTGGTTATTTACCATGGTTTGTATGAATCATAGAGCAGTCATCTTATACCTTGCTATTCAGAGTAATGCAACATACTTACTAGAAATCCACCTAAGCAATTACTTTTCTGATCTATTGCCAGATTCCTTTCATATCAGCTGCAGCAGCTTGCAAAACCTAACAAATAACATTTTACATAGGCTTGTAGTCTATATTCAATTTTATCTGATTATTTTTAGCACAGTGATTTGAGAATCCAAATTACAGCTAAGAAAATGGAAAATTCATTTTCCAACAATGCCTTAAGCTTCACTAGCATTTTAGAGTAGAACATTTCTGTGATGGCCTTTGATTCAATCCAGGCTGAACGAAAGACATTTCATCACCACAGAATGCATTTCTTTATTTGCCTTGGATCTATGATTCTGTCAGTATTGAGAGAAAAGAAAAATCAATGCTGCACTATAAACCTCGGGCAGCCCCTGGCCAACGTGGTCAGCATGGTGTGAGCAAAGGAAATGGCAGGGGAAAAAAATTGACCGCTCAGCAATAGTGTGGCACAGTAACGGACAAAGCTCTGGGCTAATAACAGCTTGCAATTACACATGGAAAGCCAAAGCTTGTAGGGCATTCAGTACGAAGGGGATGTAATACAATTTATTGAACCACCGGTTAGAGTTCTGCAGCTTCTCAATAAAAAAAAAGAGCTGTGGACCTGTACTGCTTAAAAGACAGACTTATATGGTGCCAGCAGGGGAAGGAGACTTGAAGAAAGCAGAAAGCCCTTCCTTTTTATGTCTTGGATAGTGAGCAAGTGGGGGAATGCAGCCTATTTATGCTTTCTAAAAATACACCAGCCAGGCTTAAAGGGACAGCCTGCGCCACCGCTGCCAGTGCCCCGGCTGCCTCTACGGACGCCTGCACACACGCACGCACCCTGCGTGCTGGAGCGGACAAATGTAACTAGGCACTGCATTTTAATTCCTTATACATACTGCATCTACACTGACAGCACACTGTATGTCCTACCATTCTGGAAAAGGGGGAAAAGTGGCATGACAAAAATCTTTGCTCAGATACGGCTATTTATCCGAGAGAAGCAAGGTGTTTCTGCAGGAGAAAGCATAAAATTAAAATACTAGTAAAACAGAAGTAAAAATCTTGAACTAAAAGGAGGAATCATTGATAAGCATGTTCTTGAGCAGACAAAAATGAAAATTTTCAACTAAAAGCCAGTGTTTTACAGTGATAAAATTTGGTGGCAGCATTTTCAGGTAGGTCTGGCTGCAGTAGTGAAGGTCAGCGCTGCAAACTGAGGCTGACTCTGTCCTGCCCACCCACGGTGCCCTTTGCCAGGCGGGACGGCTGGGGACACTGTGGCCACTGCCCACAGGTGGGGCACAGCCTCAGCCCCAGGCACCGGCTCCGCTGGGGTTTGTGCACCCGCCAAGAAGGAGTAGGGTTTGTTAGGTATAAGTGGTTATAGAGCAGTCTTAGGGAAATACTGCAACCTGCACACCATGTGTTTATATTTATTTGTGCTTTCAGGGATAAATTATGCTCTGCAGATGGTGATGAAAAGTTTTGTCGCTTGATTGCACAAAGACAGGATTACTCTTACAGCTGGAGGTGCCAAGTATTGCCCAGGCTCAGCTGAAGCCTTGGTGCTGGCAGGGCTGGGCCCAGCTGAGAGGGCTCGGCAGCACCCACTTAGGGAGCTTAGAGTCCTTGGTGTGGCCGAGGCAGAGCTTGCCTTGGAGAAACCTCTGTATGATACCAGACTCTGACCTTTTTCTGCCCATGTTTGCATAAATTCATGTTTACCAGAGAACAGGTTGTGTCTTAGCATCAGTTTTGGGCATTTGACATAATTGCTGCCAAAACAGTAGCACGTTGTTCAAAGCCCTGACTTAGAGTTAGCATCCATCTTTCCCCCAGAGTTAGTAAAATACAGCAAGAATTTTAATACCCAGCCGTCAGATCCTGCACTTCCCGGGGGACCCTGATCTTTGCAGTGCCACGTGGGTCTTGCAATTGCCTGACCCCATTTGTACTTATTACTAAGAAACATTGTTTCTTAAATTTTTGGCTGACCTTGAATTCCTAGGTACCACAATGATGTAGTAAAGCGTGCATTGAGAACAACTGAAATGACAGCCACAATGTGTCTAAATATTTTGCGTTCTTAATTGAAGACATCAAACTCTCCTCACAATGCAATACAGCTACAAGACTCCTCATCCTCAATAATAAGTAACAGAGCCAGATTTTCCTCTGTCGTGACCAGAGGAACCAGACAACGTGTACAACTGTTGGATGCTATCCCAGTGAGAATCTGGCCCAGAGATATTTCTGTTTTATCTGAAATTTCATTTCTAGAATCCCAGCCTAAATATTTTACCCCTTCATATTTTCACATCAGCCTCTTCCCTCAGTGCAATTTACAGCTCCAATCTTGCACCATGGGGTCGCTCCTCTAGGTTTCCCTTGCATGGGAGGCAGGTTGCTGCCTGCACATCACCTTCGATGACAAAACGCCAGAATTACCATGTGAGAGGATACCGTGCATCTTTTGTGACAATTATGGCAGGGTCCCTGGTAACTCTATTCCCTGCACAATAAAAACAGCCTCACACCAAGCACTGCTGTCACTCAGCAAATCCCTTGCCCCTTATCGTAATTAAGTCCTTCTACATGACATGGCGCAAGAGATAAGGGATTTGTATTTGAGACACGAAGAAATCGCTGGAGTGAGGCAGTGCTGGGTGTGGGGCCGTGGCGCAGGATGCCCCGGTTAGCACAGCGCTGCTGGCAGCCCTGGCACAGAGAGAGCCCCTTGCCGGCGACTTCTCTTTTGCAGCCACAGGGATGGGGCAGAAGGATGCAAGCGCTGACCATTCCCAATGTCACCTGCAGAGAGCCATTAGCCTGCTCAGCCCTCTATTCCTACATGCTGAATCAAATTAATCTAACAAAAACAGATGACCTGTGAGCTCAGCCTGCCTTACAGCAAAGTCAAACGGGAGCGAGGGGCAGCAGCGGCGAGTGAGGCAGGGAGGAACCGCGCTGTCCCTGCAGCCCCTCGCTGTGGCCTCCCGCAGATCTCCCTCCGTCGCCGGCTGTCACATCCACGCACCTCAGCCACCTCTCCCTCCGCAGCCAGACTAACCCTCTCTTGTCTACCTTGGTCTGGCTGTGCGCTACCCCCTCCATTACACATGTCCACACACACACACAGAGAGCTGCTGACCTAGAGGTGTTAGCCACTCCGCAGCTGCCGTTCTTCTCACATTAATCTATAGGAATCAATGGACATTTCATTAGAGTAATCAAGTGTGGATGCATCCCGCATTTATATCCCGCGCCTCCCCCCTCCCCCCAACTGCTTTCACAGGCTAATTGGTCCTACAGCAAAGACTATGTGGATATTTTTCCCTACAGATGAGTGTCAAGAGCAGTTTTTTACTGCTGGTTGAAATACCTATCAATAGAGAGGTAGTATAAAAGCCTTCACCCATCAGGCTGTGCTGCTGATGCTAATACATTATGCACTCTCCATTCTCACACACCCAACTCCCTCCTTTACACCTTTATCCCATATGACTGCCTCATTTATGTTTACTTCGATAAGAGAATTACATTTTTCTTTAAAAAAAAAAGATTGCAAGAATTAATACTTCTCAATTCACTGTACATTGAGGGAATTTCTCACATATTCATATTTCACCAGTAACCTTTTTATTTTCAGCCAAATCTCTTCATCTTGCTTACTGTGATCTTATTATTTCTTCTGGTATTTTGCGGTTTATATGCATATTTGTATACAATGACCCCTCATGAAAGGTACCGGCAACAGCACTGTTTTCAGCACCCTTTGTTATCTGGGAGGGGATGCTCTCCTCTCTGCTCACCTCCACAAAGACAGCAGAGGTTTAGCAGGGCTTAGCGGGGCTGAGAAAGGTCACAAGAGCTGCTGTCCCTAAAACGTGTATGTGACAGGAGGCTGGTGACTGAGCCGTGTCCTTACAGCTGGGGGACCAGGGGCTCCATTCAGATCATCATTTGGCGAGAATGAGAAAATGGGATGATGCTTGTTTGAACAAAAAGTTCGAAAGTGAAATTTTTCATAAGATCATGGACTTTTCATTCAAAAATAATTTAAAAAGCTTTTACAGGAAGGCAGGCACCTAACAACTCATCTTAAATATGTATGAAATGTTCAGAAATGTCATTGCGGAGCAGGAGGCAGCCTAGGGAAGGCAGATGGTGGCTCGAGGTGCCAGGCCCAGGGCTGCGGTGCCGCTGGAGGAGGGCTACTGGGGCACGGAGGGCGAGGGCCTCTGCGCGGGGCACCCTCCATTGCCGCAACCCTGCGGTGGGGCAGGGCAGTCCTGATGGCCCTTCTCCAGACAGCACCAAGACCAGGCACGCTGCAGGAGAGAAGAAGCCCATATGCTTTTCAGCTAGAGGATCAGGCCTTGGTACTTGGCAAGTTGAAAGTGGACAATTTGCTAAGGGAAGAAAAGAAGTCGGTTTATTTAAGCCATTTGGATTGTTGTGGAAGAATGCAGACTAACGAAACTAGAAACCACTCACTTTTACTCACAAAAATGCTGCAGCAAAGATGAGGGTGACGTGGAAGTTCATCATGTCGCACCATCACCATACACAATGCTTGGCCTGGGGAACCTCCAAGGAGGAAGAACAGAGCTCAGGAGGCAGCAGAGATGGGGGTTTTGGCCTCCTCTTGCACTTACAACAAACAGGCAACTGAACTTCTCTCTCTTGGTAACAATTTTTGACCATTAGAAAGATGAGCTGAATTCAAAATCACTGACTTGCGATAAAGGTGATAGTTCTGGTACGTTATTACCCATCTTTCAAGTCATGTCAGACCTAAAAAAAAAAAAAAAAAAAAAAGGCATATTTTCTAGGCAGAAAGGCACTTGAGTGAGATATTCAAGTGGAAATATCTCTTCTTTGTTCTGTTTTTAGAACTCCTAGCATGAGTTACATGGATTTACCCCAGGTGAAAGCACGACCCCATTGGCTGCTGGTGCTACAGTACATTATTTGTAAAACATTTGGATATGTTGCAGGGATGTGGAATTCCTTCTACCTTCCTGACTTTTCCATGTGGCATGCAATTTTCAGTTTTGTTTAACTAATATATATATATATATTTTTTTTTTTTTCCCCAAACTAGAGCCTGCTTTTTGCTTATGGCCAAATTCATGAAACTGCAATGAAGAAAAATGAACCCGCTGAAGGGGATTGACCCCAAATGCTCAAGAACAGGTCTTTCAAGACTAACAAGAGAGTTTGCATTTGCTTTTTCTGCCAGATCTCTTTCCTGAGGGCACACTGCATAATGCAAAAAGAGCTATGTGAAAAGTTTGGTGCAGAGGATGAAAATAGGACCGTTCGGCTGTTTTACAAAGAGATGAGGTTCTTTTCCCCTTCCCCCTCCACACGTTTTTCACTGTAAGCGAAAATGAAACTTGTGCTTTTCAGAGGAAATGGCTGCTAAAGGTTAAAGGGTAAGTCTTCCTTGCTGCAAGCATACATTTTTGCAGGCTGAATCTTAACCATGTGGCTAGCAGCACTCACACTGAAATAACTGCAGAGAGCTTGGAAGAAGAGTAGGGAAACAGAGGGCAAGAGCATCAAAAGAACATCCCAGAATTGATTCATCTACTCTTTTTTTCTCCTTCATTTGAGTTCTGGCCACCTCCTTTTCCCTATTACACATTCCACTTTAGAAACAAGATTATTATTCAGAGGTGGAGGGCATGGAGCTGCGCCAAGGAAGGGCAGTCGCTGTGCAAGGGAGCAAGAGCATCTCTCCAGGGCTGCCATGTGGCTACCTGTGAGGGCAGGTAAGTTTGGGGCAACAGGTAACAGAAGCCTTGACTCCTTGCCCTGCCACACCAACCAGTGAGCATATTTGTGCAGCAGATAAACCCACATAGAAATACAATGTCACACATCACAACCCCCTGGGAAAAGAGCAGAGGGAGGCAGGAGGCAGCTGTTGCCCCCTCCAGCTTGCCTCTCTGCTTGCTTTTGTGGTGAGGGAGTCCATCATTTGGCTCTTGGGTTTTTCCTGGTGAAGGAAGCCACAGTGAAACAATATCTGAATAGTCCTGAAAGTAGTTTCTTGGACATTTAGATGTATTCTCTTTAGTGCGATGCTCCTAGGAAATATTTGACCCCAAGTAAACACAAACACTCATTAGTATTCATGTGGAATTGAGAATATTCCTGAATAACACAGTCTGTTACATTAAACACAAAATAGGATGAACAGGAGTCCAATCAAAACCACACCTTCTGACAGCATATTGTTTGCACAATGCAAACGTGGGCAAGATTGAGTGTATTAACACAGAACATAAATGGAGAGCAATATAGCACAGATGTATATCCATAAAAATTACAACCTTTTAGTTTTAAATGAAGACAGTTGTTATAAGAAAGCAATTCCAGATTTGAGAAGGAGTCAGCATTCTCTTCTTATTCCTACTCTCCCACTTCTCCCTCCAAAATAAATATTGAATAAACATCTGGGGAGGTGGTGGTGGAGTTTGGTGCATTTAGCTAAGAAAAGCTAAAGTCTCAGTGAAGCACTTTCCCAAAGGATGCAGGGTGGGACGGGCAGAGGGATGGCTGGGAAATGGCTATGGCCCTCCAGGCCAGGGCAAGCCCAGTTTGCAGAAGGCTGCAGATGCAGGGTCTCCTCTGGAGAGGTCCCCCAGCCACTCCAGGGCAACAGACTGCCCGGCGGCTGCACCTGCTCCTTGGGGCCCGGGACCTGCCTCCCCGAGCAGCCTCCGCGCCTCGAAACTGTGCAACAGAGATGAAACATCACAGGAACGGTTGTTGCTGGTCTGGGGTTACTCCTACCCAGGAAAGACTATTTTCATTTCCTTCTAAGAAAGCTGAAATGGCCCAAGTTTAAGAAGCTCCTTATGCTTGTTCTGTAAAACAGCTCTTTGAATACATTTTGGTTTTCAGGTATATCAATAAGTTCACATCAGGAAAAAAAAAAAAAGAGAAACTAGAGAGTTTTTCTGAGTTTGGACTTTCTGTTATCCAAGTCAGTTAACGGGCTATGTGGGCCCAGTTTCAGCTTTCACTGACGCCACTGTGCCTTTATGCCTCTGACCTCGGTGGAGCTGCTTTGATTTACCAGCCGCTGACAGGTGAGAATCAACCTCCAGATACACACCTCAGCATTTCTCCGCTTTGCTATGGACGTAGGTACACATCCGCTTTCTCTTAAGATTGTAACATATGCTTTTAATTCACTGTGTGAATTTTCACTGAACTTTACTCCTCGACTGTCGCAGATTTGATTTCAAGGATTACTGAAAAAGGGTCTGCACAGATTTTAACTTCTTTATGAGATGCAAAGGAAAAAACCCCCACCTATTTCATCTTGCAGTAGGAATATCAAGAACTTCAATTCTAACTGATCCCTCAAAGCCAAGTAATTTCTGATAAAGCCAGAAACATGGCTGTGTTGGTCTACATTAAATACAAAGTTGTGTTTGATATTTGACATTCTCAACATACTCAACATGGACCATCTTAATGTAGCCTCATGAATTTTTTGGATAAGTTTCTTAGGTAAGTTGAGATGCCTGAAGGGGACATTAAGATCAGCTCTAAGTGGTTGGATGCATGCACCCTAAAGGGTCAGAAATATGATTTTTTTTTCATGACAAATGAATGTATTGTACAACCTTTTCTGATGCTACAGATTCCCTTTCTTCCTACAAAGACGTAATGAAGGCAAATTATTTGCGTTCAGTCTGCTGCATAAAAATTATCTGGGGGATAAACACCTTTTCCATTTAAAAATGACCAAACCACCGGTCAAAAGATGAGAACATAGAAAAATGGTGCTTTCTTTCATGTTGTCCTGTTAGCTGTGCTCAAATATGAGAGCTGGGCCGAGAAGTTTTGAAGACATCGATACTCGTACGCTGTGTCTGTGCAGCGTGTAGGGCACAGAGGTCTCAGCTAGTCCCTGTGGCTTCTGAGTGCAAGTGGGAGGCGAACAGGTGAATGAAATGATGATCTCAGCTAGGGTCTTCCTGAACTCTCATTTTGGTAGGCAGGTTGGAAGATGGCACACCAGCCTTTGCCCTGACTATACTGATGGGAATCTGGGTATCACTGGCATCAGTCACTGGTGCGACACTGAAACCTGCATATTTCAGCTGAAATTTCCCTCCATGACAAATCTCTGCCTTTTTTGCACTGCATATTTGAGTTTCTTCAATCTTTCTCAGAACAGAGCTTCTAAGAAGTCAGTCCTAGGCAATATGCAGCCAGCAAGGTGGCTGAAGGCTTCTCTACCTGTTGCTGGGTGTTTAGACCCAGTCTTCTTTTTTCACATGCTAGTTGTTTCTGTGCAAGTTAAATTGAGTGGCCTATCTTACAACTGCCTGGACTCAGTTTTGCCCTTTTTCAACAGAGCTTCCCTGCCTAATGCAGTCTGCGCTCGCAGAAATACCTTTTTTGGATCCCCTTTCCCACAGAGTGACTCTAAGCGGCAGCGTACCTACTGTAACTGGAATAAACAAAAACATTTCCAGTCACATATACACTGCCAAGAAAAGAGTGAAGTTGCTGACAAAGTTTTTGTATATGGCATTAGAAAATATATACCAAAGGTTTTTATTCTACTTCTATAAATGAAGAAAAATAAATGCACTGTAAGAACTATACTGAGATCTCTAGAATTTCCCCTTTTTTTCCTTTATCTGCAGCAAAGGCAGAAGAAGAGGCAGTCCAGGAAAAAGGCATTCTAAGAAAAACAGTTATGTCCAAAGCCCAGGGTTGTACATTATTTATGCTGTGTAACAAGCCTATACACTTGGTTACCACTAGAACCTGTCTGTTTGGAGATGGGGATTAGACAGCAGCATCATCTATGGCTTTATAAACTAACTGATGGTCTTCCTTGAGTTTTAATAGCTGCAGCTGATGTATAACTGAAGGGATCACAAATGTTTTCATTCTCTGCCCTGTGAATCACCAGTACAGAGGAACACAGAATACCACTATGTGGTAGTCATAGAAACCACAGTTATCAATGTAAAGGTTTGAAAGTAAGTATAAAAGTTTCTGTTGAGTGATATGCCACTCTTTACTTAAAGAAGATTTATCAGAATGCATTGTTTTTCCAAAACAAGAGCATAAAGCTCTATGCTACTCTTGCAGACCCTTCAGTGTGTTGATTGTAACAGAAAAATGTAATCCTTGGGGAAAAAGCGAAGCTGTTCAGAACCTGTGTGGGGAGTAAGGGGGTCGGGCTGACAGCAGAGGATAGGAGCAGATAAGGCTCCCTCCAGGATAGGTTCTAGACAGGGCAGGGGAAGGGATTACATTAATCCCTGTCCCATTTACAGACCCCGCTGGTCTTCAAAAGGTATTCTTGAGCTGAAGAGATGAAAATATTCCTAGCGTTGGATCTGTTAAGAGGCTCTTCATAAAATGTCACAGAGCTGGTTTAGAGAAAATGGATCTACCTCCTTTCATCTGCCTCGAGGGTTTTGGCCGTTGTTGGGGTTTGTGAGTTTGCTAATGGCAAGAAGAAAGGCTCTAAAGTGGTAGAAGTGGGAAACGAATCATGCTGATGCCGCTGTGCTTGTGGCCCCCAGAGCTGTGCTAAGGTTTCATTTCTGTGATGGAAGTCTTTCACAAAGGCCAGCCAGTGAAAATGAACACAAAAAGCAAGACATTCCACCAGCTGCTTTCCTTCATATCACATACATCTTTAACCATAAAACAAAACCGATTGCTACGATGAGCACCCACTCTGCAGAGCAGCTTTCTTGTATTCCCCTTTGCCCAGGGGTGACAGAATGACCCCTTGGTCAAACTTTGTTTTGGCATTTCTAACCATACCTCCTTTAAAAAAAAAATTTTTTTTCTAAGTACAAATATTGGCAACTTTTTTTTTTTTTTTTTTAAGTGGTCAGATTTTAAGGTGGATCAAAAAAAGAAAGTCTTCAGAGCTTGCAGTGTGCTTATTGCTTTACAAAGCGTTGCTGGCACTAGTCATTTTAATATATAGCAATAAAAGAGGAGGTGTGAGGACTATCGCACTACGATTTGCAGATGGCTGCTTGGCACCGCTCATGTTGCCACAGGTGGCTGCAGGGAAGGGGTCCTGCCGGCAGCCTCCCCCAGCTATTTGGAGCTGGGGCTGAGCGCAAAGCCTTGCCAGGCAGGCCCCGAGTTACAACAGACCACTGGGCCACATACTATCATCTCTATTTACAGAAGTTGGTGGACTTTCCTCCTCAGCTAAATAGGCTGACAGCCTCAGAGATTGGCTTTGAGTTTTTGGTTTGAACAAATCAATGAACTACAAGGAAAACTACAAAAACAACAACAAAATAAATGGTTTCTGAATGTTACCTGCAAATCCACATAGTTTTAAAAGAAAAATCTCTAACAAAAAGGACACCAGGAGCAAGAAAAGGGAAGAAATTCCTCCTACGATACACAGACCCGTGCAAAATGACAGAATGCTCTGATAGTGGGTTGCTGCTTATTGCATGCTGACATATACCTATTCTGAATAAAAAGAAAGACTTGCTGTTTCAGTCCTTCAATAGAGCTGCAAAATAGTTTGTAATGGAACTTTGAAAAACTATGAAGTTGGTTTGTGACCCACGCTTATGCTGGCCCCAGGGAAAGAGGATGGCCTGAGCAGTTCCTGGGTGAGGTAAAGTGTGAGTAGGAATATGCAGACGGAATTTCAATCAGTTTTCATCATCAATCTTTCAGCCTAATTACATTTAATTCACACGTGACCAATCCTGCCCCACAGAGGGCTAAGGAAGGGAGGGGGCAGAACAGAAAAACATGAAGGGGACTTGAATAGCTTGAATACAAACATCAATAAATAAATGTTTATTACTAATGATAATGATTCTTACTTTTTATGCAACACTGAAAATAGAGAGCACTGTACAAGCATTAACTAATCAATGTTCTAATTAATGATTCAAGATCCCAAATCAACAACGGAATAAGGCAAGTGCTCCACTGGAGCCATGCTGCCGTGGAGGGGCCCGGCACACCCACAGGGCTCTGACCCCCGCATGGAAACTCAGTGAGCAGCGTCAAAACCCTTCCTCCCTACCAGCAGTGTGCATCGCATGTGCATGGAGCCACCTGATCCTTTGATAACATTTGGGTGGCAAGTTTATGAGACAGAACAGGCTCTAAGCAACACCTTCGGTGGGTTTTCACAGGGGAAAAGTGGTAAGTGGCAAAAACCACAAACACAAACCCTCTTATCTTAATAACGCTAAATACATGTGTGAGACGTTTGCTTAATAAGATAAACTCTCATTTATCTGGAAAGCTGCTTAATGCTACGTTGGTGTTGCTGCTTTGCCAGCCAACGTTACAGGTTCACAAGCCAAGTAGACAGACAGAGGATCAAACATCAGATGTTCAGCCATGCAAGAAAACTCAATGTCCTGGGGGAAACTACTAGCAGGTCCCTGAGACAGCATTTCTCTGCTCTTCCCTGCACAGCACTGCTACCTGGCACCGCGTCCCAGTGTTACCCCAGCGCGGGAGTCAGGGGGCAATTGATGCAAAGGGAATTAAGTTGCTGAGCTCATTACAGATCCCGCAACAGGTTTCCAAGGATTCTGGCCTATATCCAGCCCAATAAGCGATGTTTTGCCTAGTTTCACTTGGGTACAGCAGTTTTAAATTCAGGCTTAGTTTTAGCCACTGCAGAAAGGGCCGTGAAACGCAGAGCTGTAAAGCAGTTGCTGGTGAACTTGGTTCTCTATCGCCGACGCCGCGGGGAGGAAGGAGGTCAGCACAGCACAGCACAGCGTGTGCAGCCCTGCCACCCTCCTGCTTCCGCACTCTGCCTCTGCCTCGCATCCAGGGCAGCTCCTCGTCCTGCAGCTGGCTGAGCTGGGCGCTCGGCTAAGCTTTCCAGCTGCAAAATTTTTGGCTGGTACAAAAGGTAATCCTGAATCATTTGTTTAGAGTTCAGAATAATAGAAGGGTCATCAGTTTTGTACGGCTGATTGACACAGAGTATACAAATTTGAGATATGTAAGAGTAAAGATTTTTTTTTTTATTTTACAATAATTAGGAAAGCTACTATGTTATATAATCTAATGCTGGGTACTTTGACAGGTTAACGCTTCTTACAGTAATATTATTTTAAAGTATGTTTTCATTTATTTTGAGATGGCTAAGTCTGACTTGTATGGAAATGGAGATGCTTCAGGTTTATGAAGGGTTTGCTGTGCATTTTCACAGACCTAGTTGATTTTTTATGTATGTCAAAATAAAGTTATATACGTCAAAGAATATTTTAAGTTTTCAAGTCTGAGGTCCAAATTTGTTATTGGTGTAACTGCCATAGAGGTAACCAATAATCTGACCCAGATTCTGGACTTTAGACAAATTTTATCATCCCTGAGGCTTGTGTAGAGTTTACTTATCAGGAGGAGAACCCAATCACCTTTCTCTGCCCCTTGTCTAGGGAGTGGACTTTGCAGCCACATTCAGCAGTGGATACCTTGTCTGGGAAACATCTCAGTGCAATGTATAATAAATGGGACTTGCTAGATCTGAGTGCTGGGAAGCAATTGTGCTGCCTTGCTTCTGTGTGTAGAGGCATATGTGAACGGGCTAAGTGTCACAGAGATTTGTAGATAACCAAAGCTTGAAACTGTATGGTTTATATTTTACTGATGCAAGTTCCTGCTTTTCATTGATCTTCATTCACTAAATCTGGACATTTGGCTACTGGAAAGAACCAAGTAGCTTTTAACTCCATCTTTCACCTCTCTCCAGTGCCTATGAAATGCATTGTTTTGTTTTAAAGCAGTGATGAAACTGAAGGGGAACCCCTATTTCAAACATCCCAAAATATTTGGAGAATTTAAAACCCAGGCTGAACTTGGGTTTACATTTCCATCTTGGGCTCCCCTTTATATTTTATAGGGAAGTAATTGATCCGTGTAAAGTGCTTCCATCTCATACTGAGAATAGCAGCATGTAGTGCCTCAATATTTTATATGAACAATTCCTGGTTTTAATGTTTTATTAATGTTAGCCTGAAACATCGTGTGTTACTGTTTAATTGCTTAGCTGCAGTTGCTCCTGTACTGAGCAGCCTTGAAAAACAGATTAAGTATGGGGTGGTTATTGTCCAAAATACAACTGGATTTCAAAACTGAATCCTTTGAGTTTAGTTTCATGTCTTGGAATTTAAATTGGCGATATGGCTGTTAGATGCCATTCACCCCTAAGATGAAGCCCATACTCCAGCTGTTGATTCCATCGCACAAAACATCTGTGTGATTTAGCCAGGGCTGTCTGAGGCTTTGCAGGGTCCCAAGCAAGACTGATAATATTCTTTCCAAACAGGAGGAAGGAGAAGTAAAATATCTTCATTTAACTGCTAAGGAAAAACATGCCTTGCAGGTTTGAGAGATTTAGACCTTCTTTCAAGTGTGCTGCATACGGATATTTCCAGACATGAGATGAAAACAGTTTGTCTCAGTTCTGTTTCTTTGAAAGGACCTCGTCAATCTGCAAAGGCATTTCTCTTATGCTCAGATATTTTGCGTACATTGTTCTATTTTTGGCTTAACAGCTTTCCTATTTAAATCACTGCAAAACATCAGCTAAGCAAAACTGCATTTTGCAGATCCATGACCGAAGTGTTAACATATTGTGGTTGCAGAAAGCATAAAAAGGAAAGACTAGAGGAAGGGAAAGAATTTTCATTAAGGGATTAATTAGACAAAACAAGGCAATAAAAGAGACTCCAAAAGGCTCACTCTTTAGAGATTTCCATAATTGTGCTCTTTACAAATGAGTTTAATCACCCAAAGGAAGAACCAACAGGCAGATGAGGAAGTGGTCAATAAGAAACAATAACTGACCACTGCATTACTGGGGTATCTCATACACATCAGGCCCAATATCCGGATTGCTAAAGTAATGCAATAATGAATCCTGACCCGTGTTTGTATCACTGCGGTGAGTTCCTGAGATCTTGTTCTATTCTGGGGAAAAAACAGTTCCGCTTAAATTTTTCCCCGTCACCTAGGGGCTGCTAGTATACATATAGGACGTATATTTTGGAGGTCAAATAAATCAATAAAAATCAAAACAAATCAGAGATATGGTAAACAAACAGTCTAATGTTATTAACTGAGTCAGAACAATCATTTTCCTATTTTTTCTTCTTCTGTGCTTGTTCCTTAGTGGAATAAACAATAGAAAAAAGAAAATGAATATGTAAAGTATCTCAGTCTCTTCCCACATGTAATAAAATGAAAACAAATGTTCTCACTTCTACAAACTCCACCACATCAAATTAATAATGGAAAACATCACATCAAAGCACTCTTTGTGCTCAATAGCCTGTGGCACATTTGGACTCATCAATAGATGTTCAACAATATTACAACTTGTTTAAATCTTGGTAAAGTAGTGTTATGTACTATTGTTATTGACTTTCTTTTTCTAATTATCACCCAAAGGTGACAGATGATACAGCACTAATGATCAGACTGTTTAAGAGCTGAATCAGCTTAGAATCCCAACTCATTAAACCTCAGCAGGACTAAAAGATTCCTTGCACTCTAAGGCTGAAAGCTTCACCTTGCTGGCAACATTTTGGTCAGTTATACAGGACACACCATCAGGAGATTTAAGGTATTTTTCACTGAGAGTATCTTTGGAGCTTTTAAGGATTCTAGTGCGCATAAGTGTCTAAACATTTAAATGTATGTAAAATGCATATAGCTGTCATGATAAAGAAAACATTTGCAGAATCTGTTTTGTTATGCTGAACCTTCCCTTCAATCTGTTTAAGCTAATAGTAAAACTGTTCTTGATTTTAAAAGAAGGTGAAGTCAATAGGAATTGCAGATCCACGGCATTTCTTTGAACCCTTTTCTCTCAGTCTGCTCGGAAGCAGGGACCACAACCGTATCTCTGTGGTGTGTTCCAGTTATAGAATCACAGAATCATAGAATGGTTTGCGTTGGAAGGGACCTTAAAGATCGTCTAGTTCCAACCCCTCTGCCACAGGCAGGGACATCTTCAACTAGATCAGGTTGCTCAAAGCCCCATCCAACCTGGCCTTAAACACTTCCAGGGATGGGGCATCCACAGCCTCTCTGGGCAACCTGTTCCAGTGCCTCACCACCCTCACAGTGAAGAGCTTCTTCCTAATATCTAATCTAAATCTACCCTCTTTCAGTTTAAAGCCATCACTCCTTGTCCTATCACTATGCTCCCTGATAAAGACTCCCTCCCCATCTTTCCTGTAGGCCCCCTTTAAGTACTGGAAGGCTATAAGGTCTCCCTGGAGCCTTCTCTTCTCCAGGCTGAACAACCCCAGCTCTCTCAGCCTGTCCTCATAGGGCAGGTGCTCCAGCCCCCTGATCGTCTTCATGGTCATAATCTGGACCCGCTTGAGCAGGTCCATGTCTTTCTTACACTGGGGGCCCCAGAGCTGAACACAGCACTCCAGGTGGGGTCTCATGAGAGCAGAGTAGAGGGGGAGAATCACCTCCCTTGACCTGCTGGCCACGCTCATTTTGATGCAGCCCAGGATGCGATTGGGTTTCTGGGCTGTGAGTGCACGTTACTGGCTCATATTCAGTTTTTCATCCATTAATACCCCCAAGTCCTTCTCCACAGGGCTGCTCTCAATCCACTCATCACCCAGCCTGTATTTGTGCTTGGGATTGCCCCAACCCATGTGCAGGACCTTGCACTTGCCCTTGTTGAACTTCATGAGGTTCACATGGGCCCACCTCTCAAGCCTGTCAAGGTCCCTCTGGATGGCATCCCTTCCCTCCAGCATGTCGACTACACCACACAGCTTGGTGTCATCGGCAAACTTGCTGAGGATGCACCCAATCTCACTGTCCATGTTGCCAACAAAGATGTTAAACAGCGCCGATCCCAATACCGACCCCTGAGGAATGCCACTCATCACTGGTCTCCACTTGGACATCGAGCCATTTACTGCAACTCTGAGTGTGACCATCCAGCTAATTCCTTATTCACCGAGTGGTCCATCTGTCCAATCCATGTCTCGCCAATTTAGAGACAAGGATGTTGTGTGGGACAGCGTCAAATGCTTTGCACAAGTCCAGGTAGATGACATCCATTGCTCTTCCCAGTTCACCTCAACCTCACACCAAATTCATTATTTTTTATGAAATTAGCCAGTTTGGCAACAAAATGTGGCATTCTTACATCTCTGTTTTAGGGATATACTAGTTTAGTCAGGTTTTCTTTCTGTTGCTTCATTGGATATAGGTTGGGAATGAAATTCCTGATGTTGTCCTTAAGTACGAGAAATGATGGCCATTCTGTTGGGGAGTGGAGGAGATGCAACATGACACCCATCTGCCTGTATGCTCCAGCTTGTCACAAGAAACCAGACTCTTCCAAGACTCCTGGATATTTTTAAAAGGCCAAGTACAACAGCATCTTCAATCTCTTGCTATTCTTCTACTCTGCATTGTATTTGCTCTATTTGATTTGTGCTACTCTCAACACTCCTGGACTAAAAGCCTGAAGACTCACAAAATCTGACCCAACTTTCTCACAAACTGATCGCCTAAGACAGCAATGAGCACCATTATCAAATCACTCTGTCACAAAATAAGTACTTGTTTGCAGTTTAAGAATAGTTCAGGTGGAAGAACATTATGAGAAAACCATAAATGAGAATTAGTAAAAAATTGATGCTTGAATAGTAGCAAAGTCCGTTCACTTCCCACAAACGACGTGGTGCCTCTTGCCCAATCATTATGTGTGAGCTGGAGGTTTCAGGATGTTTGTGAGATGCTTATTCTCTCTCTCCCATGTTTTTATAGCCCATTTGGGACCTTTGTAGACTTATGCTCATTAATCCCCTCATAAAAGGCTTGGGTATCAGGTGCCTCCATGACCAGCATTCAGACCATTTGAGCAATTAGAGAGAAATACCACAGATCACTATAATTCTCGATAAAGAAAAGTTCACTATAAACGTGCAACTCTGACAGCCTACTCTAATAGTGAAGCCACAGTACAATCACTCCACCCTACCAATTTTCCCACCAGGTCTTAGGCAAGGCGTTGCAAAACTGGAGTCCAGCAGAACTTCAATCCCAAGTGTTCTCATGGGGAAGTACCACCCATTTGTCTACAAGGAGAATTTTAGTCTCAGTTACACTAGTTCAGAAACCGATTTGCAGTACAGACTCCTGACATGAAAATACTCTTATGCTTTTATTTTTCAGGGTTTTAGATTGCTTTAAGTTAATTTGGTAAGGAATCAACTAAGGCAAAATGAGTAAGGAACTCATACCAGAAACAGAGCATCCAGATAAGGGAGATGCACAAGTTTCAGTCACAACAGAACTATTTTTTTTCTTGAGAAGAAGCTCTAATAGTTTGCAAGTCTCCACTCAGCAAATATTTATTGTGGTCTCTAACAGCAAGAGTTGAATCAGAGATCTCTGGAGCCAAAAGTAAAGTTTACTAAGGTTAAACTAGGGGACGGGGACACACTAAACTCGCATCTTTTGCAGCTGCATTGAGGGACAAGCTATAATGCTCTCTGACCAAGAAGTTTCATGCTGCCTCTAGCCTCAGGATGCTTGTCCAGAGCAAGCAAAATCCTCACCTGGACAATCTTCCATTTACTTGGCAGTGACCAGACCTAAAAGCATTGGCCTCTATACCTTGCACTAAAAGCCCAGATGTTTTAGCTTAATGTGCTATCCCTCGTGCAGGGCTCAGATGATACATTTTCCAGTAAGCTGTTACTTCCGCATACAGAGCAGAATTAACTTTTAAAATCAGGCAATAGTTACTCTGATCTCTATACCTAGTTTCTCCCGTTCAGCCTCATGTTATAATTCAGGATAGTAGTCGTCCAATTTGCCAGGTCACATTCCTTAAGAACAAAGTAAATGAAACTATTAGGTGTTATTACAAAGGCAGAATTAGCAACTGAAAACTTCTCTATAAACTGCTATCTAATAATTTATGACAGTTTTGATGTTTCCTGGCAACCAGACAAACAGATTAATAAGTCCATAGTCCACCTCTGATATTTCCTTTCCCCCTATCACCAACTTTTGGACCTTGCAACGTTCATTTTCACTTTGGTGAAATTCACTGTAGTGCAGAGAGTCAGTGCAGGTCTGGCGGTGGTGCACCAGCTACAGTCCAGGAAAAATTTTATCCCAGAGTTAGATTAAACCCATGTGTTAGAGCCACACAGCAGTGAAGTGCAGAGTGAGTTCTTCTACCTGATGTGTGCATCGAGTGAAAACAAAAATATCTTTGGAAAGAATCTTCCCACATTAACTGCTTTTGTGCCATGAGCTTCCTCATCTGTACTCTGCAGATGTGTCTTGAGTCCACAAATGATGCCTTGTTCTTTTTTCCACTTCTTGTTAGGACTACCCACATGCTAAACCAGTCACAGACTCACCATGCTGTAGGCACTGTGCAGCTCAATGAATGTTGTAATTCCCAAGGATTATATTTTGGGAAATTGCTTTTCCCTTTTTTCCTCACTGAGTTGATCGAGGCTGAACCTCTTGTGCATTTTGGGTGGGTTTGAGTCTAGGTCCAAACGATACATCTGGTTTTAGTTTTGATAAGGGCAGAATTAAAACCCAGTCTGGATCCTCTGAGTCCTGGCTATGCAGTCCCTAAAGGACGCCAGGTACACAGCATTTGAACCCCTCTAGCAATCAGAGCTATGTACTCTGGAGTCACAAAATATAAGGCCTAAAGATTCCTTTTCAATATTGACATTCAATGGAAAGGTTACCTATTTCTCTGCGAGTCCTTCAAAACAGATTCCCAATGATTCCCCCATTTCTTCTTCTCTACATATCTCACCCCTGAAGCCTCCAGCTGCAAGCACCATTCTTCTTCGCTGCCTGTCAACATGAGCAATTAATGGCTCTGAAGAGTTGCTTTGAATGACCTGTGTAGTCCCACCCACAGGAACTGGCTCTGAGATAGCAGTGCCAAGTAGTTTCATGGGAATCCATAGCGGAGCAATAGTTTTACCCAGAGGTCATAATATTTTGGATAAAATTGTGAATCAGTTTTTAGCTGTGTGCTATGAGCCTCAGGCTACTTTTTAAATTCTCCCCCAAAGCTTACTGTTTTTTACATGAAGAGGCCATATGTCATAATAAACATCAGGCTTAGGAACGGCTCACCCTCTAAATGTCAGGCTACAAAGCTACCTTTAAAGATTAAATCTCTGCCCTCTTCAAAAGGGAGGTTTGAAGGGAGGGATAGAGAAATCCCAAATACAGAGAACCTTACAAATAAAGTGAAGTTTACTACTAACAAAACATATCTTGCAAAAACACACTTGGTGCTTTTCTGTTGGAGCTGCCCTCGATAAAATGTGGGTGTCATTCGAAAAGGACATCATTTCCAATGAATTCTGAAAGTGTCACACAGAGTATTGATCGATCGAGTCTTGCCGTCAGCGTGACCAGGGCTGGCAAAGAGCTATCCCTGTGATCCAATTTTCAGAGCTCACAGACACCTCCAGTCCCAGGCAAATGGCGTCAGCAAGTGGCAGGAGGGGTCTGCAGGAGGGGGGGTGGAGGGAAACATGGAGGGGAGAGGCGTTGCGCTGCTGTCTGCTTGTCTAAGCATTAAATGTTATTAGCCACAAGCATGGCACCCCCATTGTGTGGAAAGGCTGCTATATTTCTGGCTTTTGTGTTACCAGCAATGCTGAACCATTTGTAAGTCAAAAGTAGGTCCTTATCAGCAAGATATACCCTGATAAGATCACGTTTTTTATGATTACATCAGTGTTCAGCCAGTTTCCCGCTTCTGCCTACAAACGTGTACGTACGGGCAAGGGCAGCGCAAGCTGCAATGCCATTGCTTTCCAAATACAGCTCCAGTAATAGCAAGCCATCGGGCCGGCTCTGACATGCCGCAGCGGGCACTGCCCACCCGCCCGGTGTGCCGCTCTGGCACGGGGCTGTGGGAAGCAGGCTCTCCCCGTGCAAAACGCAGAGCCAGCCTTGAGATCTAGTGTAATACTTTGGACCTGCTATTTACAAGGGCTCAGGTACTAAACTGATTAATCTTACAGGAGAAGCTGGAGAGGGAAATTATCGACACCCATAATGAAGCTGAGTAATCTCAAAAGGAAACCCTTGTCTCAGCCTGAACAACTCCTGGCTTGATTTTGAAAGCGCTGGCAAGGTGTGCATCGGGGATGCCCCCCGCCGCTGCACAATTAGTGATGTGCCTTGGTTTTCTCACATTAAGCAGGGAGAAATACCATGTGGGATCCTAGCACAACAAATCCTTTGCTGGACTTCTAGGCACCAGGCACCAATAAAATAACAGGAAAAATAAAAACATGAAAGACAACAATAAAAGGAGAGCAGCTGATTAAGAGACATAGGGTGATTTGCCGTTTGTATGAGGCTGATGTGGAACCGCAGCAGGTGAGGAAAGGAAGATTAAGCGGGATGAGTGAATTACAAATGCCTTCTTGTTATACACCAGATAACTGTATGCCGACTCGTTGTTACTCCATATATGAAATATTTGCTCCTGCTGTATTGTTTCCTCTTTGTACCAAGTGACACAAAATCTCTTTCATTACTTTTGCAAGGAATAAACTTTCCTAATAATTATTTATATATTAAAACTAGCAACTGAAATGTTTTATCAGTCATTTCTGGTATTGAAAAGAGTGTTTTTTAAAAACAGAATGGAAGTGTTTGACAGAAATTGAGTTTTACTGAAAATATTGGTAACATTTTAAAAAAGAACCTCCAAGATGTAAACAATAATTTAAAGTACCCCCACAGTTTTCACTTTACTTCAATATTTCTTAATGTTTGGGAAGAAAAAACAATTTCCTGATGAGATTTATGAAAGAGGGGTTAGTGAAAGGGGTTCCACTGTCTCTGATTAAAAAAAAAAAGCAGGCTTTAATCAAATTGAGACAAAAGGTGCCCTACAATATTGTGGGATTTGCAGCTATTTTTTAATGAACAGAAAAATTAAGGCCCCAACCTTCTAATGAGATTTTGCGGGTGGACTCCGACACCGATGTGGAACTATTTACTCCCAGTGGTACTCTACAGGCTCATTTCAAGATCGGTGTCTAAATCTGCAAATATTTCTGCTAAACCTGAGGAACTCTCATGTCTGAGTGAGCATAGCACAGAAAAAGCAAGGCTCTGCAACTAGTTATTTGAATATGTTGAAATTTGTTTTTTTAGTTTCCTATAAATTAAGTATTTTGCTTTAAAAAGCACCTATGGAACTGAAATTCTTGTGAGTCATCTGGAAAGTATGCTCTACAGTTTGCACTGTGAATTCACCAAGCATAATTAATAACAAGGACAACAGATGCAGTGAAGATACGTAGTAAAGCCTACTACAGGATAAACCGTGTTTACACAGAGAGCATAGCAGCACTTCAAGCCACAAACAAATCAATCAAAGTCAACATCTATTTCCAAGTGATTTGAAAACAGAACAAAAGTAACTAATTTAATGAATTTTTCATTACAAGTCCTCCACTCTACCACAGATGAACTAAAAAATCTACAAAACAATCATGCAGTGCTTGAGAGAGAGGCAAAATTCTCCTTACCTTAGAAATGACTGCGACCAGCTGATTTGAACTAGGTTAAACCTAGGCAATGTGTTCGGGCTGAAAACCCCTTGTTAAGCCTCTGCTTATTGTATGCTGCCTGTGTAGATGTGTGTGTCTCCTAACGGCTGCACCTGAACTGTAAGGTGCCTGCCATTTCCCCTAGAAGAGCCTTTATTCCATAGTTTATAACTTTGCTAAGAAGTTTAACTGCAGAGGTCTACATTTCTCTTTCTGTATATTGGTTCTCGTAACTGGCTGCAGCTGACTTTTTTTTCTGAAAGTTTTGGTAGAAACGGGCATATTTGGAAAAAAAACCCAAACTGATATCAGGTCCTAGCAATACACATATAATCTGTGTCACGGTCCACTTCACAAAATACAGTTTTTTTGAACAAAACCTTCTATGCTTCTCAGTATAACATCCAAGTGTTCATGGGATGAGTACAGAATGAGCTTATGCAAAATGAAGGACTCTGAGGTTCAGTGTTTGACTAAGGTATCACTAATTGCTGATGCATCTGCTGTTGCTGCAGATGAACGGGATTGGTATTGAAGTGTCTATGTGGATCGCACTGTACGCTGGCGGCAGCAAAGGGAGAGTGTTCAGATGGAAAATTCTGGCTTTTCTCATCACCGATGTACCTAGCCCAGAAGCATAAAATATATTTGTAATAAAGTGTATGTCTTGTTCTGGGCACTAATACGTGAGTAGTAAAGAAGGACAATGCTAGGATTTTATTCTGAAGAGACTGAGTCAAAGTCCATTCAAAGCTAAAGCTCCCATTAACTTCAGTGGGGTTTGATTATGGTCCAAATATTGCAAATGATTTCTCCAGAGGTCCATCTGGGTAACCCACTCTTTGCTGCAACAGCTAAGTATTGACAAGGCATGTTTCCATTTCCAATACTGTTCACACCTTTGTCATCACCAACTTTGACAGCAGCACTGGGCCATCCAACAGAGATTAAGCAGAATTTTTTCCCTTGACTTAAGGTATTTTCTCATTTCTTAAATTTCTTACACCAAGTGTGTATTTTGCAGGGAACCACACAGCCTAAATCTGAAAACTAACAGGAAATTAAAGGAGAGCAAACCTTCTTCCCTTTCACCACTCTAAGCACTATATATTAGCTAATTTACTTTGGTTTTTATTTTAGCTTTTTTTTATTATTTTGCTGTGCTAACAAGATGAGGGTTTTTTATTTTGATCATTCTCTAATAACCACAGCTAGTGCATCTAGGTCTGCCTTTTTGGACACCAAATGCCAAGCTGTGCTTCTGGGTGTGGCATACATGCAGCTTCCCATACACAGTCCTGGAATAAATCAGAGCATTTGTGGAGCCAGCTCGTCTGCCTGTATACATAACCTGTAGCAGGGAGTAGTGCCAGAGCACCTGGCTCTTCACAGTCTTTTCCCTTTCTTTTGTCCAGTGTTGGGATGCTCCTAGTCTCTCCTCAAAAGCAAGGCTCTATGATGAAGACTTTACCAGTCAATACAGCCTAAGATGACAGATATTTAAGTCCAAAGCTATGATACCGATTTTCCAGAATTTCTTGTCTTTCACTTGTACAGGCAAGTAGACAAAATCTCTTCACAGTTAGTTTCCACTGTGCAAAGCAAGCCCCATTTCGGCCCCTGCTGATCTCCCAAAACAGTATCTCTGTGACTTTTCTATCCAGAATCACTCCCTAGACTATTTCTTGCCCATTTCCAGACTGCTGTCAGACTTGCAGAGACCCGGTCAGGTTTGCCAATGGGAGTTTCACTGTAAGACTTAGTAAGTCTGAGTGAAGTAAGATTCAGAAAACACTCCAGAAAACGGAATTCTTGATTACTTGACCAGCATTACGAAAAATGTGACTACATGTAACTTCAGGGGAACATTTAGAGATATACCACGTCCCATTTCACCAGATTAGACTTAAATTTTTATTCTATTATAATGTATGTACTAAAACCTGGTATTTTTTTGCCTAAATTCTATTTAAAAGTGAGCAGACTGTTGGCCTACCAGAGTGAATTAAAGAAAAACCTTATAAACTAAATTTAACATTTCTTGGGTGCAGGTCCTTGAAGTCAGACTATTAACACCAAAGCATACTACTTCAATATACATATTTAGTTGTCAGTACCGTAGCGTGTGAACTTAAGCTACCAAATGCAAGCAAAAAAATTGGGAGTCTTTCTACCCTTTATGCTTCATCTGTGTATGCTGCATGAAGCTGAATGCTGTCTTGGAAAGCCTGCTGATAAATGACAGGAAGCAATCTTGTACAGTGCTAACTAACTTTGGGCAGAAATCCCCCCTGCTGCATTGCTTAAGGCACTGGCCAGCCTGGCAGCAGGCACACCTTTAAGCAGACCAGTACATTAGCAACAGTAATGCCTAACACATGTGCAGCCATGATGGCGTTGCAAAGAGTCTTATTCGGCGAGAGCAAGAAGCTGTTCCCAAATCTATTGCTTCTGAGGGCTGTGAGAGAGAGAGAGAGAGTCTTGGTTACAAGAGGTTAAGAGGGCCCGTCTATCCTCAAAGAACAGGATAAGTAGCAGTTCATGGAGACTGAAAGAAACGCAAGTCCTGGAGGGGAGGCTGCAGAAGTGGCGAAGCCTGAAGCTAGATTGCTTGTCTGTCTCTGCAGGAGCCACACCACAGTGAAGATCATCTCTGCATTTGAAAAATACCGGTTGAAGAGTAGCCACCTTCCGGACCTGAACGGGCACTTGGAGACACACAGCGAGCCTGCTGCAAGTACAGCTGTCCCACCCCTTGCAAATACTTTGTCTTTAAAAGAAAAGAAGGACGCCACTCATGCCAGCTTTCCCTAAGCATCTTTGGCACTGCTTCGTGTCCCTGTGCTTGTCTCATTAAGGAGAGAATGAAGGTGCGATACTCTGAATAGGAATCGTTGCCTACATTATGTCAAATCCTTCATAGAAAGGAAAAAATCCAACTGTGGGGTAGAAAACCCCTGCCCGTCTTCAATCAATCCTCACTACCACCAGGCATCTAGTCAATTTTTATTCAGTCTTCTGTAGCCTCAACTTCAATGAAGTGGCACAGCAGGGCCAGCGCCGGCAGCTGCTGGGCCGCGGCTGCCAGCGCACCAGTGCCGCTGAGGAGGAGAGCCAGCAAAGTCCAGGGAGGACTGTGCAGGGAACACAGGAGTATTTAAATCCGTGCCCCAGCCCTTAATCATAAACTCGAGGTTCAAAGCCTTGCTGGGCTGCTGGCTGCTGATCCCATCTCAAGGTGATAGTCACCTCTAGCCTTTCTGCAAACTGCAAACCTACTGTCCATCCATCTTAAAGCAGCTTGACACTGGCTTCTCTACCCATTTTACAGCCAGCGAACATTTCCTATTGATTTATTGATTTCTGTCTGCCTGTGGAAGGAGCTCAGAACAGACTCTATGTGCTCTTGCAGCCTCCTGCATAGATTTTTTTCTCCCTTTTTCCCTTTTTATCCAAGCTGTGTTAGCAGTCTGCGGTGAAGCAGGAATTAGACCGTGCGGGAGCCCAATTTGCTGCTGGCGAATATGCCAGGCTTTTCTTCCTCTTCCTACCCAGCATGCACACCTCCTCTCCCACTCTGCCTCGTCTCCTTTTCCTCTAGGAAAGCCGGCAGATCCCTGCCTATCTGACCTGTTCATCTTAGCTAAAAACCTCCGCTGCTTCCCTTCAGATCTTTTCCCTGTCATTAACAGGTGTTTGATGTGCATGTAAACACTGCTTGTAACTGTGATTCCTTGATTTCTACTGGGTCAGAGAAATTTCTTCTTTTCTGAGTCAATCAAGAAAAGGGCACACTTTCCAACTGCGCACTTCTCTGCATGAGTGCAAACCTCTGCATGTTTTAATAGACACACGTTTTATGAACTTCAGAGCCCCATGGGGGACTGGGTAGCACCAAAGATTTAAATGGGGCAAGGGACGCAGACTGCTTTCCACCTCCTAGTTGCCAGTCCAAATGCAACCCAGGTCAGCAGTGATTGAAAGTTGTTCCTGGCTGATGGCGGTTCAAAGCCTTATGTGAAATTAGTGCGGTTGCAAGACAGCTCCCAGCTGACAGATGTCCACATCACAAAAAAGCAATCTGGCTTATCGTTCTCCACAGAGAGGCAAGCACCGAGTAAGTGAGAGGCTGCTCCTTCTCCCCGGCCTCCGAGGTGGTGCATCTAAGCTCCGTCTCAGCCGTGACAATGGGAAACTTTTGCTGCTGGTGGCCACACTCTTCCTCAGCTGGGGACCAATGTCTCACAGGCTGCCTCACCCTGGCTCCAGGGCCAGCCCCAGCATGGAGTGATGCTGACACTTTGCCCTGGTTGGGCCCCTTGGCCCATACTTCAGGTGAGTTTGGGTTCACCTTCTCACTCTTCTTCTTCCTCCTCATACCTCAGCCTGACAGAGCAGCAGTGACACTCGGTCAGAGAGCAAACACAATAGCATGGCAGGGAAAAATGGACATTAGCAGGTAAGGGGCTGACCTCCGTAAATACAATCTCACTTTTTAATGCATAAGACTGACAGAGGTTTCACCGCAAGCAACTTTTGTGAAAAACACCTTTAAGTTATTTGATACCTGCTTCCCAGCCTCCCCTCAGAGTGCACACACCTGAGCAGGAGAGACAAAATCAAACAGCAGCCTACAGAGCTGGCAAGCAAAATATGCAGCCTTGCTCTCCTTTCAGGAGATCACATCTCAAATCCGTACCTCTGCACTCAGGTGTGCAAACCTCCCCTTTCCCGCTCCCTGAGGGAATACATACAGGCAAATTCCCGCTCAGACAAAAGGGGAGAAGGAGAAGCCCATTAGAAATCGCTCCTCTCTCTTCCCTTAGAAGATGTGTGGGAGTTAATTATGTTTCCAGGCTGTGGGGGCCGACCCACGCGCAGGGGCTGAACGCTCACGGGCTCTGCTCAGATTGGGAAACTGCAATTTGTTTATATTCTCCTTATCCCCCTTTTACGACACTCCTTTGGCTCAGCTTGGATTCACAGGAATTTTTGTTCTTTTATCTCCTTAGCGACTGGCCTGCTTGTGACAAAAATGCCTTTTGTTGGCCCTAACCTGCCTCTCTTTGAGTACCCAGAGCATGTGCGGACTCAGCCCTGCCGGCTGGCCCCAAGCGAAACACTGCCTTCACACCTCATCTCCGCTGAGCACCCTTCACAGCCGCTCCAGTTTAATTACTATCCCTTAGCATTTGATTTCTTGACTAAAATTTATTGCGCCACAGAAACTGCTAGATTATTCTCTAATATTATGAGCTGGTATAGAGCATCATGGACGTACTTCAGAGAGATGGCAAGAGGTGTCTACACCGAAGCTGTACGTGCTTTCTTGTGAAGAAGCTGGCCTTGTGGGTAGGGAGCTGGTATTTTCTCCAGGATAACTATGAAATACTTAGTATGAGACCTTGTGGGCATGAGAGTTGAAAAATATACGAACATTTAAAAACTAACCCCCACATTTGTGTTGCCTAATCTAATTTGTTGAAAATACAGCACTGATGAGATACTGGGGACTTTAAAATGTAGATTTTTCAAGCCTGAATTGGGAAAGTGTGCCAAGGGGAAGATACAGGCATGGTTAAAAGCTGCATGACCAGCAGATATCAGGGGCTGGAGCCTGCTCTTGTTTAAACTGATATATTTCCAGTGGTGTCAATGAAATTATGCCGATTTACACCAGCACAGAATCTTGTCTAAAGTCCACTCTCTGCCCCACACACAGGAGAAAATGTTTACAGGGTAACTATCACTGTTCTTTTAGGAAATTGCATCTGCTCATTTTTACATCAGGTCTATCCATATGTAACTACATGCATTTCAATGGGTTACTTCTGATTTACACTGCAGGCATCATGCATTTCCCTAGACCAACATTAACTATTTATTGATCTTCCCAGTACCCCTGTGAGGAAGGCTATTATTCCCATCATATAGACAAACGAGGATTACGTTTTGGAGAGTGTCTGGATCTGGTGCACACATTTGGACCTCTTTTGCCATCAATTACACTTCTTACAGCTCTTATTTTCCGCCCCCTTCTCTCCCTGCCACCATATGTGTGCAGGAGAATGGAGAGGAAAAACAGCACAAACCATAATCCAGATCTAAATGCAAAGTAAGTCTCTCTTAGGCTTATTTCACTTGATTTCTCTTTTTTTAAACAAAAAAATCTCTCAGACCTCTTAAATTTGCAGAAAGCTATTTCCAAGCCTTGCTCGTTTTTTGGTTGCTCTGCTGCTGTTTCAAACTGTGCATGGAAATCGGGTGAATTTTTCTGCGCGCTCTGAGAAATGGGTTGCACCTGCAGCAGGCAGGGGAGCAGCCCCACAGCCGCGAGCTCGGTGGGGTGGCAGGGGCAGCGGGCTGTTGCAGGCAATACGGGCTGATGTTAGTGCGTGTTAGGTGTGGAAAGGGAACGTGATAGCTGTGAATTAGTAACAGGGATGTTAAAGCTCGATCCAAAGCACACTGAGTGCAGCATTAAGTCTCCCCTGAACTTCAGTGTACCTTGTATCAGGTCTTTAATAACATAATTCATCAGTACAAGGTGAAGAAATCTCTCAACAGTGCAGTTCTTATTTCTGGATATGCTCTAAGATGCCTAGATCTCCCTCTCTGCCTGTGTACTTGCCATGTGCCAACCAAAAATACTAGCACTGCACTGTCAGTAATGGCTTCAGAGCTTCAAACCATTCAACAGACCTAACCAACAGCCCCAGGAGACCCCCAGCCCAAGAGCCTGCCCTTTTTCCTTGGGCACCGGGGTATGACTTCCTCAGTTTGTCCCTGGCAAGCAGCACACTGCACCCTGTGTTGGCGTTTCATGGACCCCTGCCTCCCACGCGTGGGATTTCCCATTGCCGCTTTCCTTCCAGTTCCCCTCTCCCTCTGGAAGGAAGCGATGGAGCTGCATTCCTCTGAGCTGCTGTGAGCACCAAACAGTGAACCCTAACTCAGCATTGGGAACGTGAGAGGTGCAGCAGACAACTCCAGAGTGGAGTACAAGTTGACATATTGAATAAATACAATTGGCACATGATTTATTGATTACATCCCTTCCGAAGACAGACTCTCTACTGAGATGAGATTCATAGCGCATCACATCACTTCAATGAGCCCTGAAGCATGTCCTTCATCACATTTTCACCATTGCTGCTTTTATGAGGCACCAACTTTTTTAGGTGTTCTATGTGTGCAATCCAGCCCTTGGTATGAGCCAATGCATCCCACTGGTACGGTATCAGAATTCATCAAAATGCAGAATTTATGACCTGCAGAAAATTCAGGTATTTCAACACTGTGATTCTTGTCAACTTCAGTGGGACTGTCTCACGACTCAGGGTCTCAGAGCTGAGCTCTATTTTGCGACAAGCTCTAGTAAATCGTTCAGCTTGTTTTGGCAATGCTTCTTCAAGTTGCAATCTGCGGTATCAGCACATTTTAGGAATGAAAGTATTTACTAGATAGGCAGAATTTTACCATTGTCACTTGTAAAATACTCATGTATTGGGATAAACTCCAGTCGCAAAGGATGTCAGATCCTTTTATGAATAAAGTGATCTGCTATATAGATCTTTTGTCAAATAACTTCAGCTCATTTACTGAGTCACTCTATTTTACCCATCTTGCTTTGAGAAGATATTAGCTTGATTTGGTTTTGTTGCCAATGATATATCTTGTCTTGCTTTTAGTTTTGCTGATCTTTCTCCTATCACTCTTGTTCTGTCACCTGCAGTGCCTCTCTTTACCGCTCAGTTACTCTCCCTGCAACCTATTTCATCCTATTAGGTGGACAGCTACAATCGGTGATGTGGCCCAGACAGATTTTCTTGTTCCTGATAATAAATGGAGTGTTCAGTTGTGTAACTCTGACCTTGTGTATAATTTTCAAAGATAAGTTTTGGGGAAACAAATGGGTTAGTCATTATAGAAATATTGTAAGGCTTGACAGAAAATAACATGGCAGAAAATTATGACAGAAATAGCAGAAAGCCACTATGAGGCTCTACAGTATCTAAATTATCCTTCTATATCTCAGGATTGATAGTTTTACAATTATTCTCTAAGTTTCAAAACTTCACCTCCCTTGGGTCTCCCACTGCTATTGTATTTCCTATTTTCCTGCAAGGACTCCACTTAGGCCTATAGCTCTTTTAATAATTTTTAAAAAGCTTTCAAAATGTTTAGTCTATTTCTTATGTTATTTCCTACTAAAAATAAATATTTTGTCCTAAGAAATTTTTCAGTGTTTCCCAATCTCATCTCATTGTGGATAGTAATGCTCAGGAGGGATCCAAAAGAGTAGCATGATCTGCTCCAGATAATACAGCACAGACCTGTGAGCATTTGCAATAGGTAGTGGGAAGCCAGTGGCAGAAGATGGAGGTATTGAGGACCATGAAGGAGGCAGGTGAGGACAGATATTCATCCTGCCTCTGACGATGTCACAGACCAGTCTACTTGGCCTGATCCTGGTCTTTTGTTTGTGTTACAGTAGCAACAGCCCCATAGCAAAGGCTGACTCACACTCCAGCTTGTTGGTGGGGAAAAAGCACAGTGCTCAGAGAAAAAAGTACTGGGCCGTGCATCCGAAAGCAAACCCAGAAGACATATACCATCGCCAGCATTGATGTTTGTCAGAAACCAAACGCTAACAAGAAAATAAGTACATGTATTAAGGAAGCTTGTCTCTGTCCTGTCCTACACAGTCAACGGCACTGACTGCAACGGTACGTAACTGTCCAATCCTACTTACCACATATTGCTGATTCTTGAATGACTAATGACACTTTAGGGTATTTGAGATATGTTCCTATTGATAGGAGTGCTTGTTGACTGCGCAGAGGCAATGAGATTGTTTCCATGCTGAAGGTAAGGCCATTGAATCCTGTGTGCAAATGTTGGGAGGTTTTTTGCCTCCCCTGCTGTTTTGAACAAGGCATCTTGGCCGTATTGCAGCCAACATCTGCAGTGCACCGCCCATGTTTTGCCCAGGCAGCACTCTGATACTGTAGGACATCTCTTGCCTATGTTGTCATTGTCATGCTCAGTTTACCTTGTTGCAGCACCCCTGCATTTGCAGGTAGTTGTGGCTTGACTGCTTGACTGCTATTTATGAACCACGCTTATTTGTGTGTTGCATTAGGAGAACAGCCCTGCAGCTTGTGTAAACTGCTGTAACTCTGTGGTGCTCTTCAGCTGAAAATCTCTGAATGCAACCAATTCTACTGAGGTTGCTAAAAAGGGGAACAGAGCTATATATGCTCTGTTGGGGGGCCTAGGGGTGGATTTGTGCATGACAGGGAGTAAAGTGGTTTGATCCCAGGAGCATCCCTGACAGCCCTGTGGTTATTCTCCTGATGGCCACAGTCGTGGTCTCTTTCTCTCTCCCTTCCTTCCCTTGCTGCCTCGTTACATGCTGCTGTATTTTTCCTGGGACTTACAGTAACCTGAAGGATGGCTTAAACTCTGTTATGTGGCATCATGAATGTAATACAAGTTGGACTTGTTTTTCTGAGGAGCTCTGTGTGTAGTAATTTTTTTATTGTGCTATGCTTTTTGTTCCCTGGGTGTAATTGTTGCCTCCAAAGACACATAGCATATCTCTAGGTCTGTGAGGGGGCTGCTCCCCCTGCCCACCTTTGGGGAGAGCATGTGGCATGGTGTCTGACTGGGGTGACAATCACCAGTGCACTTTACTGGTATGCCAGAGGGACCTGCCATCCCTGACAACTTCGCCATGTCAAGGCAAGTGACGAGTGATTGCTCGGTACAGCCCTGTGGAGAAGATGACTTTCCTCGGCTTTACCTGAAAGAATGAAAGCTCATGATATGCCTAACGGCAGAAGGTGTCTCTCCTGGCTTTCTCCCAGGGGGCAAGATGACCCTAGGACACTGCAGGCAGATCTGCACAGAGAAGTTGCCAGTGGTCCATTAGAAGTGATTGCTGAGCAAGGAAACAGCACCTTTTCTGCTGACACCAAGGGCAGCAGCAAAGGGTGGGACAGATGTTGGAAAGAGGTAACCCTTCAGCAACGGGGCAGAGGCTCATTGGCATTTCCACTGCCTTCTCTCACCTTTTGTACCACTTTCTGCCTGTCCTTGAAAAAGTTACGCAGAGACATGTTACCAACAGAGCATCCTTGGGAGGTGAGGGAAGATTGTGTTACGCTGGAAAGTATTAACGGTTGCATCAATCACAAGCCTGGTCAAAGCAAATAGATGTCCTACTCACCCTTTATTCAGGCTGAATGGAAGATGCAATTAAATGGCTCTCATATAGTGATAGCATGAACAGCAAAAGCCATTATCCAAAGCCTGAGCAGAAGTGTGTGGGCTGAAGCACCATAATCCTCAGCAGAAGAGAGACGGGCAGAGAGGTGCTCTGGGACTGGCTCAGAAAGGCAGGCGGCAGCAGGAGAGTGCATGGAGAGCAGTGGGGAGAAAGGGAGATATGGAGCGTCCAGGTGTAAGCAGAGGCAGCGCTCCCTGCATCCCAGGGCTGCCAGGCAGGCCGGTCTGGAAACCCTGACCTGAAGAATTGCCTCTGCCTGTGTCAGGGAAACAGGTTTAGACCAGAGAAATAACCATTTTATAGAACTGATTTCACTTTTTGGGAGGGGGAAAAGCCCAGGAGAATATTGGGTAATTTGGGGGCCAAAAAGTGTCCATTAAGCTCATCCAACCATGGGAAAAATATTGTCAAATGTGCTAGAGGGGTGGGATTCCCTGCATGTAGGTAGCGCAGTGCACATGTCTGCACCTGATTCAATAGCCTAAATTGTCCTTAAGTCACTAGAAAGAAACAGGCAGTTTTAGGGAAAGCTTCATCTTCTCCTAAAGAAGGTGTCTAAAATAGGTCAGATGAATTGGGCTTAGAACTGCCTGCTTCTCTCTATTGACTTTCACAAGAGTCTAGACAACAAGCTGAGATAGAGATATCCACACTATATATGTCTAAAGTTAGATAAGATGAATCCCATCCAATAAGTCTCTATGCCTCTACCTGCAGGCAAGGAAGGGAATGTGAATAGTGATGGATGAGAGAAGCATTGAATTTCCTACAAACATTCATCCACTCTTTCTGTGAACTGGCTTTGGCTGCATTCTCATGTATTTGTGCTTTCCATTAACGCTATATGACAGTACAAATGCCAGTGGAAGGCAAGTTTCATGCTTGCACACACAAAACTTGTGGGAAGAAGATTGTCAATTTTGTCTTGCAGGCTTTTTGCACCAAAACTGATGGCCATATTTACATTCAGCCAGGCTATCTACGCGGACTGCTCTGAACTTCTGACCTCTTTAGGCACAATGAAAGATAACAAAGATGAAGGCTGTATATTTTCTTTGACAGAATTATGAAGGCCAGGACATAAGTCATTTAAGCAGAAAGGATTGAACAGGCCACAGGGTGCATTGGCTGCTGCAGAGAGAAGAGCATTCAAACTTGTTCTGTCAGAGAGCCGGTGGATGCTGATGATGGAAACATAGGTATAATCTGCATAGGAACAGGAGCAAGATATTTTCTTGTTGGAGCTGGTGTGTGAGTCAGGGCCAAGTCACCCTCCTAATTCTTCCTGTCATTTCTGAAAGATTCATTTCCCGATGCCTCTGCTGGAGAAATGGGCTCCGTATCCCAGGTCTCACCTTGTCCATGAATGTATCAGGAGCTGTCCCAGGGGTCAAATTCTTCTCCTGCTCACAACCCAGGCAAGCCCATCATCTTTAAGGGTCTCATAGAAGCATTAATAAGAAGAAAAATATGGCCACCATCATGTTATTCTACTTTTATTTTTATGGGTGACCAAAGTGTTCTTTTCAATGTATTTTAGGTATGCTTTCTACAAAGCGAAAAAATGTGTAGCTATTTCTCAGCTGCTAGTAACATTTCAAACCCTACCATCAACTATCTGTACACAATAGATTTTCTTTAAATAACTCTTGGCAAATGCTTGACATCTGTTTTCTCTAATTAATTCTAGCAGTCATCATACTTCACTGCATATGTTGAAAGCTTTCAAGGATGATAAGAGCTACCTACAGCATTTCAATCATGGGAGTTTGTATTGTAAACACTACTCCGTGAAAGCTTCAGGTTAGTTCATTCTGAAAAGTCAGTGAGAGAAAACCAAGATGAAACACCTGCTGAAAGTGAAAATAATGACTAAATAAACTAGGGAGAAGTATTTCAAAATGCTGACTTTTGATTTTATTGCAGTTATATTCTGGATGAAAATGAGGCAATGGTTAGGAATAAAGGGCCTGGACCAGCATTCTTTCCTGTGAAACTACGGAACAAAAAAAGTTCTGCCCTAACCTAAATTCAAAGCAAAAGGTAGTTACAGATGCAAGAGCACAAGGAAATGAGAAGGCAATAATATCATCCCTATGTATTCCTATGCCCCCCTCACAAACTGCACTATGACCATCATACTCTGAGATGAGAAACCACTCCAGAAAAGCAAGCGTCAAAGGGTGTGCCTGTGTCAGTGCTGATCAGACCCATCCCTGCTCCCACTTCTGCACAGTGGATTTGGTTGTTGTCCCCTTATTTCCACCCACATACCTGCCTGCCGTTTGCCATTGCACTCTTGCAGCCTGGAGGTTCCCAGTGACCTGGGATTGCCTGCAAACTGCAGGCCCTGCCAGAGGCAACAATAATCACTCTAACTGCAAAAACAACATAAAAATCAGCATTCATAAAAAATCCAATGCTGTTCTCTGAAAAGGAGTATACCCTTCAACATCTCCTTTCGCTTGCCTGTAATCACCCCTTGTAAGTTTTGTAAACAGAACAACAAAGACGACTTAAATAACATGTTAATGAGTAAAGAGTTTGCTGACATCCTTTTGGGAAAAAATTGTCCAAGTGCTGCATAATTGCAAGTAATTGGAAATTCTCCCCACGCATCGTGCCTTGAACCACACCAGTCACCCGGCAGCCCCTCAGAAGCCCCTGTCCCACTGGTCCCCCATCATCCCCAGCAGCAGGGCCGGCCTGAGGCAGTGAGGGGCTGCATCCCACAAGGTGCGTGGGAGGGGAGCAGGGAGGAGGAATGGGGAGGAAAGTCCCAGTTCCCCACTTCATGCCTGTGTGCCAGCCTGCGGCACAGCACTGCCTTGCTGCCCAGCCGGGACTCTGGGTGGCATTTAGTGCCCCGCACAACATGGGGTTTGCAGCTGCTGAGCTGTTGAGCAAAAACACTCCCCAAACCTTCATCTGTCAGTCCTTAAGACCCTCACGTCTATGTTAGTGAGTCCTAAACTCACCTCTACTAACTCTACAATGCTCTGCAAGTGGTGTGCCACAGGCTTCTTGCTTTGCTTTGGCATTTCTGGTATTCTGTGGTTTATATGTTAGGTACACTGGATTCAGAGCTGAAAAACAGCGTGAGGAAAAGGCACAAGTTGTTAATATTCGTTGGTTTTTTTCCTCGCAAAATGCTTATAGTGCCCATTTCCATGTTAATACATTCCAAAGTGTCTTCTCAATGTTAAGTGTCTGATAATGACAACAAAAACCAGTAAAGATAACATGTTACAAGGATACACAGTAAATCAGACAATTTAATGAATTCATAACCTTTCATTTTATTTCCTTCCTGTGAGATAATTTTAGCCAGTGTCAATGGGATTTGTAGGAAGGGGGAATGAATAGTGATCCTACCTCAACCAATAAAACAAAATCCTAATTTTCTGTCTTTTATCTTTTCCCATTCTTTTGTGCGCCTCTTTGGCCTTGTCAAAACATATCGTTCAGTTAGAGACTAAAAATATTTTCCCATCGATTGGGGTTATTGATTTTTTTTAATCTGTACTTTGGCTTAGAGAGCTCGGGTGAAGGGTGAAAGTTCACCGGCTTAGTCCGCTGTTTTATCTGGACAGCAGAAGAATGTATTGGCAGCAGATTTGATTTACCTTGTTGGTCAGCTGTAGTCACTCCAAGCACTGCAGACAAGCAGCAAGCATATTTTGCTGTCTATTTTATTGTACACTGAACTTCTTGAAGGTCCAACCTCTCTATTGATTTATCTCTCAATTTCCAGTGGCCCGTGTTTCCATTCTTATTAACATAAATGTATCAGAAATCAGATTCCCTCTCAAAGATATATTGATCATTTATGAGCTTTGAAAAAAGTCTGATGTGATGCTATACATTTCAATCATTCACTAAGTCCACAAGACTTATATATACTGATTAATAAACAAATGGAGAGAAAAGTGGAATAGCATGGTATATCGCATGGTGCTATTATAGAATAGGACATGGGTATATCTGATGTTAATACTGAACAATTTTTTCTTACCAAAAAATGGTTGTTACGAATGAATGTCTAAATCTTCAAGAGTCATGGTAGAATTCCTGCTAACTTATTTTTGAACAATTTTAAAATAAACTATTATGAAAAGATAATTATGAAGTTATGATTTCATTATGAAATATAAATTGCACCATGTAGTGCAAAATATTTATCTTTTTCTATTCCACCTGTAGGATGCATTGAACATGCTAAGCCCTTTTCTGACGAGACTTGCTTGCTTGAAACCTTTCATATAATACCTGTTACATAGGTAGCTGGTATATAAATACATACAGGGGAAAGTTCTTGTCCTAGAAAATGATTTTTGGAAGATGTCATTAGCAAAGTCTTGTACCTAGCCAGTATTTCTAAGTCACAGTGAGTCCTGCTACTTCAGATCCTGGGGAAGCCCAGCTAGCAGAGCCAGTGAGAGAACAAGGAGGTGGGAAGGGAAAATGTGGTGGAATCATTCTCCTCTGAAGGAAAGCTTTTCCTGTGCTCGTGGAAAATATGTCTGACTACAATTATTAAACTATAGCTTTCAGGCAAGTCTGGCATGCTGAAACTGCAAACACTAAGCAAGGACATTTAGCAGGCTCCCTAAACGCTATCTGATGAATGAGCGCTGCAAATAGGTGCACAGATTCAAAGGTAACTTAGATGATTTCTAGATTTCTTAGACAAATTCAAATTCATTAGGTATACAAAATATACATAAGGTAACTCTAAAGAAGGTCTAAGTTACTGCAATACCAATTGCTTCTTGGAGCTCACTGGGCTTGGTGCATCTTCCAAACACTTGTTCTTTCAGGAAGAAACAATCCTTTGGCCACCAGTCCTTTGGTTCAGGATTGACTTGACCACAAATACCTGAAGCACTTTCTACAGCTCTGAGTGCCCTTTCCCTGGCCGTCCACACTGCCCCTCCAACTTCTCTCAAACAAGCTGTGGATATCATCGCTCAGCAGCTGTGGACAGCCTTTTCTGTGGATACCTACTTAATCAGGGGGTTTCATTCTCCATTTGAAGTGAAGCTCTGTCACAGGCATGAAGTCAGAAGTCTTAATACTTCAAGGGCCAAATGGTCTTGCTTTTGCTATCTTTTCAATAGCAGCCTCCCTCTTTCAGCTTGCCAGGTGCTTTTAGCCTGCCTGCCTGCCAAGTGAGGGACAGGGAAGGGACAGGGAAGCTTCCCTTTGCTGTAGGCAGCATGTATGTGCAGGCTTAGGGCTAATTCATGTGGAAGTTTATTTTGCTACAGCCCTCTTTTGGGGGAGGGAGAAGTGGGGAGGGGTATTTTCCTCTACCCAGTCACTACCTTCTCAAAGGCAGTGAAGCAAAAGGAGCTTTCCAGGAAGGATTTGAATGAAGAGAGCACTGTGACCTTGCGGATGACAAGTAAATGCTCATGCAGTGAGCAATGTCAGTTCCCCATCCTCTTTGTGGCTGGAAACATCCTGGAGGGCTCTCTCAGACAAAATGCATTTCCCATCGCAAACCAGCTTCCTGCATTCTGGATGGTTTCTAGCTCTGGCAGCAAATGCTCCAAATCTGTGGTGTCAGTTTTATTTTAGGTTTTACTTTTGCCAACAGTGCTGTGTTCTTGAATTTGACTTTGCTCCACGTTCCAAACAAATATGCAGACTGCCTTTTCCCACTCTCTGCCTCCCCTTGGGCTCACAAGAACAGGGGGATGCCTGAATATTGTCCTGTCCCATTCCCTACGGGCTTCTCTACATGACACAACACACGACGGTTGGAACCACAGACTGGGCTTCCTTCTCTGCCACTTGCTATCATGACTTGCTATGTGCTTGCTTTCACACTGGTTGTTTTCTGGTGTTTTTTCCTTCTTGCATGCAAAGAGAACAGCTGGAAAAGGCATTTTTTCTATGAGTGGGGGAATCATATCAATATTGCATAATCTATCTCCATTTTCAGTAAGTCTTCATTAGATAGCCACACTGGGATCCCCAGGTGACATATAATAAAGCCCCTCTCCATGACAGAAACATACCCATTAACAAATTTTACATTTTCCTTTCTTCCGTTGCTCACCACAGAAGCAATTTCAGTAAGTAAGAGCCTGATTAAGTCTTTGCAGGACTGGAAGACATGCTGTCAAAGGAAGTACTGTCAAGACCAAAGGAATGAGTTACTGGGCATTTTCTGGCTCTGAAAATTCTTTTTTAAAATTCAAGTAACTTGACACAACAGACACTACTCTGTTTAGCAGTTGTGACCACAGTCCTGCTAGGTGCCCCTAAATTTGAATCTCTTTGTTACCTAGAGTAGATAAGATACAGCAATGATTGTTCAAACATACTGTATCAGAGACCTTTGCACAGGGTATTGCTACTGCAAAAACAATTAGTACCTGCAAAAGCTATTTGCTTTGCCTAGGCAACAGCAGGAGCTGGACATGACGACTCACACCATGCCAGACAATGTGACTGCCTGGTATCTCAGAAGATAGTGTACTCCATTATTGTACTATATGATCCTAAATACTGTCATAAACTGCTAATATACTAATGTGTTCATAGTCTATTGATTGATACTGGGAATACTGTTCTGGGTTAGTCTAGCTCATTTGTAATACTGCATATAAGCAGAATTTCCTTGAGCACACGGCATGTAGGAAAAGGGATTCCATGCATACTTTATCTTATCATTTCAGCATTAATGTTATAGTTTCTTTTATAGTGTAATAAAAATAATTTTATTTATAAATCTCCTCACTCTCTTCAAGCATTTGGGACACCATACAAAATTCCAGAAATATTTTAAAATGCATTAAAAATTATATTAACGGGCCACAGCCTGAAAGTTTTAATAAAAAACTGATCAAGGGTGTCGGGGGAGAGGGTGAGAGATGTTATTTATATGGGGTCAATAACAATCAAACTGAAAACACAGTTTAAATGTTTTGAATATTTTTAAGACAAGGAGACAGAGACTGAGGGAGACCTCGAAAGGAAGAGGCATATTGGGCCCACCTAGTGAAATGGCTTTGGCTGGAAGAGCGGCAGCAGGCAGAGATGCAGGCTGCATCTGGACAGGAGCAAGGGGTCCTTGCTGTGGCATGGCAGGATGCAACATGCACTGGGTGGTGCTATTAGGGGCCCTAATTCTCCTCTTCCCACCCAGGCTGGTGCAGGGGCGTGTGTGCTGCTTCCACAGGGCAGGCGCTCGCCAGGGCCCAGCGCCACTGACTTTTGCCCTAGTCAGTGTCCTGTTGGCAGTCAAGGACAGGCTAGGATGCAAGCAGGACGTAAGTAGGAGTGCCCTATCCAGGGGGCTGTCGCCTGTCTATCTGGTTTACCACTGAGGAAGAGTTTGGATTCAGGCAGAGTTTATACTGCTCCAGGACTGAGAAGTGCAAGGATTAGACTGTTTTTACCATTAGTGGGTCAGACACTCAGGTTAGACCAGGCACCATGCCCAGGGAGCTGGGCAAGGTGCAGCGGGCAGCCTGTAAGCAAACCATTTGTTGCACTCTGCATAACCCGCAAGCAGCAGAGAAAGCTGCCTGAAAAGGGCCCTAAATGGAAACCACAGCGACTGAGCCTTATAGCCGCAAGCGCACACGCTGCTGCTGTGCAGCCCAACAAACTGATCAGGAAGTAACCTGCAGAAACCACGCACGAGGGGTAGCTTTTGAAAACCTATGCCTTTCTAAGCACAGCTGCTGTACTGAGATATTAATGAACTAAACACTGTTCCTCTGGAGACGTTAGGTGACTGGAAGGCAAAATCTGTTGGCTTTTTTAATTGCTAAAAGTTGCTTGCAGAGCTACCAACACAAACTGCACTCTGACTTACGGACAGCCTTCAATCTGGTCCTGATTCTCAGAGCCTGTGAATGCCTCAGCCACTTATCTATCACACGTTCATATACAATGGTTTCATGAAAACAGCATTCTTTCCACACAGTAAAGCATGAGCAAGTAAATGTGAGCAGTGTTCACGGCACACGGCATCAGCACTCACTCTCATATATTATTGCTATATACTCTAAATTTGGAGATTGAGGATATCTTTTATACTCTCACTAAAATATACCATAGAAGGGGTAACCAGTTACAGAAGAACTGCAAATGTCTTTCCAGATTGTATTTGATAAGTGTAATTAGATATTGCTGGGTTTACCTTGTATTTTAGCATCTAGGATAGTCTACAGTCAGAAGCATAAGAACATTGTTAAAGAGAAAAGGTTTTTTCTAGGAGGACGGGCATGTGCAGCAGGGGTTTGCAGCGTTGCATGCTGTCAGTCAAAATTTGCTAGCAATGTCATTGAAGGTCAGAGTCCCAATATCTCTGCAATCAAAGCTGACAATGACACATTCACTAGATAGATGTAAGGAAGGCACTTTTCCACTTACTGTCCTGGAGTGATAAGTGAAAAATTAAAACTTTTCTTTTAAATATACTGCACTTATTATAACAATGTAGGTTTGGATTTTCTTCACTGAAAGGAGATAGGAATGACAAAATGGAAAATGAAGAAGTAGCACCTGTACCTGTCATTTTAACTAATTGTGGCATACTGGTTTCCAGCGGTTTCCAAAGGTCCATAGCTGTGGAATCAGACCAGAGGAAAAGCAATAATGACTAGAAACGTAAAAGAGAAGTTAAACTAACAAGGGTAACCTATGCATGTCAGGCAGCAAAAGAGGCTTGAAAGAAAATAATGTAATCTCTCATTTAATCTACTGATGTGAGAATAGAACTAATATTTTGTTTCTTCAGTTCACTACGTTTGCATTTATGCTAATGTTTTAGTTGGGAGCACAGTGTACTTTTGAAGCAAATTGCCAATTTTTCCTGCTTACTAAGTTTTGGTTCATCTCATTTAGCAGATAGAGCTAAGCCAAAAGATGTGGTGGTGAACTGCACAATCAGCTCCAGGCACTGATGGGTGTTAAGTCCATGGGACCAGACTAGAGCCAATCTGACGTAAATCCCCTGAAATGCAAGGAGTGAGGGTGTCAGGTCCTCAGCACCAGCTACAGACATGTTCCTATTTCACTGCATCACTTGCTGATGTAGATCATACGTACACTTCAGCTTCCATGAGGCTGCCACGAGCCAAAGGTGGAGGAAGAAGCCTGGGCCGAACCAAGGTAATCCCAGACATAGCATGATGAGGAACTTGCCCAAATGCACACCTTACTGGGAAGGGACAGGTGCTCAGAGCAACCATGTCACATGGTGCAAGAAACCATTAAATGTTAATAACATTTAAGCACTATCAACAGTGTAGATAGAAGATCCCATTACCAATTCCCAGACAAACCAGTTTGCAAAGGGAAATTTTTAAATGAGATTTTTTTTTAAAGTGCTGGACGCAACCAATTAGTTTAGGATCTAAAGGCTGCTTAGGTAGCACTGGATTACAGATGCTACTTTGGTCATTGTACCTAAAGTTCATGCAAATACTAACATAATCAATTTTATGCAACACGTGCTCTGTATGTGACTCCCAGAACATTTTGACTGACCCAGGCATGTAGCTGAAGAATCAGGCATAAAGCACTTGCCATTCAATTCCAAACACTGGACTTAGAAACAATTACCTGGGACTGTGTAGCTGAACTGTTTGTACTACTCAGACACAAAATAGCAGCCATGACCTCTCACAATGCCAACTTCAAAGTAGCAGTCTCGTACTTTTCCCTTAGAACTTCACTCTAATTTTTCACCAAGGCCCACCAAGCCCTCACCTAGGATTCAACAAGATTTCCCTTCAGTGTCTCATCTCAGCTACTACAAGCTGTGCTATGGGCACATGACCAAGAAGTCCATGCCCTTGCTGTGCTTGATGGGCCCTCAGAGCCAGCTTTCATAATGACCAAAGTTAGCCACAACTGATTTCTTGTTCCCAAGACACAGAGCAATCTTCCTATGTGTGCACACAACAAGGAGGTGACAGGACCAGAAATTATATAGGGAAAACAGGAAGAGAATGAACAAAAGCAGAGAGTGACTTCAGTCAATAGGAGGGTCAGTAAAAATGAGAAGGAAATGGGGAGAAGACAAAAAAATTATGAAGAAAAAGAAAAGACGAGAGAGAAAGGCTGAGAGTGAGAGTACCCTGAAAGCATTAATACACAAAAGAAAATCTTATGGCTAAGTTACTAGATCAGGTTCCTTTACTCCGTGTGAGTTCCTTTACCAACCCTATGCCTACACAGCTATGTGACTATGGGACAGATACAGTTTTATACATTCAGTTTCTGACTGTATGTAGATATGAAATGAGGATGAAAGCAGAGTCGACTACAGCAGGAGATGTCCAACCAGATATCCTGACTGAAAATCTGAAATGTTTGCCTCCAAGAAAATACCTCTTGGAAAAAAAAAAACAATTTCCCCTCAAAACCCAGTCCCAATTGGAACATTTTCCATCAGCTGAAATAATAACATTGAACTGTCATACAGACAGCATGAGAAAACAATGGAGAAAGCAATTCAGCATCATGGGATGGAAGTTTTATTACAAATTACATAGAAACCAGGCTTATTCACAGAAAACTGGCTCATTTTACGTTCTCACAGCTGTGAAATAAGTAAGTATCTACCTAAGAACCTACTGATACTTCTAGTAGATAGCAGGACCCTGACATGGTCTTTGACTTCATGGGCTATTTTTTTCCCTCTTAAAACTTAGGACATCTCTGCTAAATTACCACACCAACAAAGGAAAGGTTACCTCTCCCAGGAACCCACTGGAAATTTGAGTTATTTCACTAGCCCAGCTGCCTTTCATGGCTCTCTTCTCCAGCTCTTAGCCCATGCATCCTCCCTAGGAATACATGGCTGGGTTTGATGGTTTCCAGCTATGTGCCTTGACTCTTCAGGAGCCTCAGGGGCTCTTCTTTATTTTGGATAGAGGCCAAGGGGGGCTTTTTTCCACTTCTTATACC